>NW_026778990.1:0-632500 GCF_030144855.1 Hypanus sabinus
CAAAGAAACGGGGGGGGGGGGGGGGGTGGATACAGCTGCGTGGGGCCCTGACACAAAAAAGCATTTTCAACACAAAAGTGATTTCAGGTCATAATAACATTTTTACTTCGATCATCTTATTTTTTGTCTTTCGAAGCCAAAGTCACACGCCTCCCGCCACGTCCTCACTTAGCATACAGCAAAGCACTCTGGGATAATGTAGGGTCTATTGAACACATTAAAGATTAAATACATTAAAAAATCTCAAGGTTTCCGAATGTATCTTAACGGTACTCCCACACGTGAGTGTCACGTAAATTCATCAATAGTAAACTGCATCTTCTGTTTCCCAATGTGTTGCATTGAATGTAGCCATGTTTAGGGTGGTTCGAGACTCTCCTGCATTATGAACCATATGTATGTATATATATATATACACTACTATTTCTACTTCTACTGGAAGCTCATTCCACACAGCTACCACTCTCTGAGTAAAGAAATACCCCCTAGTGTTACCCTTAAACTTTTGTCTCTTAACTCTCAAATCATGTCCTCTTGTTTTAATCTCCCCCTACTCTAAGTGGAAAAAGCCCTATCCTCGTCAACTCTATCTATCCCCCTCATAATTTTAAATACCTCTATCAAGTCCCCACTCAAACCTCTATGGTCAAAAGAATAAAGACGTAACTTGTTCAACCTTTCCGTGTAAATTAGGTGCTGAAACCCAGGTAACATTCTAGTAAATATTCTCTGTTCTCTGTCTAATTTTGTTGATATCTTTCTATAATTCGGAGACCAGAACTGTACACAATGCTCCAAATTCGGCCTTACTAATGCATTGCACAATTTTAACATTACTCAATGCTCTGATTTATAAAGGCCAGCATACCAACAGCTTTCTTCACCACCCGATCCACATGAGATTCCACCTTCACAGCGAACTATGCACCATTATTCCTTGGTTCTACTGCATTCCTCAATGTCCTGCCATTTATCATTTATGTCCTATTTGGATTATTCCTACCCAAATATAGGATCTCACACTTATCAGCATTAAACTCCATCTGCCATCGTTCAGCCCACTCTTCTAACTGACCGAAATCTCTCCGCAAGCTTTGAAGCAAGCTTTCCACAACGCCATCTACCTTATTATCATCTACAAGAAATTTTATGGGGCGGATTCCTACTTTAGTTTCAGCAAGGGGTCCAGCTGCACCATCCAACCATGTGGTGAACGCACATGTAACTTGGAGACCCCCTGGGTAACTCTGGATTCAAGTCATGGCTTTTCATCAGCACCATGGGCATTATATTATAGGTAACACAGTTGACCTTCTTGGGGCAATAGACCATCGTTACATGCTGACAAGTCCCAACCCACCTGGGTTGTGGGCAATCAATGTCAAAATAAACTTCATGTCCAGAATTGCATCACTTCTTTGTGGATCCAGTATTCATAACAGGGCGAACGTAGATATTCCAACCACGTCGTTGACTACCCAGCCATTAGGTGGCGTTGTTGAGCTCATCCTGATCGGCCACCCCCACCCCCTTCTCCCTTCATTCTGCCACTGCAAACTTTGTTCTGTTATCGGGTCGTTTTCGAACCCTGTTTCCCCTTATCCTCCTCAGTACCTTTCTCCCTCACTCCCTTTCCCTCATTCGCATCATCCTTCTGAGAGCCCATGCTTCACCATGTGTGGGATTTTAATGGATCAATCATTTCACACACCCTTCTGCTTTCCTCGGTACTGCGCGATACCAAGTTTCTCGGCCAGTTCCTACTCTGTCACGGCGTCAAATTCTGCGTATCCAAAGTAGGACCCAAGACACTCTAGAAAACTGGCCACAACCTTGTCACAAATACAGAAGTTTCCTTACCTTTCCACCGGCTGCAGTTATGCAAAACCTCACTGTCACCTCTATTAGTCCAGCAGCTTCTAATGGTGCCTTCTGAACATCACCCCATGTCCCCTGGGAGGGTGCCTGTTCCTCCGGCAGGGCTGAAGGGAAAGCTAAAGTTAGACAGAGAAGGGTTAGCTTCCCTTCCTCCGTTTCATATAAACCGTGAGTTATCCTGTCTGCTGGATGCACTGGGAAAGTTTCCGAGAATCATCTCATTCACCACTCCAGCACTCAATTGGGCCACGTCAAAGGGTCAGAATACCGTGTCACACAAGCCCCACACCCCCGGCTCTAGTGTGTCCTGCAGTCCCTCCATTACTACAGGTACCATTGGGGCAATGGGTGTTGAAGGTTCCACCCACTCTCGGAAAAACCTGCTGGGAGGCGGGCCACTTCCCCAGTAATCCTGGCTTTGACACTGTTAGTCCCGGAGTGCAGGGACAAAGGATGGCGGACGTGGCTGTTCCTCATGGAGATCGACTGTAGTGGGTTCCCGTTACGGCCAGCATGGAGGCTACTGTCTGTGCTGGGCCTTGATGAAAAGAACAACAAGGAAGCAGGATGGGGGAGGGAGCAGAAAGAGCCCCATACTGGGTACGGAGCTGGAGAGAGGGGTTGAGCTCGAGGTCAGGAACAGATGGGAGGAATGGACAGGAAAGGAGTGGAGGGTTATGGGCTGAGTGCGGGTAGGTGGGACTAGGTGAGATTAAGGGTTCGGCACGGACTAGGAGGGCCAAGATGGCCTGTTTCCGTGCTGTGATTGTTATATGGTTATATGGGCAGTGACTTGGCCCTGACTTCTGATCCACCAGCTGGACAGTGTAGAGGTTAAGGGTTGAAACACTCTATGAAATTTGGACACTACCTGATCATATCTGACCCAGGTCAAAGGCTACGATTACCTCATCAGCGTCTCTTCATACGTTAAATCACCCCAATCTGCATCACCATCATCGTCAGTCCTCGCAGATATCACTCCTCTCCGAGCTGAGAGTTCACTTTGCAGATTTTCCATCTGCTTTAAACACTTGCGATCAGCGCAGCCTTTCCTCTCATCTGCCGATTTCTTCATGACATTCACAACAGCCGTAAATCCCGACCCTGACTTTTCCTTTCTCTAATTCTGTATCCGCCTGTTTATACTCCTCTTCAGTTTTCTCATTTTCTCTTGTTAACGCTTCACACTGAGCCTGAAACTGACTTACGTGGATCAAATTCACCTGATGCTGCTCCGTCAGAATTTCTAACTCTTCCCTACACTTACACAATTCCTCCGCCAGTTTCAGTTTTTTCTCCCTTCACTTCAATTGGATCATCCAACAAACATCACATTACAATATTTTTAATCCCCTGTAATTTCTTTAATTTATTTTCACTAACTACTTTTCACAATTCTTCCTCCACAGTCCCGGACCCTTGGCTGTCAAACTTTTCTAACCACTCCTCATAATCTGACCAGTTCCTTCATAATTAACCATGAAAGTAATCTCTGAAATCCTCTGAATCCTTGGGTTCTGCCTGTCCTTTCCCTTTCACATTTTAATATCCTAACCTACTGTGTGGTTCAACTCGTCACCAGGGTCCCAGACCACTTTTCTTTCTTTTCGAGTTCACCCAGGGCGCGAAAATATGTTCACCGTTCATCAACTGAGATCAGTTTGGAAACTCACCAGGCAACTCGTAATCAATCTCAGCTCGCATTTTATTTTTCCTACACAAACAACAAAATAACTACGTTGACCCCAGGCTAACAACTTAAAACATGAATTCCACTGCTCCCTCTGTACTAATACACACCCTGACCACTTCTCAAATTCACAACATTGCAACAGGGGATCCCATTGTATCCAAATGATCGATCATTTCTCCTCCAGCCCCTTCCTTGGGGGTTCTTCCTTGTGATAGTTAGTCTCAGGAGTTATCACACCTTTGCATTTGAAACTCTTTACTTGTTTTGAAACAAGCATGATTTGAAACATTTGAAACAACTCTTATCAGTTCAGAGGACGCATCTCATTCTTGTTGGCTGAGGTCCATCAGGCTGATGACTAACAGATTTCCATTGGATGTAGTCCAAGGGCTAAACAACATCATGCCAAAGGTAATTTATTTTGTTCTCCTCCACTATGGTTTCAAACAGACAAACTGTGTCGCTCAGACTCTCAGCAGAAATATCGAGATTCCTTCTGCAGAACTGCCACTGTACGTAATACACACCTTATCTCAGAGTGACTTCAGGTTCAGAGATAACGAGATTGCTTCTGCAAACCTGACAGTTTACATAATGCACAGATTATGTGAGAGTGATTTCAGGCTTACAATGGGAATACCAGTAACTTCTTGTGTAAAGTTGATCTGATCAGGTTATCCCATAGCAATCAGTTCACAAAATGGGGGTTACAGAGCAGCTTCACAAAATGGCAGCCTCTATTCCTTCGACCTCATGACAAAAACACAGACAATTGATCACTCAACTTCCACTGTCATTGACCCATTCACGTTCGATGTTTTCTTGCATATGTTAATTCATTCAGACAGTGGTGTATTTTGGTGCAGAGCAGTCAGGATGGGATGCTCCTCCAGTCAGATGTGGGAACTCTGGACATCCGACAGTTTTCAGATGACTATTTACAGGAAGTGCACCCAATCACAGCGCCGGACTGACTGGTTCAGGGAGCTGGATGTACTCAGGATCATTCGGGAGCCTGAAGATACTATCAATGAAACATCTGAAGAGATGGCCACACCCAGAGTACAAGCTTCGGACAGGAGAAGCGTGACCACCAGCAGAGGTAAGGGTCATTAGGAAGACAGTGCAGGGCTGTCCTGTGGGCATTCTCCTCAGCAGAACACCTTGTTGGATACTGCGGGGTGGGTGGGGAGTTGATCCGTTGGGGCATGGAAGCAACAGAAAGGCCGGCAGCACTGCCCACTCTGAAGCTTAATAGGGAAGTGTAAATTTAGGCCTTGTGGCAGCTATAGGAGATGATATTCTGGGGAGAGAAAGGAGATTCTGTAGGTGTGGACAGGATTTAAATTAGAACTGATTTCTGCGTCACAGATCCAAACCATTAAACTCCAGTCCCATTAAACGGGAACATTAGCCGAGGAATATCTCCCACGCCCAGTGACCAGAGTGCAGAACTGGGTTTGTTAAACAGCAGCAGTAATTGCCGAGTTCGGCACCAACAGTCACTTTTGAACTTGATTCAGCAACTGTGATGGTGAAATATCCAGCCTGTAGCCTGTCGCCTGTTTAAACAGTTTCCCCAGTGTGAACTCGGTAGTGCGTCACAAGGTGGGATGACTGAGAGAATCTCTTCCCACATTGGGAGCAGGAAAATGGCCTCTCTCCAGTGTGGACTCGTCGGTGTGTCTGTAAGTCGGATGACTGACTGAATCTCTTTCCACAATCAGAACAGGCGTACGGTCTCTCCCCAGTGTGAATACGCTGATGTATCATCAGTTGAGATGACTGAGTAAATCCCCTTCCACAGTCTGAGCAGGTAAACAGCCTCTCCCCAGTGTGAATTCGCTGATGTGTCTTCAGTTCAACTGACCGAGTAAATGCCTTCCCACAGTCTGAGCAGGTGAACGGCCTCTCTCCAGTGTGGACTCGCTGGTGCACCTGCAGGTCAGATAAATGAATAAATCTCTTCCCACATTCAGAGCAGGAAAATGGCCTCTCCCCAGTGTGAATCCGCTGATGTACCATCACTTGAGATGACCGAGTAAATGCCTTCCCACAGTCTGAACAGGTGAACGGCCTCTCTCCAGTATGAACTCGCTGGTGAGCCTGTAGTCTGGATGAGTCAGTGAATTTCTTCCCACAGTCTGAGCAGGTGAACGGCCTCTCCCCAGTGTGAATTCTCTGATGCACCTTCAGTACAGATGAATGAGTGAATCCTTTCCCACAGTCTGAGCAGGTGAATGGCCTCTCTGCGGTGTGAATTCGCTGATGTTCCTTCAGTACAGAAGACTGAGTGAATCCTTTCCCACAGACTGAGCAGGTGAACGGTCTCTCCCCAGTGTGAGTTCGCTGATGTACCTTCAGTTGAGATGACCGAATAAACCCTTTCCCACAGTCTGAACAGGTGAATGGCCTCTCCCCAGTGTGAGTTCGCTGATGTATCTTCAGTTCAGATGACCAAGTGAATCCCTTCCCACAGTCTGAGCAGGCGAATGGCTTCTCCCCAGTGTGAAGTGACTGGTGTCTCCGCAGTTGCGATGACTGAGTGAATCCCTTCCCACAGTCTGAGCAGGTGAACGGCTTCTCACCAGTGTGAACTCGCTGGTGTGTCAGTAGGCAGGATGACCGAGGGAATCCCTTCCCACAATCAGCGCAGGTGAACGACATCTTATCAGTGTGAACTCGCTGTTGTGCATGCAGGTGAGATGAGTGAGTGAAGAGTGAATCCCTTCCCACAGTTCTTTGTCAATTCATAAGTCAAATATCAGATGTAGTAAACCCCTTGCACAATCAATGTAGTTGAAGAACTGATCTCCAGTGAACAAATGCTGGTGTGTTCTCAGCTCCCCGGTTCCAGTGGATTTCAGTGAGTTACAACAGAAAACTTCATTTCAGACACAAAGCACTTTTCCAGCTGTGATGACAAAATTCTTCATCTCCAAGGATCAACAGTGATACATTGTTAAATATCTAGTAACTCCTTAAATATCTGGGCAGAGACAGCAAACTGACATGTTGTTCTGTTTAAAATTCCCGCACACAATTTTTGTCTTTTCTAACCTGTAAAAAAGATTTACAAAAGACATCAATGAATGAAAGTCATCATTCAGAGAAGTGTATGGTCATCCACTTTGTTAGAGGCAATGAGAGTGCAGACTGTTTTCTCAATAGAGAGGAAATAATGTTGAAGAGTAGGAGAATATAAAAGCAAGGATGTATTGTTGAGTATTTATAAAGTGTGGCCTCACTTGGACTGTTGAGAGCAGATTCAGGCCCCTTAAGTAGAACAGATGTACTTACATTGCAGAGCGTTCAAAGGAAATTTACAAAAATATTTCAGGACTTATAAGGTTTGTCAGATGAAGAACATTTGATGGCTCGGGGCCTCTACTTACTGGAGTTCAGAATAATGAAGGGGCCCTCATTGAAATCGATCTAACATTGAAAAATCTCGATAGAGTGGATATGGAGAGTATGTTGACAAGAGTGGGGGAGTCGAAACCCAGAGGACGCAGCATCAAAATCGAGCTTTGTTCTTTCAGAATGGAGGTGAGGAGGAATTTCTTTAACCGGAGCGTGGTGACTCTGGGGGATTTGCTGCTATGAGTTGCTCTGGAGTCCAAGTAATTGGGTCTATTTTCGGGAAGAGGGTGATGGATTCTTGATTAGTCAGGGCAGGAAGGGATATGGGGAGAAGGCAGGAGAGTGCGGCTGAGTTGGAAATGGATTAGCTTCAATATAATTATGGAGAAAGACAGGACTGGACCTAGAGTTGAGATTTTTGATTGGAGAAAGGTTAACTTTGAGGGGATGCGAAGGGATTTAGAGAGAGTGGATTGGGTCAAGTTGTTTTATGGGAAGGATGTAATAGAGAAATGGAGGTCATTTAAGGGTGAAATTATGAGGGTACAGAATCTTTATGTTCCTGTTAGGGTGAAAGGAAAGGTTAAAGGTTTGAGAGCACCATGGTTTTCAAGGGATATTAGAAATTTGGTTCAGAAAAAGAGGGATGTCTACAATAGATATAGGCAGCATGGAGTAAAGGAATTGCTCGATGAATATAAAGAGTGTAAAAGGAATCTTAAGAAAGAGATTAGAAAAGCTAAAAGAAGATACGAGGTTGGTTTGGCAAATAGGGTGAAAGTAAATCCGAAATGTTTCTACAGTTATATTAAAAGCAAGAGGATAGTGAGGGATAAAATTGGTCCCTTAGAGAATCAGAGTGGTCAGCTATGTGTGGAACCGAAGGAGATGGGAGAGATTTTGAATGATTTCTTCTCTTCGGTATTCACTAAGGAGAAGGATATTGAATTGTCTAAGGTGTGGGAAACAAGTAAGGAAGTTGTGGAACCGATGACAATTAAAGAGGGGGAGGTACTGGCGCTTTTAAGAAATTTAAAAGTGGATAAATCTCCAGGACCTGACAGGATATTCCCCAGGACCTTGAGGGAAGTTTGTGTAGAAATAGCAGGAGCTCTGACGGAGATCTTTAATATGTCATTGGAAACGGGGATTGTGCCAGAGGATTGGCGTATTGCTCATGTGGTTCCATTGTTTAAAAAGGGTTCTAGAAGGAAGCTTAGCAATTATAGACCTGTCAGTTTGACATCAGTGGTGGGTAAATTAATGGAAAGTATTCTTAGAGATAGTATTTATAATTATCTGGATAGACGGGATTTGATTAGAAGTAGCCAGCATGGATTTGTGCGTGGAAGGTCATGTTTGACAAACCTTATTGAATTTTTTGAAGAAGTAACGAGGAATGTTGACAAGGGTAAAGCAGTGGATGTAGTCTACATGGCTGTAGTCTACATGGACTTCAGCAAAGCCTTTGACAAAGTTCCACATGGAAGATTAGTTAAGAAGGTTCAGTCGTTAGGTATTAATGCTGGAGTAATAAAATGGATTCAACAGTGGCTAGATGGGAGATGCCAGAGAGTAGTGGTGGATAATTGTTTATCGGGATGGAGGCCGGTGACAAGCGGGGTACCTCAGGGATCTGTTTTGGGCCCAATGTTGTTTGTAATATACATAAATGATCTGGATGATGGGGTGGTAAATTGGATTAGTAAGTATGCCGATGATACTAAGGTAGGAGGTGTTTTGGATAATGAGGTGGATTTGCAGGGAGATTTATGCCAGTTAGAAGAATGGGCTGAACGTTGGCAGATGGAGTTTAATGCTGAGAAGTGTGAGGTTCTACATTTTGGCAGGAATAATCCAAATAGAACATACAGAGTAAATGGTAGGGCATTGAGGAATGCAGAGGAACAGAGAGATCTAGGAATATCTGTGCATAGTTCCCTGAAAGTGGAGTCTCATGTAGATAGGGTGGTGAAGAGGGCTTTTGGAACGCTGGCCTTTATAAATCAAAGCATTGAGTACAGAAGTTGGGATGTAATGCTAAAGTTGTACAAGGCATTGGTAAGGCCAAATTTGGAATATTGTGTGCAGTTCTGGTCACCGAATTATAGGAAAGATATCAATAAATTAGAGAGAGTGCAGAGACGATTTACTAGGATGTTACCAGGGTTTCAACAATTAAGTTACAGAGATAGGTTGAACAAGTTAGGTCTATTCATTGGAGCGTAGAAGGTTGAGGGGGGATTTGATCGAGGTATTTAAAATTTTGAGAGGGATAGATAGAGTTGACGTGAACAGGCTGTTTCCATTGAGAGTAGGGGAGATTCAAACTAGAGGACATGATTTGAGAGTTAGGGGGCAGAAGTTTAAGGGAAACACGAGGGGGTATTTCTTTACTCAAAGTGTGATAGCTGTGTGGAATGAGCTTCCTGTAGAAGTAGTAGAGGCCAGTTCAGTTGTGTCATTTAAGGTAAAATTGGATAGGCATATGGATAGGAAAGGAGTGGAAGGTTATGGGCTGAGTGCGGGTAGGTGGGACTAGGTGAGATTAAGGGTTCGGCACGGACTAGGAGGGCCAAGATGGCCTGTTTCCGTGCTGTGATTGTTATATGGTTATATGGTAATGAAATGGCGGAGCAGACTCAATGGGCCAAACAACCTCATTCTGCTCCTGTATCTGATTAATTTTCACAGCCGATATATTGTGAGATAATTTTAATCTCCTTTCTGAACTCTGACATCACACTGTTACAGCGAGGATCAACCCAAGTTGGGGGAAAAACTCACCTTCTAACTGCTCATGATGCCGGCAACTGGTCTGTCCATCTAATTCCCCGACAGATTTCCTGTCTGTGTGAGAATGGGAATTTCAATCTGTGACTTAGCTCAGTCTGATTCCTTCCATTAGTATTATTCTCTGTCCCATATTATTCCGAGCTGCGCAGTAACTGAAATGTTCCCATACAGACAGCCTTTGCTGCTGCACAGCTGGTGTTTTGTTGATGCCGTGCTGTTTTCATGATGTTTAAACATTTAACTTTCAGACAAATGCTCGGTCCATACGTTCTGAGAAAAATAAATTAGAGAAAACATAGGTATTATTTCAAGTTCTGGTCGTGTACGACAGCACTACAAAGAGCATGTGATGTTACATGGCAAACCCTGGAGAGTTTCAAATTACTCTGCCCCTCCGCACAGGTGATTGACGGTGGAGAGCCCATCAGCGGCAATGCCAATGAACATGATGGGGAGGGCAGTCCTTGTTCTCATTGGAGTGTGGCATATTTGTGATGAGAACGCTACAGGTCACTTGTTACCCAGGCCAAAGGTAATTGGTATCATTATGTACCCAAAGCGAATGGTACTAAACAAGTTCTCACAGGTAGAAAGGTCCAGATCAAGATGGGACAAAGGTGATTAAAGCTGATGTAAGGATTTTGTTTCATTGACTAGAAGGTCAGCTCCTCAGTGCTCGGTGGTGCCCGAGTGATCCATCTACTCCCCTTCCCTCCCCCTGCGATTCCAAATACGGCCTACGGACTAACGGGGAAAACGCTGGCCCTGTCATCAATGGCTGCCTCTTTACCCAGAAACCTACACGAAGAAGAGACCCATCTATCCGCCACGGCTCCAGCGTCTGCGCTCCTCAGCAGCAAGTTCCCCGGAGCCCGCGTAGAGAGAGGGGTAAGCACTTGGACTACCCTGGGTGCGGAGGAAAGGTGTGGCCGGTCGCGGTTCGGACGCCGGTACCGATAATAATCCGCCCAGATCCCCGCTCCTACCTGCCGCCGAGTCTCCGAGCCTTTTGTCCACCGTGCGCACGCGCGAAACCCCTGCGACCTTACGCATGCGCATGTGATCGTCTGGTCACGGACGGCGATTTCTGGAACTAACAGGAGAAAGTCTGCAAATGCTGGAAATCCAAAGCGACTCACACAAAACGCTGCAGGAACTCAGCACCTCAGGCAGCATCTATAGAAAATTATAAACTGTCGGCGATTATTGGCAGAAAGCCTTCTGCAGGGCAGAGAAGCACGGGGGAAGATGCCAGAATAAAAATGTGGTGGGGGAGGGGCTAGAGGCGAGCTGGATGCTGATGCCGGGTGGGTGGGGAAGGTCAAGAAAGGGTGGGCTGGAGAATAAAGAATCTGATAGGAGAGGAGAGTGGACCAGAGAGAGGGCAGGAGGAGGGTCCCGGGAGGAGTGTAGGAAGGTGAGAAGTACAAGGTCAGAGTGGGGCATAGAGGAGGGTGACGGTAATTTATTCACAGGAGGGGAAATCGATGTTCATGCCGTCAGGTTGGAGGGTACCCAGACGGAATATAATGTGTTGCTCCACCACCCTGGGGTGGGGGGATGGGAGCTCATCTTGGCACAAGAGGAGTCCATGGATCGACACGGCGGAACAGGACTGGGAATGAAGAATTAAAATGCTTGCTGACAGGTAAGTCACACTTGTGGAGGATGGTGCGAAGTTGCTCCTAATTGATGACTGCACCCTCAGGGTGGCGGAGCAGCAACTTATAAGTGGTATTACCGTGGTACCTTCAGACAAGATGAACGAGTGCACCAGTCTTGTCTGTTTGAATCCAGAGCGCAAGAAAAGCTCTCTTTCGTGTCTCAGTCGTCTTTGACCCCCTGAAGAACTGTTTCTGAGTGACAGCTAAGATCCACCTGCAATTCCTCGGCCCACTTTCCCAACTGGTCTCGATCCCACTGTAACCTTAGACAACCCTCACTTTCTCCACACACCGGTTTTGGTGACATCCACAACCTCACTAATTGTTTGATCTGCATTCTCCAAATAATTAACACACATCATTGCCCAGTTGTAAGCGGATGAATCTACTGTCTCTTTCATCTCCCAGGGGGACGAAACTGCCTGGACCCGGGGGTTTGGGGGGTGTCAGGGAAACACGGGCTTTCAGTGCCGTGAGTGGCCAGTCCACAAGACAAGACAGCAGGTCCCCTCGGCAATCAAACCGACCCTCATCAGGCCTTTCCCTCCGTGTCCAATCCCCCTCTCAGTGCGAACTCAATCGCCACTGCCACTCCTTCAATGGGGCGACTGAGTCGTGCAGACGGTGTGAAACCACCTCATTTGCGTCGGGACCATTTCCATTCCACCCATCCCCAGGCAAAGGAGCTGGTTTTAAACTTGTTTTTACATTGGTTTATTTCTGATTTTAAAAGTTGTCATTTCTGTGTACTGATGTCTGTTTGTCATCCTGACCAGTTCTGCCTAAAGTTGATTGGCCTGATTGTTTTTGGTGAAATTTGACAATGGCGTCACCCCGGGCATGGACCTTCATGTCCGTATCTGAACAGGAACCGTCCCTGCTCCCACTCTAGGCTCAGCTAGAGTGACTGTACTGGCACTGGAGACGGCCCAGTCCCTGACCTCCCAGACTGCACCGTCGGGTAAACCCCGTTACGACTGATACCAGGACATCCCAGAATAAAGGACGAGCCCTTGTCTGGCATCTGCTAGCTCTGAGATCTCTCTACCCACCCGTACAAGTACAACACTGCCCCGCCCCCCACAAGCGCCGACACCTACCGTCAGTGTGTCCAACACCAGGGGCACACATCATGTTCTCTGGCGGCAACAAACCAGCCCGAGACCCCGGTCTCCGGTTGGCAGCAGCTCATTTGAGGGACCCGACTTTTGGGCTCCACCTCATTCGGGGGCAGACGTTGTGGGTGGGTGAAGCTCATTTCACACACCTGTGACCCTCTGAGTGAAGAGGTATCCCCTCATGTGCCCCATAAACTCCGCACTTTCACCCCTAACCCCCTGTCAAGTATCTCTCTGCTGAGACTCACGGAACACTATCCCAACACTGAGTGTTTCTTCATCAAGCAGCTTTATTCTTTATTACCTGCCGGGGGTAAGTTCACCTCCATTCTCACCAGGGATGGGAGGGGACTTCAAACACAGCGTTTACAAAATATTCCTTCTGTCCCCTCGTTTCGGTCACATGTAAGAGTAAAATAATCATTATCTGATTATTATTACTCTAATGGTTATTCCATAATGTAACACGGTATTCTCTCATCCAGATTCCAAAAATGGCTTCCTGAGGGGTTATCATTGTGGAACTGTACAATGTAAACCAGTATCCCACCATCCTCCCAGAGACCCAAATGGCCACCGGCTTCCTGAGGGGTTATCATTGCGGAAATGTACAATGTAAACCAGTATCCCACCATCCTCCCAGAGTCCCAAATGGCCACCGGCTTCCTGAGGGGTTATCATTGCGGAAATGTACAATGTAAACCAGTATCCCACCATCGTCCCAGAGTCCCAAATGGCCACCGGCTTCCTGAGGGGTTATCATTGTGGAACTGTACAATGTAAACCAGTGTCCCACCATCCTCCCAGCGTCCCAAATGGCCACCGGCTTCCTGAGGGGTTATCATTGTGGAACTGTACAATGTAAACCAGTATCCCACCATCCTCCCAGAGTCCCAAATGGCCACCGGCTTCCTGAGGGGTTATCATTGCGGAAATGTACAATGTAAACCAGTATCCCACCATCCTCCCAGAGTCCCAAATGGCCACTGACTTACTGAGGGGTTATCATTGTGGAACTATACAATGTAAACCAGTATCCCTCCATCCTCCCAGAGTCCCAAATGGCCACTGACTTACTGAGGGGTTATCATTGTGGAACTGCTCTCCCACTTCTCTCATTCTATCTGCTGCCTCTCAAATATAGTCCATCAGATGTGTTACATTTTCAGATTTGTCTGGTGTGTTGGTGCAACATTCTTGTCCAATTAAAGCACACATATCCCACTTTTTATCTAATATAAAGTCTCGGGTGGCTGGAAAACGATGCTGGAGAGGCAGTGACGGGAGACAAAGAAATGGTAGACAGACTGAATAAGTATGTTGTGTCTGTCTTCACAGAGGAAGACACCAGCATAATGGTGGAACTTCCGGGTGTCAGGAGTCAGAAGTGTGCAAAGTTACCAGAACCAGAGTGAAGGTTCTTGAGGAACTGGAAGGCCAAGTTAGATAAGTCACGATGGTGTACACCCCGGCTTTCTGAAAGAGGTGGCTAAAAAGATTGTGGCCCCATTAGTAATGAACATTCAGGAATCACAATGTTCCGCAATGGTTCCTCAAGAATGTAATATTGCCAATGTCACACCACTTTTCAAGAAGGGAGACAGGCAGAAGAAAGGAAACTATAGGCCAGTTAGTCTGTCCACAGTGATTGGGAAGATGTTGGAATCGATTATTAATGATGAGGTCTGAGAGTACCGTGTCACAAGATAAAATAGGCCACAGTCAGCATGGTTTCCTGAAGGGAAAACCTTGCCTGACCAACCTGTAGAAATTATTTTAAGAAATAACAAGCAGGACAGACAAAGGAGAATCGATTGATGTTGTTCACCTGGATTTTCAGACGGCTTCTGACATTATGCCATACACGAAACTGCTTTAACAACCCACGAGCCCATGGTATTACCGGAAAGATTCCAGCATGGACAAAGCCGTGGCTGACTGAGAGGAAGCAAAGAGTGGGTATAAACGGAGCCTCTTGAGGAGTGGGTTCCACAGTCGTCTGTGTTGGGACTGATACTCTTTCTGTTAAATGTCACTGATGTGCATGATGAAATTGATGACCTTGCTGCAAAGTTTACAGGTGCTATGAAGATGGTTGAGGGTCAGGTCGTTTTGAGGAAATAGAGAGACTATGGAAGGTCATCAACAGATGAGGAGAATGGGCGAAGAAGTGGGAGATGGAATTCAGTGTCAGCAAAGGGTATCAGCATGCACTTTGGTAGAAGAAATGAAAGGGCTGACTATTTTCCAAATACTTCCTAAAGGTCAATTTGCAAATTGAGTCTGTGGTGAAGAAGGCAAATGTAATGTCAGAATTCATTTCAAGAGGAATTGAATATAAACGCAGGGATGTAATGTTGAAATTTTTGTAAGCACTGGTGAGGCCTCACTGGGAGTACTGTGAGCAGTTTTGGACTCATCTGAGAAAAAGATGTGCTGAAACTGGAGAGTATCCAAAAGAGGTTCACGTAAATGATTCCCAAATTAAATATGTTGTCATATGAGGAGTATTTGATGGCTCTGGGCCTGTGTTGAGTGGAATTCAAAAGAATGAGAGCAGACCTAATTGAAATATATCAAATAGTGAAAGGATTTTAAAGTGAATACGGAGAGGATGTTTCCTATTTTGGGACAGTCTAAGACCAAAGGACACAGCCTCAGAATAGAGGGGTGTCTTTAGAATGGAGATGAGGGGGAATTTCTTTAGCCAGAGAGTAATGAATCTATGGATTCTATGGATAGTGAATCATAGGCAGCTGTGGAGGCCAAATCTTCATGTACATTTAAGGCAGAGGTTGATAGTTTCTTGACTGGTCAGGGCATGATGGGCTACCAGAAGAAGGCAGGGGATTGGGGCCAAGAGGGAAATTGGATCCGCTAAAATGAAATGGCGGAGAAGACTCAATGGGCCAAATGGCCTAGTTCTGCTCCTATATCTGATGGTCTTATGGCAATCATCAGCAAGAGCCAGGAGCTAATTATTGACTTCAGGAGGAGGAACCAGGAGATCTGTGAGCCTGTCCTCATCAGAGATCAAAGGCGGAGAGGGTCAGCAACCTTAAATTCCTCAGTGGCATCACTTTCCAGGATGTGTCTTGAGCCCAGCATGGAAGTGTAATTACGAAGAAAGCACAGCAACATCTCCATTTCCTTAGAAGCTTGCAAAGATTCAGCATGACATCTACAACCTTGACTAACTTCTGCAGGTGTGTGTGGAGAATATGTTCAGTGGTTGCATCATGGCCTGGTATGGAAACACCAAAGCCCTTGAAAGGAAAATCCTACAGAAAGTAGTGGATACGGCCCAGTACATCACGGGTAATACCCTCCCCCCACTGCGCACATTTCTCTGGTGCGCTGTCATAGGAAAGCTACAACTATCATCAAGGAACCCACCATGTGAAACATGATCTCTTCTCACTGATGCCATCAGGAAGAAAGTGCAGGAGTCTCTGGACCCACACCACCAGGTTCAGGAACTGTTATCACCCTTCAAACATCAAGTTCTTCAAACAGAGGAGATAATCTTACTCAAATTCAATTGCTCCATCACTGAACTGTTCCTATAACCCATGGACACATTCACAGATTCTTCATCACCTGTTCATGGTAATTATTTATTACTTTTTTTTTTCTTTTGTATTTGCACAGTTTGTTGTCTTTTGCACATTGTATTTTGTCTACAATGTTGGGTTCGGGCTTTCATTGATTCAATCATGATTCTTTGAGTTACTGAGTTTGTCCGAAAAAAAAATATCTCAGGATTGAACATGGTGACATGCGTAAAAATCGATAATAAACTTACTTTGTAAATTTTGAATTCTACATTTAAATTACTCTCTCAAACACACATGTGCTTTGTAATTTCTAAAGGTTCAGCATCGACTGGCTAAATGATTTGGCTCTGATCAGAATGATCGTCCCATCACAATGACCCCTCTTCTGAGGTACCCCAGCTACAGGAAAGATTCCTGAATCAAACTGGGATCACTGTTTCAAGCGTGTACGCACACACACAGACACACAGCTGTGATGAAGAGCTTTGAGGGGGTTGGTCCTGACTGGAATCAACTCCTGTCTGTGCATGGACCTGGACCCACTGCAATTTGCCGATCACCACAATCTGTCTACAGCAAATGCAATCTCACAGGCTCTCTTCTCAGCCTTAGATCACCCGGACAAAAGCAATGCACAAGTCAGGCTGCTGATTACAGCTCAGCGTTCAACACAATCAGACCCTCAATTGTAATCAACAAGCTCCAAAACCTGGGCCTCTGCACCTCCTTCTGCAACTGGATCCTCACCAGGAGACCCCAGTCTGTGTGGATCAGAAATAACATCTCCTCCTTGCTGACAATCAATACCGGCACAACTCAACAATGCGTGCTCAGCCCACTGCTCTACTCTCTCTGCACCACGTCTGTGTGTCTAGACTCATCTACAAACTTGCTGACAACCCAACTATTGTTGGCGGAATTTCAGACGGTGACGAGGAGGAGTACAGGAGTGAGATAGATCAGCAAGTTGAGTGGTGTCACAGCAACAACCTTGCACTCAGCATCATGAAGACAAAGGAATTGATTGTGGATTCAGGAAGAGGAAGTCGAGGGAACACACACCAGTCCTCATCGTGGGATCAGAAGTGAAAAGGGTGTGCAGTTTCCATTTCCTGCCTGTCAACATCTCTGAGGAACCATCCTGGGCCCAACATATTGATGCAGTTACAATGAAGGCACAACATCCGCTATATTTCATTCGGAGATTGAGGGGAATCGGTCTGTCACTAAAGACACTTGCAAATTTCTACAGATGTACTGTGGAGAGCATTCGAACTGGTTGCATCACTGCCTGGTGTGGAGAGGCCACTGCACCGGATTGGAAAATCCTGCAGAAAGTTGTAAACTCAGCCAGCTCCTTCATGGGCACCACAGCATCCAGGACACATTCAAAAGATGAGGCCACAAAAAGGTGGCATCCATCATTACGGACCCCCATCACCCAGGACATGCCTTCGGCTCATTGCTACAGGACCGTGAAGAGACACTCAATGTCTCAGGAACAGCTTCTTCCCTCCACCGTCAGATTTCTAAATGGACAATGAACTCTAGAATACTTCCTCAGTATTTTCCCTCACGTTTGCCACTACATTTCAAATTTAATTTTATAAATACTTGTTCTAATTTATAGTTTTTATTACTATGTATTGCAATGTACTGCAGACACAAAGGAACAAATTTCACCACATATGCGGATGATATTAAACCTGATTCTGATACACCAACACACACAGCTGGGCTCAGAATACAACACTCCCACATTCCTCCCTTTGTGACACCCTGCTTGCTCCATGGCCCCCGGTATGAAGCTCAAACTGTTGCAACACCTGCCCTTTAAATTCATGGCTGAGGCTGTGTTGTGTCTGTTCACTGTTTGAGTTCGATATTAAATGAAGAGCATTGAATGGGAAGTAAGGTTTGAATAGAAGAATAACGATCTCCTCTGAAGGTATATGGGGTCCTGGTGAGAGCGTACATGGAACACTGCACAGGTCTGGTCTCCCTCCCGGAGTCAGCTTGTGGGATGAAGGGAATGAAGGGATTTCCCAGATTGATTTAGGAGGTGAGGTAGTGTCCTTGGAGAGATTATACTAACCGGGCCTGTCTCAGAATTAGAGAAATAAAAGGCCGTCTGACTGAGACAGACAGAGTCTCACAGGGTATTGACAGTGTTGAGGGAGAAATGATGTTTCCTTTGGCTGTGGTGAGGAATGGGGGTCACAGAATCCGAGTACACCTCAGCACGACTGAAATGAGGAGGAATTTCCTCATCCAGAGGGCAGTGAAACTTTGGAATTTTCTCCACAAGGTTTCTAAATTTGAAGGACAAATTTTAGGGCTCTGCGATGCTGGGAACGTTGCGTGAAAGTGGCGCTGAGGTCAAAGATCAGGCATGTTCTGTGTGAAAGGCGGAAAAGACGGAAAGTCTGTTTATTTGTTCCTAAAGTCCGAGTTTACCTTTGCGCCTGGTTCTCCCTTGACCTTCAGCCTGTCCTTTTGCACAGGGGAGCGCTCACACACCGGAGTTCCATCGGCAGCCGCTGCGGGCCAGCTCCCGGATCCCAGCAGCAGGAGATAGGACCGGGAGGAAACTCCAGACAACAGGCCCCGATCCACGGCGGGTAAAGACCGGGCACCCCCTGTGTGATTGAAACATCTCACGGTGTCTCCGCCCGAATCTTCACCTCCACCATCGGAAGGATTCAAAACTCCGGCCGCTGTTGCAGCCTTTACCCGGGGATCTGCTCCCAATCTCGGGTCTCTCACCGGGTCCACTCGTTCCCGGTTCCAAACTTCGGTCCGCCCAGCATCCCGCCCACTGACACTCCTCAGCCAATGGAGGCAAGAGTCTCTCAGGGGTGTTCAGCCTCCCCCACGTTCCCCCTCACGTTGTCTCACCCGTCACCTGTCAGCTGGTTCTTGTCCCCAACCTTTTTATTCTGGCTTCTGTCCATTCCTTCCCAGTGCTAATGAACGGTCTCATCCCGAAACACCGGCTGTTTATTTCCCCTGAATAGATGCTGCCTGACTCACTGAGTTCCTCCGGCATTTTGTGTGATAATCGGGTTTGATCACCTGTTTCTTTTGAAGCATCTTTGTCTCAATTTCCTTCACTCTCTGACTTCCAGGATCAGCTAAAATTTTCCTTAGACTCTCTCACAAAAAAGGAATCAGACTTCCAGGAAAAGGAGCAGCAACAGAAAGAGAAGATTTCCGGAGTTCAGGTGAGGCTTCCTGAGCGGAATTTCTGATATTACTGTCGAGTTTTGCTCCATTTAATGCAGAACAGCCGAGTATCGCAGCTCCAGTGACCTGGGTTCGATCCTGACCTCTGGTGCTGTCTGTGTGGAGTTTGCATGCTCTCCCTGTGACCACGAGAGATTCCGACACATCCCAAGGACATGCCGGATGAATGGCTTATTACCGTTAACCCTGAAAAGGTGGGGAAGGTGTGTGTGAATCAGATGGGAGTTTATGTGTCAATAAGTGAGAGTAGGTTTCAGGAAAACGTGAGGGAGTGGTGTTGACAGGAATGTTCTCAGAATTAGCATGGACTCCAATAGACCGAACTGAACGACAAAAGGAAACAGAGCACAGCAATGCAGTATATTAATCTTCACCTTTCATTCAACAGGAACAGTCACACAGCCTTCAGTCCCACATCACATCCCAGTTTGCTGAACTGCGCCAGATTATCACTGAGAAAGAGCAGAGCTTACTCAGGGATCTCAGGGAAGAGGAGAAGAGGATTCTCAACCCAATGGAGAAAAATCTTCTGGCTCTTCAAGAGAATATAAGGATTATTCAGGAGGAAATCACAAAGTTAAAGGAACAGATGGATCAAAAAGACAGTGTGATATTTCTCAAGGTGAGGAATTATATTTCAATTTGTTTCTGTCAAAGGGCACTGAATGAACAGTGGTATATTTGAAATAAACACAGCACAGCGGCCAATTCTAACAAATCAATTGCCGCTGCTGGCGACCTTACACAAGTTGTTATACCTGCATGATGCGCCCTCCCATCACTCCAATAATGACATTTCAAAATGTCCAAGATACGCTTTCAGTCCTTCATTAAAAAAACACAATCTTGAAGCAATGAAGCTTCAGGGTAATTCATTGTAAAGTAAGCTGCAACACAGCGGTCAAGAACAGAATGACATCCGCACGTCCCCAGCTCAAAACTGCCCAGAACAAAGTACAGATACGTAACTTTTTCCCTTCAGTTTTACCACGTCCCCACTCAGGTGACGAGTTACCATAATAAACACGTAACACAGAATACAATGCAGACAGAAAACAGACGTGTTGCTCCTACACACAGCATTTACAAATGGCAGCAAACTGTTTCTCACCAGACCATTGATGCATCTATTCAGGGTTGTTATTGTCTTATAATAATAAGATTATTAAGGATTTGGACACGCTGAAGGCAGGAAGCATGTTCCCGCTGATGGGTGAGTCCAGAACTAGAGGCCACAGTTTAAGAATAAGGGGTAGGCCATTTAGAACAGAGATGCAGAAAACTTTTTCACCCAGAGAGTGGTGGATATGTGGAATGCTCTGCCCCAGAAGGCAGTGGAGGCTAAGTCTCTGGATGCATTCAAGGGAGAGTTAGATAGAGCTCATATAGATCGTGGGGTCAAGGGATTTGGGGAGAGGGCAGGAACAGGGTACTGATTGTGTATGATCAGCCATGATCACAGTGAATGGCTGTGCTGGCTAGAAGGGCCGAATGGCCTACTCCTGCACCAATTGTCTATTGTCCCAAAACTCAGCTTCCACAACTTCTGTACATCCCAGGACAGAATGCAAACTCTCTGAAATTATTTACTCCGGTCATAACACAGAGCTGCTGACTGTTTCCTTAATTACCGCATTAAATATCCTCTGAAACTCCCATTAACACCCGGTTCCAGTCACAGGCTGTGAGTGTGTCTGGTGCGGAGGGTGTGAGGGTCTCTCTGTCAATCACTGAGAACAAAGAATTTGACCCACACGTTAGACTTATCCTCCATATCCGGTTTCCATCAGATTATGGAAACTTTCACTGTCTCTTTATTTTTTGGATATATTTCGCATGGGATTATATCCCATTCTCTATCATAAACAGGCCATTAGGTCCATCTTCTATCAGTTTCCCTGCTTCACAAGCCCCCTGCCACCTACTCACCACACCCAGCAACAGTGCCCCGAACTCCCTGGTCCCTCACGTGTTTATCCAGCCTCCCCATTACAGTCACTCTGCTGTTCCATTTCATCCACTCCTGTGGCAGCAAGTTTCACATCCTCCTCTCTAAATTTCTTTTGGAATTTGTTAAAATCCATCTGGAATTACATCTCCCCACGAGTCTCCCCATAAATAGAGGTACTTCCTCCACCCCCACACAATCACATACATCACTGATCTTAAATTCCTCCATCCTATCACACTGACGTCATATCCAGATGATAATGCACAGCCTGTCCTGTCTTCCCTGTAAGTTTCTTCCTCTCAGTAATGGTCTGACATTCAGAAACTTTCCCTGTCATTTACCCCATGGTTCTGTATTGTCCGTGTGTCTGAGTGATTGTGGGAGTGGGAATTTTCAACACTTTGTAATGATTTGGATGAAATTCAGGATGTGGACAGTAAGTCCAAGTCTAATCAGATTTGTGTTTTATTTATTTCAGGAGGAAGCTCGTCGGAACAGAAGGTAGGACAGGCTCTTTACTGAAACACTGAATGGATTTGAAAATAGTTCAGAATAGCAATTTATAACCAGCAGTTTAATATTTACAGGATTAATGACGATGTCCAGGAATTGTCAGTGACAGATGAGACCCTACCGGTTGAAAAATTCGATCACCTCTATTTGTTGAACACAGTGCTGAGAGAAACGCTTGATGCTATTAATCGAGGTAAAACTTACAAAGATTCATTTCTCCTTGTTTATGAAGATCAATTTAGTTCCAATTTGAGGCAAAGATTGTCTGTAATACTGGGCTGAAGGGGAACTGAAGTTTATTCCACATCAACCCCACTGACTGGGAGGCATCACTGTCACATGGTCAGCTGGAGATGTCCGACCCCTGGACACACCAGCACAGGGTCACAATACAATCAATACACGGGACTGGCGGATGAACCACTGTGTTCCAATCCCAGGCGAATGCACTAACACACCAGTGCATAAGTTTGGATCCAACCAGAGGAACTGGTGTTGTGATGTTGTTGTGACCATCACGGAATCATGGTTGTAGTTGGGATCTGAATGTCCAAGGTTACACAATGTATTGGTGGTATAGGAAGGTCGGGTGAGGGGGTGGTGTGGCTCTGCTGGTAAATCAGTAGCAAGATGTGAAATAGGATTGGAAGATGTTGAATCTTGTGGGTTGAGGTAAGGAACTGCAAAAGTAAAAATGACACTGACACCAGTCATATACAGGCCTCCCAACAGTCAGTGGGTTGGCACCCACAGATTACAACTGGAAATAGAAAAGGCTGATGAAAAGGACATTGTTATGATAATCATGGGAAATTTAAACATGCAGGGCAATTGGGAAAATCAGGTTGGTAAAGGATCTCAAGAGAGTGAGTTTGTTGAATGCAATGTGATGGCTTTCTAGAGCAGTTTGTCGTTGAGCCTACTCGGGGAACAGCTCTACTGGATTGGGTGTTATGTATCGAACCAGAGGTGAGTAGTGAAAAGAAACCTTAGGAGGCAGAGCTCACAACATGACCGAGTTCAACTTGAAATCTGATAAGGAGACAGTAAAGCCTGACATTGTAGTATTTCAGAGGAGTAAAAGAAATTACAGTGGTCTGAGAGAGGAGTTGGCCAAAGCAAATTGGAAGGAGATGCTGCCAGGGATGAGAGCAGAGCAGAAATGGTGTCAGTTTCTGGGAAAATGAGGATAGATGTACTCCAAAAATAAATAAATACTCAAATGGCGAAATAGTACAACCATGGCTGACAAGGGAAGAAAAGTTAATGTAAAGGCAAAGGAGAGGGCATACAACTAAACAAAAATTATTCGGAAGGGAGAGGATTGGGAAGCTTTTAAATATCTACAGAGGGGAACTAAAAGGATGATTGGGTGGGAAAAAATAAACAAGAAATTGATTTGAATTGAACTGGCCTGGTTGAAGAAGCTGTCCCGGAGCCTGTTGCTCCCGGCTTTTATGCTGCGGTACCGTATCCCGGATGGTAGCAACTGGTACAGGTTGTGGTTGGGGAGACTCTGGTATCCAATGATCCTTCAGGCCCTTTTTACACACCTATCTTTGGAAAACAAGATAGCAAACAATATCAAATTGTTTTTCAAGTATTGTAAAAAAAATAAAACAGAGATGAGAGTGGATATAGGACAGCTAGAAAATGAGGCTGGATGCATAATAACAGAGGATAAAGAGATGGCAGATAAGCCAAATATTTTGCACCAGTATTCACCATGGAAGACACCAGCACTGTGCCCGGTGTTGAAGAGTGCGAGGGAAGAGAAGTGAGTGCAGTTACTGTTACAAGGGAGAAGCTGCTCAAAAAGCTGAAAGCCCTAAAGGTACATAAGTCACCCAGACCAGATGAACTGCACCCCAGTGTTCTGAAAGAGGTTGCAGTAGAAATTATGGAGGCATTCCAAATGATCTTTCAAAATCATTGGACCCTGGCATGGTGCCAGAGGACTGGAAAATGGCAAATGTCACTTGACTCTTTAAGTAAGGAGGAAGGCAGCAGAAAGGAAATTATTGACCAGTTTGCCTCACCTCTGTGGTTGGGAAGAAATTGGAGTCAGTTGTTAAGTCTGAGGCTATGGAATACTTGGTGACCCTGGACAAGATAGGACAAGTCAGCATGGCTTCGTTAGGGAATATCCTGCCTGACAAACCTGTTGGGATTCTTTGAGGAGATTACAAGCAGGATCGATAAAGGGGAAGCAGTGGATGTTGTATATTTGGAATCTCGGAAGGCCTTTGACAAAGTGCCACGCATGAAGGTGGTAACCAGGTTAAGAGGCCATGGTATTACAGAAAAGTTACAGGCATGGTTGGAACATTGGCTGATTGGTAGGAAGCAGTGAATGAAAGTAAAGGGATCCTTTTCTGGTTGGCTGCCAGTGAGTCGTGTTCCACAGGGGTCAGTGTTAGGACACCTTCATTTTATGCTGTATATCAAGATTTAGCTGATGGAATAGACAATAAGATGTAGGAGCAGAAATAGGCCATTCGGCCCATTGAGTTTGCTCCAATATTCAGTCATGGGAAGACCCAATTCTTCCAGACATCCCCACTCCCCTGCTTTCACCCCATACCATTTGATGCCCTGGCTAAATGAGAACCGGTACATCTCTGCCTTAAATATGCCTTGGCCTCCACAGCCACATGTCGCAACAAATTCCACAGATTCTCCACACACACTGACTAAAGTAATTTCTCCACATCTCAGTTCTAAAAGGACGTCCTTCAATCATGAAGTCACACCCTCTTGTCCTAGAGTAGATGGCTTTGTTTCCAGGTTTTGCAGATGATACGAAGATTGGCGGAGGGGCCGGTAGTGTTGAGGAAACAGTTAGGCTGGACAAGGACATGGATGAGGAGAATGGGAAAGAAATTGGCAAATTATATACAATGTTGGAAAATACATGGTCCTGCACTTTGGTCGTAGAAATAATGTGCAGATTTTTTTTTCAAATGGGGAGAAAATCAAAAAATCTGAGACGAAATTGGACTTAGCAGTCATTCTGCAGAACTCTCTAAAGGTTAACTTGAAGGTAGAGTCACTGGTGAGGAAGGCAAATCCAATGTTAGCATTGAATTCAATCGGTTCAAATAGCATTCAGTTCAAGAGCAGGGATGTGATGCTGAGGATTTATAAGGCACTGGTGAAGACTCACCTTGAGTATTGTGAACAATTTTGGGCTCCTCGTCTAAGAAAAGATGTGCTGGCATTGCAGAAGGTTCATTTCATAAGGATGATTCCAGGAATGAAAGGGTTATCATACGAGGAAAGTTTGATAGCTCTGTGTCTGTACTCGCTGGAATTTAGAAAGATGAGGGGGAATCTCATTGGAACCTTTCAAATGTTGAAAGTCCTAGAAACCTTTCGAATGTTGAAAGTCCTAGACAGAGTAGATGTGGAAAGGATGTTTCCCATGGTGGTGGAGTTTAGGACAAGAGGGCACAGCCTCAAGACAGAGGGGGAATCTATTTAAAACATGTGGAGAAATTTGTGCCAGCAGCTGTTGAATTTGTGGAACCTGTTGGGTGTATTTAAGGCAGAGCTTGATAGGTTCTAGATTGGACACAGCATCAAAGGTTACGGGGAGATGGCCAGGTAGTGGGGCTGAGGAGGGAAAAAATGATCAGCAATTATTGAATGGCGGAGCAGACTCGATAGGAAAATGGCCTAATTCTGCTCCTATGTCTCATGGTGATCAGACCACTACATTGAAGCATTGTGAGAATGAGCTCGGACACACCAACAAGCATTGACATGGGTCAAGATTTCATCTCGGGAGAAGCACACACAGCATAACCGGCCTGGCAAAGCTCCCTCACACACACACACAGGAAGGATTGGCAGATTGTAGTCAGAGCCTCAGCAATGTACGTTGTTATTTCCCTCAGTAACCTGGAAACCAGACTCTTCAGAGACAGTCATTTATTGATTTAAACAACTCAATCACGTGTGACACATTGTCAACACACACCAGACTTGTGATGACACACTGTAACATAAAAACTTCTTCAATGTGCATACTCTCCTTCAATGTGTATACACTCCACACGGATATTTACCATAATCAACACACACACACACGCGCGCGCGCGATATACTATCAGAGTGTGACACACAGCCACAGAAATAGGCATAAATTCCCATTTAGGATTGAAATCTGCCGTCCTTACCCAGTCTGTCTGTTCTGTGGCACTGAGCTGCCATCTGACGTGACGTCACATCAACACTTCACAGACAGACTCCGGGGTGAGATTCCTCAGGAGGATGATCTGGGAGGGTTTGATGGATGTTGAACTCACAGCCCACTTCATCAATCTGCAAGACTAAGATGTCTTCTTGAGCCTGTCTCATTTGTGTGTGTTTGCCCCCCCCCCCATCCCTCTAACCATTTCCCATCTGTGTATTTATTTTAAAATATGTTATTTTTTACCTGTTTCGACAGCGTCTGAGGGCAAATTCCGTTCACCAACCTCCCTCTCTCTGAGAATGTTACCCAATTTCCCATCTCACTTTCAATCGGAGGCCTTTGGTTCTGTACTCCCATTTCTTGGAAAAAGAACGTTATTTAAGCTCCTTAGAATTATTTACCTTGATAAGGGGTCACACCTGAACATCCTACACTACAGCTGAATAGCCCACGCTTACTCACTCTTTGCTTTTAACCCAAGCCCCCAGTCCTGGTAACATCCTCCTGAAGCCTCCTGTCCAGTGTAATGACATCGTCCCCATATTCGGGAACCGGAAATGCAGACAATGCTCCAAGTGTGGTCTATCATCGACATCAAAGGCCTTGCTGAATTTCATGTGGACAGTGTGGAATAGGCTGATGAATACACGACTGAAGGTGGTTTTTTAGATTGGGACAAGAAGGGCGGCGTGGGAGCTAAATTCTGAAGGAAGGCAGTGTAAAAAAAAAACTTTGCGTACTAGAACGGCGAGACTGCGCAGGACAGCACGGAGAGTTTAAAAAGATGACCACCCTATACAGCGGGCAGCGGAGTGGGTGGCAGCAGAGTGTAGGGCTTTGGCTCAACGGGCTCAGGCGGTAACGGGAAGAGCCGAGAGCGAGGAACCGACTCTTTTTCTCCCCTTGGCAAATCGGCCTGGACGGACGGGGGAACAGCAGGGCACATTAGCTAACGGTTTAAAAAGTTCATGTGCTTGGTGAAGTAAGTGGGTGAGTAGACCTATCTTTCTTTGTTTCATTCCTGTAGAATTAGGTAGCATGTCTGCAGGGTTAGTGCTTTGTTCAGGGTGTCAGATGTGGGAATCCTGGGAGACCTCCAGCCTCCCTGATAGCCACATCTGCACCAGGTGAACCGAGATTCAGCTCCTCGGAGACCGTGTTAGGGATCTGGAGCAGCAGCTTGATGACCTACTGCTTATTAGAGAAAACAAAGAGGTGATAGACAGGAGCTACAGGGAGGTAGTCATCCCTAGGCTACAGGGGTCAGAAAACTGGGTGACTGTCAGGAGAGGGAAGGGAAATGCCAGGGTAGTGGAGAGCACCACTGTGTCTGCCCCCCTCAGCAACAAGTATATCGTTTTGGATGCTGTTGAGGTGGATGACCTGACAGGGGACGGCCACGGTGAGCGGGTCTCTGGCACTGAGCCTGGCGCTGTTGTGCAGGAGGGAAGGAGGGAGAAGAGGAATGCGGTAGTCATAGGGGATTCCATAGTCAGGGTAACAGACAGGAGATTCTGTGAGCCTGATAGAGATACCCGCATGGTGGGCTGCCTCCCAGGTGCCAGGGTACGGGATGTCTCGGATTGGGTCCAGAATATCCTGAAGGGAGAGGGCGAGCAGCCAGCTGTCTTGGTACATGATGGTAACAATGACATAGAGAGGAAAAGGGAGGAGGTCCTGAAGAGAGATTTCTGGGAGTTAAGAATGAAGCTGAGAAGCAGGACCTCCAGGGTAGTAATCTCAGGATTGCTACCTGTGCCATGTGCTAGCGAGGGCAAGAATAGTAGGATCAGGCTGATGAATGTGTGGCTGAGAGACTGGTGCAGGGGGCAGGGCTTCAGATTCTTGGATCATTGGGATCTCTTTTGGGGGAAGTATTAACTGTTCAAAAAGGATGGGTTACACCTGAACCCGAAGGGGATATATATCATAGCAGAAATGTTTAATAGAGCTGTTAGGGAGGGTTTAAACTAATTTGGCAGGGGGATGGGAAAGAGGTGACATAGGATTGGAAGGTGCAGAATCTTTATGGGTTGAGCTAAGAAATCGCAGGGGTAAAAGGACCCTGATGGCAGTTATCTACCGGCCTCCTAACAGCTGCAGCGATGTGGACTACAAATTACAACAGGAAATAGAAAAGGCTTGCCAGAGGGGCAGTGTTATGATAATTGAGAGGATTTTAACATGCGAGTGGATTGGGAAAATCAGGTCGACACTGGATCTCAAGAGAGAGAATTTGTAGAATGTCTACGAGATGCTATTTCAGAACAGCTTGTTGTTGAGCCCACTAGGGGATCAGAGGTACTGGATTGGATATTGTGTAATGACCCAGAGGTGATTAGAGAGATTGAGGTGAAGGAACTGTTAGGTGACAGTGATCTTAACATGATTGACTTCACTGTGAAATTTGAGAAAGAGAAGCAGAAATCTGATGTGTCAGTATTTCAGTGGAGTAAAGGAAATTCCAGTGGCCGAGAGAGGAACTGGCCAAATTTGACTGGGAAGGGACACTAGCGGGAGGACAGCAGAGCAGCAGTGGCTGGAGTTTATGCGAGAAGTGAGGAATATGCAAGACAGATATATTCCAAAAAAGAAGAAATTTTCGAATGGAAAAAGATGCAACCGTGGCTGACAAGAGAAGTGAAAGCCAAAGTAAAAGCAAAGGAGAGGGAATTCAAGGAAGCAAAAATTACTGGGAAGACAGAGTATTGGAAAGTTTTTAAAAGCTTACAAAAGGAAACTAAGAAGGCCATTAAGAGGGAAAAGATGAACTATGAAAGAAAGCTAGCAAATAATATCAAAGAAGATACCAAAAGCTTTTTCAAGTATATAAAGAGTAAAAAACCGGTGAGAGTGGATATAGGACTGATAGAAAATGATGCTGGAGAAATTGTAATGGGAGATAAGGAGATGGCTGAGGAACTGAACGAGTATTTTCATCAGTCCTCACTGAGGAAGATATCAGCAGTATACCGGACACTCAAGGGTGTCAGGGAAGAGAAGTGTGCGCAGTCACAATTACGACAGAGAAAGTACTCAGGAAGCTGGATAGTCTCAGGGTAGATAAATCTCCAGGACCAGATGGAATTCACCCTTGTGTTTTGAAGGAAGTAGCTGTGGAGATCGCGGAGGCATTAGCAATGATCTTTCAAAAGTCAATAGATTCTGACATGGTTCCGGAGGAGTGGAAGATTGTAAATGCCACTCTGGTATTTAAGAAAGGGGCAAGGAAGCAAAAAGTGAATTATAGACCTGTTAGCTTGACATCGGTGGGAGTCAATTGTCAAGAATGAGGTTACGGAGTACCTGGAGGCATATGACAAGATAGGCCAAACTCAGCATGGTTGCCTTAAAGGAAAATCCTGCCTGACAAACCCATTGAAATCTCTTGAGGAGATTACAAGTAGGCTGGACAAGGGAGATGCAGTGGATGTTGTGTATTTGGATTTTCAGAAGGCCTTTGACAAGGTGCCACACATGAGGTTGCTCAACAAGATAAGAGCCCATGGAATTACGGGAAAGTTACATCTGTCGATAGAGCGTTGGCTGATTGGGAGGAAACAGAGAGTGGGAATAAAGGATGCCATTCTGGTTGTCTGCCGGTTAAAAGTGGTGTTCCAGAGGGGTCCGTGTTGGGGCCACTTCTTTTTACGTTGTATATCAACGATTTGGATTATGGAAAAGATGGCTTTGTGGCTAAGTTTGCTGATGATACAAAGGTAGGTGGAAACTCCCCCACCTGAGGAAACAGAGAGTCTGCAGAGAGACTTGGATAGATTTGGAGAATGGTCAAAGAAGTGGCAAATGAAATACAATGTTGAAAAGTGTATGGTTATTATTTAAGTGGAGAGAGAATTCAAAGTTCTGAGATGCAACGGGACTTGAGGGTGCTCGTGCAGGATACCCTTAAGGTTAGTCTCCAGGTTGAGTCGGTGGTGAAGAAGGTTGACATTCATTTCTAGAGGAATAAAATATAAGAGCAGGGATGTGATGTTGAGGCTCTATAAGGCAGTGGTAAGGCCTCACTTGGAATACTGTGTGCAGTTTTGGGCTCCTTATTTAAGAAAGGATGTTCTGACATTGGAGAGGGTTCAGAGCAGATTCACCAGAATGATTCCGGGAATGAGAGGGTTAACATCTGAGGAACATTTGATCACTCTTGGACTGAACTCCGTGCAGTTTAGAAGAATGAGGAGGAACCTCACAGAAACATGTCGAATGTTAAAAGGCATGGACAGAGTGGATGTGGCAAAGTTGTTTCCCATGGTGGGGGAGTCTAGTACGAGAGAGCATGACTTAAGGATTGAAGGGCGCCCACTCAGAACGGAGATGCAAAGAAATTTTTTTAGCTAGAGGGTGGTGAATCTGTAAATTTGTTGCGGCAGTGGAGTCCAGGTCATTGGGTGTATTTAAGGCAGAGATTGATAAGTATCTGAGTAGCCAGGGCATCAAAGGTCATGGTGAGAGGGTGGGGGAGTGGCACTAAATGGGAGAATGGATCAGCTTATGATAAAATGGCGGAGCAGATTCGAAGGGCCGAAGGGCCGGCTTCTGCTGCTTTGTCTTATGGTCTTATTTGAATGCACCAGTATACGGAATAGGGATCTTGTAGTACAGGTAGAGTTTGACAGGTACAAACTTAGGCAGGTACGACTTTGATCGAAGGAATAAAGGCATAGACAATTCTGTAAACAGGGCGAAATTCAAAAATCAGAGGTGCAAACGGACATGGGTGTCCTTGTGCAGGATTCCCTGAAGGTTAACTTGCAGTTTGTGTCAGTGGTAAGATTGGCAAACTCAATGTTTGCTTTCATTTCGAGAGGATTAGAGTACAAGAGCAAGGATGTAATTCTGAGGATTTATAAGGCATTGGTCAGACCACACTTGGAGTACTGTGAGCAGTTTTGGGTCCCTTCCATCGGAAATCATGTGCTGGCATTGGAGGGGGTGCAGATGATTCACCAGAATAATTCCGGGAATGAAAGAGTTAACATATGAGGAGTGTTTGATGGTTCTGGGCCTGTACCGGAGTTTAGAAGAATGGCTGATTTATCATCCCTCTCAACCCTATTCTCCAGTCTCCTCCCCATAACTTTTGAGACTCTGGCCAATCAAGAAGTTTACTTATTAACTCCTGCATTAAAAATCAAACAGGAGAAAATCTGCAGATGCTGGTAATTCAGGCTACACAGGTCCTGATGAAGGGTCTCGCCAGATCTCTCTGACACCTGTCTGGAGAGAGTTGATGTTGGGAGGATGTGGGTGGGTCGGGAACGGTGAGCACAGCCTCCGACTATAGGGATGTCCATTTAGGACAGAGATGCGGAGGAATTCCTTTATCCACAGGATAGGGAATCTGCCACAGGCAGCGGTGGGGGCCAAATAATTGAATATATTTAAAGCAGAGTAACACAAACAAATTGTTGGGGGAACAGCAGGCCGGGTAGTTTCTATGGAAAAGAGTAAACAGTCGACGGTTCAGACTGAAACACTTCATCCAGACCTGTGTTGCTTAAGGGTTCCTGTAAATTCATCCCCTGTCCTAATGAGGGGCTGCGGGGGATGGGGCTCTGGGAAAGGGGACAAAGTCATCCTGATCTGCCATCTTTGCCCCCTCTAGCTTCTCATTACGTCTACACACACAGATCACCCACAGGGTTTCCACCCCACCCCCTCCTGGTTCAATCTGCCATTCATCTCTCCCCTACCGGTTCCCATCATCACCTCCTTTACTGTTTCAAACCATCACACTGCCCCACTTCCCACTCACAAATGAAAGTGAACATTGTATGACGGGCCTGTTCCTGTGCTGTACTGTTCTATGTTCTCTTTTCCCAGTTTCGGAGAATGAGAGGAGATCTCATGGAAACACAAAATTCTTTCAGGGGTCAACAGGCAGGAGTGAGCGAGGATGTTTCCCCTGTTCAGCGGAAAACCCTTGTGGAGACATCTGCTTTTGTCGAATCAAAGGTTCGTGTCGGCCACCCGACCGCGCCTGAGATCTCCACCACCCCCCGATCCCCGGGTCCCACTGCCCGAGTCTCCCCCCGATCCCCGGGACCCCGCTGTCCGAGTCTCCCCCAGATACCCGGGGCCCCGCTGTCCGAGTCTCCCCCGATCCCCGGGGCCACGCTGTCCGAGTCTCCCCCCGATCCCCGGGACCCCGCTGTCCGAGTCTCCCCCCCGATCCCCGGGACCCCGCTGTCCGAGTCTCCCCCCGATCCCCGGGACCCCGCTGTCCGAGTCTCCCCCCGATACCCGGGGCCCCGCTGTCCGAGTCTCCCCCCGATCCCCGGGACCCCGCTGTCCGAGTCTCCCCCCGATACCCGGGGCCGCTCTGTCCGAGTCTCCCCCCCATCACGGGGCCGCGCTGTCCGAGTCTCCCCCCCGATCCCCGGGGCCGCGCTGACCGAGTCTCCCCCCGATCCCCGGGGCCGCGCTGTCCGAGTCTCCCCCCCGATCCCCGGGGCCGCGCTGACCGAGTCTCCCCCGATCCCCGGGGCCGCGCTGACCGAGTCTCCCCCGATCCCCGGGGCCGCGCTGTCCGAGTCTCCCCCCGATCCCCGGGGCCGCTCTGTCCGAGTCTCCCCCCCATCACGGGGCCGCGCTGTCCGAGTCTCCCCCCCGATCCCCGGGGCCGCGCTGACCGAGTCTCCCCCCGATCCCCGGGGCCGCGCTGTCCGAGTCTCCCCCCGATCCCCGGGACCGCGCTGTCCGAGTCTCCCCCCGATCCCAGGGGCCCCGCTGCCCGAGTCTCCCCCCGATCCCCGGGGCCCCGCTGCCCGAGTCTCCCCCCGATCCCCGGGGCCGCGCCGTCCGAGTCTCCCCCCGATCCCCGTGGCCCCGCTGTCCGAGTCTCCCCCCGATCCCCGGGGCCGCGCTGTCCGAGTCTCCCCCCGATCCCCGGGGCCGCGCTGTCCGAGTCTCCCCGCGATCCCCGGGGCCCCGCTGCCCGAGTCTCCCCCCGATCCCCGGGGCCGCGCCGTCCGAGTCTCCCCCCGATCCCCGGGGCCGCGCTGTCCGAGTCTCCCCCCGATCCCCGGGACCCCGCTGTCCGAGTCTCCCCCCGATCCCCGGGGCCGCGCTGTCCGAGTCTCCCCCCGATCCCCGGGGCCGCGCCGTCCGAGTCTCCCCCCGATCCCCGGGGCCGCGCTGTCCGAGTCTCCCCCCGATCCCCGGGGCCGCGCCGTCCGAGTCTCCCCCCGATCCCCGGTCCCCGCTGTCCGAGTCTCCCCCCGATCTCCGGGGCCGCGCTGTCCGAGTCACCCCCCGATCCCCGGGGCCGTGCTGTCCGAGTCTCCCCCCGATCACCGGGGCCCCGCTGACCGAGTCTACCCCCCCCCGATCCCCGGGGCCGCGCTGTCCGATTCTCCCCCCCGATCCCCGGGGCCGCGCTGTCCGAGTCTCCCCCCGATCCCCGGGGCCGCGCTGTCCGAGTCTCCCCCCGATCCCCGGGGCCGCGCTGTCCGAGTCTCCCCCCGATCCCCAGGGCCGTGCTGTCCGAGTCTCCCCCCGATCCCCGGGGCCGCGCTGTCCGAGTCTCCCCCCAATCCCCGGGGCCGCGCTGTCCGAGTCTCCCCCCAATCCCCGGGGCCGTGCTGTCCGAGTTTCCCCCCGATCCCCGGGGCCGCGCTGTCCGAGTCTCCCCCCGATCCCCGGGGCCGCGCTGTCCGAGTCTCCCCCCGATCCCCGGGGCCGCGCTGCCCGAGTCTCCCCCCGATCCCCGGGGCCGCGCTGTCCGAGTCCGCCCCCCGATCCCCGGGGCCGCGCTGTCCGAGTCTCCCCCGATCCCCGGGGTCGCGCTGTCCGAGTCTCCGCCCCGATCCCCGGGGCCGCGCAGTCCGAGTCTCCCCCCGATCCCCGGGGCCCCGCTGTCCGAGTCTCCCCCCGATCCCCGGGGCCGCGCTGTCCGAGTCTCCCCCCGATCCCCGGGGCCGCGCTGCCCGAGTCTCCCCCCGATCCCCGGGGCCGCGCTGTCCGAGTCCGCCCCCCGATCCCCGGGGCCGCGCTGTCCGAGTCTCCCCCGATCCCCGGGGCCGCGCTGTCCGAGTCTCCCCCGGATCCCCGGGGCCCCGCTGTCCGAGTGTCCCCCCCGATCCCCGGGGCCGCGCTGTCCGAGTCTCCCCCGGATCCCCGGGGCCCCGCTGTCCGAGTGTCCCCCCCGATCCCCGGGACCCCGCTGTCCGAGTCTCCCCCCGATCCCCGGGGCCGCGCTGTCCGCGTCTCCCCCCCCCCCCGATCCCCGGGGCCCCGCTGTCCGAGTCTCCCCCCCGATCCCCGGGGCCGCGCCGTCCGAGTCTCCCCCCGATCCCCGGGGCCGCGCCGTCCGAGTCTCCCCCCCGATCACCGGGGCCGCGCTGTCCGAGTCTCCCCCCCGATCCCCGGGGCCGCGCTGTCCGAGTCCGCCCCCCGATCCCCGGGGCCGCGCTGTCCGATTCTCCCCCCCGATCCCCGGGGCCGCGCTGCCCGAGTCTCCCCCCCCCCCCCCGATCCCCGGGGCCGCGCTGTCCGAGTCTCCCCCCGATCCCCGGGGCCGCGCTGTCCGAGTCTCCCCCCGATCCCCGGGGCCCCGCTGTCCGAGTCTCCCCCGATCCCCGGGGTCTCTCTAATTCTCTGCTTCTCCCCCCGTTCCCCGGGGCCGCGCTGTCCGAGTCTCCCCCCGATCCCCGGGGTCTCTCTAATTCTCTGCTTCTCCCCCCGTTCCCCGGGGCCGCGCTGTCCGAGTCTCCCCCCGATCCCCGGGGCCGCGCTGTCCGAGTCTCCCCCCGATCCCCGGGGCCGCGCTGCCCGAGTCTCCCCCCGATCCCCGGGGACTCTCTAATTCTCTGCTTCTCCCCCCAGTCTCTGTCACTCTGGATGTGGAAACGGCGCATCCGGATCTCGAGATGTCTGAGGATCGGAAGAGTGTGAGACGGACCTGGACCTGGAGGGATCTCCCTGACACCGGGAAGAGATTCACAGACTGGATTTGTGTGCTGGGATCTGAGGGATTCACATCGGGGAGACATTACTGGGAGGTGGAGGTGACGGGGAATCGGGGCTGGTTTCTGGGAGTCGCCGCAGAATCTGTGGAGAGGAAGAGACGGGTCAGACTGAGTCCGGAGACCGGATTCTGGGTCATCGGGCGGGATGGTGACGTGTTACATCGGGATTGTGACGTGGACCGTTATCTCCCCTCCCCCGAGACCCGTCTCGCTGCCGGTCCCATCCCCGGGAGGGTGGGAGTTTATCTCAGTTACGAGTCCGGGACAGTTTCATTTTACAAAGCGGAGACCAAGTCCCATCTCCACACCTTCACTGGGAATAAATTCCCGGGGAAACTTTATCCTCTCTTCCGGACCTTGGGTGGAAACCAGTGGCTGAGAATCTGCTCCGGTTCCGCTCCGGGTCTGTAAACGGGTCGGGTCCCGGGACCGGCGTCAGGAGTAAAGTCCCTGTAAATATAAATGTGCGGAGAGTGCAGCTAAATACGTGGCTAAGGGGATGGTGCAGGAGGGAGGGCTTCATGTTTCTGGACAATTGGGCTTTGTTCCCGGGAAGTTGGGGCCTGTTCAGACGGGACGGTTTGCCCCTAAACTGGGCGGGGGGGGGGGGAATAAAATTCTTGCGGGTAGATTTGCCAGTGCTGCTCCGGGGAATTTAATCTAGATTTGCAGAGGGAGGGGAACCAGAGTGTTAGAGCAGATAGTGAGGTGCAGGAGGATAAGGAACATGAGAGGACTGCATGTATAAACGGAAATGAAAAAAAAGCGGATGATATACATATTCTCAGGTACATCTATTTCAATGCACGGAGTATTGTCGGTAAAACAGATGAGTTCAGGGCTTGGGTTGACACGTGGGATAACGTCATTACTGCTATTAGTGAGGGGCAGAACTGGCAGCTCAATGTTCTGGTAAAATTGGAGAACGGCCAATTTTGTGGAAATGAAAAAGGATCCAGGAAGAGTGGATTGGGATAAGTTTTTTTTCTGGCAAGGATGTGTTCAGTAAGTTCACAGGCATAAGAAATTAAATAGAGATTGGGTTGGAAATGTTATAGCAACTTCATTTAATTCAAAATCGAGAGGAGTTGCAATTTCGGTTAATAAATCTTTACCAATTAAAATACAAAATGTAATAATTGATTCTGTGGAGAGATATGTGATTATACATTGTCAAATTTTTTCAGAATTATGGACTTTTATGAACATTTATGCACCAAATGAAAATGATGCAAAATTCATACAAGAAGATTTTTTGAACTTGGCTGACGCAAATTATAAAATATTAATAAGTAGAGATTTTAATTTTTGTTTAGATCCAGTTTTGGATAGGTCAACTAAAGTTGTTACAAAATTAAAAGTAATAAAACTAACTTTATCATTAATGGAAGATTTAAACCTGATTGATATATGGAGAAAAATTAATCCAAGAGAAAGAGATTATTCATTTTATTCAAATAGACATAAAACTTAGATGGAGATTTAATACAATTTTATTAAAACGTCAAGATTTTTGTGATTTTATGAAAAAACAGATTCAATTTTTTTTGGATACAAATTTACATTCAATTGAGGATAAAATTGTATTATAGGAAGCGATGAAAGCATATTTTAAGGGGTCAGATTGTAAGTTATACATCTAAAATTAAGAAGGAAAATTGGGAAAAGATATCATAAAGTTAAAAAAGAATCTCAATGATATATGACAGAAGAAAAATAAAGACAACTTGTTAATAAAAAAACTACAATATAATACACTCCAGACATATCGTACAGAAAAAGTAATTATGAGAACTAAACAGAAATATTATGAATTAGTTGAAAGATCACATAAAATTCTTGCTTGGCAGTTGAAAACAGAACAGGCTTTTAAAACAATAAATGCAATTAGAACAAGTGTAAATAAGGTTGCTGATAAACCTTTAGAAATTAATGAAACTTTATTTTTTTTTATACTGAACTATATCAATCAGAATCACAAAATAAGATTACTGAGATAGATAAATTTTTTATCACAAATAACCCTTCCAAAATTTAATTTGGAAGAACAGAAAGGATTAGATATGCCCTTTACATTAAAAGAGGTTGAAGAAGCTTTAGGATCACTTCAGAGTAATAAATCCCCAGAAGAAAATGGTTTTCCTCCTGAATTTTATAAAAAAATTTAAAGATATATTAATTCCTCCCTTTATGGAATTAATATACCAAGTGGAAAGAATGCATAAACTCCCACAATCTTTTTTAACAGCGATCATAACGGTATTGCCAAAAAAAGAGATCCTCTAAAACCAACATCATATAGGCCTATTTCTTTGTTGAATACAGATTATAAGATAATAGCAATAATTTTATCTAATAGAATATCTAAATATTTACCAAAATTAATACATATGGATCAAACAGATTTTATTAAAAACAGACAATCAATGGATAATCTAACCTGGTTACTTAGTATAATTCATCTGGCACAAAAAAGAGAGGAAATGAGTGTGGCATTTGCTTTGGATGCAGAAAAAGCATTTGATAGATTGGAATGGGATTTTTTGTTTAAGGTATTGGAAAAATATGAGCTAGGAAGATCTTTTATACAATGGATTAAAACCTTAAATACTAATCCTCAAGCTAAAGTAGTTACAAATGCTCAGATTTCAACACCATTTTGCTTAACGAGGTCAACTGGACAAGGCTGCCCGTTATCACCTGCTTTATTCGTATTGGCAAAAGAACCATTAGCTGAATTAATTAGAACAGATTCAGATTTTGGTGGTTTTAGAGTTAATCAAGAAGAATATAAGATTAATTTATTTGCTGATGATGTTTTGATTTATTTAACAAACACATTACAATCTTTGCAAAGATTATCTTTTAAATTGGAAGAATACGGGAAAGTATCAGGGTATAAATTAAATTGGGATAAAAGTGAAATTTTACCCCTTACCAAACGAAATTATAATCAATGTCGATTAGTAACTCAATTTCGATGGTCAATAAATGGGATAAAATATTTAGGTATCAGAGTTGACAATGATGTAAAAATTTATATAAACAAAATTATTTGCCATTATTAAAAAAAATAAAAGAGGATCTTGATAAATGGATGATGTTACCAATAACATTAATAGGTAGAGTTAATGCTGTAAAAATGAATATATTCCATAGATTGCAATATTTATTCCAAACTTTACCAATACAATTACCGCAGAAGTTTTTTCAAGAACTAAATAAATATGTAAGGAAATTTCTTTGGAAAGGAAAGATGTCAAGAATATCATTGGAAAAATTGAGATGTAAATTTGATTTAGGAGGGTTACAACTTCCAAATTTTAAGAATTATGATAAAGGAAATCAACTTAGATTTATTGCATCTTTTTTTGATGAAAAAAAAACCCGGCATGGATTAGAATAAAATTAGATAAGATAGGAGAAAACATACCAGAAGATTTTACATACAAATGGGAATCCAAATTGATACGGGAAAAAAAGAATCTCCTATATTAAGACTCTTGATTGATTTATGGAATAAGGTAAATATGGACGATAAGATAAAGAAATCTTTATTAGCAAACTTTAATTCAAAATAGGCTTATTCCTTTTACAATGGATAATAAACTTTTACATAATTGGTTCCGAAAGGGGATTAAATATATACGTAATTGTTTTGAAGGAGGTATATTGATGTCGTTTGATCAATGAAAAAATAAATATAAAATATCAAACAACACTCTTTTCTCTTATTTTCAATTAAAGGACAATTTACGAAAAAAGCTGGGTCAAACAATGTTGATGCCAAAACTTAGTGAAATAGAAATATTAATTCAAAAAGGAAAAATTTAAAAAAATACATCTTGTATGTACAATTTGATTCAAAAACAGACTGAATCTGGAATTCATAAATCAAGACAAAAATGGGAAACTGATTTGAATTTTAAAATTGTTGGAAAAAGTTGGTCAAGATTATGTTCTGATAGTATGATAAATACAATAAATGTTCAAATTAGATTAATACAATATAATTTTTACATCAATTATATATAACACCACAGAAAATAAAGAGATTAAATTCAAATATGTCTGACCAATGCTTTCGATGTAATCAAGAAATTGGTACTTTTTTACATTCTACTTGGTCTTGTTTTAAAATTCAACCATTTTCGATATATCTGACTTTTATTGGAACAAAGTACTGGAGTTCAACTCCCAAATAGTCCAATATTATTTTTATTAGGAGATATTGAAAGGACAATACCGAAAATTAAATTGAATAAGTATCAGAAAAAATTTAAAAATATTGCATTGGAAGTAGCTAAAAAAGTTATCGCAATTACTTGGAAATCTGAGTTATATTTAACTATGGATCATTGGAATAATGAAATATATTGTTGTATTCCACTTGAAAAAATTACATATAATCTGAGAAATGAATATCATATATTTTTCAAAATTTGGCTCCCATACCTACAAAAGATGGGATTAAATATAGAGGTCCTTTGAAGATAAAATTATAATGTAATTGGGGAAAGTAAGAATACATATAAATATTATTTTGAACTCCATGGAGCATGTGGGTATCCTCCAATATCGAGGCAATCTTTTTCTTCCTTATTTCTTTCTTTAGATAAGGGTTAAGGTGGGGAGGGGGAGGAGGATTAATATTATTTTTCTTTTTCTTACTAATTTTTCATTACATTTATTCTTTGTAATTTTCTAAAAATTTAATAAATAAATAAAAAGAGCATCCCAGTAATCCAACAGCCCACTCACCTTTGCTACCCTTTATGTCATTTCCTTACGTTTAACACAATTATTACGTGCCTTTTCCAGCTCAAACTGTGAATTGATTTATAGTCAGTCCCATAATTTAATAGCTTTTATTTGAAAACTATCTACCCTCGCAAAGATTGTACTTAAGACTGCATTTGATTTTTCTTCAGCCTTGTACGCTTCACATTGAAGTAGTATGTGTTTCGACGGTTTCATAATGACAAAATGTACACGACACAGAATGAAGTTTTCCAATTAGTTACAAGGCGTAATTAAGCATAGTGTGGATATTTCTGTCATGTGAATATCATTCCTTCACTTGTTTTAAGCCCTTCTTCTATAAACCCAACAGGTTTATGTATTCTGGAAAGGTGTCTGTCTTTACGTCCATTATCCTACGTCTTGCCATAAGCCCCTAATTCTTAACACTACCAACCTTTTAGCTTCTAATTTGCTAAGTGGGTCTATATCCACAGCTTAACATTTAACAGCTTTTGGAGCTAAACAATCAAAATCATCATTTACCTCAACAGCGTGATGTGCAGGGCCCCATAATGTGCAGACATATAAATCAAACTTTATATATGAAATACCGTTTGACAAGTTTCCAACAGTCAATCTGACCTACTGCCAGAATGACCTGTTTAAGACTCATCAAAACCGAAATGTATTCTGAGCAAATTATAAGGACCAATTTCTTCCATCCACTGTAAGCCTAAACTGTTGGCAAAGAATTCTGCCTTCTGTGCTGATAAATGGCTATAAGTCATTTCTTTATCATTACCTGCAATTCAGGCACACAAAAACAGCCACACCAACATCCCCAATTAAATTATCTTTTGATTCATCTGTAAAAATGGTTACTGTATGATAATAACTTTCATTAATATACTGATGACCAACAGACTCTCAGGCAGAACTGAATCCGATCGTGTAAAAACTAAAATCACCTGAAGTCATTGGAAAAAACAATGTGGGGTTACAGAGAAAGCTACAGTGGGACATACTGTATCATCAAACACACCCATATTCGCAGCGTGGTAAGAACCCAGCCACCCAAAACAAAAAACACTCTTCTAGTGATGTCCCCAACCGTCCTCCAGCGCACCTTTAACAGGATGATCATTTCCTTGACCCGCAAATTAATCCAGTATGTTGACATCAACTTGAATCTTTGAGGGCAATTGTCCCATTGCAATCAGTAAAGCCAAAACAGGAGACAACATTACCGCACCAGAACACAATCTAAAAGTCTGTAATTGTATCACATACAAACACTTTTAATTTGAAGATGAAGGTGATCCACAAGCCACACAGACATAATCAAGAACAGATCAAATTAAACAAATATAATTGGTCAAAGATTTTCATGTTGCACCCAAGAATACCCACATAGATGTCTGAGGAGATTTAAAGCTCCTTTACATTTATCAATTATTTTACTGATAGTTGCTTCCCCGTCAGCTTATTATCCATCCACATAATGAGAAATCTTACCACTGACACTTCCTCAAGACATTAATCCTATAAATTAAAATCAACTGCAAGTCTATTAATGCTGTTTGTAAACCACGTAATGTGTTTTAACGACTGAAAGCTTACAATCCTCATCAATCTGCCCACTGTTTGATCCATTAATTGTAAATTGCAGTTAATACCTCAAATCCATAAAGCTAAGTCATCTGTATATTGTGGTTTTCCCATCTCAGAGAAAATATCATTAATCATAATATTAAATAATGAAGGGCTACAAATACTGCCTTGTGGGATCTCATTCTCTATCTCATAGACACAGACATGACGACCTTTACTTGGACAGTCCATACAAAAAAAAAACTCAGAAAAATTATACAATGTCCCCCTTACTCCTAATTTAATCAAAAGTCCTTTCTTCCATATCATTTCCCTTTTCAGTCTCAAGAAATATTGCTATTACAACATCTTTATTTAATTGTGCTTTCCGAATATCATCTTCCAAACCTAAAACTGAATCTAATGTCATTTCACACTTCCAAAATCCACTCTAATAAAACACTTTATCACCACTCTTTCCAAAATATAACTCAAGCGCTTGATTACTATACATTCCATAAGTTTACATAAATGAGACTTTCACGATATAGGCCCTTAACTAGAAGGATCAAGTGGGGATCTGCCAGGTTTTCAGGCACTACTATTTCCATTTTCCATGAGGAAAGTAGATGCACAATTCAAATATTTAATATTTTACAAATGCGAATTATATACAATTACAATTTCAAATATCACTCTTTCCTGGAGACACCTGACCTGCATTATTAATAGACTTCTTAAATTCATACAAAGAAATCTCTCCATCAGTGATACTATCATTGCTGTAGCTGACTTCCAGCACATCAGGGTATTCACTGAAAAACATATCCCTCTATTGTTTAACTTCTTCACTTAAATTAATCTCATCAAATGACCCAGCCAGTAACACAACCTTCCCTGTTTCAGTAACAATCATTTTGCCCTCAATAATCAACACTGGAATATTATGATCCCCACAAATCCCATTTTCTAAATCATATCCCAAACAATTCCAAGTTTGATATCCCTTCATATAACCTCCAATAAATCACCTACTTCCTCACCACGGCCTTTGCCCTTTTATTGTTAATAATGTAACTCGGAGACTGATGTACCATCACATAAAAACTCACATTTCTCCCAATTTGCTTCCTGTCCCGTTATAAATCCAAATCCAAACTCATAAAGACTGGAAGACTGACTGACGTTCACATAAACTAATCACCTTCCGAGTTCCCATTTGAACGACAGGCACTGCAGCCAATGACAGCAGGGGTCAGTGTTACGTCTGAGCTACGATAGGCTGGAGGAAATCGGCCCATGACCAGCCCCTCCTCTTCCGCTCCATCGCCATGGCGGAGATCAGCGAGTCGCTTCTGTCGGTGTCGCCGGCCTCGGCGCCCACAAGGACGGTTGTGATTCCCCTTCGCGCCTCGGTGGGTCTGTTTCGGGGACGTCTGTGGTGGCTGACGAAACATGCTTTGACAGGGAGCGAGCGAGGATCAATGACTACAACTCCCAGAAGGCCCCACTGATGACGTTGTGGTGTTGTTTCGGGGTAAGGTATCAAAGCAAAATGGAGGAAAATGTAATGCATTAAGTTTTCTGGACTGTGTCGTGCCTTCAATAAACAATTAAACTAAAAGAGAGATTCCAGCGAGAAATAGATAGAACACAGAACTATACAGCACAGTACAGGCCCTTCGGCCCACAATGTTGTGCTGACCCTTAAACTCTGCCTCCCTTAGCTTAAATTCCTCCATACATCTGTCTAGTAGTCTTCACTAGTGTATCTGCCTCCACCACTGACTCGAGCAGTGCATTCCACGCACCAACCACGCTCTGAGTATAAAATCTTCCTCTAATATCCCCCTTGAACTTCCCTCCCCTTACCTTAAAGCCATGTCCTCTTGTATTGAGCAGTGGTGCCCTGGGGAAGAGGCGCTGCCTGTCCACTCTATCTATTCCCCTTAATATCAACTATACCTCTATCATTTCTCCTCTCATCCTCCTTCTCTCCAGAGAGTAAAGCCTTAGCTCCCTTGATCTCTGATCATAATCCATACTCTCTAAACCAAGCAGCATTCTGGTAAATCTGCTCTGTACCCTTTCCAGTGCTTCCACATTCTTCTTATAGCGAGATGACCGGAACTGGACAGAGTACTCCCTGTGGCCCAACCAGAGTTTTATAGAGCTACATCATTACATCGCGACTCTTAAACTCTGTCCCTCAAGTTATGAAAGCTGACACCGCATAAGCTTTCGTAACTACTTTGTCTACCTGTGAGGCAACTTTCAGGGATCTGTGTACATGTAGCCCCAGATCCCTCTGCTCCGCTGCACTGCGAAGTATCCTGCCATTTACTTTGTACTCTGCCTTGGAGTTTGTCCTTCCAAAGTGTACCACCTCACACTTCTTTGGGTTGAACTCCATCTGCCAATTCTCAGCCCACTCCTGCATCCTTTCAATGTCTCTCTGCAATCTTAGACAATCCTCTTCATTATCCACAACACCACCAATCTTTGTGTCTTATGCAAACTTGCCAACCCATTCTCCTACCCCCACGTCCAGGTCGTTAATAAAAATCACAAACAGTAGGGGTCCCAGAACTGACTCTTGTGGGATACCACTAGTCACAACCCTCCAATCCAAATGTACTCCCTCCACCAGAACTCTCTGCTTTCTGCAGGCAAGCCAATTCTGAATCCACCTGGTCAAACATCCCTGGTTCCCAAGCCTTCTGACTTTATGAATAAGCCCACCGCGTGTAACTTAATCAAATGCATTACTAAAATCCATGTAGATCACATCCACTGCACTACCCTCATCTATATGTCTGGTCACCTCTTAAAAGAACTCCTTCAGGCTTTTTAGACATGATCTGTCCTTCAGAAAGCCGTGCTGACTGTCACTGATCAGACCATGATTCTTTAAATGCCAATAAATCCTATCTTTCTGAATCTTTTCCAACAGCTTTCCCACCACAGATGTAAGGCTCAATGGTCTATAATTATCTGGACTATCCCTACTACCCTTTTTGAACAAGGGGACAACATTCGCCTCCCTCCAATACTCCGGTACAATTCCCGTGGACAATGGGGACATAATGATCTTCGCCAGAGGCTCAGCAATCTATTTCCTTGCCTCGGATGCAGAACTGGGAAGCGCAGATGGAGTTCAACACAGATGAAGAGGTTCATTTCTGCAGGTCAAATTTGAACACAGAATATAATATTAATGGTAAGACTATTGGCATTGTGGACGGTCAGAGAGATCTTGGGGTCCATGTCCATTCGACACTCAAAGCTGCTGTGGAGGTTGGCAGTGTTGTTAGGAAGGTGTCTGGTGTGATGGGCTTCATCAACCGTGGGATTGAGTTCAAGAGCTGTGAGGTGATGTTGAAGCTATATTTCTCCTAACCTGTACAAAAGTAATTGTACCCCAACGCGGCAGGGCTGTGGGCTTAGTTGGACCCCACTTGGGAGTCCTGTGTTCAGTTCTGGTGTCCTCACTACAGGAAGGATGTGGATACTACAGAGAGTGTAGAGTAGATTTACAAGGATGTTGCTCTTGGATTGGAGAGCATGCCTTATGAGAATAGATTGAGTGAACTTGGCCTTTCCTTCTTGGAGCGACGGAGGATGAGAGGTGACCTGATAGAGGTGTATAAGATGGTGAGAGGCTTTGACCATGTGGATAGCCAGAGGCATTTTCCAAGGCTTGAAGTGCCTAACACGTGGGGACGTAGTTTTAGCTGCTTAGAAGTCGGTACTGAGGGAATGTCAGGGGTAAGTTTCTTACACACAGAGTGGTGGGTGCGTGGAATGCACTGCCGGCAGCGATGGTGGAGGTGGATACAACAGTATATTTTAATAGACTCTTAGATAGCGTCATGGAGGTTAGAAACACAGAGGGCTATATGATTGGGAAATCCGAGGCAGTCTCTAGAGTAGGTTACATGGTCGGTACAACATTGTGGGCTGAAGAGCCTGTAATGTGCTGTAGATTTCTGTGTTCTGTGTCAAAGACAGGCAGAGGGATTAGTTTAAATGGACAGGAGGACAGCATGAAAAGGTTGGGCCGAAAGGCCTGTGTTAGAGCCGTAAGTGACGGGTTCTGTCCCAACCATCGACTCTAATCCCCTCAACAGATGCTGCCTGACATGATAACGTTCTTGAAACGTTGCATTCAGTTCCGCTTAGCATTCTGTACAAAGGATGTTTTGTGCTGGAAGAGTGCAGAGGAGATTCATCATGATTGAGGGGGCTTCTGTTCATAAGTCCATAAGGCATAGGAACAGAATTAGGCCATTCAGCCCATTGAGTCAGCCACCTTTCCATCATGGCTGATCCCAGATCGCACTCAATTCCAGATATCTGACCTCCCGCCATATCCTTTGATGCCCTGACCGATCAGGAAACGATCAACTTCCACCTTGAATATACCCACACACACGGCCTCCACCGCAGTCTGTGGCAGAGAATTCCACAGATCCAATACACCTTGGCTAATAAAAAAAATAAGCTGCTTACCTCTGTTTGAAAAGGTGGCCCCTCAACTTTGTGGCTGTGCCCCACCACAGGAAATACCTTCTCCACATCCACCTTATCCAGTCCTTTCAACATTCGGTAGATTTCATTGAGATTCCCCGCATTTTTCTGAGTTCCAGTGAGCACAGGGTCAAAGCTGCCAAGTCCTCCTCACATTTTAACCCCTTCATTCCCAAAATAATCCTTCTGAACCTCCTCTGGACTCTCTCCAATGACAACACATCCTGTCTGAGATGTGGGGCCCAACACTGTTGACACTTCTCCAAGTGTGGCCTGACTCATGTCTTATAAAGCCTCAGCATTATCTCGTTGCTGTTATATTCATGGGGCGAGATTGGACTGTGTCTACAGGGGGATCTTGGAATGCAAGTTCATAACTCCCAGACAGTGGTTCCATTGTCAGGCAGTTATGTTGCAGCTGTATAAATCTCTTGTTTAACCACATCTGGAGAATTGCATTCGAATGCAAGAATAATGTGGAGGTTTTGAATGGTGAGCCGAAGAGGCTTTACAGGATGTTGCCTGGATAAAGTGAGACCGGACAAACTCGGGGAATTTTCTCCGGAGTGGCAGAGGCTGAGGGAGGTCTGACAGACGTTTACAGGAATGTGAGAGACACAGACAGAGTGGAGAGACGGGATTTTTTCTCTAAGGAGGAAATGTCCAATGCCAGAGGGCATGAACTTCAGGAGAAAGGGGGAACACATCCTCATTGGACCTTTTTTCACTATTGAAGTATTTTGTAATTTAGTGCATTTTGTCTCTTTTCTCTGCATAGCTGCTGTTGAAAAACAAATTGAAAAGGCAATGATGTTAAAAACCTGACTCCGAATGTTTAAAGGAGATTTGCGTTTCGAGTTTTGCTTTTCATTCTCATAGTGGTGGGTGTCTGGAGTGAATTTCGGGTGGTGGTGGAGGCAGGTGCAAACGAGGCTATTAGGTACCACGTGGATGTGAGGAGAATGGAGGGATGTGTTCCTTGTGTAGTCAGAAGGGATTGGTTTTGTAAGGCATGAAGTGACAATTGGTTCAGAACAACCCAGTGAGCAGAAGGGCCTGTTCAAGGACAAGTACAGCAAGCAGAGCAGGTAAACTGGATAAAGTGATCCCACTCAGAGAACTGACTGTGACGTCAGTGGATATATGCCGGCATCACAGTTCTCTCACCAAAGATACTTCACTGCTGGATAAAATGAAGTTTGTGATGTTTATAACCAATGTGGTGAATTGTACTGCTCAGACATCTCATCCTACTGAGGAAATTAAAATTATTGTGAAAGCTGCAGAAAGGTATCTTGGTGTAACTGGTGTTTTGTGGGAAGCTGTAAATGAAGCTCTGAGTTGTGGGGGTTTCTGCATCCCAGTCTACTTGTGAAGATATGTAATGGGATTGAAATATTGAAGTGAAATGCAAGAAGCCTGATTTTACATGGCCAACACTTTCAGCAGTTTATTTCTGATTGGTCAGATTCTTCCGATGTTATATCTGTTCAGGAAACCTGCACATTTTAAGTTTTATTCCTGTGCAGGATTATATTGTCGTTTGGCTTGACAGGTTAGTTGGTAGAGGGGTGATGTCAGTTTTATAAGGAAAAGGGGCAGAGTATAGTGTTGTGAATGGGAATAGACTGCATCATGAACTTGTAGAAAATCTTGATTTTAACTTTCTGAATCACATTTGGAGGTTTGGCCATCTACTTTTCTCATGGAAAATGGTTGTAGTAGTTCCCATTCTAAAACCTGGATCTCCCCGTCTGATCCTCCTTCTTGTAGGCCAATATCATTAAAGTCTCATTTATGTAAACTTGTGGAATGTATGATAATCGAGTGTTTGAATTATATTTTCGATAAAAGAGGTAAATTCACGTTTTATCAGAGGGGAATTTGGAACGGTAGAATAAGACCATAAGACAAAGGAGCAGAAGTCGGTCATTCAGCCCATCGACTCTGTTCTGCCAATTCATCATGAGCTGATCCATTCTCCCATTTAGTCCCACTCCCCCGCCTTCTCACCATAACCGTTGATACCCTGGCTACTCAGATACCTAGCAATCTCTGCCTTAAATAACATTGGAATCAGTTTGGGTTTGGAAGATCATATTAGAAAAGTACAGTTAAATAAACATGTTGTAATAGCAATATTTTTGATATTGAAGAGGCAAATAATATTTATTGAAGGACGGACTTTTGATTAATTTTTGGAAATGCAATTGAGAGGGCTATTGTACAATTTTTCTGATTGTTTCTATTTGTACGTCTTGTAAAGGTATGGGTGGGCAAGTATGACATTAAATTCATTTTTATATTTGGAAGATGGTATTAGTAAAGCCAGTTAAATATAGATGTTGTAACAGTAGTATTTTTACTATTCAAAAGGGAAATAGTATTTATGGAAGGAAAGAATTTTTATGAAATTGTGGAAATGAGGATGGAGGGGCTATTATCTAACTTTGAGTTGTTTTAATTGAACATTTTGTGTCAGGTATGGGTGGGACAAGTTATGTGTTTTTCAGACAGGATTAATGGACCTGCACTTGATTGGAAATGATATGGTCAAACTCCTTAAAAGGTGTCAGTGGTGAGATTTCCAGGCATGTGGATGGATAATAAGCTGACATGGAAGCACCGGACAAAAATAATTGATAAATATAAAGAAACATTAAATACTCTTCGTTATCCCTGTGAGTATTCTTGGGTGTGACATGAAAATATTTGATGACCAATCTCATTTGTTTATTTGGATCTATTCTTGATTATAGTTGTGGTTTATAGATCAGCTTCAACTTTATTATGTTTGTGTGTGATACAAGCACAGGCTTTGAGACTGTGTTGTGGTGCAGTCAGGTCGTCCCCTGTTTCGGCTTTACTGATTGAAATTATGGAGTTTGAATTTAATCTTAACATATTGGATTAATTTAAGGGGGAAACATGAGTATGCTGTTAAAGGTGAACTGGAGGACTTTTGGGAACTTCACAAGAAGAGTGTTTTTAGTTTTCGTTGCCTGGGTTCTGATCACATTGGAAATATGTGTTTGTTGGGTTATGCAAATCGTCCCACAGTTGTGTTCTCGGTAACCCCACCTTGTTTCTGTCAATGCCTTTATTTGATTATAAGATACTCAATTTAATGAAGTCTAACAATTCTGTTCTGCCTGAGAATTTGTTGGTTCAGTGTATATTAAGGAAATTATTGAGAAAGTTGAACCATTTTCCAGAGGATCAAAATATAATTTAACTGGGATTGTTGATGTTGCTGCGTTCTGCGTGAATTATTGGTAACAATAAAAAATGACCTACCAGCTATTTATCAGATGCAACAGAATCGCTTGTCATCATTTCACGCTTACAGTGGGTGAGGAATTTTTTTGCTGCAAAGTTGTAATTCTTTCAGATTCCCTTTCGGTTTTCAAGAGTCTTAAAAAGGTCATTCTTGCAGCAGGTCAGATTTACTGCTGGAAACTCATCCAACATTGTTTCATATTCAAAGGTTTGAATTCGGGGTGTGCACTGATTTGGGGTGCATGAAGACACGGGTCCTGAGGAGTTGGTAGATCAGAGGGATCTGTGAACACAGGTTCATAATGACTTGAAAGTGGCGTCACAGGTAGACAGCATCAAAATGAGTGCTTTTGGCACATTGGACTTCATAAATCAAAGTATTGAGTACAGCAGATGGGATGTTATGTTGAAGTTGTATAAGTCGTTGGTCAAGCCTAATCTGGAGTATTGTGTGTAGTTTTTGTTACCTGCCTAAAGGAAAATTATCAACAAAATAGAGAGAGTGCAGAGAAATTTACGTTTGCTGGGACTTGAGGACTCGAGCTTTAGAAAAAGTTAAGGACTTTATTCCCTTTAGTGTTGGAAAATGCAGGCAGGATTTTTCATCTGAGGTTGGGTGAGATGGGAACTGGAGGTCGCAGTTTAAGGGTGAAATGTAAAATAATTATAAGGAATCTGAGTGGGATTTCCTTCACTCTGAAGGTGGTGAGCGTCGGGGAAGAGCTGCCAGTGGAAGTTATGGATTTCATTGTAGAAAAGTTTGGATCAGTACAGGGACGGGAGGGGTATTGAGGACCATGGTCCAGCTGCGGTTATGGGACTCCGCAGAATAACAATTCGGTATGGACTAAATGGGAAAAAGGGTTTGTTTGTTATAGTGCTCTCTGACTCCAAATAAAGTGTCGATGAAGGGGAATTGGTTGGGGCTGTTGTCGGGAAGCTTTCAGGATTTCCTGCTGGGGACAGATGTGAATTGATACTAGATATCCATGGTCAAGGTGTGGCGCGCGCTCTCTCTCTCTCTCTCTCTCTCTCTCTCTCTCTCTCTCTCTCTCTCTCTCTCTCTCTCTCTCTCCTCTCTCCCTCTCTCCCTCTCTCTCTCTCTCCCCCTCTCTCTCTCCCCCTCTCTCTCTCCCCCTCTCTCCCCCCTCTCTCTCTCCCCCCCTCTCTCTCCCCCCCTCTCCCCCCTCTCTCTCCCCTCTCCCTCTCTCTCCCTCTCTCTCCCTCCCTCCCTCCCCCCATTGCCATTCACCCCGCTTCCAAAAAATTGCCCGTTTCTCCTCTTTACCTCAAACTCTCCTGCCCCCATTTTCACCCCTTCCCTCTCTTGCCACCTCTGCTTCCCCGTTCCCTCACCGTCACTTTCTCTCCATCTCATGTCTCCCAATCCCTCATCCTTTCTCTTCCTCCTCTCGCCTCACCTATTTCCCTCTTTTTCACACACTCTCTCTCCTCTCTTCATCCGTTCACTTCCCCACTGACACACCCTTGTTCTCCGCACATTCCTCCCTACTCTACCCACTCACTCAATCCCCTTCTTCTCTCCCTTATTGTCTCTTTCTCCCTTTCTACTCAATGCTTCCCCTGCCTCTCACCCTCACCACAATTCCTCCTTTACTGCAGCTCGTTTTCTGGGCCACCCTCCCGTCCCTACATCCCCCACCCGTACTGTGATGACGGTTGACTCGCACAGTGAATTGTCTGATGTTGTACAATTCTTCGTTGTTTGGACAGTGACAATGTTTTCTCGGAAGATGAAGGCTTGTAGTTTCCAGGAGAGGCCAGTTTGTTCCCTTTTTATGTGCTACAGAATAGGCCGGGTTAGGGAGTGTGGAGGAGAGAGGAGAGAGGAGAGAGGAGAGAGGAGAGAGGAGAGAGAGAGAGAGAGAGAGAGAGAGAGAGAGAGAGAGAGAGAGAGAGAGAGAGAGAGAGAGAGAGAGAGAGAGAGAGAGAGAGAGAGAGACTAAATACCTACAGCCTCAATTTCTTACCCCTGTCCTCCTCTCTTCATCCGTTCTCATCCACACTGCCCAACTCTTTCCTCCACACATTCCTCCCTAATCTTCCCCCTTTTCTGTCGCCTTTTTCCCCGCCACCCACCCGTCCCCACATCCCGCACTTTGATGACGGTTGACACGCACAGTGAATTATAGATGTTGTGTAATTCTTCATAGTTTGGAAAGCAGCAATGTTCTCTCAGAGATGAAGGCTTGTGGTTTCCGGGAGAGGCCGGTCTGTTCCCTTTCTGTGCGCTACAGAATAGGTGGGGGCACGGAGTGTGGAGTAGACGGGATAGCCATGTGTTCTCAGCAGCTACGCCGTCACGACAAAGACCGAGCGCTGTCTGTGACCTGGTCTCTGACACAAACACACACAGACACACAAAGAGACGGACAGACACATACAAGGACGCAAAGGAACACATAGAGATGCAAACAGACAGAAATTCTTTAAAAATGAATGCAGTTTGCTTTTTCAATGTTTTAAGATGGAGGCAACTATTCTGTGAACTGTTTGAAATGATTCTTTCTCTGGGATAATCTAATGTGCTTGTGGGGATATCAGCGGGTTTGCGGGTTCACATGGAAATACAACATTCTGTAAAGTTGTCTCCATTGATGCCCTTTATCTCATCAATCTTGATTTAATTATCAATCCAACAACCCCTTCGCTTTGGATGTGCTAGTTGAAATTTTAACAGCTTTTGTAACTGATCCGCTGTGTGCAGGGACCCATAAGAAGTGGAAATATAAACCAATACTCTGCTTATGAAATAATGTTTGATGAGTTTCCAACAGTAAATCTGTCCTACTGCAAGAACTACCTGTTTTAAGACTCATCAAAACCGAACAGGCATCTGAACAAATGACAACTTTACATGAACAAATTTCCACCACCCACCGTAAGCCTAAAATGATGGAAACAAATTCTACTGTATATACTGATAAATGGTTGGTAAATCGTTTCTTTATTGTTACTTGTAATTCATGAACAAAAAACAGCCACACTGTCATCCCGGTTAAGTTACCTTTTGATTCTTCTGCAGCAATGTTTAACACATCATTATAATTTTCCACAATATACTGACAAATCAAGATTGTCAAGCATAACAGAATCCTGAGACATTAAATTGTGTATGCTAAAATCAACTAAAGGGATTGAGAAAAACAATGTGGGGTTACCAAGAACGCTTCAGTGGGACATATTGCATAATCCAGCGAACCCATATTCACAGCATGATGAGAACCCAGTCCGTGGACAACAAGCTGTGTGAACTGATAAGTGAAATCTCTCACCAGCGGGAAACAAAAGAACGTAATGTTTTGTGCTTTGCAGAGACCTGGTTGACGGAGGAGACACCGGACCATGCCATCGAACCCTTTGGGTTCTCCCTGTTCCCTGTGGACAGGTGGAAACCACTCACGGGGAAGAGTAAAGGAGGTGGGGTATGCTTCATGGTCAACAATGCTTGGTGCAACCCACAGAATATGCATGTGCTCCAATCCTTTGTTGCCCAGATGTGGAGCAGCTGTTTAGACCCTGCTGGCTGCCCAGGGAGTTCACGGTGTTTTCATCACAGCAGTGTACATTCTGCCCCAGGCTGATACTGACCTGGCTCTCAAGGAACTGTACGAAACCCTCAACACGCTGAAGACTGCCCACCCAGAGGCTGCCTTCATTGTCGCCGTGACTTTAGTCCAGCATCGCTGACTGAATCCCTCCGAAGTGTTGTCAGCACATCCAGGTGAGCTCTCGAGGAGCTGGCACACTCAACCTCTCCATAACGCTTACAAAGTGCTCCTCCGACCTCACTTCAACAATCAGATCACTCTCTGATCCGGCTTCTGCCGATGTACAGGCAAAAACTCAAACGAGAAGCGGCCATAGATGATCCGTCCACTGTTGGTCCGACCAATCGGACTTCATGCTGCAGGACCGCTTGGATGACATCAATTGGATTGTCTTCCATGATGAGGATGTGACCAAGTTCACGATGGGGTCACGTGCTTCATCTGAAAGTGTATCGAGAATGTTGTTCTCCAGAAATCGGTCAATGTCGTTTCTTTATCGTTACCTATAATGTGGGCACAATAACAGCCACACTAACAACCCCAGTTAAATTATATTTTGATCCTTCTGTATTAACATATCACAATAAATTTCCTTAATGTACCAATGAACTAACAGATTTCAAGGCGTAACAAGTCCCGAGACTTTATTAAACCATGTATCCCAAAATCAATAAAGGCATTTACAAAAACAAGTTGGGGTTGCCGGGAATGCCACAGTGGGACATATTGCATAATTCAACGAACCCACATTCCCAGCGTAATAAGAACCCAAGCACCCTAAACTATAACACTCTTCTTGTGATGTTCCCAACAGTCCTCCGACACACCTCTAACAGGATGATAATTTCTTTGCTACTTCAAATTAAACCAGTACGTTAACATTAAATTCAACCTCCGAAAAATCAATCAGTAAACCTGAAACAGCAGACGACTTTACTGCACCATAACAGAATCTTGTCTCACAGCCAAACATTTGAAAGTTGGAGATGAAGCTGATCCATCAGCCACAGAATCAAGACAAGATCTAATGAAACAAATGTAAATGGTCAGCAGAGATTTTCATGTTGCACCTGAAGAATATCCACAGAGACACCGAGAATATTTATTGCTCCTTTATATTTATCAATTATTTTACTGATACGGTGCTTCCCTGTCAGCTCATTGTGCATCCACCTGTCTGGAAATCTCACCACTTACACGTCTTCAAGAGTTTGATCAGATGATTTCAAATCAAGCACAGGTCTATTAATCCTGTTTATAAAACATTTGACTTGTGTTTTTTGCCGCTGAAAGCTTAAGTCCCATCTATTTGCCAACTGATTAATTGCTAATGGCATCCTATATGCAGTTAAATTGACATTTCTATCTCAAATTCATAAACCTCCATCATCTGTAAATAGTAATTTACCCACCCCTGCACCTATCTCAAAGAAAATATTCTTAATTATAATAAGAATTGATAAATACTGCCTTGTGCTTTCTTGTATCTCAGAAACTTGCGTATAACTTGCACAAGAAATCTAAATAAAAAAATCTCATAAAACTTTACAGTCGAACTTCCAAAAATTAATCAAAAGGCCTGTGTTAAAGCTGAGGAAATGGCATGTAAGTAGCAAAATTGAGTGGGATGTTGGATCATCGGGATGCTTTTAAAGTTCAACAAAAGGCAACTAAGAAGCCATAAGAATGGTAAAGGAGAAACACGAGAGCAAACTCGCCAATAATATAAAACAGGCTATTATATTTTAGCTACATAAGGAGCGAAAGGGAGATGAGAGCTGATATTGGAGCACTGGAAAATGATGCTGGTGAGGTAGTAATGGGAAACAAAAAATGGCAGAGAAACTTAGTGAATACTTTGCATCATTCTTCACTGTGGCAGACACAGAAGGAGCGAGTGCCTTTGCTATTACAAAGGAAAAAGCGCGTGACTAACTCAAAGGTCTGAAGGTGGACAAGTCCCCTGGAACAGATGGACAACAACCCAGAGTCCTGAGAAAAGCTATTGAAGAGATACAGATGCATTGGTCACGGTCTTTCAAGGATCACTTGATTCTGGCATGGTCCCGTCGGATCGGAAAGTAGAAAATTGCACTCTTTACGAAGGGAAGAAGGCAAAAGAAAGGAATTTCTAGGCCAGTCAGCCTGAGTTCCGTGGTTGGGAAAGTATTGTAATCATTTAAGGAGGATGAGTTTCCGAGGTACTTGGAGACTGATGATAAAACAAGTCAATGTCAGCATGGTTTCTGTAAAAGGAAATCGTGCCTGACAAACCTGTTAGAGGTCAGTGAGGAAGTGAAAAGGAGGATGGACAAATGAGAGGCAGTTGATATCATTTACTTCGATTTTCAGAAGGCCTTTGATAAGGTACCACACATGAGGTTGCCGAGAAAGATAAAATCCCATGTTGTTACAGGAAAGATACTGGCATGGACAGAGGAATGTCTGACAGGCAGGAGGCATCAGGTGGGAATAAAATGGGCCTTTTCAGGCTGGCTGCCAGTGACTAGTGTTCCTCAGGGGTCAGTATTGGGACCGCTACTCTTCACATTGTGTATCAACGATTCAGATAATGGAATTGATGACTTTGTGGCAAAGTTTGCGGATGATACAATGATAGGTGGAGGGGAAAGTAGTGCTGAGGAAACAATGTGATTGCAACAGGACTTAGACAACAGAAGGATTGGTTAAAAAAGTGGCAGATTGAATACGGTGTTGGGAAATGTATGATAATACATTTTGGTCAAAGGAATAATAGTGCAGACTAGTGTTTAAATGGGGAGAAAATTCAAATATCAGAGCTGCGGGGGGACTCGTGCAAGAGACCCAGAAAGGTATTTCACAGGTTAAGTCTTAAAGAAAGAAAATACATTGTTGGCTTTTTTGAAGAGGAATGGAATATTTAATTAAGTATATAATCCTGATCCTTTATAATACACAGGTTAGGCCGTACTTGGAGTTTTGTCAATGTTTTTGGTCCCATATCTCAGAAAGGAAGCAGGATCTCATCGAAACCTACCGAGTGTTGAAGGGACGAGACAGGGTGCATGTGTTTCATATGATGGGGCATCCAGAGTAGACGGCACAGCCTCAACATTGAGGGGAGATGTTTTTGAACAGAGGTAAGCAGGAATATTTTTAGCCAGAGAGTAGTGAACCGGTCGAATACACTGCCACGGGCTGCGGTGGAAGCTGTCTGTGGGTATATTTATGGCGGAAATGGTCATTTCCTGATCGATCAGGCCATCAAAGGACATGGCGAGAAGGCAGGTGTATGGGGTTGAGTGGGATCCGGGATCTGCAATGATAGAATGGCGGAGCAGAATCGATGGGCGGAACGGCCACATTCTGCTCTTATGTCTTACGGTCTTTCCAAGATTCAACTTGACCTCCCTTTTCCAGTCAGCACCGCCCCGGCTTGTCCCCGTTAAACTGACTCAGTGCGGGTGGACTTTAGGACCCGGGGCAGCTCAGGACCGAATCCGCCGTGTTTCTGTTCTGTTGATGGACGTGGTGAGCGAGTTAACATTAATAGATCGATAATTCTCATCTCGTGTTTATTTCACTCTCCGCACATTTATATTTACAGGGACATTACTCCTGACATTGGTCCCAAGACCCAGCCTGTTTACAGAACCGGAGCGGAACTGGAGCAGATTCTTAGACACTTGTTTTCATCGCAAATCCAGAAGACAGTTTAACGTTTTTTCGTGAATTTATTCTGAGTGAAGTTGTGGAGATGGGAGTTGGTCTCCGCGTTGTAAAATGAATCTGTCCCGGACTCGTAACTGAGATAAACTCCCACCCTCCCGGGGTTGGGACAGGCAGCGAGTCGGGGTTCAGGGGAGGTGGCAACACTGAACAAATCATAATTCAAGTCCGATAACCCCTGTCCGATGACCCAGATCAGCCAGATAGTGGCGTCTGTGTCCACAGGACACTCGAAGCTGCTGCGTCGGTTGAGAGTGTTGTTAAGAAGCCGTATGGCGTACTGGGCTTCATCAACTGTGGGATTGATTTCAAGAGCTGTGAGGTGATGTTACAGAGGAACAACGCCTTAGTTAGACCACACCTGGAGTACTGTGTCCAATTCTGGTTACCTCACTACGGGAAGGATGTGGATACTATACAGCGAGTGCAGAGGAGATTTACAAGGGTGTTGCCTGGATTGAAGAGCATGCCTTATGAAAACAGGCAGAGTGAACTTGGCCTTTACTCCTTGGAGCGCCGGAGGGTGAGGGATGACCTGATACACGTGTATCAAATGATAAGAGGCACTGATCGTGTGGATTGCCAGAGGCTATTTCCCAGGGATGAAATGGCTAACACGTGGGGGCACAGTTTTAAGGTGCTTGGAAGTAGGTACAGAGGGGGTGTCAGAGGTAAGTGTTTCACACAGAAAGTGGTGGTGCATGGAATGCATTGCGAAGGTGGCAGAGGTGGATAGAACAGGGCCTTTTAAGAGACTCTTAGTTAGGTACATGGAGCTTAGAAAAATAGAGGGCTATGCGGTAGGGAAGTTCTTGACAGTTTCTAGAGTATGTGACATGGTCAGCACATCATTGTGGGCCGAAAGGCCTGTAATGTGGTGTAGAAATTTTGTTCACTGCCAACGGCGAGATGCCGAACAGTGTTGCAGAGAGACAGTTCTTGGGATGCAAGTTCACAGCTCGTTGGATGTGGCGAAACAGGTCGATTAGGTGGTGAAGGAGGCTTATAGAATACCGGCTTTTATTCGTGAAGCGCTGAGTTCAAAATCCAGGAGGTTATATTGTAATTTATAACACTCTGGTCAAACCATGTCCGGAGTATTTATCTGAGGCTTCTGTGGTGCATATCTGGACAGTTCGGACGCAACATCCATGGTCGACGCTCTCCGACGGAGGCCTCACAAACTCACACTGAGAAATATACAAATAACCAATGTCCCAGCTTCCGACCCTGCGGTACACCACTTGTTCCAAATTTCCCTCAGAACAGAGATGAGGAGGAATTTATTCAGAGTGGGGTGGTGAATGTGAGGCATTAATTGCCCTAATTCCTGCTGTCGGTAGATGCCGGCCTCTGCGTCCAGAACGACAGGTGAATCTGTTCCAACAGATGTTTGTGATGGCTGAGGAATAGTGTTGACGCAGGGAGCGAGTGAGAAGCTGAGACATTAGGACTACAACACCCAGTAGGCTCCGCGGCCCCGTATGTTCGGCAGCTGAAGCTGACTGAAGCTGTAGTTCCTATGAAAAGAGAGCGTTTGTGACTATTCTTCATTGAACAATTTGTGTCATTTGTCACTCTTTACGTAACCCGACAATTACATCGTGACAATGGGGCCTGTGGTGGCGGAGGGGAGAATCGGTGGTGCATCACGCTCAGTTTTGGGGTCAGTGCACAGTCACAATCGAGTCTCCTTTTGACTCCCGTTCTCCACGGCCGGCAACAAAAGTCGTGAATCTTCACTGCGAATTCCAGATTAATCACGTCCTTTCCGAGGCGGCCGGCCAGAGATGCACAGTTCTCCAGCCGTGGTCTCACCGACATAAAACAATGACAGTAGGGGAACAGGCGCTTCTGCTCACTGTGTTGTTCTGAACCAATTGAACCGGTCACTTTATGTCTCAGTAAACCAGTCCCCTCTGCCTACACAAGGTCCACATCCCTCCATTCTCCAACCATTCACGTGATATCTAAAAGCCTTTATCACATCTGCCTCCAACACCACCCCTGGAATTCCTTCCAGACACCATCACTATGAGTCCAAAAAAAAACAAAAGTTGCAACACACATCTACTTTAAACATTCAGAGGCAAGTTTAACATTGCAGTCTAATATAAGATGTTTGTATTACAGCAGCAGTGTCATGAAAAGAGAGAAAAATGCACTAAATTACAAAATACACAAACATCGCAAAAAGGACCCGTGAAGTACTGTTCCCCGTTTCTGCTGAAGTGCGTTTCGTCTGCGAGTAGACATTTCCTACTTCGAAACACAATACCGGGCGGCCAGTGTGTCTGTGCTTCTCAGGTACCTATAAACTTCTGTAGGGCTTCCCACAGCCTCTCCCGAACAGAGCAAATTCCCCTGGATTGTCCAGTCTTGTTTTATCCAGGCAGCATCTTGTTAAGGGTCTTCTAATTACCATCCAAATCTTCTGCATTATTCCAGTATTAAAATGCAACATAACTGCCTGACACTGGAACCACTATCTGGGAGATATGAACTCGGATTCCCTCTGTAGATTAGCCCATGAATACAGAAGCAAAGGGATAGCGTTGAGCCTTTATCAGGTGCTAGTCATGCTGTACGTGGAGTATCGTCAACATTTTTGTGCCCCGTATCTCAGAAAGGAAGTGTTGTCCTCGGAGAGATTTCAGAGGAATTTCACCAGGATGATTCCGGGAATTAACGGGTTAACATACGAGAAGCATTTGGCGGCATTGCGCCTGTACTGACTGGAATTCAGAAGAACGCGGGGCGATCTCATTGAAACCTACCGAGTGTTGAATGGACGAGATCGGGTTGATGTGGAGGGGATGTTTCCTCTGGTGAGCGCATCCAGCACTAGAGGGCGCAGTCTCAAAATTGAGGCGCAACCTTTCAGTACTTTCCTTGTTTTTACTGACACTGTCTCAGGAGACGGCTTATCCACTGATGACTACTGCAAACCCACGGACTCTCAAAGCTGCCAGGATTATAAATATTCCCATTCTGTTATCTGTAAAATCGCGATGCATTTCTCTCAGTTCCCCCGTCTCCAACACATCTGATCTCAGGATGAGGCTTTCCATTCTGGAGCGAAGGAGATGTCTTCCTTTTTCAAGAAAGAGGCTTCCCTTCGTCTACCATCAACGCTGCCCTCAACCGCATCTCATACATATCGTGCACGTCTGCTCTGACCCCATCCTCCCGCCACCCTACCCGGGATAGGTTTCACCACCCCAACAGCCTTCGCCACCAGCACATACATTTTGGATTGGACAGTTTAATAATGTTTAAGGATGCTGTCATGTTTGAGAATCTGTTAGCTCATCAGTATATTAAGGAAAATTATGACGATATGTGAACCAGTCATCATTAACTAGGTTAATCATTTTAACCGTTTTTTGCAGACGGATCGAAAGATAATTTAACTGGGAATGTTGGTGGAGCACTTTTTTTTCTGACTGAATTGCAGAAAAGGATAAAGAAATGACTTACCTACCATTTATCAGTACATACGGCAAAATTGGTTGCCATCTGTTTTCGACTGAGAGTGGGTGAAAGAAATTTGCCCAGATAAATTTGTAATTTGTTCAGATTCCTTTTCGGTTTTGATGAATCTTAAAACAGGTGACTTCAGTAATAGATCAGATTTACTGTTGGAAATTCATCAAACATTATTTCCTATTCAAAGTCAAACACGAGGAAATCTGCAGATGCTGGAAATTCAAGCAACACAGACAAAATGCTGGTGGAACGCAGCAGGCAAGCCAGCATCTATAGGGAGAAGCACTGTCGACATTTCAGGCCGAGACCTTCGTTAAGCCTAACTGAATGTGAAGTTAGCCTTTCAGTTTAGAGGGGTATTAGAGGGGTTTAGGGGAATGAGCGGGTTGATTGTATACTTACCAAAGCTGTTAAAAGTTTAACTGTCGGTAAAGAGCTTCCACCTAGGAAATCAGCAAGTAAGGGTTTTTTAGTGCTAATAATTGTGGGCTTATGGTAATACTGGTGGGATAATGGTCACAATGGGAGATACCATTACAGAATACATAGAAGTGTTGGATTTATGGGAAAAGGGCTTAAAACACGAATCGTCTTCCAATTGACAATACTATTCCTCATGTCGTGTTGGTAAACATCATTCTGGCTCGTGTACGTTTTGTCATTATGAAACAGTTGAACACATTTTAATTCAGTGCGAAGCGTATCAGAAAGAAAAAAAATCAGATGGAGGCTTCATTACAATCTTCGGGGGTTGTTAGACTTTATTTAAAAGCTCTCTGACGTAATGGGAGTGACTTTAATTTAATTCATAATATTGTGTTTCATTGCATACGATCTCTGGGACTTTGGGGTAATTTACCTTTCAAATGGAAAAACAATGAAAGCAGCCAGGGTTTTATTTCCCAATTCTCCGCACCACACTCCAGTCCAGATGGCGGCGGCATCAGCGCCTTGAAGTGGGAGTGTCGACCGTCGTTTATGCAACTCCCACCCTATTCCTTCACGTTAGCCAATCATTCAAGGGACAGTGTAGACTGCTCTGATAATATTGGAATAGCCAACTAGCATCGTACTATACGCCGCCGACATGGTGGAACGTCGGACAGTGAGGATGGTAGAAGGGAATGGAAATAGATGCAAATATCCACTGACCAATGGGTTTGCGCCTTCCGGAGCAGTTCTCCGACTGACATCTTCCCGGTCCAATGAGATACTGACGCTCCGGGACGGTGCTTTGCCCCACCCCACACACAAACTATGCTAATATCCCACAGCTGCCGGACGATGGGATAATCGGCCTGGGAATAACACCTGGGAAATCAGGTGGTGAACGTGAGGGGCTGGACACGGACTACTGCGGCCGCCTGCGGCTTGTGCTCAGGTCGCGGCTTTATTAATGAACTGAAGCACCGAGGTGACCGGATATTTCACCGCGCTGATCACCTGCTCCCTGAATTTCAACTGAGTCACCGCGTAAATAAATGTGTTCGTGCAGCAGCTGAAATTCTTCAGCAAAACCCCGACGTACATAAAGATCCATTCGGAAACATTGAAATCGAATCCTTTTCCTGAGACCTGATAATATATGAAATTTACAACCGCCGTCATCAACACGAGGATGAAGCTGCCGGAGAGCGTGAAGAGTAAAACCACAGACCTCCTCCGGCTCTCCATCTCCGGGTCACTCCGGTCATTGACTCCGGTCCATTCAGAATTGGGTGTGAATGAACGGGTTGACTATTTAGCTGCAAAAGCTGTTGAAAATTCAACTGTAGATTCAAACCTTAAACTTTGCAAATCAGAAGCAGTTTCAGGTTTTGCAAGGTTAAGAATTAGGGGCTTATTATACATTTCGTGGGATACTGGGCACAAGGGGAGGCACCTTTAGAGAACCCCTGTGTTCGGTTCATGGGAGAACCGGGTAAAAACAAGAAGGGAAGGAATTATATTGATACGAGCTGAATTAGCCCGATTATATTGAATTATTCCTTATGTCGTGTTGGAAAACTTCATACTGGGTCATGTAGTTTTTGTCATTATGAAGCACTTGAACACACACTATTTCAGGGTGAAGGTGATCAGGTAGACAGAAATGAAATACAGATTTCATTCCAATCGTTGGGGGCGGATATCTTTCATTTCAGTCGTGGGAATGAGTTTAATTTGATTCACTCTATTGGGCTTCACGTGATACAATCTGTAGGATTTTTGGAGTGTAATTCAGTTTTCATTAAAACAAAGAAGCAGCAAGGGTTTTATTTCCCAATCCTCTACACCATATTCCAGTCCAGTTAGTGGCGGGAACGTGCATTAATTTGGAATACCAACCACCATGTATCCAAAACCCACCCTATTTATATGCACGTTAGCCAATCATTCAAGCGGAAGGCGGAAACTGGTGTGTTTGACATTTGATTATCCTACCAGCATCAGACTAGAACACCAGCTGTCTTGTGGGAAAGTCGGTCTGTGAGGTTGGTGGGTGGGAATAGGAGTAGATGGACATATTCCCAGACCAATGGATAGCTGGCATTTCAGAGTAGTTCGTTGACTGACATCTGGCGAGTCCAGGACAGCGCTTTGCCCCTCCCCAGAAACACACTATCCTAATGTCCAAGACCTGCTGGTCAATGGGACAGTCGGCCCCGGAATAACAACTGCGAGATCAGGCGGTGAATGTGAGGAGTTGGCCTCCGGATTGGAGAAATTGTGGCCGCGTCCGGCTTGTGCTCAGGACGCAGCTTTATTATTAAAATGAAGCACCAAGGGGACAGAATATTTCACCGACCTAATTATCTGTCCCCTGAATTTTGACTGAGTCACCGCGTAAATAAACTTGTTCGTGCAGCAGCTGAAATCACTCAGCAAAACCCCGACGTAGATAAAGATCCATTCAGAATCATTGAAACTGAATCCTTTCCCTGAGACCTGATAGTATATGAAATTTACAACGATTGTCATCCACAGGAGGATGAAGCTGCCGGAGATGGTGAAGAGTAAAATCACAGACCTCCTCCTGCTCTCCATCTCCGGGTCACTGCAGTTCTCCCCCTTGCTCTGACCCTTCAGCCCCTTACGGACCCGACTGGCCACTAAAATGTGTCTGACTGTCAGAGCGTTGAGCAGCAGGATCCCAGCGAAAGGGAGGAACGGAGTTAAAACCGTATCGAGCCAGTCATACCCTACCCACCCGGGGTCAGTGAAATAATTGTCCCTGAGATCACAGAACCACGGTACATTGTCGATGATCACCCTGGGTTGCCGTGTGAAGTATCGGGGAACATTTTTCAGACAGAACAGTGCGCCGATTGTTGTTAGAACCACAGCTGCAGTTTTCCCGGTGCAATATCTTGTTTTCAGCTTCTGACAGCAAATGGCGACAAACCGGTCAAAGGTGAAAGTGACGGTGAACCAGACAGAACAGTTTGTGGCTGTGAAGCTCAGTACATCGATAACCCGGCACACAAGGGTGATGTCCAGAAAACTCCACAGGAAGTAATAGGATTTGATTCGCCACAGAATGACCGCGGTGACAATGGTCAGTAGATCCGCCGCTGCCATGGCCACCAGGTAGCGAGTGGTGCAGGTAGAGAGGCCGCACTTTCCCCGAGACAGGATCACAATTGCCAATAAATTCACTGCGTGTGGGAAAGGTGGAGAAGAGGAGGGAGAGGGGGAGGGAGACAGGGAGAGGGGAGGTGGGAGGGCGAGGGAGCAGAGAGAGTGAGGGAGAGAGAGATAACACACAGAAGGCATTACTGAACGCATTCCTCAAGGGATCGGGTTTCAGCTGAAGACCAGGCGTTGTGGAGTCAGTCCACGGCTGCTAACCTAACATGGGACACTGGTCACACTGTCTCTGACCTGCCTTCTTCAGTGTGGAGGTTAGACAATGTGTGGACAATTGTCGTCGATAAAAGCGATCTTCATGAACAACATCGGTCGGTGCTGAACCCGATTCCAGTCCCTGTCGTGGCGGGTTTCATTGATTTAACCGTGACTGACCTGGCCCCTGGAAACTCGAAATTGATGGGGCCGATAAGGCATACAGAGGACAGGAACACACACAAAACACTGGAGGGACTCAGCAGGTCAGGCAGCATTCTGTACATGGAATTGAACAAACTTTGGTATTGGGCCGAGACTTTTCTCCAGGACGAAGAGGTGTCCTGGAGAAAAGTTACGACGCGTCTCAGAGGGAAAGCAGGAACAACTGAGCAACCTGAGGCTGAGCGGCTCCGTTAATGGATTAATTCCACAGCGCAGTTCAATTCGATAACTCTCGTCAGCAGATCCGTGGACACTGGTTCAGATGATCAGACCCAATTATTGACCGACAGGCAGTGAGATCCGACTGTGACAGACTCCACAGGGAGACGTGAGACACGGGACCCGGGTTTCTCTCTGATCAATAACTCTGAAACAGTGAACTTTACAATGTAATCCCCTCCCAGTCACAGCTTGCGGGAGAGCTGCCTGTCCCCACAATGGGACAACTCCGGACAAGGTGTCATTGAAGGCAAGAACAACGTTCGAGTCGATCCCGTGAGTTTGATGAGAGACAGGAGTTTAGCTCCGCTTGTCCTTAAATATGAAAAATCAGAGTGTTGAACTGACAGGATCAATATCTCTAACGGATATTTCTACAATGATCATCAAGTTAGAAGCTTGTCAGATTCACATGGTTAACACACAGAAATACCAAACATGAATTGCTCTGCTCACTCACCAGGAACTCCAATGACGGCGATGAACACGTACAGTATTTTCTCCACACTTCTGTACCTATCCAACATTGCAGGCATTTTCTCTGTCCAGTAACCTGTCCCCACTGTGCTACAGGCGATCTCTTGGAATGAAATGTAAAGGGAGCCCATGCCTACGGTTTTTAATACCATTTAGTGACTCCACAGGGACACATTTTAACAGATTTAAAAATAGCTGTTTTAAAATTATTTACAAACCAATTAAGTCAGGCAGATGCAATCTCCGTGGTGACAGATTGCGATTGAATAATTAACTAGTGCAATGTGTGGACTGTTTGTGTGAATTAGTTTGTCCCAACAAAGGTGACTGAACCTTCAGTGGTTTCTTATCAATTCAATATTCTCCCACTCTAAATATGTACTTCAATGGAGCCATTTGAGAAACATAATACTGAAGTAAATTATGTCATTGTAGCTTGTCAAATTGTATTGAATCACCTACTGTTATCATTCTCCTCGAGAGTATGAACTTTTGGATTAGTTTGTGTTTGGGGGACTCTAACCAAGTTGTCAAAAGTCTTGAACATCTTTTCTGTTCTAGAAAAGAAAAATATCTTGTTAGTTAAGCAATTTTTAGGATTGCTCTCAAATTATTCCAGTCTTAACAAAATTGTTAATTTCAAATTCCCAAACGTAACGGTACACCAATGAGTAACTTTCTCCTGAAATGTAGGCATCTATCTCCGAATACAGATGCACGGATTTCCATCTGCTCAACCAGGATTTCACATTGCCAGTGTGGAATTCGGGTGTCCTTAATATCAATTACATGGAAAACAAATAAGGAAACACAACGAAGCACACACGCACGCGCGCGCGCACACACACTCTCTCTCTCACACACACTCTCTCTCTCACACACACACACACACACAAGACAGTACAGAAATCCATGTTTGTATCATTCTTTCATTCCTTCATTTCATTATATTTATTATCAGAATATGTATGCAGTACACAATCCTGTGATTCTTCTTCACCATATAGCCTCGAAACCAAGAAAAAAACATCAACAACTCCTCTTCCGCACGAAATGCACAAAAACAAATAAAAACGCAACAGAAACATTGTCCCCAATCCCACAGCTGTTTCGTGCCACAAAATAATTGCAAAACTTAAAATAAACAGTGCACTTTCACACGTTACAAAGAAACGTGGGGGTGGGGGTGGATACAGCTGCGTGGGACACTGACACAAAAATGCATTTTCAACACAAAAGTGAATTCAGGTCATAATAACATATTTACTTTGATCATCTTATTTTTTGTCCTTCGAAGCCAAAGTCACACGCCTCCTTCCACGTCCTCAGTTAGCATACAGCAAAGCAATCTGGGATAATGTAGGGTCTATTGAGCACATTACAAGATTAAGTACATTAAAAAAATCTCAAAGTTTCGAATGTATATCAACGGTACTCCCACACGTGAGTGTCACGTAAATTCATTCATAATAACTGCATCTTCTGTTTCCCAATGTGTTGCCATGTAGCAACACATTGAATGTAGCCATGTTTAGGGTGGTTCGAGACTCTCCTGCATTATGAACCATATATATATATACACTACTATTTCTACTTCTACTGGAAGCTCATTCCACACAGTTACCACTCTCTGAGTAAAGAAATACCCCCTAGTGTTACCCTTAAACATTTGTCCCCTAACTCTCAAATCATGTCCTCTTGTTTTAATCTCCCCTACTCTAAGTGGATAAAGCCTATCCTCGTCACCTCTATCTATCCCCCTCATAATTTTAAATACCTCTATCAAGTCCCCACTCAAACCTTTATGCTCCAAAGAATAAAGACGTAATTTGTTCAACCTTTCCGTGTAAATTAGGTGCTGAAACCCAGGTAACATTCTAGTAAATATTCTCTGTCTCTGTCTATTTTGTTGATATCTTTCCTATAATTCGGTGACCAGAACTGTACACAATACTCCAAATTCGGCCTTACTAATGCATTGCACAATTTTAACATTACTCAATGCTCTGATTTATAAAGGCTAGCATACCAAAAGCTTTCTTCACCACCCTATCCACTTGAGACTCCACCTTCAGCGAACTATGCACCATTATTCCTTGGTTCTACTGGTTCTACTGCATTCCTCAATGTCCTGCCATTTATCATTTATGTCCTATTTGGATTATTCCTACCAAAATGTAGGACCTCACACTTATCAGCATTAAACTCCATCTGCCATCGTTCAGCCCACTCATCTAACTTTCTGCAAACTTTGAAACAAGCTTTCCACGACGCCATCTACCTTATTATCATCTGCAAGAAATTTTATGGGGCGGATTCCTACTTTAGTTTCAACAAGGGGTCCAGCTGCACCATCCGACCATGTGGTGAACGCACATGTATCTTGGAGACCCCCTGGGTAACTCTGGATTCAAGTCGTGGCTTATCATCAGCACCATGGGCATTATATTATAGGTAACACAGTTGACCTTCTTGGGGCAATAGGCCATCGTTACATGCTGACAAGTCCCAACCCACCTGGGTTGTGGGCAATCAATGCCAAAATAAACTTCGTGTCCAGTATTGCATCATTTCTTTGTGGATCCAGTATTCATAACAGGGGGAACATAGATATTCCAACCACGTCGTTGACTACCCAGCCATTAGGTGGCGTTGTGGAGTTTGTACTGATCGGCCGCACCCACCCCCATCTCCCTTCATTCTGCCACTGCAAACTTTGTTCTGTGATAGGGTCGTTTTAGAACCCTGTTTCCCCTTATCCTCCTCAGTACCTTTCTCCCTCACTCCCTTTCCCTCATTCGCATCATCCTTCTGAGAGCCCATGCTTCAGCATGTGTGGGGTTTGAATGGAGCAATCATTTCACACACCCTTCTGCTCTCCTCGGTACTGTGCGATACCAAGTTCCTCGGCCAGTTCCTACTCTGTCACGGAGTCAAATTCTGCGTATCCAAAGTAGGACCCAAAATACTCGAGAGAACCGGCCACAACCTCGTAACAAATAAAGAAGGTTCCTCCCTTTCCACGGTCTGCAGTTATGCAAAACCTCCACTGTCACCTCTATTAGTCCAGCAGCTTCTAATGGTGCCTTCTGAAAATCACCCCGTGTCCCCTGGGAGGGTGCCTGTTCCTCAGGCAGGGCTAAAGGGAAAGCTGAAGTTAGACAGTGAAGGGTTAGCTTCCCCTCCTCCGTTTCATATAGACCGTGAGTTATCCTATCTGCTGAATGCACCGGGAAAATTTCCGAGAATCATCTCTCATTCACAGCTCAAGCACTCAATTGGGCCACGTCAAAGGGGACAGAATAACGTGTCACAAACGCCCTACACCCCCGACTCTGGTGTGTCCTGCAGTCCCTCCATTACTACAGGCGCCACTGGGGCACTGGGTGTTGAAGCTTCCACCCACTCTCGGAAAAACCTGCTGGGAGGCGGGCCAATTCCCCAATAATCCTGGCTCTGACACTGTTAGTCCCGGAGTGCAGGGGCAAAGGATGGCAGACGTGGCTGTACCTCATGGAGATCGACTGTAGTGGGTTCCCGGCACGGCCAGCATGGAGGTAGCTGTCTGTGCTGGGCCTTGATGAAAAGAGCAAGAAGCAAGCAGCTGGCAGGATGGGGGAGGGAGCAGAAAGAGCCCCTGACTGGGTATGGAGCTGGAGAGAGTGGTTGAGTTCGAGGTCAGGAACAGTTGGGCAGTGACTTGGCCCTCACTCCTGATCCACCAACTGGAAAGAGTAGTGGTTAACGGTTGAAACACTCTATGAAATTTGGACACTACCTGACCATATCTGACCCCGGACAAAGGCTACGATTACCTCATCAGGTGACTGGTGACCGGTGTGTGATACAAGCGTCTCTTCATACGTTAAATCACCCCAATCTGCATCACCATCATCGTCCGTCCTCGCACATATCACTCCTCTCCGAGCTGAGAGTTCAATTTGCAGATTTTCCATCTGTTTTAAACACTTGCGATCAGCGCAGCCTTTCTTCTCAGCTGCCAATTTCTTCATGACATTCGTAACAGCCGTAAATCTCGACCCTGACTTTTCCTTTCTCTAATTCTGTATCTGCCTGTTTATCCTCCTCTTCTGTTTTCTCATTTTCTCTTGTTAACGCTTTCACACTGAGCCTGAAACTGACTCATGTGGATCAAATTCACCTGATCCTGCTCCGTCACAATTTCTAACTCTTCCCTACACTTACACAATTCCTCTGCCAATTTCAGTTTTTTCTCTCTTCACTTCAATTAGATCATCCAACAAACATCACATTACAACATTTTTAATCCCTGGTAATTTCTTTAACTTATTTTCACTAACTATTTTCCACAATTCTTCCTCCACAGTCCCGGAACCTTGGCTGTCAAACTTTTCTAACCACGCCTCATAATTTGACCATTTCCTTAATAATTAACGATGAAAGTAATCTCTGAAATCCTCTGAATCCCTGGTTTCTTCCTCCTGTCCTTTCCCTTTCACAGTTTAATATCCTAACCTACTGTGTGGGTCAACTCGACACCAGGGTCCCAGACCACTTTTCCTTCTTTTCGAGTGCACCCAGGGCGCGAAAATATGTTCACCGTTCATCAACTGAGATCAGTTTGGTGCCTCAGCAGGAAACTCGTAAATGTTACAGCTCTCTCTCTAATTTTCTTGCACAAACAACAAAGTAACAATGAAAACCCCAGGCTAACAACTGAAACATGAATTCCACTGCTCCCTCTGTATTAATAAACACCCTGACCACTTCTCAAATTCACAACACTGAAACAGGGGATCCCACTGTATCCAAATGATCGATCATTTCTTCTCCTATCCCTTCCTTGGGGGATCTTCCTTGTGATAGTTCGTCTCAGGAGTTATCACACCTTTGTATTTGAAACTCTTCACTTGTTTTGAAACAAGCATGATTTGAAACATTTGAAACAACTCTTATCAGTTCAGAGGACGCATCTCATTCTTGTTGGCTGAGGTCCATCAGGCTGATGACTAACAGATTTCCATTGGATGTAGTCCAAGGGCTACACAACATCATGCCAAAGGTAATTTATTTTGTTCTCCTCCACTATGGTTCCAAACAGACAAACTGTGTCGCGCAGACTCTCAGCAGAAATATCGAGATTCCTTCTGCAGAACTGCCACTGTACGTAATACACACCTTATCTCAGAGTGACTTCAGGTTCAGAGATAACGAGATTACTTCTGCAAACCTGACAGTGTACGTAATCCACACCTTATCTCAGAGTGGCTTCAGGTTCAGAGATAACGAGATTACTTCTGAAAACCTGACAGTGTACATAATAGACAGATTATGTGAGAGTGATTTCAGGCTTACAATGGGAATACCAGTAACTTCTTGTGTTCAGTTGATCTGATCAGGTTATCCCATAGCAATCAGTTCACAAAATGGGGGTTACAGAGCAGCTTCATAAAATGGCAGCCTCTATTCCTTTGACCTCATGGCAAAAACACAGACAATTGATCACTCTACTTCCACTGTCATTGACCCATTCACGTTCGATGTTTTCTTGCATATGTTAATTCATTCAGACAGTGGTGTATTTAGGTGCAGGGCAGTCAGGATGGGATGCTCCTCCAGTCAGATGTGGGAACTCTGGACATCCGACAGTTTTCAGATGACTATTTACAGGAAGTGCACCCAATCACAGCGCCGGACTGACTGGTTCAGAGAGTTGGATATACTCAGGATCATTCGGAAGCCTGAAGATACTATCAATGAAACATCTGAAGAGATGGCCACACCCAGAGTACAACTTCGGACAGGAGAAGCGTGACCACCAGCAGAGGTAAGGGTCATTAGGAAGACAGTGCAGGGCTGTCCTGTGGGCATTCTCCTCAGCAGAACACCTTGTTGGATACTGCTCGGTGGGTTGGGAGTTAATCCATTGGGGCTTGGAAGCAACAGAAAGGCCGGCAGCACTGTCCGCTCTGAAGCTTAACAAGGAAGTGTAAATTTAGGGTTTGTGGCAGTTATAGGAGATGATAGTCAAGGGAGAGAAAGGAGATTCTGTTGATGTGGACAGGATTTAAATTAGAACTGATTTCTGTGTCACAGATCCAAACCATTAAATTCCAGTCCCATTAAACGTGAACATTAGCTGAGGAATACCTCCCACGCCCAGTGACCAGAGTGCGGAACTGGGTTTGATAAACAGCAGCAATGATTGCCGAGTTTGGCACCAACAGTCACTTTTGAACTTGATTCAGCAACTGCGATGGTGAAATATCCAGCCTATAGCCTGTCGCCTGTTTGAACAGTTTCCCCAGTGCGAATTCGGTTGTGCGACTCAAGGTGGGATGATGAGAGAATCTCTTCCCACATTGGGAGCAGGAGAATGGCCTCTCCCCTGTGTGGACTCGTCGGTGTGTCAGTAGGCTGGATGACCGAGTGAATCCCTTCCCACAATCAGCGCAGGTGAACAACATCTCATCAGTGTGAACTCGCTGGTGTGCATGCAGGTTAGATGAGTGAGTGAAGTGTCCCTTCGCACACTTCTTTGTCAATTCATAAGGCAAGTGTCAGATGTAGTATATCCCTTGCACAATCACTGAGTTGAAGAACTGATCTCCAGTGAACAAAATGCTGGTGTGTTCAGAGCTCCCTGGATCCAGTGGATTTCACTGAGTTACAACAGAAAACTTCATCTCAGACACAAAGAATGTTTCCAGCTGTGATGACATAATTCTTAATCTCCAAGGATCAACACTGATATATTGTTAAATATCTGGCAAATCCTTAAGTAGCTGGGCAGAGATAGCAAACTGACATATTCTGTTTAAAATTCCCGTACACAATTTTGTTGCCTTTTCTAACCTGTACAAAAGATTTACAAAAGACATCAATGAATGAAAGTCATCATTCAGAGAAGTGTATGATCATCTACTTTGTTAGAAGCAATGAGAGTGCAGACTGTTTTCTCAATAGAGAGGAAATTATGTTGAAGAGTAGGAGAATATAAAAAGAAGGATGTGTTGTTGAGTATTTATAAAGTGTGGCCTCACTTGGACTGTTGAGAGCAGATTCAGGGCCCTCATCTGGAACAGAGATACTTATATTGGAGAGCGTTCAAAGGAAGTTTACAAAAATATTTCAGGATTCATAAGGTTTGTCAGATGAAGAACATTTGATGGTTTGGGGCCTCGATTCACTGGAGTTCAGAATAATGAAGGGGCCCTCATTGAAATCTATCGAACATCAAAAAGTCTCGATAGAGTGAATGTGGAGAGTATGTTTACTAGAGTGAGGGAGTCTAAGACCAGAGGACACAGCCTCAAAATCGAGTTTTGTTCTTTCAGAATGGAGATGAGGATGAATTTCTTTAACTGGAGTGTGGTGAATCTGTGGAATTTGTTTCTATGAGTTGCTCTGGAGGCCAAGTAATTGGGTATATTTTATGGAAGAGGGTGATGGATTCTTGATTAGTCAGGGCAGGAAGGGATATTGATCAGTGTGAATAAAACAAATCTGAATCCACTCTGTCTCAATGTTGTAAAACAATAGAAGATGAAAACTTCCAAGGTGACAATAAACGAGGACTGAGTGTCCTCATAATCTAATCTAAGTGCAATTACGAAGAAAGCATGGCAGTGCCTCTACTTCCTATGAAGTTTGCAAAGCTTCAGTATGACATCAAAAACTATGACAAACATCTACAGATGTGCGGTGGAGAGTAGCTGCATCGTGGCCTGGTATGGAAACACCAAAGCCTTTGAAAGGAAAATCCTACACAAAGTGGTGGATATGGCCCAGTACATCACGGGTAAAACCCTCCCCTCCACCGAGCACATCTCTATGGAGTGCTGTCACAGGAAAGCAGCATCCATTACGAAGGACCCCCACCAACAAGGACATGCTCTGTTCTCACTGCTGCCATCTGGAAGAGGGTGAAGGATCCTCAGGCCCACACAAACAGGTCAGAGACAGTGACTACCCCTGAATCATTAGGCTCTCAAATCAGAGGGCATAACTTCACCGAAATTCAGTAACCCCTTCACTGAACTGTTCCCTCAACCTCTGGACTCACATTCATCTCATGTTCTTCATCTTTATTTCTCATTTATTTGTTATTACTATTTCCTTTCTATTCACAGTTTATTGTCTTTTGCATTTAGTCCGTCCTGTTGGGGTCGGTCTGTCAGTGATTCTATTATGGCTCTTGGATTTCCTGAATTTTCCCCAAAAAAATGGAACTAGGATTGTGCATGATGACATGCTGAAACTTTGATAATAAATTTACTTTGTAGATTTTAAATTGTACAGTTAAAGGGAGACAGAAACACACACACACACACACACACACACACACACACACACACACACACACACACACACACACACACACACACACACACACACACACACCCACACACACACAAAAAAAAAAAGAACAGGGTGAACTGCCTCCATGACTATCACCCCCGGTGGTGCTCACATCTACTGTGTTGAAGAGCTTTGAGGGGTTGGTCACGACTAGAATCAACTCCTGTCGGTGCATGGACCTGGACCCACTGCAATTTGCCGATCGCCACAATCTGTCTACAGCAGATGCAATCTCACTGACTCTCCACTCAGCCTTAGATCACCTGGACAATAGCAATACACAAGTCAGGCTGATGATTACAGCTCAGCGTTCAACACAATCAGACCCTCAGTTGTAATCAACAAGCTCCAAAACCTGGGCCTCTGTACCTCCTTCTGCAACTGGATCCTCACCAGGAGACCCCAGTCTGTGTGGATCAGAAATAACATCTCCTCCTTGCTGACAATCAACACTGGCACATCTCAACGATGCGTGCTCAGCCCACTGCTCCACTCTCTCTACACCACGTCTTTGTGTCTAGGCTCATCTATAAACTTGCTGATGACACAACTATTGTTGCTGGAATTTCAGATGGTGATGAGGAAGAGCACAGGAGTGAGATAGATCAGCAAGTTCAGTGGTGTCACAGCAACAACCTTGCACTCAACATCACGAAGACAAAGGAATTGATTGTGGATTCAGGAAAGGGAAGTCGAGGGAACACACACCAGTCCTCATCGTGGGATCAGAAGTGAAAAGGGTGAGCAGTTTCCATTTCCTGCCTGTCAACATCTCGAAGGACATCTGCTCAGGATCGGAAAATGCTGCAGAAAGTTGTAAACTCAGCCAGCTCCTTCATGGGCACTGGAATCCACAGCATCCAGGACACATTCAAAAGATGATGCCACAAAAAGGTGACATCCATCATTAAGGACCCCCATCACCCAGGACATGACCTCTTCTCATTTCTACCATCAAGGAGGATGTACAGGACCCTGAACTCACACTCACCGGTTCAGGAACAGCTTCTTCCCCACAATCAGATTTCTGAATGGACAATGAACTCAAGAACATTTCCTCAGTATTTTCCCTCCGGTTTTGCACTACGTTTTGAATTTACTTTTATAAATAATTATTGTGATTTAAAATTTTTATTACTATGTATTGCAATGTACGGCTGTCACAAAACAACACATTTCAGCACATATGCCGGTGATATTAAACCTGATTCCGATTCTGATACACAAGCACACTCAGCTGGGCTCAGACATAGAACACTCCCACATTCCTCCTTTTGTTGCTCCTGCTTGCTCCGTGGCCCCCGGTATGAAGCTCAAACTGTTGCAACACCTGCCCTTTAAATTCATGGCTGAGGCTGTGTCGTGTCTGTTCACTGTTTGAGTTGGATATTAAATGAAGAGCATTGAATGGGAAGGAAGGTTTGAATAGAAGAATAAAGATCTCCTCTGGAGGTATATGGGGTCCTTCAGAGAGCGTACATGGAACACTGTGCACAGGTCTGGTCTCCCTCCCGGAGTCAGCTTGTGGGATGAAGGGAATGAAGTGAAGGTTTCAGAGATTGATTTGGGGGGTGCGGTAGCGTCCTCAGAGAGATTACACTGACTGGGCCTGTCTCAAAATTAGAGAAATAAGAGGTGGTCTAACTGAGACAGACACAGTCTCACCGGGTATTGAAAGGGTGGGGCAGAAATGGCGTTTTTCTTCAATGAGTGTTGAATAAGGTCACAGACTTAGAATCCGATGTCAGCTGACAGGACTCAAATGAGGAGTGCGTCAAATCTTTGGATTTTTCCCCACAAGGTTTCTAAATGCACAAGAAATATTGAAGGACTCAGCGATGATGGGAACGTTGCAAGAAATTTTCGCTGAGGTCAAAGATCAGCCATGATCGGAGTGAAAGGCAGAACAGGGGCAAGGGGCCGAATGGACACGCCTGCTGCAGTTTCTTATTTTCTAAAGGATGAAATTGCGCCTTGTTTTCCCTTGGGTTTCAGCCCGTCCGGTTGAGAGCACCGGAGATCCATCGGCTGCCGTTGCGGGTCAGATCCGGGCTCCCAGCAGCCGGAGACAGGTCTGGGAGGAAACTCCCGACAAAAGGCCCCTGATTCTCGGCAGGAAAAGACCGGCCACCCTCCGTTCAGATGAATCATCTCACGGAATCTCTGCCATGGGAAGGATTCACCCGGCCGGTGTTGCATCCGTTCCCCGACATTTAGCTCCCAATCTCCGGCCTCTCCCAGTGTCCACTCGCTCTCACTTCCAAACATTCACCTTCCCGCCCACTGGTAGTTAGCCAATGGGAGCAACACTCTCCCAGCGGTGTCGCTGATTGGCTGTAAGTGTGACTGACGGGCTGCTACCGGGAGCTGGAGATGTCAGTCACAGTTTGTTCTCGGAATCGAAGGAATTTCCCCGAAACTTAAACTTCAGAGTAAATTTTATGATCAGAGTACGGATAACTCACCACATACAACCCCGAGAAGCATTTTGCTGCGGACACAGAGAAGATCGACAGAATAGTAACTATAACTGGATCAGTGAAAGATCAGCCAGAGTGCGGAAGACAATAAACTGTGCACATAAAAATAAAAATAAATAGCAATAAATAACAGGAACATGAAATAACCGCAGCGGCTGCCGACTGATCTCCGGAGCTCACACCGCTCCCCTGTGCAATCCACCGGCTGAAGGCCAAGGGAGGACAAGGCGCAAAGCGGAACTACTGTTTTATAAAATAAGAAACAGGAGGAGGCGTGGTTATTCGGCCCATTGCGCCTGGTCTGCCCTTCACTCAGAACATAAAACCATAAGACGCAGGAGCAGAATTAAGCCGCCTGGTCCATCGAGTCTGCTCCGCCATTCAATCATGGATGATTCTTTTTCCCTCCTCACTTTCTCCCCGTAGCCTCTGCTGTCATGTCCAATCAAGAACATGTCATCTCCGGCTTAATGACACCCAACGACCTAGCCTCCGGAGCTGTGTGTGGCTACGAATTCCACAAATTCACCACGCCTTATATAGATATTTCTCCGCATCTCTGTTTTGAAAGGGCGACCCCCTACCCTGAGGGTGTGCAACAGATTCCACAGATTCACCACCCTCAGGCTAATAAAAGTTCTTCACATCTCAATTCTGAATGGGCGCCCTTCAATCATCAAGTCATGTCCTCTCGTACTAGACTCCCCCACCACGGGATACAACTTTGCCACATCCACTCTGTCCATGCCTTTTAATATTCGAAATGTTTCTGTGAGGATCCCCCTCATTCTTCTAAACTCCAAGGAGTACAGTCCAAGAGCGGTCAAATATTCCTCATATGTTAACACTCTCATTCCCGGAATCATTCTAGTGACCCTTCTCTGAAACTTCTTCAACGTCAGCACATCCTTTCTGAAATAAGGAGCCCAAAACTGAACACATTATTCCAAGTGAGGTCTTACCAGTAACATCGAGTCTCAACATCACATCCCTGCTCCTATACTCCATTCCTCTAGAAATGAATGCCAACATTGCATTCGCCTTCTTCACCACCGACTCAACCTGGAGGGTAACCTTAAAGGTATCCTGCACGAGAACTCCCAAGTCCCGTTGCATCTCAGAACTTTGAATTCTCTCTCCATTTAAATAATAATCTGCCCGTTTATTTCTTCTACCAAAGTGCATGACCATACACTTTTCAACATTGTATTCCATTTGCCACTTCTTTGACCATTCTACTAATCTATCCAAGTCTCTCTGCAGACTCTCTGTTTCCTCAGTACTACCGTCCCCTCCACTTATCTTTGTATCATCAGCAAACTTAGCCACAAAGCCATCTATTCCATAATCCAAATCGATGATATATAACGTAAAAAGAAGCAGCCCCAACACGGACCCATGTAGAACACCACTGGTAACTGGCAGACAACCAGAATGGGATCCGTTTATTCCCTCTCTTTGTTTCCTGCCAATCAGCCAACGCTCTATCGACAGATGTATCCGCAGTGCCATGGGCTCTTATCTTGTTTAGCAGCCTCATATGCGGCACCTTGTTAAAGTCCTTCTGAAAATCCAAATACACAACATCCACTGCATATCCCTTGTCTAGCCTACTTGTAATTTCCTCAAAAAACTGCACTAGGATTGTCAGGCAGGATTTTCCTTCAAGGAAACCATGCTGAGTTAGGCCTACCTTGTCTTATCACTCCAGATACTCCGTAACCTCATCCTTGACAATCGATTCCAACAACTTCCCAACCACCGATGTCAACCTAACAAGTCTATGATTTTCTTTTTGCTTCCTTGCCCCCTTCTTAAATAGCGGAGTGACATTTGCAATCTTCCAGTCCTCCGAAACCAGGTCAGAATCTAGTGACTTTTAAAAGATCTTTGCTAATGCCTCCGCAATCTCCACAGCTTCTTCATTCAAAACACAATGGTGCATTCCATCTGGTCCTGGAAATTTATCAACCCTTAGACTACTCAGCTTCCTGAGTACTTTCTCTGTCGTAATTGTGACTGCGCACACTTCGCTTCCCTGACACCTTTGAGTGTCCGGTATACTGCTGATATCTTCCTCAGTGAGGACTGATGCAAATACTCATTCAGTTCCTCAGCCATCTCCTTTCCTCCCATTACAATTTCTTTAGCATCATCTTCTATCTGTCCTGTATCTGTACTCACCTGTATTTTTATATACTTGAACAAGTCCTGCTGTTCCTGCCCCAATCCTGTCAATATCCTGTGAGATTGAGCCTGTCCCTTTTACTTATCTAATTCTGAGACGGGCACAATGCGCTCAGTTTCAGTCAGACCACCTCCGATTTCACTCATTTTGTTACGATGATTGGTTGTGGGAGCATCTCAATGGACGATAAGTGAGTGTAGTTATCCTGTGTTGTTCCCGAAACTGATGGTTGAGGGGTAGTAACTGTTCCTGAACCTGGTGCTGCGAGTCCTGAGACTTTTGTACCTTCTCCCTGATTTCAGCTGCGAGAAAAGTGCCTGGGCTGGGTGGTGAGCATCTCTGATGATGGACACTGCTCTACTTCAACAGCGTTTCATGTCGATGTGCTCAGTGGTTGGGAGGATCCATCCGGGATGTACCTGGGCCGAAAACAATACCTTGTGTCTGTTCATCAAGAGGGCGATGAACTTCTTTGATCATTGTGCCAAAACTTACCTGGGGAGAGGGAAATTGCTAATGTCTCCGCGATCTCCACAGCTACTTCCTTCAGAACACGAGGGTGCATTCCATCTGGTCTGGGAGATTTATCTACCCCTAGAATGAGGGAAATAGCAATCGAGATTTCGGGTTGAGACAGTCTAGCTGAAGGATCTCGACCTGAAAGTCGATTTTACATTTCTGTCCACAGATGCTGCCTGACCCGCTCAGTCCCTCGAGTTTGTTACTCGAGATTCCAGCATCTGCAGTCTCTTGTGCCTCTCTTTTCAGAACTTGTCCCTTTCAGTCCTGCCTCAGACTGAACCAGGCTCTTCTCTCCGGCCTCATTTCTGTTCTGCTTCTTCTTTAGCCCATCACGCCTACCGGGACACAGGCCGTCAACAGCAGCTCATCAGATTCCCCTCGTCTCAGATTCAATCGTCTTCCAGGGGATGGACCGTCCGATCTCAGGGATGAGGCCTTTGGAGATTAATTTGACATTTCTGTGCACTGCCACTTTTCGGGACCAGGTTGCAAACCCCAGGCCCAACGCCGCTCCTTTCGGAGCCGGGTTCAGGCAGTCCACGGCCGAGTACTCATTTCTGTTCTGATCTGTTTAATGCGTTGCTGATCTCACTCTGCGATGGAAATTACCACTATTACTTCCCATTGAACACATCCAGCAGCAGAATGTTCATTCCCTGAGACTGTTCCGACATGCTTAATCTGTTTCTGATCCCTCCCTGATATAGATACAATTCCTCCCCCAGACAGCAACATAATGTTCACTCCCTGAGACTGCAGTGCGCGTAGTGGACAATCGCGGTACTGCAGGGGATCAGCAGCTCCCCGAAGGTGAAAGCATTCTGAATCAGGAAGTGCCCGGAGTTAACATGGCTACCAAAGGAGAGACCGAGAGTTTGAGCGAGGAGGTAATTTGTCCCGTCTGCCTGGATTTCTTCACCGATCCGGTATCACTGGAGTGCGAACACAACTTCTGTCGCTCTTGTATCACACGATGTTGGGAAAGGGAGCAAAGAAACCCCTGCCCGGAATGTGGAGAAATGATTGCTGACGACACCCTTAGGGTGAATCGGGCCTTAGCAAATCTGACACAAAAATTTCGGAATTTAAACCTGAACCAGAAAGGGAAGGAAAGTAAACGTCAGTGTGAGGAACATGAGGAAGAACTGAAGCTGTTTTGTGAAACGGACAAGACACTGATCTGTGTGATCTGTGCAGCTGCGCAGGAACACAGAGAGCACCGCTTCAAGACGATTAAAGAAGCTGTTAAAATTTACAAGGTAAAACTAACCCGAATTTGATTTTCACTCTATCCTCCATTCTTCTGCCGGGGACCACAGGAGCCTTCACATCGAACACATCATGCCCCGCAACTTTCACCATCTCCAACGGGATTCTACCACCAAATACATCTCTCCCTCCAACAGCCCAGACCCTCCCCTCCCCACAACTCTCCGCTCTCAATTCGGATCGCGCTGTACGTACTGTATCGCCCTTGTTCATTCACTCCTCCCCACTAATCCCCCTCCTGTCACTGACACCTCCAGGCGGGACAAGTGCTACACCTGACTCCTAACCTCCTCCCTCGTTACCATTCAGGGCCGCAAACAGCCCAGTTCCTCCCGTTTCTTCCATGGTCCATTGTCCGCTCGTATTAGATTCCTTCTTCTCCAGCCCTTTACCTCTTCCAACTATCCACTCTCAGCTTCTCACCTCATCCCCCTGCCCCACGTTCCCCCTCACGTTGTCTCACCCGTCACCTGTCAGCTGGTTCTCATACCAACCTTTTTATTCTGGCTTCTGTCCCATTCTTTCGCAGTCGTAATGAAGGGTCTCATCCAGAAACACCGACTGTTTATTTCCCCTGGATAAATGCTGCCCATGATGTTGGGGTCCTGGTGTTGTGACCCCAACTCTTTACAATCTATATTAATGATTTGGAGAAAGGGACTAAGTGCAACGTATCGAAGTTTGCTGGTGACACAAAGATGGGAGGGAGTGTGGAGGACATTGAAACCCTGCAGGGGGACATAGATAGGCTGAGTGATTGGGCAGACATTTGGCAGATGAAATATGATGCTGGCAATTGTGAGGTAATAATGCAGCAAGTTATTATCTAAATAGAGAGAAATTGGAAAGTGCTTCTGTGCAAAGGGATCTGGGGGTCCTGTTGCAGGTAACACAAAAAGTTAGTATGCAAGTGCAGCAGTTTATTGCTAGGGGGATGGAGTATAAGAACAGGGAGGTCTTACTGCAGTTGTACCGGGTATTGGTGAGACCACACCTGGAGTACTGCATGCAGTTCTGGTGTCCATATTTAGGAAAGAACATACTGGCTCTCGAGGCAGTGCAGAGAAGGTTCACTAGGTTAATTCCGGGGATGGGTGGATTGATGTATGATGAGAGGTTGAGTAGATTGGGACTCTACTCATTGGAGTTCCGAAGAATGAGAGGCGATCTTATTGAAACATATAAGATTGTGAAGAGGCTTGATCGGGTGGATGCGGGGAGAATGTTCCCAATGATGGGTGAAAATAGGACTAGGGTGCATAATCTTAAAGTAAGGGGATGCCGTTCCAGGACTGAGATGAGAAATTTCTTCACTCAGAGGGTAGTGGGGCTGTGGAATTTAACTGCCCCAGAGAGCTGTGGAAGCAACTACACTCAATAAATTCAAAACGGAGATAGACATTTTCCTGGATAAATCTGGCATTAGGGGATACGGTGAGTGAGCATGTAAGTGGACATGAGGCTAGGTTTAGATTAGCCAATGATCTCCTGGACCAGTTTTCGATAGCCTGGATGGGTCGGAGAGGAATTTTCAAGATTTTTTCTCCTCAATTGGCAAATCTTTTTTCCCCGGGTGATCTCATGTCTTGGGCGGGTTGAATAATAATATAACATGGGCGGCATGGTGCCCTGTTGGTTGCCACTGTTGCCTTGTGGGATTCGGTGATAACTAGAGTAAAGATTGGATCAGCCATGATCTTGCTGAATGGTGGAGCAGGCTTGAGGGGCCCATTGGCTCCTATCTCCTATCTCCTGCTCCTATCTCTTATGTTCTTATGTTATTTTCTGTTCTGCTTGACTCACTGAGTTCCTCCGGCATTTTGTGTGATAATTGGGGTTGATCCCTGTTATTTTGATGCATCTTTGTTTCTATTTCCTTCACTCTCTGACTTCTAGGATCAGCTAAAATCTTCCTTAGACTCTCTCACAAAAAAGAAATCAGACTTCCAGGAAAAGGAGCAGCAACAGAAAGAGAAAATTTCCGGAGTTCAGGTGAGGCTTCCTGAGTGGAATTTCTGATATTATTGTCGAGTTTTGCTCCATTTAATGCAGAATAGCCGAGTATCGCAGCTCCCGTGACCTGGGTTCGATCCTAACCTCTGCTGCTGTCTGTGTGGAGTTTGCATGCTCTCCCTATTACCACGAGAGATTCCGACACATCTCAAGGACATGCCGGATGAATGGCTAATTACCGTTGACCCTGTAAAGGTGGGGAGGGTGTGTGTGAATCAGATGGGAGTTTATGGGTCAATAAGTGAGAACAGGTTTCAGGAAAACATGAGGGAATTGTGTTGCTGGGAATGCACTCAGAAGTAGCATGAACTCCAATAGACCGAACTGAACGACAAAAGGAAACAGAGCACAGCAATGCAGTATATTAATCTTCACTTTCATTGGACAGGAACAGTCACACAGCCTTCTGTCCCACGTCACAGCACAGTTTGCTGAACTGCGCCAGATTATCACTGAGAAGGAGCAAATCTTACTCAGGGATCTCAGGGAAGAAGAGAAGAGGATTCTCAACCCAATGGAGAAAAATCATCTCGCTCTTCAAGAGAATATAAGGATTATTCAGGAGGAAATCACTAAGTTAAAGGAACAAATGGATCAAAAAGACAACGTGATATTTCTCAAGGTGAGGGATTATATTTCAATTTGTTTCTGTCAAAGGGCACTAAATAAACAGTGGTATATTTGAAATAAACACAGCACAGCGGCCTATTCTAACAAATCAATTCCCGCTGCTGGCGACCTCACACAGATGTTAAAATTGCATGATGCGCCCTCCAATCACTCCAATAATGACATTTGAAAATGTCCAAGATACGCTTTCAGTCCTTCATTAGTAAAATACAATCTTGAAGCGATGAAACTTCAGGGTAATTCATTGTAAAGTAAGCTGCAACACAGCGGTCAAGAACAGAATGACATCCGCCCGTCCCCAGCTCAAAACTGCCCAGAACAAAGTACAGATACGTAACTTTTTCCCTTCGCTTTTACCACGTCCCCAATCACGTGACGAGTTACCATAATAAACACGTAACACAGAATACAATGCAGACAGAAAACAGACGTGTTGCTCCTACACACAGTATTTACAAATGGCAGTAAACTGTTTCTCACCAGACAACTTATACAACTATTCAGGGTAGTTGTTGTCCCATAATAATAAGATTATTAAGGGATTGGACACGCTGGAGGCAGGAAGCATGTTTCCGCTGATGGGTGAGTCCAGAACTAGAGGCCACAGTTTAAGAATAAAGGGTAGGCCATTTAGAACAGTGATGCGGAGAAACTTTTTCACCCAGAGAGTGGTGGATATGTGGAATGCTCTGCCCCAGAAGGCAGTGAAGGCTAAGACCCTGGGTGCTTCAAGACAGGGTTAGATAGAGTTCTTATAGATAGCAGGGTCAAGCGAGATGGGGAGAGGACAGGATCGGGATACAGATTATGTATGTCAGCCATGATCACAGTGAGTGGCGGTGATGGCTAGAAGGCCCGAATGGCCTACTCCTGCACCTATTGTCTATTGTCCCAAAACTGGACTTGCACAACTTCTGTACATCCCAGGACATAATGCAAATTTCTCTGAAATTATGTAGTCTGATCACAACACAGAGCTGCTGACAGTGTCCTTAATTCTACATTAAATATCCTCTAAAACTCCAATTAACTCCCATTTCCAGTCATAGGCTGTGAATGTGTTTGGTGGAGTGGGTGTGAGGGTCTCTCTGTCAATCAGTGAGAACAAAGAATTTGACCCACACATCAGACTTATCTTCTGTATCCGGTTTCCATCAGATTAGGAAAACTATTATTGTCTCTTTACTTTTACAGATAACATTCAATCAGCAAAACATAACCAGGTCATTCGGTCCATTTTCTCCTCTCAATTTCCCTGCTTCACAATCCTCCACCCACCTACTCACCACACCCAGCAACAGTTCCCCGAAATCTCTGGTCCCTCATGTGTTTATCCAGCCTCCCCATTACATTCAATCTCTGCTGTTCCATTTCACCCACTCCTGTGGCACTGAGTTACACATCCTCTTCACTAAATTTCTTGTGGAATTGGTTAAAATCCATCTGGAATTACATCTCCCCACAAGTCTCCGCATAAATAGAGGTACTTCCTCTACCCACACACAATCACATACATCACTGAACTTAAATTCCTCAATCCTATCACACTGACGTCATATCCAGATGATAATGCACAGCCTGTCCTGTCTTCCCTGTAAGTTCCATCTTCTCAGTAATGGTCTGACATTCAGAAAGTTTCCCTGTCATTTACCCCGTGGTTCTGTATTGTCCGTGTGTATGAGTGACTGTGGGAGTGGGAATTTTCAACACCTTGTAATAATTTGGATGAAATTCAGGATGTGGACAGTAAGTCCAATTCTAATCGGATCTGTGTTTTATTTATTTCAGGAGGAATCTCGTCGGAACAGGAGGTAGAACAGACTCTTCACTGAAACCTTGAATGAATTTGCAAAATAGTTCAGAATAGCAATTTATAACCAGCAGTTTAATATTTACAGGATTAATGACGATCTCCAGGAATTGTCAGTGACTGATGAGACCCTATCGGTTGAAAAATTCGATCACCTCTATTTGTTGAAAACAGTGCTGAGAGAAACGCTTGATGCTATTAATCGATGTAAAACTTATAAAGATTAATTTTTCCTTGTTTATGAAGTTCAATTTAGTTCCAATTTGAGGCAAAGATTGTAATACTGGGCTGAAGGGGAACTGAAGTTTATTTTACATCAACCCCACCGACTGGTAGGCATCACTGTCACATGGTCAGCTGGAGATGTCAGACCCCTGAACACACCAGCACAGGGTCACAATACAACCAATACACGGGACTGTCAGATGAACCACTGTGTCCTGATCCCAGGCAAATGCACTAACACACCAGGACATGAGTCTGGATCTACCAGAAGAACTGGGAATTTAATACTGATGATAATATTGTAGGGAATAAAAGCAGGTATCAGTGTGGTGACAGGGATTGTCAGGAAAATACACAAGTCCTTCATGTGCGCTGTGAGTGCAGACTCTGATTGACGCAGGTCTTCCCCCTTCCGGATCAGCATCTCTCACTGTTGTTAGAGGCAGAAGAGGGGAGTGGTCGTGATCGGGGACTGTGTCATCAGGGGAACAGACATGAGGATCTATTGATGTGAACGGGACACCCGAATGGTTTGTTGCCTCCTGGGTGCCAGGGTCAGGGATGCCTCGAATCGTGTCCGCAGCATTTTAGAGAGGGAGGGAAAAGAGCCAGATATCTTGGTAAATTTGTGACAATGACATTGGAAGTAAAAGCAAAGAGGTCCTGAATATAGAATTGGGAGAGTTTGGTAGAAATCTCAGAAGCAGAGCCTCCAGGGTTGTAATTTCTTGATTGCTGGTGATGGTAGAAACAGGATAATTTGGCAAATAAAGCGTGGTTGAGAAGATGGTGCTGGGGACAGGGATTCAGATTCCTGGATCATTGGGATCTGTTCTGGTTGAGGAATGACCTGCTCAAAAGGGATGGGTCGCACCTCGACCCGAGGGAGAACAAAATTCTCGGTGAGCGAGGTTTGACGGAGCTGTTGGGGAGGGTCTGAACTGATTTGGTGGTGGTGGGGGCGCTGGGAACTGGAGTGAAGAGATAGGACTGATGGTGAAATGCAAAGATAGCGTGCAGTCAGACTGTCAGATAGGGCGGACAGATACCAGGACAAAATGGCAGCCAGCAGGATGAGTATCAGTGCATTGAGGATGCAGAATTTAAAAGGGGAGCAGATACAGTACACCAAGTGTTTTATCCCAACACATGGAGTATGAGAAATGCGGTGGATGATCTTGTTGCACTATTACCGATTGTCAGGTATGATGTTGTGGCTGAAGGATGGTTGTAGCAGAGAGCTGAATGTTCAAGGTTACACAATGTATTGGAGGAAGGAAGGAAGGCCGATGGAGTGGTGTGGCTCTGCTGGTAAATCAGCAGCAAGATGTGACATAGGATTGGACGATGTTGAATCCTTGTGGGTGAGGTAAGGAACTGCAAAAGTAAAAATGACACCAGTCATATACAGGCCTCCCAACAGTCAGTGGGCTGATGCCCACTGATTACAACTGGAAATAGAAAAGGCTGATGAAAAGGACAATGTTAGGATAATCATGGGAGATTTCAACATGCAGGTCATTTGGGAAAATCAGTTTGGTAAAGGATCTCAAGAGAGTGAGTTTGTTGAATGCATTGTAATGGCTTTCTAGAGCAGTTTGTCGTTGAGCCTACTCGGGGAACAGCTCTACTGGATTGGGTGTTATGTATTGAACCAGAAGTGAGTAGTTAAAAGAAACCTTAGGAAGCAGTGCTCACAACATGACAGAGTTCATCTTGAAATTTGATAAGGAGACAGTAAAGTCTGACATTGTAGTATTTCAGAGGAGTAAACGAAATTACAGTGCTCTGAGAGAGGAGTTGGCCAAAGCAAATTGGAAGGAGAAGCTGGCAGGGATAGGGAAGAGCAGAAATGGTGTCAGTTTCTGGGAGAATGAGAGAGGTGAAGGAAAGATGTATTCCAAAAATAAATAAATACTCAAATGGCAAAATAGTAAAACCGTGGCTGACAAGGGAAGGCAGGTTATTGTAACGGCAAAAGAGAGGGCATACAACTAATCAAAAATTAGTAGGAAGACAGAGGATTGGGAAGTTTTTAAATATCTGCAGAGCGGAGCTAAAAGAATGATTGGAAGAAAAAAATAAACAATAAATTGACTTATTTGAATTGAATTGACTTTATTACTTACATCCTTCAGATACATGAGGACTAAAAATCTTTACGTTGTGTTTCCACCTAAATGTGCAATGTGAAATTTATAGTAATTTATAATGAATTATATGTATTACATGCTGGTCAATATAACATAGAAATACAGTTGTGTCAGCATGAGTTCAGCAGTCTCCTGGCCTGGTTGAAGAAGCTGTCCCGGAGCCTGTTGCTCCCGGCTTTTATGCTGCGGTACCGTATCCCGGATGGTAGCAACTGGTACAGGTTGTGGTTGTGGTGACTCTGGTATCCAATGAACCTTCAGGCCCTTTTTACACACCTGTCTTTGTAAAACAAGTTAACAAACAATATCAAATTGTTTTTCAACTAGTGTAAAAAAATTAAAGCAGAGATGAGAGTGGATATAGGACAACTAGAAAATGAGGCCGGATGTATAATAACGCGGGATTAAGAGATGGCAGATATACCAAATATTTTGCACCCATCTTCACCGTGGAAGACACAAGCACTGTGCCCGGTGTTGAAGGGTTCGAGGGAGGAGAAGTGAGTGCAGTTACTGTTACAAGGGAGAAGGTGCTCAAAAAGCTGAAAGTTCTCAAGGTACACAAGTCACCCGGACCAGATGAACTGCACCCTAGTGTTCTGAAAGAGGTTGAGGTAGACATTTTGGTGGTGTTTCAAATGATCTTTCAAGAAACGTTGGACCCTGGCATGGTGCCAGAGGACTGGAAGATTGCAAACATCACAACTCTTTAAGTAAAGAGGAAGGCAACAGAAAGGAAATTATACAACAGTTCGCCTCATATCTGTGGTTGGGAAGAAATTGGAGTCAATTGTTAAATGTGAGGCTATGGAATACTTGGTGACACTGGACAAGATAGGACAAGTCAGCATGGCTTCGTTAATGGAATATCCTGCCTGACAAACCTGTTGGGATTCTTTGAGGAAATTACAAGCAGGATAGATAAAGGGGATGCAGTGAATGTTGTACATTTGGAATCTCGGAAGGCCTTTGACAAGGTGCCACTCATGAAGTTGGTAACCAGATTCAGAGGCCATGTATTACAGAAAAGTTACAGACATGGTTAGAATATTGGCTGATTGGTAGGAAACAGCGAATGAGAGTAAAGGGATCTGCAACGTTTCAGGTCAAGTTCCATTTACCAACCTCCCTAACTATGACAATGCTACCCGATAGACGACTCAGAATAAAGTCCTGTCTCACTTTCAATCAGAGGCCTCTGGTTCTGTACTCCCATTTCTTGGAAAAAGAAACTTTATTTAAGCTCCACGTGCTAGCGAGGGGAAGAATAGTAGGATCAGGCAGATGAATGTGTGGCTGACAGACTTTTGCAAGGGCAGGGCTTCAGATTCTTGGATCATTGGCATCTCTTCAGGGGCAAGTATTACCTGTTCGAAAAGGACGCGTTACACCGGAACCGGAAGGGGATCAATATCATAGCCGGAATGTTTAATAGAGCTGTTAGGGAGTGTTTAAGCTAATTTGGCAGGGGAATGGGAAACCTGAATGATAGAGCGGAGGAGGAGCAAAACAGAAATAAACCTAAGATAGTGAACAGTAAAGATGTCAGGAAGGACAGACAGGTGATGGAGCAAATTTGTAGCCAATGGGATAAGTTGCAGTGCAATCAAAACAAAAAGTATCAAATACTGTATTCAAGGTGTTATGCTTAAATATACACAACATAAAGAATAAGGTGGATGATCTTGTCGTACAGCTACTGATTGGCAGGTATAATTTTGTGGCCATCACTGAGTTGTGGCTAAAGGATACATGTCTCCGAGAGCTGAACGTCCAAGGATACACGGTGTAGCGGAAAGACAGGCAGGTAGGCAGAGTTGGTGGCGTGGCTTTATTGGTAAGAAATAATATTAAATCATTAGAAAGAGGTGACATAGGACTGGAAGGTGCAGAACCTTTCTGGGTTGAGCTGTGAAATCGCAGGGGTAAAAGGACCCTGATTGCAGTTATCTACAGGACTCCTAACAGCTGTAGTAATGTGGACAACAGATTACAACAGGAAATAGAAAAGGCTTGCCAGAATGGCAGTGTTATGATAATTGTGGGGATTTTAACATGCGAGTGGTTTGGGAAAATCAGGTCGACACTGGATCTCAAGAGAGAGAATTTGTAGAGTGTCTGCGAGATGGCTTTTCAGAACAGCTTGTTGCTGAGCTAACTAGGGAGATCAGACGTACTGGATTGGATATTGTCTAATGAACCAGAGGTGATTAGAGAGATTGAAGTGAAGGAACCGTTAGGAGGCAGTGATCGTAACATGATTGAGTTCACTGTGAAATCTGAGAAAGAGAAGCTGAAATCCGATGTGTCGGTATTGCAGTGGAGTAAAGGAAATTACAGTGGCACGAGAGAGGAACTGGCCAAATTTGACTGGTAGGGGACACTAGCGAAAAGGACGGCAGAGCAACAGTGGCTGGAGTTTATGCGAGAAGTGAGGAAGGTGCAAGGCAGATATATTCCAAAAAAGAAGAAATTTTCAAATGGAAAAAGTATGCGACCGTGGCTGACAAGAGAAGAGAAAGCCAAAGTAAAAGCAAAGGAGAGGACATCCAAGGAAACAAAAATTAGTGGGTAGACAGAGGATTGGGAAGTTTTTAAAAGCTTACAAAGGGAAACTAAGAAGGCCATTAAGAGGGAAAAGATGAAATATGAAAGGAAGCTTGCAAATAATATCAAAGAAAATACTAATAGCTTTTTCAAGTATATACTGTGTACAAAACAGGTGACAGTGGATATAGGACTGGTAGAATATAATGCTACAGAAATTGTAATGGGAGAAAAGGAGATAGCCTAGGAACTGAACGAGTATTTTCATCAGTCCTCACTCAAGGGTGTTAGGGAAGAGAAGTGCGCAGTCACAATTACGACAGAGAAAGTACTCAGGAAGCTGAATAGTCTAAGGGTAGAGAAATCTCCAGGACCAGATGGAATGCACCCATGTGTTTTGAAGGAAGTAACTGTGGAGATCGCGGAGGCATTAGCAATGATCTTTCAAAAGTCAATAGACTCTGGTATGGTTCCGGAGGAGTAGAAAAGTCTAAATGCCACTCTGGTATTTAAGAAGGGGGCAAGGAAGCAAAAAGTAAATTATAGACCTGTTAGCTTGACATCGGTGGTTGTGAAGTTGTTTGAGTCAATTGTCAAGGATGAGGTTACGGAGTACCTGGAGGCATATGACAAGATAGGCCAAACTCAGCATGGTTTCCTTAAAGGAAAATCCTGCCTGACAAACCCATTGAAATTTTTTGAGGAAATTACAAGTAGGCTAGACAAGGGAGATGCAGTGGATGTTGTGTATTTGGATTTTCAGAAGGCCTTTGACAAGATGCCTCACATGAGGCAGCTAAAAAAGATAAAAGCCCATGCAATTACTGAAATTTACATATGTGGATAGAGCGTTGGCTGATTGGCAGGAAACAGAGAGTGGGAATAAAGGATCCCATTCTGGTTGGCTGCCTGTTACCGGTGGTATTCCACAGGGGTCCGTGTTGGGAGCACTACTTTTTACGTTGTATATGAACGATTTTGATTATGCAATAAATGGCTTTGCGGCTAAGTTTGCTGATGATTCAAAGATAAGCGGAGGGAACGGTAGTGCTGAGGAAACAGAGAGTCTGCAGAGGGACTTGGATAGATTGGGAGACTGGTCAAAGAAGTGGCAAATGAAATACAATGTTGAAAAGTGTATGGTCATGCACGTTGCTAGAGGAAATAAACGGACTGACTATTATTTAAGTGGAGAGAGAACTCAAAGTTCTGAGATGCAATGGGACTTGGGAGTGCTCGTGCAGGATACCCTTAAGGTTAACCTCCAGGTTGAGTCGGTGGTGAAGAAGGTGAATGCAATGTTGGCATTCATTTCTAGAGAAATAGAATATAGGAGCAGGGATGTGATGTTTAGGCTCTATAAGGCCTCACTGGGAATACTGTGTGCAGTTTTGTGCTACTTATTTAATAAAGGATGTTCTGACATTGGAGAGGTTTCAGAGCAAATTCACTAGAATAATTCCCGGAACGAGAGGGTTAACATATGAGTAACAGTTGACCTGTCTTGAATTGTACTCCGTGGAGTTTAGAAGAATGAGAGGGAACCTCCCAGAAACATGGTCGGATGTTAAAAGGCATGGACACAATGGATGTGGCAAAGTTGTTTCCCATGGTGCGGGTGTCTAGAACGAGAGAGCATGACTTAAGGATTGAAGGGCGCCCATTCAGAACGGAGATGCAAAGAAATTTTTTTAGCTAGAGGGTGGTGAATCTGTGAATTTCTTGCGGCAGTGGAGTCCAGGTCATTGGGTGAATTTAAGACAGAGATTGATCAGTATCTGAGTAGCCAGGGCATCAGAGGGCACGGTGAGAAGGTGGGAGAGTGGGAATAAATGGGAGAGCGGATCAGCTCATGATAAAATGGTGAAGCAGATTCGAAACACCGAATGGCCAGCTTATGCTGCTTTGTCTTATGGTCTTATTTGAAAGCACCAGTATACGGAATAAGGATCTTGTAGCACAGGTAGAGTTTGGCAGGTACAAACATAGGCAGTTACGACGTTAGCTGAAGGAATATAAGCATAGACAATTCTGTAAACAGGGCAAAATTCAAACATCAGAGGTGCAAAAGGACATGGGTGTCCTTGTGCAGGATTCCCTGAAGGTCAACATGCAGTTTTTCTCAGTGGTAAGATTGGCAAACTCAATGTTTGCTTTAATTTCGAGAGGATTATAATACAAGAGCAAGGATGTAATTCTAAGGCTTTATAAGGCATTGGTCAGACCACACTTGGAGCATTGTGAGCAGTTTTGGGTCCCTTCTATCTGAAAACAAGTACTGGCATTGGAGGGGTTCCAGAAGATTCACAAGAATGATTCTGAGAATGAAAGAGTTAACATATGAGGAGTGTTTGATGGTTCTGGGCCTGTACTCACAGGAGTTCAGAAGAACAGCTAAATTATTATCCACCTCAACCCTATGTTCCCGCCTCCTCCCCATAACTTTTGAGAATCTTACTAATCAAGATGTTTACTTATTAACATCTGCTTTAAAAATCAAACAGGAGAAAATCTACAGATGCTGGTAATTCAAGCTACACAGGTCCTGATGAAGGCTCTCGCCAGATCTCTCTGACACCTGTCTGGAAAGATCTGATGTTGGGAGAATGTGGGTGGGTCGAGAACGGTAAGCACAACGTCTGACTATAGGGATGTCCATTCAGGACAGAGATGAGAAATTCCTTTATCCACGGGACAGTGAATCTGCCACAGGCAACTGTGGAGGCCAAATAATTGAGTATATTTAAAGCGGAGTAACACACACAAATTGTTTTGAGGGGGAACGTCACGTGATGACGTGGGATCGAGACGCGGATATCCAGCTCTCCCCTAAAAAAACACTAACTAATTAATGGTTAAGTGAAGAAAATTTAGTAAATATTTCCTAAAAACTACGTCTAAACTGCTCAGGATTTTCCTTAGAGATGCCTCCTAAACAGACAAGGAAGAAAACTATTACTTTGAGGATAGTACAAGTTGAGCCGGCCACCACAAAGAAACCTCAAGTGCATCTCAGTCCGGCGATACAGAACAGAAATCGTCCGCAGCGTCAATAATCTCCAAGAAGGAACAACAGGTACTGCGCGTGCGCGCAGGAAAGGCCGTGCGCAACATGAACTTTTGAACTACAAATCCCAGCTAGCATTGGAAGCGGAAGTGACGATGAACCCGCGGTGGAATCGGATTCTCTGGAACATACAGATGAAGATGGGGAGGTAAAAGAAGAACAACAGGAAGAGATTGCAGCTGGAAGATATTCTGGACTCATAAGAGTTCCTTCTTTGGGGCAAATATTGCATGAATTAAAAGAATTAATAAAATTAAAAAATAATACAAGAAGATATTAAAAATATGAAGGCTATGTTTGATAAAATGGTTTAAAATCAGTAGAAAATGGAGAAGAAAATTAAAAACCTGGAAGAAATAACGGGAAAGACTATTGAGAGTGTGAAGAAAATGGGAGATAATACTCTTGCTTGGACATCAGAAAGAAAAAGACAGTTGGAAAAAATGGACATGCTTGAAAATTTTAGTGGACAAAATAATATTAAAATTTTTGGTCTTAAAAGAAGGGATAGAGGGAGAGGATCCAATATTTTTTTTTTGAGAAATCGATCCCGGAAAATTTGGAAATGGAAGAGGGAACCCAGTTGATTGAATTCGAAAGGGTCCACAGAGCTTTAACGTCAAAACCCACGACCAATCTTAATAAAATGCTGAAGATATAAAGATAAAGAAAAGATCCTGAAGGCGGCTGCTCAATATGCCAGAAAGAAAATTGAGCCATTGACGATAGAAGGGAAAGCAGTTCTTTTCTATTCTGATATAATTTATGGCCTTTGAAGAGAAAGAAGAAATTTAAGCTAGTGAAAAATGTTTTATGGGAAAAGGGTTATAAATTTATATTGCGCCACCCAGCAACACTGATAATTTTTTTTCGATGACGGAAAAAGAAGATTTTTTACTGATCATCGGGACGCAGAGGAGTTTGCACAAGAACTCCCAAATATTCACTAGTCACAGTAAAGAATTAAAAGTGAAACAGATTAAAGATGAAGACAGGGACACTGAAGTGAGCTGATGGGCATTAAGGTCAAAAGAATGTTTAAATATACTTTTAATTATATGATACAGGTAAAAAATTGAGAAATATTAATCGAAAGTCGCGATAATATTTTTTCTCATATATACTTTTTTCACGTTACGGGGTGCTGGGGGAACTTCGGATCGATCGCTACGGGATTCACGTATGTAATCATGGCGTTTGCACAACGGAGGGGGTTATGTGGTGTTTTTTTTATTCACAAAATCAGCAGGGGATTTATTTTTCTTTTATCTTTCTTTCTTTGCCTGGATGATCGGAGGGGAGACACATAGCAACATGGAGAATTTTAAAATAATTCCCCAAGCTACTATGAGAGTTGAATTATTATGTATTATTATAGACTGGAGTAACCACGTTAAACATAATGACTAATTTACTGACTTTTGAAAGTTTTAATGTTAATTGCTTAATGGACCGGTGAAAAGATAAAGAATGTTAACATACATTAAGAAAATGAAAATAGATAAAGCTTTTATACAAGAAACGCCTTTAACAGAGATAGAACATCAGAAATTAAAGAGAGATTGGGTCCGAAATGTTATAGCAGCTTCATTTAATTCAAAAGCGAGGGGAGTTGCAATTTTGGTCTACAAAACTTTACCAATTAAAATACAAAATGTATTAATTGATTCTGTGGGTGGATATGTAATTTTACATTGTCAAATATTTTCAGAACTATGGACTCTTGTGAATATTTATCCACCAAATGAAAACGTCGTAAAGTTTATACCGGAGTCTTTTTTGAATTTGGCTGGAGCACACGATAATTATTAATAGGTGGAGAATTCAACTTTTGTCTAGACCCAGTTTTAGATAGGTTTAGGTACGTTTTACAAAACCAAAAGAAGCAAAATTAACTTTATCATTGATGAAAGACTTAAATTAGATGGATAAATGCAGAAGAATTAACCCAAGAGAAAGAGATTATTCATTTTATTCAAATAGACATAAAACTTATTCAAGGATAGTTTTTTCTTACTATCAGCGCATAGTCAGGACAGAGTGAAAAATATGGAATATAAAGCAAGAATATTGTCAGATCATTCCCTCTTGATAATGACAATGATAATGATAGATAAAGAGAAATCGATTTACAGATGTAGATGTAATTCAATATTATTAAAACGTCAAGATTTTTGTGATTTTACGAAAAAACAGATTCAAGTTTTTTTAGATACAAACTCACATTCAGTTGATGATGAATTTATATTATGGGAAGCGATGAAGGCATATTTGAGAGGCCAGATAATGTTATACTTCTAAAATTAAGAAGGAATATATGGTAGAAATAGATCAATTGTTAAAAGAGATTACAAAATTAGAAAAAGAATCTCAAAGATATATGACAGAAGAAAAACAAAGACCACTTGTTAATAAGAAACTGCAATATAATACACTTCAGACATACCGAACAGAAAAAAGCAATTATGAGATCTAAACAAAGATCTTATGAACTAGGTAGAAGATCACACAGGATTCTTGCTTGGTAGTTAAAAACAGACCAGGCTTCCCAAACGATAAATGCAATTAGAACAAGTGTAAATAAAATTATTTATAAACCTTTATAAACTTTTAAAACTTTTCATTCTGAATCGTATCAATCACAATCACAAAATGATATTGTTGAGATAGAAAGCTTTTTATCACAAATAACTCTCCCAAAATTGAATTTGGAAGAACAGAACGGATTCGATGTGCCTTTTACATTAAAAGAGGTCGAAGAAGCTCTCGGATCACTTCAGAGTAATACGTCTCCAGGAGAAGATGGTTTTCGGCCTGAATTTTACAAAAGGTTTAAAGATTTATTAATTCCTCCTTTTATGGAGCTAATACACTAAGCGGAAAGAACGCATAAGCTTCCAGAACCTATTTCGACAGCTATTTTAATAGTATTGCCAAAAAAAGACAGAGATCCTTTAAAACCAACATCATATAGACCTATTTCTTTGTTGAACATGGATTATAAAATAATAGCAAAAATTTTATCTAACAGATTATCTAAATACTTATCAAAATTAATACATATGCACCAAACAGGATTTATTAAAAATAGACAATCGACAGATAATATAACTCGGTTAATTAGCATAATTCATTTGGCACAAAAGACGGAAGAAATGAGTGTAGCAGTTGCTTTGGATGCAGAAAAAGCATTTGATAGATTGGAATGGGATTTTTTTTATCTAAGGTATTGGAAAAATATGGATTCGGGGTATCTTTTATAAAATGGATTAAAACAAATACTAACCCCAAAGCTAAAGTGGTGACAAATGACCAAATTTCAACATAATTTCAGACAAATTTCAACATAGACAAGGTTGTCCATTATCATCTGCTTTATTTGTGTTGGCGATAGAGCCATTGCTGAATTAATTAAAACTGACTCAGATATTATGTGTTTCAGAGTTAATCTGGAGGAATATAAGATTAGCTTATTTGCTGATGATGTTCTGAATTATCTAACTAACCAATTACATTCGTTCCGTAAATTATCTTCTAGATTGGAAGAATATGGGAAAATATCAGGGTACAAAATAAATTGGGATAAAAGTGAAATTCTACCACATACTAAAGGAGATTATAGTCAATGTTGATTAATAACTCTATTTAGATGGCCAATAAATGGTATAAAATATTTAGGTATAAATGTTGATAATAATATAAAGAATTTATATAAATTAAATTATTTGCCATTATTGAAAACAAATTCAAGAGGATCTTGATAAATGGTTGATGCTACCAATGAAATTAGTAGGTAGAGTCAATGCTGTAAAAATAAATATATTCCCTAGATTACAATATTTATTCCAAACATTACCAATACAATTATCACAGAATTTTTTTCTGGAGTTAAATAAATAGGCAATAAACAATAGACAATAGGTGCAGAAGTAGACCATTCGGCCCCTCGAGTCTGCACAGCCATTCTGAGATCATGGCTGATCATTCACTATCAATACCTAGTCCCTCCCTTGTTCCCATATCCCTTGATTCCCCTACCCATCATATATCTATCTAGCTCCTAAATGTGTGAGGAATTTCCTTTGCAAAGGTAAGATGTCAAGAATATCGTTGGAAAAATTCACATGGAAATTTGACCTAGGAGGGTTACAATTACCAAATGTTAAGAATTATTACAAAGCAAATCAACTTACATTTATTGCACCCTTTCTTGATGAAGATAAACCAGCATGGATTAGAATATAATTAGACATAATAGGAGAAAATAGAGCAGAAGATTTTATATATAAATGGGAATCTAAATGGATACGGGAAAAGAAAGAATCTCCTATACTGAAACACTTGATTGATTTATGGAATTAGATAAATGTTGATGATGAGATAAATACATCTTTATTATCAAAGACAGCTTTAATTCAAAATAAACTTATCCCTTTTACAATGGATAATCAGCTTTTATATAACTGGTTACACAAAGGGATTAGATATATAAGAGACTGTTTTGAAGGAGGTATATTAAGGTCATTTGACCAATTAAAGAATAAATATAAAATATCAAATAACACTCTGTTCTGTTATTTCCAATTAAGGACTTATTTAAGAGGTAAACTGGGTCAAACAATGTTATTGCTGAAACCTAATGAAATAGTAAATTTAATTCATAAAGGAAACATTTACAGCATTATTTCTGGTATGTATAATTTGATTCAAAAACAGGCAATTAAACAAGGAATTCATAAGTCAAGACAAAAGGGAAACTGATTTGAATATTAAAATTGATGAAACAAGTTGGTCAAGATTATGTCTTGACAGTATGACAAATACAATAAATGTTCGACTAAGATTAGTAAAATATAACATTTTACATCAAATTGATATTACACCACAAAAATAAATAGATTAAACTCAAATTTATCTGATCAATGTTTTCGATGTAATCAAGAAATTGTTAATTTTTACACTGTACTTGTTCTTGTTCTAAAATTCAACCTTTCTGGACAAATTTAAGAGTTTTACTTGAACAAATTATTGGAATACAACTTCCACACAATCCAATATTGTTTTTACTTGGCGATATTGAAGGGATAAAATCAAAATCCAAATTGAATAAACATTAGAACAAATCATAAAAATTGCATTAGCAGTAGCCAAAAAGGCTATTGCAGTTACTTGGAAATCGGATTCATACTTGAGTATAGATCGTCAGAAGAATGAAAATTTTAGCTGTATTCCACTTGGAAAAATCACATATAATTTAAGAGATAAATATGGAATATTTCTGAAAATTTGGCGCCGTTATTTACAAAAAATATGATTAAATATATACGTGCTCCAAAGATAAAATTATTGGTTATCTGCGGAAAGAAATAAACATACATATTAAAACTAATATGAACTCCATGGAGCATTCAGGGATCTTCCGAAATCCAGGCATTATTTGTTCATTTATTTATTTCCTCTTCTTTTTTTCTCTATTGGGATGTTGGGCGGGGGGGGGGGAAGGGTTTTTATTTCTTTCTGTATTTGAAAATTGTAACACACACAAATTGTTGGGGGAACAGCAGGCCGGGAAGTTTCTATGGAAAAGAGCAAACAGTCGACGGTTCAGACTGAAACACTTCATCAGGACCTGTGTTGCTTAAGGGTCCCTGCAAATTCATCCCCTGTCCTAAGGGCTGCGGGGGATGGGGTTGTGGTAAAGGGGACAAAGTCATTCTCATCTGCAATTTTTGCCCCCTCTAGCTTCTCATTACGTCTACACACACAGTTCACCCACATGCTATCCACACTTCCCTCACCTGGTTCAATCTGACATTCAATTCTGGCCTAAAGGTTCCCATTATCACCTCCTTTACTGTTTCAAACCATCACACTGCCCCACTTCCCACTCACAAATAACAGTGAACATTGTATGGCGGGCCTGTTCCTGTGCTGTACTGCTCTATGTTCTCTGTTCCCAGTTTCGAAGAATGAGAGGAGATCTCATGGAAACGCAAAATTCTTTCAGGGGTCAACAGGCAGGAGTGAGGCAGGATGTTTCCCCTGTCTGAAGAGTCAAGGGCCAGGGGTCTCTCTGCTCTCCGTCCAGCGGAAAACACTTGGGGCCTTTCCCTTTTTCCCGGGGCCGCGCTGCCCGAGCCTCCCCCAGATTCCCGGGGCCGCGCCGCCCGGGACTCCCCCCACCCCCGATCCGCGGGGCTGCGCAGCCCGAGTCTACCCCCACCCCGATCCGCGGGGCCGCTCAGCCCGTCACCCCCCGATCCCCGGGGTCGCGCTGCCCGAGTCTCCCCCCGAACCCCGGGACCGCGCTGCCCGTGTCCCCCAAACCCCCCGATCCCCGGGGACTCTCTAACTCTCTGCTTCTCCCCCCAGTCTCTGTCACCCTGGATGTGGAAACGGCGCATCCGTATCTCGAGGTGTCTGAGGATCGGAAGAGTGTGAGACGGACCCGGACCCGGTGGAATCTCCCTGACACCGGGAAGAGATTCACATACTGGGAATGTGTGCTGGGGTCGGAGGGATTCACATCGGGGAGACATTACTGGGAGGTGGAGGTGACGGGGATTCGGAGCTGGTGGCTGGGAGTCGCCGCAGAGTCTGTGGAGAGGAAGAGACGGGCCATACTGAGACCGGAGACTGGATTCTGGATCATCGGGCGGGTTGGTGACGTGTTACATCGGGATTATGACGTGTTATATCGGTATTATGACGTGTTCCGTGGTCTCCCCTCCCCCTGGTCCCGTCTCGCTGCCGGTCCCATCCCCGGAAGGATGGGAGTTTATCTCAGTTACGAGTCCGCGACAGTTTCATTTTACAACGCGGAGACCAAGTCCCATCTCCACACCTTCACTGGGAATAAATTCACGGGGAAACTTTATCCTGTCTTTCGGACTGGGGATGAAAACCAGTGGCTGAGAATCTGCTCCGGTTCCGCTCCGGGTCTGGAAACAGATCGGGTCCCGGGACTGGCGGCAGGAGTGAAATCCCTGTAAATATAAATGTGCGGGGAGTGCAGCTAAATACGTGGCTATGGAAATGGTGCAGGAGGGAGGGCTTCATGTTTCTGGACATTTGGGCTTTGTTCCCGGGAAGATGGGGCCTGTTCCGACGGAACGGATTGCGCCGAAACTGGACGGGGACTAACATTCTTGCGGGTAGATTTACTACAGCTGCTCCAGGGAATTTAACCTAAATTTGGAGAGGGAGGGGAACCAGAGTGTTAGAGCAGATAGTGAGGTGGAGGAGGATTAATGTCATGCGAGGACTGCATGTGTAGACAGAAATCAAAGCTTTATACATTAGATTGTAAATTGATTTTCAGAACTTTAGAAATTGCAGAAAACAAAGATTTCCAAAAGAAAATAATGAAGCACATGACAAGAACATATGTGAAAAAGTGGCTACTTCAGTTTTACACCTATCGCAATAATTGTCTATGTTAGGAAATATTTTGGATCGTCTCTCCTTTGTTAAATAGTAACAGTGAACAATTTTAAATTGAATTAAACACTGATTGGCACATATCAAAGAAGAATTGACCATCTTCAATAACAAAGGTCAAATTAAGTTATCTCTCCCAAACTTGTTTAATCTTTAGTGATTAAGGGGATCTTTTTGTTTTGCAGATTTATTTATTTTTATTATAATTTATTTAGTAATGGTCGATTGATGACTTTTGAAGAGTTAATTAGCAAATATTCTCTCCCTCATACACACTTACTGAAATATCTTCAGGTTAGACATTTTTTACAAAAATAGTTATCTAAGTTTCCATATATGCAAGAATCTGATTTGTTGGATACTATTTTGAATATGAATTCTTTAGTGAGGTTCCATTGGTAGAATTTATAATTTATTATTAATACATTAATATAAGAAGATAACCTCCCACTGTCGTGGTTACTTGAAATGATCAGGAAGCACAGACAATTCATCGAGAAGTTTAAACCTTTATTTGCAAACAAAGGCTGAGGCAATCAATGAACTTGTCACCGACAGCCCACCGGTGTACAGCATTCTTCATAGTAATTTCTTATCTCAGTTACATTCCGGTTTCATTAGCATACCCATCAATTTATAATAGCATATCATCTATATATTAACTAAGCAATCGCTCTTGCCGAGCTCTCGGTGCGTCACCATTATTTTTCACCCATTCGCATTGGGACCTTAATCGTGGCCAAGATTATGTTTTCCAGACAACCTCCCTCACATTACATTCCTGCTCGCACCACCCTGTCCGCCGCCGTTATCTCGTACTAAACAAAGGCTGACTGTAATACATGGGATACATCGCAGCTAATAGTGCTGCAAAACAAACAGGTGTTCTGTAAGTAAATGCCATAATATGCAGCTAAGAGAGTACAAAGTCTCCAGTGAAAACAACACATAACAAAATGTGTCTAGTAAAATAATACGTACTAATATTCAGTACCTAGAAGTGATTACATAGTATAGTAAATAGCTAATACATAGTGATTATATTTCAGGTATATATAGTGGTACTGTCAGATATATATCTCAATTCCACCTAAGGTTTATACATGATAGAAATATTTCTTGTTTCAGATATGATAGAGAGGGAGGGATGGAAAGGGGGTGGAGTGGCATTACTAGTCAGGGAAAACAGCACAGCTGTCCGTAGACAGAACAGCCCGGAGGGCTTGTCTACAGAGGCCATATGGGTGGAGCTGAGGAACGGGAAAGGTGTGACCACACTAACAGGGGTGTATTATAGACCGCCCAAAACTCAGAGAGAATTGGAGGAGCAAATCTGTATAAAGATAGTTGACCGCTGTAAAAAACAGAAAGTTGTAATAGTAGGGGATTCTAACTTTCCACATATTGACTGGCACTCCGAAACTGTAATAGGGCGAGATGGCTTGGAGTTTGTGAAATGTTTTCAGGAAAGTTTTCTAAAGCAATATATAGAGGTACCTACGGGAGAGGATGAAATACTTGATCTCCTGTTAGGAAACCAGACAGTCAGGTGACAGAAGTATGTGTAGGTGAACTTTTTGGGTCCAGTGACCATAATGTCATCAGTTTCAGGTTAATTATGGATAAGGATGGGTCTGGTCCTCGAGTTTACGTTCTAAATAGCAGAAGGGCTAATTTTGTGGAAATGAGAAAAGATATAGAAAGAGTGGATTGGGATAAGTTTTTTTTTCCTGACAAGGATGTGTTCAGTAAGTGGAAGGCCTCCACATGCGAAATTTTGAGGGTGCAGAGTTTGTATTTTCCTGCCAGGATTAAAGACAAAGTTAACAGGCAGAAGGAACCTTGGTTTTCAAGGGATATTGGCGATCTGGTTAAGAAAAGGAGAGAAGTGTATAGTAGGAAGAAGCAACAAAGAGAAAATGAGTTACTTAAAGAGTATAGAAAACATAATAAAATACTAAAGAAGGAAATCAGGAAGGAAAAAAAGACATGAGGTGGATTGGCAGATAATGTGAAGGAAAACCTGAAGGGTTTCTACATGTATATTAAGAGTAAACGGATAGTAAGGGACAAAGTTGGTCCCCAAGAAGATCAGAGTGGTCGTCTATGTGTGGAGGCTTACGAGATGAGGGAGATCTTAAACAGTTTATTGCATCAGTATTTACTCAGGAAACTGCCATAGTGTATACGGAAGGAAGGGAAACAAGCAGTAGTGTCATGGAACATCTGTAGTTTAAAGAGGAGGAGGTGATTTCTGCCTTACAGCGAATAAAGGTAGATAAATCCCCCGGGCCTGACGTGATATTTTCTAGCACCTTGAGAGAGACTAGTGTAGAAATTGCAGGGGCCCTGACAGAAATATTTAAAATGTCCTCAGCCACGGGTGCAGTGCCGGAGGATTGTAGGGTAGCTCTTGTTATTCCATTGTTTAAAAAAGGCTCCAATAGTAAACTAGGTAATTACAGGCCGGTGAGCCTGACATCAGTAGTATGTAAATTATTGTAAGGTGTTCAGAGAGATCGGATATACAAGTATTTGGACAGCCAAGGACTGATTAAGGATAGTCAGTATGGCTTCGTGTATGGTAGATCGTGTTTAATGAATGTTGAAGAGTTTTTCGAGGAGGTTACCAACAAAGTAGGTGAAGGAAAGGCTGCGGATGTTGTCTACATGAACTTCAGTAAGCCCTTTGACAAGGTGAAAGAATGAGGGGAGATTTGATAGAGGTTTACAAAATTATGGGGTATACAGACAGAAAATGCGAGTCGTTTCTTTCCATTTAGATTGGGAATGATAAATACGAGAGGACATGGTTTTAGGGTGAAAGGGGAAAGCTTTAGGGGGAACATTAGGAGGAACTTCTTCACTCAGAGAGTGGTGGGAGTGTGGAACGAGCTGCCATCTTAAGTTCTAAGAATAAAATGGACATGGATGGGAGATGTTTGGAGAGTTACGGACTGGGTTCAGGTCACTGGGACGAGCGGAATAAAGTTTCCGTCAACCGAACAGAAACAACGGGGATTCAGCAGCAGTTGCGGGCGGCGGGTCCTGAGCTCCCCCGGGTCCTAAAGTCCACCCATAATGAGACAGGTTAAATGGGACAAGTGCGGGCGGTGCTGACTGGAAAAGACAGTGAAGATTGTTCATTAAGTTCATCTGCCATTTCTTTGTCCCCCATTACTAGTTCACCAGCATCATTTTCCAGTGGTCCAGTATCAACTCCCATCTCTGTTTCACTCTTCATGTGACTGAAAACTAAACTTTTAGTATCCTGATTTATATTATAGGCCAGTTTGCCCTCATATTTCCTCTTGACCATTCTTATGGCTTTTTTCGTTGCCTTTTGTTGGATTTTAAGAGCATCCCAATAACCCAAAATCCCACTCACCTTTGCTACCTTATATGCCATTTTCATATTTCTAACAAAATTATTACATGCCTTTTCCAGCTCAAGCTGTGAATTGATTTAAAATCAGTCCCATAATTTTATAGTTTTTATCTCAAAACTATCTACCCTCGCATAGATTGTACTGAAGACTGCATTTGATTTTTCTTCAGCCTTGTACACGTAAGCATAGTGTGGACATTTCTATGTCATGTGAATATCATTCCATTCCTTGTTTTAAGCCCTTCTTCGAGAAACCCAACAAGTTTATGTATTCTGTAAAGGTGTCTGTCCTTATGTCCATTATCCTGCGTCTTGCCATAAGCCCCTAATTCTTAACACCACCAACCCTTTAGTTTCTAATTTGCTAAGTGGAAGGTCTATATCCACAGCTTAACATTTAACAGCTTTTGGTGCTAAACAGTCAAAATCATCATTTCCCTCAACAGTGTGATGTGCACGGCCCATAATGTGCAGACACATAAATTAAACTTTATATATGAAATACCGTTTGACAAGTTTCCAACAGTCAATCTGACCTACTGACAGAATGACCTATTTAAGACTCATCAAAACCGAACTGTATTCTGAGCAAATTATAAGGACCAATTTCCTCCACCCACTGTCAGCCTATACTGTTGGGAAAGAATTCTGCTTCCTATGCTGATAAATGGCTATAAGTCATTTCTTTATCATTACCTGCAATTCAAGCACAGAAAAACAGCCACACCAACATCCCCGGTTAACTTATCTTTTGATGTATCTGTAAAAATGGTTACTGTATGATAATAACTTTCAATAATATACTGATGAACCAACAGACTCTCAGGCAGAACCGGATCCGATCGTGTAACCTAAAATCAACTGAAGTCATTGGAAAAAAACAAGGTGGGGTTACCAAGAAAGCTACAGTGGGACATATTGTATCATCAAATACATCCATATTCCCAGAGTGATAAGAACCCAGCCACCCAAAACAAAAAAAAAACACTCTTCTTATGATGTTCCCAACCGTTCTCCAGCACACCTTTAACAGGATGATCATTTCCTTGCCCCCGCAAATTAATCCAGTATGTTGACATCAACTTGAACCTCTGTTACTTTGAGGGCAATTGTCCCATTGCAAACCGCAAAGCCGAAACAGGAGACGATATTACCGCACCAGAACTTACAGTCTGTAATTGTATCATATACAAACATTTTTAAATTGAAGATGAAGCTGATCTATAAGCCACACAGACATATTCAAGAACAGATCAAATTAAACAAATATAATTGCTCTACAAAGATTTTCATGTTGCACCCAAGAATACCCACATCGATGTCTGAGGAATTTAAAGCTCCTTTACATATATATGAATTATTTTACTGATAGGTGCTTCCACGTTCAGCTTATTATCCATCCACATGCTGAGAAATCTTACCACTGACAGTTTTTCCAAGATATTAATCATATAACTTATAATCAAGTGCAGGTCTATTCATGCTGCTTATAAACCACGTAATGTGTTTTAACGGCTGAAAGCTTAAGATTCTCAACGATCTGTCCACTGTTTGACCTATTAATTGTAAATTGCAATTAATCCATAAAGCATTCATTAATCCATAAAGCTACGTCATGTGTATATTGTGATTTACCCAGGGTATCCCTTTTTCCCATCTCAGAGAAAATATCATTAATCATAATATTAAATAATGAAGGGCTACGAGTACTGCCTTGTGGGATCCCGCTCTCTATCTCATAGAAACACAAACATAACATGCCGACGAGTTCTTGGACAGTCCATCCAAAATAAAAAACACAGAAAAATTATACAATGTTCCCCTCACTCCTAATTTAATCAAAAGTCCTTTCTTCCATATCATTTCCCTTTTCAGCATCAGGAAATACTGCTATTACAATATCTTTATTTAATTGTACTTTCCGAATATCATCTTCCAAACCTAAAACTGAATCTAATGTCATTTCACCCTTCCAAAATCTAGTCTAAAAAAAACACTTTATCTCCACTCTTTTCAAAATATAACTCAAGTGCTTGATTACCATACATTCCAGAAGTTTACATAAATGGCACATTCACGATATAGGCCCTTAACTGGAAGGATCAAATGGGGATCTGCCAGGTTTTAGAATAGGTACAACTGCTGCCATTTTCCGTGAGGAAATTAGATGCTCAATTCAAACATTTAATATTTTCACAAAAGAGAATTATATACAATTACAATTTCAAACATCAGTCTTTCCTGGGGACACATGAGCTGCATTATTAATAGACTTCTTAAATTCATACAAAGAAATCTCTCCATCAGTGATACTATCATTGCTACAGCTGACTTCCAGCACATCAGCTATATGCTCCTCATATTTTATCCCCTTCATTCCCAAAATCATCCTTGTGAACCTCCTCTGGACTCTCTCCAATGACATCTTTCAGATGACATTTCAGATTTCAGAAAGATGACCAGCCATCTTTCAGATCACTTTGCCGACTGGCCTAAATCTCTCTGCAAGCTTTGAAAACCTACTTCATTATCCACAACGCCGCCTATCTTGGCATCATCTGTATGCTTACTAATCCAATTTACCACCCCATCATCCAGATCATTAACGTATATGACAAACAACATTTGAGCTAGTACAGATCCCTGAGGCAAACCACTAGTCACCGGCCTGCAACATGACAAACAGTATCCACCGCTACTCTCTGGCACTTCCCATCCATTTTACTACTTCAATATTAACACCTAAAGATTGAACCTTCCTAACTGGCCTTCCATGTGGAACTTTGTCAAAGGTCTTACTGAAGTCCAGATAGCCAACATCCACTGTTTTACCATCTTCAAGTTTCCTAGTAACCTCTTCAAAAAGTTCAATAAGGTTTGTCAAAAATGACCTTCCACGCACAAATCCAAGTTGACTGTTCCTGGTCATGCCCGACATCAGATAACATGGCGAGTCCCGGTAGCTTCTTTACTTGTACAGTTGTAGCAGTGTATGCTCGTAAACCTTCTCTCAAAATTCCAACCTGATCACAGTGGATCAGCCTGGGGAGGCCATAATAAATGAAATACAGCTCCCATGAAAATTTGGCCACCGTGGACGCCCTCTGATCCTTGGTAGGGAAAGCCTGTGCATATCTGGTGTCGTGGTCCGTGATGACTTGAGACATTGGCCGCGTTGCTGCGTCGGGGTCGATCAACAGGAAATACATGCACACCAGGTCCAGAGGCCCCGCACTCTACAAATGTGACAAGGGAGCTGCCCGTGTAGACAGTCTCTTGCGCCGTATGCATCGAATGCACGTCTTGTTGTATTCTTCGCCCTCCAGCTACATTAGCGGCCAGTAGAACAAATCTCTGAGCAATCGATTGGTCTTTTCAGCCACCAAGTGGCCAGAATCATCAGGAAGTGACTTCAACACTGTCCTCCGATACTTCTCAGGCTGAATCGGCTGAGAAGCCCGAGGCTGGTCCGAAGGCGACATGACCCGGTATAAACACCGCAGCAGGGACATGAGAGATACAGACCTTCAGTTAATCCGCTCTACTGGTCTATAAATGATAAAAATATGATTCCAGACACAGTCATTTCTAATGCTTTCATTTATTTTCACTCACACGGTTACCGCAGTTTGTAGACAGTAGAATGATTGGGGTGTCCTGAAATAATACCTGGGTTAGTGGGTCAGGTGACCCACACCTTGCACAGGTAACACCGCTAGTGGAAGCAGAGTTTCGAAATCGGAGATTTCCCTCTCCCAGATGAGCAACCTTTGGCTCTTCTCCTGTCAGTGAGAGCAGCTCCGCCATGTGAAGGCCAGGAGTCGGATTTGGTTGTCAGAAGCTGTATGAAATGCACGCCATGAAGAACTCGTACCCACTACCACCCTTCGGCTGTGACCACCTTTGTTGCCTAGAGAAAGTTGTATCGGAAAGTTAAAAAACAAGCTTTTGTTGTGGTGCAAGCCACTGTATATTTGTATTTTTCCCACATAAGAATGTTTTCATTCGTTTCTTTGTAAACTACTTTTCTTCAGTACAACCTTTTGGCAGCTTTTGTACTTTTTCCATCTTGCATTATATAAAACCCCTTGCACTAACGTGCTGGTGCGGACTGCCATCGGTTTGATTTTCAACTGGTGACCCTCGTCGTGTACACTACCCTCACCTGATAGCGAGGTGTGACACCCCTAAATACACATTAGATTTTCCTAGAGCAAAACCCATTTCAAACAGTTCACAAATTAGCTGTCTCCACCTTACAGAATAGCAAAACCAAAATTCAAAATTCAAACTGAATTTATTAGAAAAGTACCGTGAGATTCATCACACCCCAATCAGTGTGTACCCCAAATCTACAGACACACCCCAAATCTACCCACTCACCCAAATCTACAGGCACACACCTAAATCTACCCACACACCATATCTGTCCGGACAATTAAATTCGAGTGTACGCGCTTATTCGATAATACACTCATAAATTTACACACATCCCCATATCAGTGTATATCCCCATATCAGCCAACAGATCCCTAGATCTGTGCCCATCACAAAATCCATGTGCAGCTTGAAATCCCAATGCATCCCACATATCAGTGTGCACCGTCAAATCCACTGACATCCCGAAATCTGTGTGCAAACACAAACACAAACACAAACACAAATCTATCTGCACCCTCAAATCCGTGTGCAGCCCAACCCCGCTGACACCCCCACTTGAAAATTAGATTACCCAGAGCAAGAACAGTATCAAACAGTTCACAAAGTAGCTGGCTCCACCTTACAAAAGTAGCAAGAACAAAGTTCAACGCTCAAAATTTATTTATCAGTTAAGTATCTGTGAATGAAACAACGCTGAGATTCATCACACCTCAAATCGACCTGCACCCCGTAATCCCCCACATACGCTGCCACACCCTTAAGTCCTGTAGACTTCCCCAAAACTGTGCGCACTCCTAAACCCACTAACAGCCCACAGACACATTAGATTATCCCACAGCAAGAATCAATTGAAACTGTTCAGTAATTAGCTGCCTCCGCCTTAAACTAACATTAAGAACAAAGTTCAAAGTGGATTTGTTATTAAAGTATGAAAAATGAAAAGCGTTCTTTTTCATCACTACCCCAAATCTGTGAGCACCCTCGAATCGGTGTGCACCCACTTAACTATGCAAATCCCCGAAATCAGTGTACATTCCCAAATCCGTGCGCACCCCAAACACACCGACAACTTCCAAATGCAGGTTAGATTATACCAGAGCAAGAATCATTTCAAACATTTCCCAAATACCTTCCCCACCTCAAAAAAAATCAAGAACAAAGTTCAAACTTCGAAATGTATTTATTATTAAAGTATTTATAAATAAGTATCTATGAATAACAACCTCACTCTAACGGGACAGGAACGACACGCTGATGGGTCAAAGCGTTTGTTTCTGCACTGCGGTTTCTTTGTCTCTCGCGTGAGAGGAACAACAGTGTGACGGGCCGAAGGGTAGTCTATGTGCTGTCGTGTATGTGACTGACTCTAACGTTGGGAAATTAGACGCAGAATTAAAAGGGTTAAAGCCTAACTGAGTTATTGGCAGCCTGACAAGCCGTGCTGTGAGTATAAAGTGTGAACAAAGAAGTGTTTGTTACATAAGAAGCTGCACAGTGTCCCTTATCAGAGTGTGTGTGTGATAAGGGATATTTTTAACAGCTGCGGACTCTGTACTCAGAAACAGACCCTTCGTACATCATCCTGGCTGTGAGAGTCAATTACAGACACAGCACCACATAGACCGTTAGGCCCATTATCCTGCTGTGCGTGTCACATTAGAGTCCGACATAGACGTGAGAGAGCGAAGCAAATGCCATTCTGCCGATCATCATGCAGATTCTGTCCCATTACAGCGAATCACAGACACGACAGCACAGAATCACTCTTTCAGCCCATCTTCCTGCTCGTTCTATACCACTGTCTGCAGACACTGTAGCACTTGGAGAGATGCTTCAGCCCATCAAGGTACCCATTCTATCCCATTATCAGTAGAAACTATAGCACAGGGAGAGGCATTTTGACCCATCCTCCTGCCGCAACTCCTCCATTCGAGTCAGTCACGGACACAACGGCATCGAAACAAACTCTCCGGCCCATCTTCCTGTTGTTCCTGTCAAGTTTGTGTCAGTCACAGACACAGTACAGCAAAGACACAGACTGTGACGGAACAGGTTGGTAATGACAATTCTCCCCTAACCTTGACTCTTTGCCCGGTTAGTCACTCTCCCTCGTTCTGTCCATGGTTTAGTTTCCCCAGTGGTTCAGGCCCTTTTCCTTCCCGGTCCGCAGCTCTTGGGAGTTCACCGTTTACACAGCCCACAGTGAAACAATGGCTAGCTTGGCTAATCGTAAAGATCCTTTCATTTAACTTGTACTGCTGGTCTATAACTCATAAAAAAAGGATTCTAGACACAGTCATTGCAAACACTTTTATTTGTTTTCACTCATACCGTTACAGGGGCTTGTAGACAGCAGAACGGCCCCAAAAGACCAGAAGGACTGTTTGAGGAGTCCTGAAATAACACCCGGGTTAGTGGTGTCAGGTGCCCCACACCCTGCACAGGTAACACCACTGGTGGGGAGGGCATTATTACTTTATATTCATCTGAGCATATGTACACTGATCTATGGATTTAACTGTGGCATATATTGTGAAATAAAACGCTAGCATGTTAGAATCTCAGCCAGGCGGAAGCAGATTTAAACCCCCTGTCTTTCGTGGCGAGGTTGGATTTGACGGTTGGTGAAAGTTAAAAGACAAAGTTTGTCGTTGAGAAAGCGTCTGTATATTTGTAATTTTTGTGCATAGGGGTTTGTTTTCATTTGTTTCTCCATATTTTTTTTCTCGGCAGCTTTAGTACTTTTCCCTCCGGCACTAAATAAAACTCCTTGCTGTTGCGGCTTGCCGTCCGTCGGTTTGTCTTTCAACAGGTGACCTCGTCGGGTTCTCTCCCCGCACCTGATAGCGAAGTGTGACGCCCCGAATGCACATCAGATTATCCCAGAGCAGGTGTCATTTCACACAGTTCACAAAATAGCTGCCTCCGCCTTACAAAAGTAGCAAAAAAAGCAAAGCTCAAGTTCAAACTGTATTTATTCATAAAGTACCTTGAGAGGCATCACATCCGAAATCGACCTACATCCCCAAATCCGTGTGTACACTCCAAATATAACAAGGCACTCAAATCTGTGCGCTCTCCCAAATCCGTGCGCACCCTCACTTTTGAGAACACACCCCATATCAGTGTGTGCCCACAAACTGGCCGACACATTCCTAGATCTGCGTGCATCCCAAAATCCATATGCACCCTTAAATCCGAATGCACCACACATCACTGTGCTGAGTGAAATCCACAGACACCCCCAAAACAGTTTGCAGCCCCTGTTTAGGGACACCCCTAAACCTGTGTGCACAAAAGCGGTCTGCTCCCCTAAATCAGTGTGCAGCCCCATCACGCTGACACCCCACTTGCACATTAGATCACCCCAGAGCCTCCACCTTACAAAGACAGCAAGAAAAAAAGTTCAGAATTTAAAACTGTGTGTTTGAATCAGTAAACTATCTTTGAATGAAACAACCTTGAGATTCGTCACACCCATAATCGACTTACACCCCCCAATTCCCCAAGTTTGCTGACACACTTCTGAACCTGCGCTTATCCCCAAATCTCAGCGCATTCCTCAGCCCAGTAGCACCCCTCCTACATGGAATATTATCTCAGAGCAATAATCATGCCAAACTGTTCAGTTAATAGCGGCCTACACCTCAAACTAACTGCAAGAACAAAGTTCAAGATGCATTTATCATTAAATTATTCAAAAATGAAACAATCTTGTGTTTTGGCAAAGTATCAATTCCGCACACGCCAAATCCGTGTGCACCCACATATCAGCGTGCACCTCCAAATCTATGTGCACTGCCAAATCTGTGCATCCCAAACCCGCTGACACTCTCCACATGCCCATTAGATTATCCCAGAGCAAGAATGATTTCAAACAGTTCACAAGTAGCTGCCCCACCCTAAAAGATAGCAAGAACAAAGTTCAAACTTCGAAGTGTATTCATTATTAAGGTATCTATAAATGAAACAACCTGAGATTCGTCATACCCTCAGATCCGCCGACTCAGCCAAATTTGCTTTGTGTGAGAAGTCAGAGTCTGGTATTAGATGGTCTCCTCTCTGAATAAAGGCCTGTGACCAGTGGAGTGCCGCAAAGATCGGTGCTGGGTCCGTTGTTGTTTACCATCTATATCAACGATCTGGATGATAATATGATACAGTACATCAGCAAATTTGTGAATGCCACCAGGATTGTGGGTGTAGTGGACAGTGAAGAAGGTTTTCACTAGAAGCTGGAAAAATGGGCTGACAAATATCAGATCGAATTCAGTGCAGACGGGAGAGAGGTGTTCCTATTCCATAGAACCAAACCGGGTCGGTCTGACCAAGTGAACGGAAGGGCACTGAGGAGTGTAGAAGATCAAAGGGATCTGGCAATAAAGGTCTATAATTCATTCAAAGAGGCTTCAAAAGGATACAGATTGTTTGGAACATTGGCCTTCATAAATCAATGTATCGATTGTCGGAGATGCAATGTAAAGTGCGAGATACTGATGAGGCCTTGCTACGAGATCTGTGTCCAGTTATCGCTACCCAGCTACAGGAAAACTGTAAATAAGGTTGAAAGGGTACAGGTAAAATTTACAAGGTTGTTTCTAGCTCTGGATTATCTGACTGTATAGCTTAAAACTTTATCCTTGCAAAGTGCAAGATTGAGTGTAAATGTGATAAAGGTGTACAGAATTATGAGGCTATACAAACACAAATTTACCTGCACACTCAAATCCGTGTGCAGCCCAAAATGAATTTATCAGTAAAGTATCTATGAATGAAATAACGCTGAGGTTCATCACACCTCAAATCGACCTGCACCCCGTAATCTCCTACATGCGCTGCCACACCCCTATGTCTGTAGACTTCCCCAAACCTGTGCGCACTCCTAAACCCACTGACATCCCACATACACATTAGATTATCCCACAGCAAGAATCATTTCAAACTGCTCAGTGATTAGCTGCCTCCGCCTTCAACTAACATCAACAACAAAGTTCAAAGTGCATTTGTTATTAAGGAATGAAAAATGAAAAGCGTTCTATTTAATCACGACCCCAAATCTGCGAGCACCCCCGAATCGGTGTGCACGCACTTAACTATGCGCATCCCCCAAATCTGTGTACATTCCCAAATCCGTACGCTCCCCAAACCCACTGACACCTTCCAAATGCACGTTCGATTATACCAGAGCAAGAATCATTTCAAACATTTCCCAAATACCTAACCGACCTGAAAAAATATCAAGAACAATGTTCAAACTTCTAAGTGTATTTATTATTAAAGTATCTATAAATGTAATATCTTACTCTCACAGGACAAGAACGACACGCTGTTGGGTCAAAGCGTTTGTTTCTGCACTGCGGTTTCTTTGACTGTCTCTCGCGTGAGAGGAACAACAGGGTGAAGGGCCGGAGGGTAGCCTTGTACTGTCGTGTTTGTGACTGACTCTAACGTTGGGAAATTATATGCACAATTAAAAGGGTTAAAACCTAACTGAGTTATTGGCAGCCTGACAAGTCGTGCTGTGAGAATAAAGTATGAAGAAGGAAGTGTTTGTTGCATGAGAAACTGCACAGTGTCCCTTATCAGAGTGTGTGTGTGATAAGGAATATTGTTAACAGGTGCGGACTCTGTACTCAGAAACAGACTCTTCGTACATCATCCTGGCTGTGAGAGTCAATTACAGACACAACACCACATAGACCGTTAGGCCCATTATCCTGTTGTTCATGGCACATTAGAGTCAGGCACAGACGTGAGTGTGAGTGTGTGTGAGAGAGAGAGAGAGAGAGAGAGAGAGAGAGAGAGAGAGATATGAAAGTCCATTCGGCTCATCATCCTACTGATTCTGTCCCATTACAGTGAATCACAGACACGACAGCACAGAAGCACTCTTTCAGCCCATCTTCCTGCTCGTTCTATCCCTTTGTCCACAGACACTGCAACACTGGCATACACGCTTCAGCCCATCAAGATACCCATCCTATCCCATTATCAGAAGAAACTATTGCAGAGAGAGAAACATTTCGGCCCATCCTCCTGCTGCATCTCCTCCATTCGAGTCAGTCACGGACACTACGGCATGGAAACAAACTCTCCGGCCCATCTTCCTGTTGTTCCTTTCACGGTAGAATCAGACACAGACACAGTACAGCAACGAAACAGAACGTGCCTGAACAGGTTGATAATGCTAATTCTCCGCTAACCATGACCCTTTGCCCGGTTAGTATCTTCCCCTCGTTCTGTCCATGATCTACTTTCCACAGTGTTTCAGCCCCTTTCCCCTCAAGTTCCACAGCTCTTACGAGTTCACCGTTTGCACACCTCACAGTGAAACAATGGCTGGCTTGGACAATCAAAACGATCCTTTCATTTAACTTGCACTGCTGGTCTAAAACTCATAAAAATAAGGATTCTAGAAACAGTAATTCCAAACACTTTCATTTATTTTCACTCACACCGTTACAGGGGCTTGTAGACAGCAGAACGACTCCAAAAGACCAGAAGAACCGTTTGCGGGGTCCTGAAATAACACCTGGGTTTGTGGTGTCACGTGCCCCACACCCTGCACTGGTAACACCGCTGGTGGGGAGGGCATTATTACTTTATATTCATCTGTGCATATGTACACTGATCTATGGATTTAACTGTGGCATATATTGTGAAATAAGACGCTAGCATGTTAGAATCTCAGCCAGGCGGAGGCAGATTTAAACCCCCAGTCTTTCGTTCTGGAGAGGTGGCGAGGTTGGATTTGACGGTTGGTAAATATTTATAAGGGAAAATTAAAAGACAGTGTTTGTCGTTGAGAAAGCGTCTGCATATTTGTACTTCTTGTGCATGGGCGTTTGTTTTCATTTGTTTCTTTATAAATATATTTTTTTCTCGACACAACTTTTTCGGCGGCTTTTGTACTTTTCCCTCTGGCACTAAATGAAACTCCTTGCTGTTGCGGCTTGCCGTCCGTCGGTTTGTCTTTCAACAGGTGACCTCGTCGGGTTCTCTCCCCGCACCTGATAGCGAAGTGTGACGCCCCGAATGCACATGAGATTATCCCAGAGCAGGTATCATTTCACACAGTTCACAAAATAGTTGCCTCCGCCTCACAAAAATATCAAAAAAAAGAACAAAGTACAACTTCAAGATTTATTTATTCATAAAGTACATTGAGAGTCATCACATCCGAAATCGACCTGCACCCTCAAATCCGTGTGTACACTACAAATATAACGAGGCACACAAATCTGTGCGCTCTCCCACATTCGTGTGCAACCTCATATTTGATAACACATCCCATATCAGTGTGTGCCCTCAAACCGGCCGACACACTCCTGCATATGCACCCCACACGTCACTGTGCAGAGCGAAATCCACCGACACCCACAATACAGTATGCAGCCCCTGTTTAGGGACACCCCTAAACTTGTGTGAACAAAATGTATCTGCACCCCCAAATCAGTGTGCAGCCCCAACACGCTGACAGCCCACCTGCACATTAGATTACACCCCCAGCAAGAACAATGTCAAACCGTTTACAAAATACCTGCCTCCACCTTACAAAAACAGCAAGAACAAAGTTCAGAATTCAGACTGTATTTATCAGTAAAGTAACTTTGAATGAAACAACCTTGATATTCGTCACACCCCGAACCGACCTAGACCCCCAAATTTCCCATATTTGCTGACACACCACGAATCTGCGCTTATCTCCAAATCTGAGCGCATTCCTCAACCCAGTAACACCCCTCATACATGGAATATTATCTCAGACCAATAATCATGTCAAACTGTTCAGTTACTAGCGGCCTCCACCTTAAACTAACAGCAAGAACAAAGTTCAAGGTGCATTTATCATTAAATTATTCAAAAATGGAACAATCTTGTGTTTTGTCAAAGTACCAATCCCGCAGACACGCCAAATCCGTGTGCACCCACATATCAGTGAGCACCTCCAAATCTATGTGCACTGCCGAATCCGTGCGCACCCCAAACCCGCTGACACTCTCCACATGCATATTAGATTATTCCAGAGCAAGAATGATTTCAAACAGTTCACAAATAGCTGCCCCACCCTAAAAGATAGCAAGAACAAAGTTCAAACTTCGAAGAATATTCATTGTTAAGGTATCTATAAATGAAACAACCTGAGATACATCACGCCTCCTGATCCGCCGACTCAGCCAAACTTGCTTTGTGAGAGAAGCCAGAGTGTGGTATTAGATGGTCTCCTCTCTGAATAAAGGCCTGTGACCAGTGGAGTGCCGCAGTGATCGGTGCTGGGTCCATTGTTGTTTGCTATCTATATCAACGATCTGGATGATAATATGATACAGTACATCAGAAAATTTCTGAATGCCACCAGGATTGGGGGTGTAGTGGACAGTGAAGAAGGTTTTCATGATTTTTCAGCATGATCTGATCCAGCTGGAAAAATGGGCTGAAAAATATCAGATCGAATTCAGTGCAGACGAGAGAGAGGTGTTGCTCTTCCATAGAACCAAACAGGGTCGGTCTGACCAAGTGAACGGAAGGGCACTGAGGAGTGTAGAAGATAAAACGGATCTGGCAGTACAGGTCCACAATTCAGTCAAAGTGGCTTCAAAAGGATACAGATTGTTCGGAACATTGGCCTTCATAAATCAATGTATCGATTGTCGGAGATGGGATGGAACGTGAGAGATAGGGATGAGGCCTTGCTACGAGATCTGTGTTCCGTTATCGTCACCGAGCTACAGTAAAACTGTAAATATAGTTGAAGGGGTACAGGGGAAATTTACAAGGATGTTGCCAGGTCTGGATTATCTGAGTTAAGGACTGAATCTTTATCCTTGCAAAGTGTAAGATTGAAGGTAAATTTGATAGAGGTGTACATAATTATGGGGGTATAGGTAGGCAAGATTTTTCTGCTGTGGTTGTGTTGGACTACAACCAAACGCCATGGGCTAATGGTGAAAGGTGAAAAGCCTAAGCGGAACATGGCAGGGAGCCTCTTCGCTCAATAGTTGAAATAGTTGCCAGCAGCGGGTCATTGTGAGCTCGATTACAAGGTTTAAGCGAAGTGTGGACAGGGACAAAATGGTCAGGGCAGAGAGGACTATTCCATGGTTCAGCGTGGCTTGCACGTTGCAAATGGCCTGATTCTTTGCTGTACTTCTCTATGATACTATTGCGACTTTCTGTCCCTAATTAGGCCATACGTTTCCAAATCGTTACACATTCTTTCAGCAGTATTAATCGGGGATTCATCAGTTAGGGGGACAGACTGTGGGTTCTGCTGGCGAGAATGAGACTCCGGAAAGGTATGTTGAATCTCACATGCCAGGGTGAGAGACAACTCGGATCGAGGAAGTAGTGTTCCTCAGTGAGTGGATGAGATGCTGGAGGTCGTAGTTTACAAGTGACAGAAATGTGTGCCCGGGAAAACTCTGTATCTAGTGATCATAATGCTATCAGTTTCAAGATAATTGTGAAGATTGATATAACTGGTCGTCGGAATCTAATTGAAGTTTGGAAACACTACAATTTCGATATCATCAGCAGAGTTCAGGCCGGTGTAGATTGGGTAACAATGCTTCCTAAGTTGAAAACATTCAGCAGTGCAGAGTTTATTTGTTCCTGTTGGAATGAAGGTCAAGGCTTCAGTGATCTTGATTTTAGAGGCATACTGAGAGTCTGATTAAGAGGACGAAAGAGGCATAGATAGCTCGGATGAAATGAGTCACTCGTGAAGTTTAAGAAAATATGAAATACTTCACAGAGAATCAAAGAAGATTTTCTAGAGCAGACAAGCTAAAGGAGAATCCCAAGGGTCTCTGGAGGTATGCAAGGGACAAACAGTCTTCCAAGAGAGACGGGGAAGATGTTTTAAATGTTTTGTATCTGCATGTGCTTCAGAAACAGGAACATGAACAAAGGAAATGGGGCAGAACAGCACTGAGGTCATGGACCAGATACGGATTATGGGGAAAGGGCTGTTCGCGGACTTGCGACAAATTATGGTGGTTGAATGCCCAGGTCCAGATAAGGTGTCCTCCCGGGTTCATTTCGGTGGATAATGCAGAAATTACAGGGACCTTTGCAGAGGGATTTAAAATGTCCTCAGCCACGGGTGAGGTGCTGGAGATGAGCTTCCGATTATCAAGGAAAGTTCAAAAATAAGCCTGGAAATTAGAGACAGGAGAGCCTGACATCAGTCGTGGGTAACTTATCAGATGACGTTTTCGGGACAGGATATAGAAACTTCTGAATATCAATAGTATTCTGGTAAACTGGTTTTGCAGATGACACCTAAATTCAGAGCGTGAGTGGGCAGCGAAGTAGGTGATCAAAACTTTCAGCCTGAATTAAGCAGCTGGAAAGAATTTCTAAAAATGACAGATGCAATTTAATGCAGATTAGTGTGAGGTGTTGTACTTTGGGAGGACCAAGCAGAGAAGGACATGCAAATTGAATGGTAGGCAATTGAAAAGTACGGGACAATGGAGGAATCTGGGAATACAGGTCCATAATTCTTAGGCAGGTCATTGATTGGGTCATAAATGGAGCTTTTGTAACATTGACCAACATAAGAGCGGATGATTCTGCACGTGTTAAAAACAAATGAAGATCCACATTGGCTCTTAATACGACATGGAACCAATCATGTGAACATCCAGTGAGCCCTCTCCAATGTCAGCCCACCATTCCTACGATAAGGGGCACAAAACTGCTCACAATACTCCAAGTGAGGCCTCGCCAGTTTTTTTTTTATAATGTCTCAACATTCTCTCCTCGCTTGTATATTCTCGTCTTCTCGAGGTGAATGCTAACACTGCACTTGCCTTCGTCACCATCGACTCAACCTTCATGTCATCCTGAAGAAAGACTCCTACGACACCTTGCGCCTCATTTAAAAAAATTCTATCACCTAATAAATAGTCTACCATTTTATTTATTCCACCAAAGTACATGACCATACACTTCTTGACAATATATTCCATCTGTTACATTCTGCCCAAAGGAAGGGGCTACCTTTCTACCATAAACGCTGCCCTCAACCGCATCTCTTCCATTTCCCGCACCTCTCCATCGCCTCTCTCTGTTCCTCTTTCCTCGTTTTCTTTCTTTCATAGCCTTCTGTCAATTTCACCAACCAACTTCCTAATGAAACTCCCCCTCCTACTTTTACCTATCACCTCGTGTTTCGCTCTCTCCTCCACTCACTTTTTAAATCTACTTGTCAGCATTTTTCTCCAGTCATGCCGAAGTGTTTCGGCCACAAACGTCACTGGGCATTTTCCATAGATGCTGCCTGGCCTGCTGAGTTCCTCCAGCACTTCGTGTGGGCTGCTTGGATAGTGACAGAATCCCGCCCATTGACACAGACATTCCTCAGCCAATGACGGCAAACTACTCACAGAGCTGGTCGCTGATTGGCTGTGTGTGTGTGTGTGTGTGTGTGTGTGTGTGTGTGTGTGTGTGTGTGTGTGTGTGTGTGTGTGTGTGTGTGTGTGTGTGTGTGTGTGTGTGTGTGTGTGTGTGTGAATGCGTGCGTGTCTGTTCTTCAGGACGGGCGGAGACAGGGTGCTGGGGATATCAGTCACAGTTTGTTATCAGAATTAAAGGAGTTTCCCGAGATTCAAAATTTCAAAGTAAATTTTATTATCAGAGTACACATAAGTCGCCAATTGACCACCGAGATTTATTTTACTGCGAATATACACAGACAATCTGCAAATAGTAACTATACCAGGATCAGAGAAAGATCAACCAGAGTACAGAAGACAACAAACTGTGCAAAACCAAATATGAAGAGATAGCAATAAATTAGGAGTCATTAAATAAACGCATTGGCTGCTGATGGATCTCCGGAGCTCTCACTGCTCCCCTGGACAATCCGACAGGCTGAAGGCCAAGGGAAAACAAGGCGCAAAGGTCAACTCGTGTTTTATAAAACAAGAAACTGCAGCAGGGGTGGCAATTCGGCCACTTGCGCTGCTTTGGCCCTCACTCAGAACATGCCCGATCTTTGCCCTCAGCACCACTTTCCTGCAATTTTCCCATCATCACGGAGCACCTAAATTTGCTCTTTGAATTTAGAAACCTTGTGGAGAAATTTTCAAAGATTCTTTGCACTCTGGGTGGGGATCTTGGATTTTGAGTCTGTGAGACTCTCCAGCCAGGGGAGAGATCATTCCTGCCCCTACCCTGGAAATACCCTATGAGAATGTGTCTGCCACAGTCAGACCACCTCTTATTTCTCTAATTCTGAGACAGGCCCACTACAATAATTGGCTGCGGGAAAATCTCAATGAATGGGCAAGCGAGTATGTTTCTGCTGTATTGTTCAAAAGCCTGGAGGCTGAGGTTTAATAACTGTTCCTGAACCTGGTGCGAGTCCTGAGGCTGTAGTAACTTCTTCCTGATTACAGCAGTGAGAAAAGAGCCTGGCCTGGGTGGTGAGCATGTCTAACGATGGATGTTGCGTTTCATGTAGACACGCTAAGCGTTTGGGAGGGCTCCACCCGGGATGTACCGGGCCGAATCCAACACCTTGTGTCTGCTCATCAACGGGGCGATGAACTACTTTGTTCATTGCAATCCATGTGAACCTTTCAGACATGCGGCTTTGACCACAAGAACACGAGACAGTTGTCAGCACGGAATGTACTGCAGTTACTGCAGGAGAAGGAATGGATAGAGACAGTGGAGTGGTTCCCTGAGCAGACAGTCCAGACCATCTGGTAGAATGCCTCCTCACCAGGTCTCACCAACTGACAGCAAGATCTCACCTGTCTGGCGGCGAGAGGGCCCCTACCAGTCTGATCCTTACTGCATGCCCGGAAATCACTCCCACAGCGCATTGTCCCCAATAGGCGTGATGGGCTGAAGAAGCTGAATAGAAATGAAGCCGGACGGAAGAGCCTGATTCAGTCTCATTTCTCTCAACAGTTGTTGCCTGACACGCTCAGTTTCTCTGGCATCATGCTTCTTACTCAAGATTCCAGCAGCTACAGTCTCTTCTACCTCTCTTTTCAGAACTTGTCCCTTTCAGTCCTGCGTCAGACTGAGCCAGGCTCTTCTCTCCGGCTTCATTTCTGTTCTGCTTCTTCTTTAGCCCATCACGCTTACCGGGACACAGGCCGCCACCAGCAGCTCGTCAGAGCCACTGTCCAGGGCGAAGGTTGCCGGCCCTGTGGCTTCTCCTTCCACCACACGACATCATTCGTCTTCAAGGGGAAGGACCTTCTAATCCCACGGATGAGGACTTTGGAGATACAGTCAACGTTTCAGTCGCTCTAGGTTTTTACGGGATGGAATTGCTAACCTCATGTCCGTCCCTCCTCTTTTTGCAGCCGGGCTTGGGCAGTGCATGGCCGAGTTTTCATTTCTGTTCCAACCTGTTTAATCTGTTTCTGATCTCTTACTGATAGAAAAAATAACACAATTACTTTCCACAGAGAGTTCATTGCCAGTGTCTGCAGCGCGTGTAGTGGACAATGCCGGTACTGCAGGGGATCAGCAGCTCCCCGAAAGTGAAAGCATTCTGAATCAGGAAGTGCTGGGAGGAAACATGGCTTCGAAAAGAAAGGCCGAAAGTTGGACCGAGGAGGTAATTTGTCCCGTCTGCCTGGATTTCTTCACCGATCCGGTGTCACTGGACTGTGGACACAACTTCTGTCGTTCTTGTATCACACGGTGTTGGGAAAGGGAGGAGAGAACCTCCTGCCCGGAATGTAGAGAGGAGCTTGCTGACCGCATCCTTAGAGTGAATCGGGCCTTATCAAATCTGGCTGAAAAAGCTCGAAATCTGAACCTGAATCTGAAAGGGAAGGAAAGTAAACGTCACTGCGAGGAACATGAGGAAGAACTGAAGCTGTTTTGTGAAACGGACAAGACACTGATCTGCCTGGTCTGTGCAGTTGCGCAGGAACACAGAGAACACCGCTTCATGCCCATTAAAGAAGCTATTAAAGTCTACATGGTAAAAACTAACGTTACTTTAATACTTAACACATTTCCTTTCGTGTGATACCATCACACGAGCCTCCATAACCAGCACATCATTCTGTGCAAATTCCGTCATCTTCAACGGGATTCTAGTATCTCTCCGTCCCACAGCCCACCTCCGCAACCCGCAACTCGCCGCTCTCTTTTCGGATCGCGCTCTCCGTACTCTATCGCCCTGATCCACCTGCTCCTCACCACTGATCTCCCTCCTTGCACTAACACCTGCAAGTGGGACAAGTGATACACCTGACTCCTAATCTCCTCCCCTGTCACTATTCAGGGCGGCAAACAGCCTCGTTCCTCCAGTTTTTTCCATGGTTGATTGTCCTCTCGTATTAGATACCTTCTTCTCCACCCCATTACCTCTTCCACCTGTCCCCTCTCAGCTTCTCACTTCATCACCCTCTCCCACCTTCCTCCTCACGTTGTCTCACCCATCACCTGTCAGCTGGTTCTCAGCCCCAACCTTTACATTCTGGCTTCTTTCCCATTCCTTCACAGTCCTAATGAAGGGACTCATCCCGAAACACCGACTGCTTATTTCCCCTGAATAGATGCTACCTGACTCAGTGAGTTCCTCCGGTATTTTGTGTGATAATCGGGTTTGATCACCTGTTTCTTTTGATGCATCTTTGTTTCTATTTCCTTCACTCTCTGACTTCCAGGATCAGCTAAATTCTTCCTTAGGCTCTCTCACAAAAAAGAAATCAGACTTCCAGGAAAAAGAGCAGCAACAGAAAGAGAAGATTTCCGGAGTTCGGGTGAGGCTTCCTGAGCGGAATTTCTAGTATTACTGTCGGGTATTGCACCATTTAATGCAGAATAGCTGAGTATCGCAGCTCCAGTGACCTGGGTTCGATCCTGAACTCTGCTGCTGTCTGTGTGAAGTTTGCATGCTCTCCCTGTGACCACGAGAGATTCCGACACATCTGAAGGACATGCTGGATGAATGGTTAATTACCGTAAAGTTGGGAAGGTGTGCGTGAATCAGATGGGAGTTTACGGGTCAATAAGCGAGAATACGGTTCAGGAAAATGTGAGGGAATGGTGTTGACGGGAATGCACTCAGAAGTAGCATGGACTCCAATAGACCGAACTTAACGACAAAAGGAAACAGAATTCAGCAATGCAGTATATTAATCTTCACTTTTCATTCAACAGGAACAGTCACACAGCCTTCAGTCCCACATCACATCCCAGTTTGCTGAACTGCGTCAGATTATCACTGAGAAAGAGCAGAGCTTACTCAGGGATCTCAGGGAAGAAGAGAAGAGGATTCTCAACCAAATGGAGAAAAATCTTCTAGCTCATCAAGAGAACATAAGGATTATTCAGGAGGAGATCACTAAGTTAAAGGAACAAATGGATCAAAAAGACAGTGTGATATTTCTCAAGGTGAGGGATTATATTTCAATTTGTTTCTGTCAAAGGTCACTAAATGAACAGTGGTATATTTGAAATAAACACAGCACAGCGGCCAATAACAAATCAATTGTCGCTCTGGCGAACTCACACAGAAGGCAGTGAAGGCCAAGTCTCTAGATACATTCAAGGGAGAGTTAGATAGGGCTCTTATAGATAGCGGGGTCCAGAGATATGGGGAGAGGGTTGGAATGACGTACTGACTGTGCATGATCAGCCATGATCACAGTGAACGACGGTGCTGGCTAGAAGGGCCGAATGGTCTACTCATGCACTTATTGCCTATTGCCCCAAAACTGGACTTCCACAGATTCTGTATATTCCAGGACAGAATGCAAATCTCTCTGAAATTATTTACTCCGATCATAACACATAGCTGCTGACTGTTTCCTTAATTACCGCATTAAATATCCTCCAAAACTCTCATTATCTCCCAGTTCCAGTCACAGGCTGTGAGTGTGTCTGGTGCGGTGGGTGTGAGGGTCTCTCTGTCAATCAGTGAGAACCAACACATCAGACTTATCCTCCATATCCGTTTTGCATCAGATGGGTATCTTTCATTGTCTCTTTAATTTTTGCATACATTTCACATGGGATTATATCCCATTCTCTATCATAAACAGGCCATTAGGTCCATCTTCTATCAGTTTTCCTGCCTCACAATCTCCCTGTCATCTACTCACCGCACCCAGCATCAGTGCCCCGAACTCTCTGGTCCCTCACGTGTTTATCCAGCCTCCCCATTACATTCAGTCTCTGCTGTTCCATTTCCACCACCCCTGTGGCAGCGAGTTCCCCTTCACTAAATTTCTTATGAGATTTATTAAAATCCATCTAGAATTACATCTCCCCACAAGTCTCCCTATATATACTGCCTCCACCCGCACACAATCACATACATCACTGATCTTAAATTCCTCCATCCTATCACACTGACGTCATATCCAGATGATAATGCACAGCCTGTCCTGTCTTCCCTGTGAGTTTCATCCTCTCAGTAATGGTCTGACATTCAGACACTTTCCCTGTAATTTACCCAGTGGTTCTGAATTGTCCGTGAGTGTGAGTGACTGTGGGAGTGGGGATTGTCAACACCGTGTAATGATTTGGATGAAATTCAGGATGTGGACAGTAAGTCCAAGTCTGATCAGATTTGTGTTTTTATTTATTTCAGGAGGAAGCTCGTCGGAACAGAAGGTAGGACAGGCTCTTTACTGAAACTCTTAATGGATTTGTAAAAGAGTTCAGAATTCCAGTTTATCACCAGCAGTTTAATATTTACAGAATCATTGACAAAATCGAGGAATTGTCAGTGACAAATGAAACCCTGCCGTTTGAAAAATTCGATCACCCCCATTTGTTGAAAACCGTGCTGAGAGAAACGCTCGATGCTATTAATCGAGGTAAAACTTATAAAGATTCATTTCTCCTTGTTTACGAAGCTCAATTTAGTTCCAATCTGAGGCAAAGATTGTCTGTAATACTGGGCTTAAGGGGAACTGAAGTATATTTCACATCAACCCCACCGACTGCGAGGCATCACTGTCAAATGGTCAGCTGGAGATGTCAGACCCCTGAACACACCAGCACAGGGTCACAATACAACCAATACACGGGACTGGCAGATGAACCACTGTGTCCTGATCCCAGGCACATTGCAGTGACACATCAGAACATGAGTTTGGATCTACCAGAGGAACTGGGAATGTAATACTGACGATAATATTTTAGGGATTAAAAGCAGGTATCAGTGTGGTGACAGGGATTGTCAGGAAAATACACAAGTTCTTCAAGTGCCCAGTGAGTGCAGTCTCTGACTGACACAGGTCTTCCCCTTCCGGATCAGCATCTTTCACTGTTGTTGGAGGCAGAAGAGAGGAGTGGTCGTGATCGGGGACTGAATCGCCAGGGGAACAGACAGGAGAATCTAATGATGTTAACGGGACACCCGAATGGTACGTTGCCTCCTGGGTGCCAGGATCAGGGATGCCTCGAATCGTGTCTGCTGCATTTTAGAGAGGGAGGGAAAAGAGCCAGATATCTTGGTAAATTTTGAGACAATGACATTGGAAGTAAAACCAAAGAGGTCCTGAATATAGAATTTGAAGAGCTTGGTAGAAAGCTCTGAAACAGTACCCCCAGGGTTGTAATTTCTGGATTGCTGCCTGTGCCACGTGCTGGTGAGGGTAGAGACAGGACAATTTGGCAGATAAACATGGCTGAGAAGACGGTGCTGGGGACAGGGTTTCATGTTCTTGGATCATCGGGATCTGTTCTGGTGGAGGAATGACCTGCTCAAAAGGGATGGCTCGCACCTCGACCCGAGGGAGAACTATATTCTCACAGAGAGGTTTGATAGAGCTGTTGGGGAGGGTTTAAACTAATTTGGTGGGGTGGGGGGTCGGAAGTGGAATGAAGGGATAGGACTGTTGGTAAAAATGAAAAAATAGCATGCAGTCAGACTGTCAGATATGGCGGACAGATGAGGAGAGTAAATTGCAGCCAGCAAGTTGAGTATCAGTGCATTAGAGATGCAGAATAAAATAGTGTAGCAGATACATTACACAAAGTGTTTTATCTCAATGCATGGAGTATGAGAAATAAGGTGGATGATCTTGTTGCACTATTACCGATTGTCAGGTACGATGTTGTGACCATCACGGAATCGTGTTTGAAGGATGGTTGTAGTTGGGATCTGAATGTCCAAGGTTACACAATGTATCGGTGGTATAGGAAGGTCGGGTGAGGGGGTGGTGTGGCTCTGTTGGTAAATAAGTAGCAAGAAGTCGCATAGGATTTGAAGATGTTGAATCCTTGTGAGTTGAGGAAAGGCACTGCAAAAGTAAAAATGACACTGATAGCAGTCATATACAGGCCTCCCAACAGTCAGTGGCATGAGGCCCACAGATTACAACTGGAAATAGAAAAGGCTGATGAAAAGGACAATGTTATGATAATCACGGGAGATTTCAACATGCAGGTCAATTAGGAAAATCAGGTTGGTTTTCTCAAACTCAGAGTGAGTTTGTTGAATGCAATGCGATGTCTTTCTCGAACAGTTTGTCGTTGAGCCTACTCGGGGAACAGCTCTACTGGTTTGGGTGTTAAGTATTGAAGCAGAGGTGAGAAGTTAAAAGAAACCTTAGGAAGCAGTGCTCACAACATGACTGAGTCCAACTTGAAATCTGATAAGGAGAAAGTGAAGTCTGAGATTGTAGTATTTTAGAGAAGTGAAAGAAATTACAGTGGTCTCAGAGAGGAGTTGGCCAAACAAATTGGAAGGAGATGCTGGCAAGGATGAGAGCAGAGCAGAAGTGGTGTCAGTGTCTGGGAAAATGAGAAAGGTGAAGGATAGATGTACTCCAAAAATAAATAAATACTCATATGGCAAAATAGTAAAACCGTGGCTGAGAAGGGAAGACAAGTTATTGTAAAGGCAAAAGAGAGGGGATACATCTAAACAGAAATTAGTAGGAAGACAGAGGATTGGGAAGCTTTTAAATATCTATAGAGAGGAACTAAAAGGTGATTGGAAAGGAAAAAATAAACAAGAAATTGATATGAATTGAATTGACTTTATTACTTACATCCTTCATATACATGAGGATTAAAAATACGTTACGTCTCCATCTAAATGTGCAATGCGCAATTTATAGTATTTTATGATGAATTATATGTATAACAAGCTGGTCAATATAACATAGAAATATCAGTTGTCTCAGCATGAGTTAAGCAGTCTGATGGCCTGGTTGAAGAAGCTGTCCCGGAGCCTGTTGCTCCTGGCTTTTATGCTGCGGTACTGTATCCCGGGTGGTTGTTACAAAACCAAAAGTAGCAAAATTAACTTTATCATTGATGAAAGATTTAAATTTGATTGATATATGGAGAAGAATTAACCCAAGAGTAAGAGATTATTCATTTTATTCGAATAGACATAAAACTTATACAAGGATAGATTTTTTCTTACTATCAGCGAATATTCAAGACAGAGTGAAAAATATGGAATATAAAGCAAGAATATTGTCAGATCATTCCCCCTTGATAATGACAATGATAATGATGGATAAGGAGGTATCGACTTACAGATGGAGATTTAATTCAATATTATTAAAACGTCAAGATTTTTGTGATTTGATTAAAAAAAACATATCCAGTTTGTTTTAGATACAAACTCACATTCAGCTGATAATAAATGTATATTATGGGAAAAGATGAAGGCATATTTCAGAGGCCAGATAATAAGTTATACTTCCAAAATTAAGAAGGAATAGATGTTAGAAGTAGATCAATTGGAAAAAGTTATTACAGAATTAGGAAAAGAATCTCAAAGATATATGACAGAAGAAAAACAAAGACAACTTGTTAATAAGAAACTACAATATAATACACTTCAGACATATCGAACATAAAAAGCAATTATGAGACCTAAACAGATATTTCGAACTCGGTGGAAGATCACACAGGATTCTTGCTTGGAAAACAGACCAGGCTTCCAAAACGATAAATGCAATTAGAACAAGTGTAAATAAAATTACATATAAATCTTTAGAAATCAATGAAACTTTAATTTTTTTTATTCTGAATTTTATCAATCAGAATCACAAAATGATATTTTTGAGATAGAAAGGTGTTTATTACAAATAACTCTCCCAAAATTGAAATTTGGAAGAACAGAAAGGATTAGATTTGCCTTTTACATTAAAAGAGTTCGAAAAAGCTCTAGGATCACTTCAGAGTAACAAATCTCCAGGAGAAGATGACGTTCCGCATGAATTTTACAAAACGTTTAAAGAATTATTAATTCCTCCTTTTATTGAACTAATACACCAAGCGGAATGAACGCATAAACTTCCAGAATCTTTTCCGACAGCTATTTTAATAATATTGCCAAAAAAAGACAGAGATCTTTTAAAACCAACATCATATAGACCTGTTTCTTTATTGAACATGGATTATAAAATAATAGCAAAGATTTTATCTAACAGATTATCTAAATACTTACCAAAATTAATGCACATGGACCGAACAGGATTTATTAAAAATAGACAATCGGCAGATAATTTAACTCGCTTACTTAGCATAATTCATTTGGCACAAAAGAACGAAGAAATGAGGGTAGCAGTTGCTTTGGATGCAGAAAAAGCATCTGATAGATTGGAATGTCATTTTTTATTGGAAAATTTGGATTAGGAGTATTTTTAATAAAATGTATTAAAACCTTAAATATTAACCCCAAAGCTAAAGCGGTGACAAATGGCCAAATTTCAACATCATTTCAGTTAACAAGGTTGTCCATTATCACCTGCTTTATTTGTGTTGGCGATAGAACCATTAGCTGAATTAATTAGAACTGACTCAGATATTATGGGCTTCAGAGTTAATCAGGAGGAATATAAGATTAATTTATTTGCTGGTGATGTTCTGGTTTGTCTAACTAATCCATTACATTCGTTGCGTAAATTATCTTCTAGATTGGAAGAATATGGGAAAATATCAGGGTACAAAATAAATTGGGATAGAAGTGAAATTCTACCCCTTACTAAAGGAGATTATAGTCAGTCGATTAATAACTCAATTTAGATGGCCAATAAATAGTATAGAGTAATTAGGTGTAAGAGTTGATAATGATATAAAGAATTTATACAAATTAAATTATTTGCCATTATTGAAAAGCATTCAAGAGGATCTTGATAAACGGACGATGTTACCAATAACATTAATAGGTAAGGTCAATGCTCTAAAAGTGAATATATTCCCTAGATTACAATATTTATTCCAATCAGTACCAATACAATTACCGCAGTATTTTTTTCAAGAGTTAAATAAATGTGTAAGGAAATTCCTTTGGAAAAGGTAAGATGCCAAGAATATCGTTAGAAAAATTGACATGGAAATTTGACTTAGGAGGGTTACAATTACCAAATTTTAAGATTTATTACAAAGCAAATCAACTTACATTTATTGCATCTTTTCTTGATGAAGATAAACAAGCATGGATTAGAATAGAATAAGACAAAATAGGAGAAAATATACCAGAAGAGTTTATATATAAATGGGAATCTAAATGGATACAGGAAAAGAAAGATTCTCCTATACTAACACATTTGATTGATTTATGGAATCAGATAAATGTTGATGATGTGATAAATGATTGATAAATGTTTATTAGCAAAGAGACCTTTAATTCAAAATAAACTAATCCCTTTTACAATGGATAATCAACTTTTATATATCTGGTTTCACAAAGGGATTAGATATATAGAAGACTGTTTTGAAGGAGGTATATTAATGTCCAGTTAAAGAATAAATATAAAATAGCAAATAACACACTTTTCTTTTATTTCCAATTAAGGGCTTATTTAAGAGATAAACTGGGTCAAACAATGTTTTTGCCGAAACCTAATGAAATAGAAACTTTAATTCATAAAGGAAAAATTAAAAAACATTATTTCTGGCATGTATAATTTGATTCAAAAACAAGGAATTCATAAGTCAACAATGGGAAACTGATTTGAATATTAAAATTGATGAAACAAGATTATGTCTTGACAGTATGACAAATACAATAAATGTTCAACTAAGATTAGTACAATATAACTTTTTACATCAAATATATATTACACCACAAAAAATAAATAGGTTAAATTCAAATTTATCTGATCAATGTTTTCGATGTAACCAAGAAATTGGTACCTGTTTACACTCTACTTGGACGTGTTCTGAAAGTCATCCTTTTTGGACAAATGTAAGAGTTTTACTGGAACAAATTATTGGAATACAACTTCCACACACTGTGATATTATTTTTACTAGGCGATATTGAAGGGATAACATCAAAATACAAATTGAGTAAATATTAGAAAGAATTCATAAAAATTGCATTGGCAGTAGCCAAAAAGGCTATTGCAGTTACTTGGAAATCGGATTCGTACTTAAGTGTAGATCGTTGGAAGAATGAAAATTTTTGCTGCATTCCACTTGAAAAAATTACTTATAATTTAAGAGATAAATATGAAATATTTCTGAAAACTTGGCGCCCTTATTTACAAAAAATAGGATTATATATATAGGTGCTCCGAAGATAAAATTAGTGATTATCTGGGGAAAGAAATAAATATACATATTAAAGCTATTATGAACTCCACGGAGCATGTGGGGATCTTTCGAAATCCAGGCAGTCTTTCTTTCTTTTTTCTTCTTCTTTTTTTTTCTATAGGGTTATGCTAGGGGGGAGGCGGTAAGGGGAGGGGGGAAGGGTTGATAAACTTTTTTCTTTCTGTAACCTATTTGAAAATTCAATAAAAAAATGTTAAAAAAAGTATTGTAAAAAAAAACAGAGATGAGAGTGGATGTAGGACTGCTAGAAAATTAGGTTGGATATGTAATAACACAGGATAAAGAGAAGGCAGATAAACGAAGTATTTTGCAACAGTCTTCACCATGGAAGACACCAGCACTGTGCCCGGTGTTGAAGAGTGCAAGGGAAGATACATGAGCGCAGTTACTGTTACAAGGGAGAAGGTGCTCAAAAAGATGAAAGACCTAAAGGTACATAAGTCACCCGGACCAGATGAACTGCACCCTAGTGTTCTGAAAGAGGTCGCAGTTGACATTGTGGAGGCATTTCAAATGATCTTTCAAAAATCACTGGACCCTGGCATGGTGCCAGAGAACTGAAAAATGGCAAATGTCACTTAACTCTTTATGTAAGGAGCAGAGTAGCAGAAAGGAAACTATAAACTAGTTAGCCTCACCTCTGTGGTTGGGAAGAAATTGGAGTCAGTTGTTAAGTATGAGGTTATGGAATATTTGGTGATACTGGACAAGACAGGACAAGTCAGCATGGCCCCCTCATCTTTCTAAATTCCAGCGAGTACAGACACAGAGCTATCAAACGCTCCTCGTATGATAACCCTTTCATTCCTGGAATCATCCTTATGAAATGAGCCTTCAGCAATGCCAGCACATCTTTTCTTAGATGAGGAGCCCAAAATTGTTCACAATACTCAAGGTGAGGCTTCACCAGTGCCTTATAAAGCCTCAGCATCACATCTCTGCACTTGGACTGAATGCAATCTGAACCCCTTGAATTGAATGCTAACGTTGGATTTGCCTTCCTCACCACTAACTCTACCTGCAAGTTAACCTTTAGTGTGTTCTGCAGAATGACTGCTAAGTCCATTTTCATCTCAGCTTTTTAGGTTTTCTCCCCATCTGAAAAAAAATCTGCACATTATTTCGACGACCACAGTGCATGGCCATGCATTTGCCAACATTTTATATCACATGCCACTTTCCTTCCCATTCTCCCCATTCAAGTCCTTGTGCAGCCTAACTGTTTCCTCAACACTACCGGCCCCTCCACCAATCTCTGTATCATATGCAAACTTGGAAACAAAGCTATCTATTCTAGGACAAGAGGGTATGAATTCAGAATTGAAGGACGTCCTTTTAGAACTGAGATGTGGAGAAATTACTTTAGTCAGTGCGTGGAAAATCTGTGGAATTTGTTGCCGCAAGTGGCTGTTATGGCCAAGTCATATTTAAGGCAGAGTTAGATAGGTTCTCGATTAGCCAGGGCATCAAAGGGTATAGGGTGAAAGCAGGGGAGTGGGGATGACCGGAAGAATTAGATCAGCCCATGACTGAATGGTGGAGAGACTCGATAGGCCGAATGGCCTACTTCTGCTCCTATATCTTATGGTCCATTCCATCAGCTAAATCTTGATATACAGCATAAAATTAGGGATAGGGTCTCATTGAAACCTTTCGAATGTTGAAAGTCCTAGACAGGGTAGATGTGGAAAGGATGTTTCCCATGGTGGTGGACTTCAGGACAAGAGGGCACAGCTTCAAGATGTCGGAACGTCTATTTAAAGCAGATCCGGAAAATTTGAGACAGCGGCTGGTGAATTTGCGAAACTTGTGTGTATTTAAGGCAGAGCTTGATAGGTTCCAGATTGGACACAGTATCAAAGGTTACGGGGAGAAGACCAGGGAGTGGGGCTGAGGAGGGAAAAAAAGTATCAGCCATTATTGAATGGCAGAGCAGACTCGATGGGCAAATGGCCTAATTCTACTCCTATGTCTTATGGTGATCAGACCACTACATTGAAGCATTGTGAGAATGACACACCAACAAGCATTGACATGGGTCGAGATTTCATCTCGGGAGAAGCACACACAGCATAACCGGCCTGGCAAAGCTCCCTCACACACGTACACAGGAAGGACTGGCAGATTGTAGTCAGAGTCTCAGCAACGGAAGTTGTTATTTCTCTCAGTAACCGCATCAACCCTAACCCTAACCCTAATGTGTTTGCCCCCCTCATCCCTCTAACCATTTCCCATCTGTGTACCTGCCCAAATTTAATTTAAGATACTTTATTTTTACCTGATTCTACAGCGTTTGAGGGTAAATTCCATTTACCAACCTCCCTCTTTATGAGAATGTTACCCGATACACAACTCAGAAAAAATTCCCGTCTCTCTTTCAATTCTAGGCCGCTGGTTCTGTACTCCCATTTCTTGGAAAAAAAAACGTTATTTAAGTTTCTTATGAATTATTTACATCGATAAGGGGTCATACCAGAACATCCTACACTCCAGCTGAATAGCCCTAGCTTATACACTCTCTGCTTTTAACCCAAGCCCCCAGTTCTGGTAACATACTCCTGAAGCCTCCTGTCCAGTGTAATGACTTCCTCCCCATATTCGGGAACCGGAAATGCAGACAATACTCCAAGTGTGGTCTATCAGCGACATCAAAGACCTTGTTTAATTTCATGGGTACAGTGTGGAATAGGCTCATGAACACACGACTGAAAGTGTTTTTTTAGATTGGGACGAGAAGGACGGCGTGGGAGCTAAATTCTGAAGGAAGGCAGTTTTTGTAAAACCTTTGTGGACAAGAAAGGCGAGACTGCGCAGGACAGCGCGGAGAGTTTAAAAAGATGACCAGCCTATACAGCGGCCAGCGGAGTGGGTGGCAGCAGAGTGTAGGGCTTTGGCTCAACGGGCTTATGCGGTAACGGGAAGAGGCGAGAGCGAGGCACCGACTCTTTTTTTTTTCCACTTGGCAAATCGGCCCGGACGGACGGGGGAACTGCAGGGAACATTAGCTAACGGTTTAAAAAGTTCATGTGTTTTGCGAAGTAAGTGGGTGAGTCGACCTATCTTTCTTTGTTTCATTCCTGTAGAATTAGGTATCATGTCTGCAGGGTAAGTGCTTTGTTCAGGGTGTCAGATGTGGGAATCCTGGGAGACCTCCAGCCCCTGATAGCCACATCTGCACCAGGTGAACCGAGATTCAGCTGCTCGGAGACCGTATTAGGGATCTGGAGCTGCAGTTTGATGACCTACTGCTTATTAGAGAAAATGAAGAGGTGATAGACAGGAGTTACAGGGAGATAGTCATCCCTGGGCTACAGGGGACAGAAAACTGGGTGACTGTCAGGAGAGAGAAGAGAAATTCCCGGATCGTGGAGAGCACCCCTGTGGCTGCCCCCCCTCAGCAATAAGTATAAGAAATATACTGGAGCTAAGAAATAGCAGGGGTTAAAGGACCCTGATGGCTGTTATACACAGATCTCCTAACAGTTGCAGTGAGGTGGACTACAAATTACAACAGGAAGGCTTGCCAGAAGGTCAGTGTTATTATAATTAAAGGGGATTTTAACATGCGAGTGGATTGGGAAAACCCGGTCGACACTGGATCTCAAGACAGAGAATGTGTAGAATGTCTATGAGATGCTTTTTCAGAACAGCTTGTTGTTGAGCCCACTGGGGGATCAGAGCAGCAATGGCTGGAGATTATGCGAGAAGTGAGGAAGGTGCAACACAGATATTTTGCAAAAAAGACGAAATTTTCGAAAGGAAAACGGATGCGCCCGTGGCTGACAAGAGAAGTCAAAGCCAAAGTAAAGCAAAGGAGAGGGCATTCAAGGAAACAAAAAAGAGGGGAGACAGAGGATTGAGAAATTAGAAGCTTTTTTCAACTGTTTAAAGAGTAAAAAAGTTGAGAGTGGATATAGCACTGATAGGAAATGATGCTGGAGAAATTGTAATGGGAGATAAGAGATGGCTGAGGAGCTGAACGAGTATTTTCATCAGTCCTCACTGAGGAAGATATCAGCAGTATACCGGACACTCAAGGGTGTCAGGGAAGAAAAGTATGCGCAGTCACAATTACGACAGAGAAAGTACTCAGGAAGCTGGATAGTCTCAGGGTAGATAAATCTCCAGGACCAGATGGAATTCACCCTTGTGTTTTGAAGGAAGTAGCTGCGGAGATCGCTGAGGCATTAGCAATGATCTTTCAAAAGTCAATAGATTCTGGCATGGTTTCAGAGGAGTGGAAGATTGTAAATGCCACTCTGGTATTTAAGAAGGGGGCAAGGAAGCAAAAAGTAAATTATTAGCTTGAGAAGTGGTTGGGAACTTTCTGGGGTCAATTGTCAAGGATGAGGTTACGGAGTACCCAGAGGCATATGACAAGATAGGCCAAACTCATGGTTTCCTTAAAGGAAAAGCCTGCCTGTCAAACCCATTGAAATTTTTTCAGGTAATTACAAGTAGGCTAGACAAGGGAGATGCAGAGGATGTTGTGTATTTGGATTTTCAGAAGGCCTTTGGTATTGTGTCACATATGAGGCTGCTAAAAGATAAGAGCTTAAAGATAAGAGCCCATGGAATTACGGGAAAGTTACATACGTCGATAGACCGTTGGCTAATGACAGGAAACAGAGCTTGGGAATAAAGGATCCCATTCTGGTTTTCTGCCACTTACCAGTGGTGTTCCACAGGGGTCTGAGTTGGGTCCACTTCTGTTTACGTTGTATATCAATGATTTGGATTATGGAATAGATGGCTTTGTGGCTGTTTGCTGTTGATACAAGGATAGGTGGAGTGGATGGTAGTGCTGAGGAAGCAGAGAGTCTGCGGAGAGACTTGGACAGATTAGGAGAATAGTCAAATAAGTGGCAAGTGAAATACAATGTCGAAAAGTGTATGGTCATGCACGTTGGTAGAAGAAATAAACAGGCAGACTATTATTTAAATGGAGAGAGAATTCAAAGTGCTGTGGTGCAATGTAACTTGGGAGTGGTCGTGCAGGATACTCTTATGGTTAACCTCCAGGTTGAGTCGGTGGGGAAGAAGGCGAATGCAATATTGGCATTCATTTTTAGAGGAATAGCGTATAGGAGCAGGGATGTGATGTTGAGGCTCTATAAGGCACTGGTAAGACCTCATTTGGAATACTGTGTGCAGTTTTGGGCTCCTTATGTCAGAAAGGACGTTCTGACATTGGAGAGGGTTCAGAGAAGATTCACTAGAATGATTCCGGGAATGCGAGGGTTAACAGGTGAGGAACATTTGACCACTCTTGGACTGTATTCCGTGGAGTTTAGAAGAAACATGCCGAATGTTTAAAGGCATGGACAGAGTGGATGTGGCAAAGTTTTTTTCCCATGGTGGGGGAGTCTAGTACGAGAGTGCATGACTTAAGGATTGAAGGGAGCCCATTCAGAGCGGAGATGCAAAAAGATTGTTTTAGCCAGAGGGTGGTAAATCTGTGAATTTCTTGTGGCCGTGGAGGCCAGGATATTGGGTGTATTTAAGACAGAGATTGATAGGTATGTGAGTAGCCAGGGCATCAAAGGTCATGGTTAGAAGGCGGGGGAGTGGGATAAATGGGAGAATGGACCATCTCATGATAAAACGGCGGAGCAGATTCGAAGGGCCGACTGGCCGGCTTCTGCTGCTTTGTCTTATGGTCTTATTTGAATGCACCACTATACGGAATAAGGATCTTGTAGCACAGGTAGAGTTTAACAGGTACAAACCTTAGCAGGTACGACTTAGGTCGATAGAATAAAGGCAGAGACAATTCTGTAAACAGGGTGAATATTCAAAAATCAGAAGTGCAAAGGGTCATGGGTGTCCTTCTGCAGGATTCCATGAAGTTTGTGTCAGTGGTAAGATTGGCAAACTCAATGTTTGCTTTCATTTCGAGAGGATTAGATTACCAGAGCAAGAATGTAATGCTGAGGTTTTATAAGGCATTGGTCAGCCCACATGGAGTATTGTGAGCAGTTTTGGGTCCCTTCTATCGGAAAACATGTACTGGCATTGGAGGGGGTCCAGAACATTCACAAGAATGATTCCGGGAATGAAAGAGTTAACATATGAGGAGTGTTTGATGGTTCTGGGCCTGACTCATGGGAGTTTGGAAGAATGGGTGATTTATCATCCCTCTCAACCCTATTCTCCTGCCTCCTCCCCATAACTTTTGAGACTCTGACTAATCAAGAAGTTTTAAAATCAAACAGGAGGAAATCTGCAGATGCTGGTAATCCAAGCTACACAGGTCCTGATGAAGCGTCTCGCCAGATCTCTCTTGACACCTGTCTGGAGAGAGTTGATGTTGGGAGGATGCGGGTGGGTCGAGAACGGTAAGCACAGCCTCCGACTATAGGGATGTCCATTTAGGACAGAGATGAGGAGGAATTCCTTTATCCACAGGATAGTGAATTTGCAACAGGCAGCTGTGGAGGCCAAATTATTGAGTATATTTAAAGCAGAGTAACACAGACAAATTGTTTGGGGGAACAACAATCCGGGATGTTTCTATGGAAATGAGTAAACAGTGAACAGTTCAGACTGAAACACTTGATCAGGACCTGTGTTGCTTAATGGTCCCTTCAAATTCATCCCTTGTCCTAATGAGGGGCTCAGGGGCATGGGGTTGTGGGAAAGGGGACAAAATCATCCTCATCTGCCATCTTTGCCCCCTCTAGCTTCTCATTACGTCTACACACACAGTTCACCCACAGGCTTTCCTACTCTCCCCCACCTGGTTCTGTTTCAATCTGCCATTTATCTTTCCCCTACTGGTTCCCATTATCACCTCCTTTACTCTCTCAAACCATCACACTCACAAATGAATGTGAACATTGAACGACGGGCCTGTTCATGCGCTGTACTGCTCTATGTTCACTGTTCCCAGTTTCGAAGAATGAGAGGAGATCTCATGGAAAGACAAAATTCTTTCAGGGGTCAACAGGCATGAGTGAGGGAGGATGTTTCCCCTGTCCAGCGGAAAATTCTTGGGGACACATTAGTTGTCCATCCGCTTTTGTCGAGTCAAAGGTTCGTGTCGGCCACCCGACCGCGCCTGAGGCATAGCGGCCTTTCCCCCGATCCCTGGGGCCGCGACGCCTGAGCCTTCCCCCCCGATCTCCAGGGCCCCGCTGCCCGAGTCTCCCCCGGAACCCGGGGCCGCGCTGCCCGGGTTCCCCCCCCCCCCCGATCCCCGGAACCGCGCTGCCCGAGTCCCCCCCCCCGATTCCCGGGGACTCTCTAATTCTCTGCTTCTCCCCCCAGTCTCTGTCACTCTGGATGTGGAAACGGCGCATCCGTGTCTCGAGGTGTCTGAGGATCGAAAGAGTGTGAGACGGACATGGACCCGGAGGGATCTCCCTGACACCGGGAAGATATTCACAGTACGGCCTTGTGTGCTGGGATCTGAGGGATTCACATCGGGGAGACATTACTGGGAGGTGGAGGTTACGGGGATTCGGTTCTGGTGTCTGGGAGTCGCCGCAGAGTCTGTGGAGAGGAGGGGAGGGATCAGTCTGAGTCCGCAGACCGGATTCTGGGTCATCAGGCGGGTTGGTGACATGTTACATCGGGATTATGACGAGTACCGTGGTCTACATTCCCCCGAGTCCCGTCTCGCTGTCGGTCCCATCCACGGGAAGGTGGGAGTTTATCTCAGTTATGAGTCTGGGACAGTTTCATTTTACAACTCGGAGACCAAGTCCCATCTCCACACCTTCACTGGGAATAAATTCACGGGGAAACTTTATCCTTTCTTCGCGACTGCGGGTGGAAACCAGTGGCTGAGAATCTGCTCCGGTTCCACTCCGGGTCTGTAAACGGGTCGGTTCCCGGGAACGGTGTCAGGAGTAAAGTCCCTGTAAATATAAATGTGCGGAGAGTGCAGCTAAATACTGGCTAAGGAGATGGTGCAGGAGGGAGGGCTTCATGTTTCTGGACAATTGGGCTTTGTTCCCGGGAAGGTGGGAACTGTTCCGACGGGACGGTTTGCCCCTGAACTGGAGGGTGACTAACATCCTTGCGGGTAGATTTGCTAGTGCTGCTCGAGGAAGACAGGGGGTGTTAAACTAGATTTGCAGGGGGAGGTGAACCAGAGTGTTAGAGCAAGTAGAGTATAAAGGTCATGCGACGACTTCATGTATAGATATAAATCATGCGAGAACTGCATGTGTAGACAGAAATCAAAGGTTTATACATTACGTTGTAAATTAATTTTCAGAATTTTGGAAATTGTAGAAAACAAAGATTTCAAAAAGATTTTAAAGAAGAACATGCCCAGAACATATGTGAAAAAGTGGCTACTTCAGTTGTACACAATTCGAAATAATTGTCTATGTTAGGTAATATTTTGATTAATCTCTCCTTTGTTAAAGAGTGACAGTGAACAATTTTTAAATTGAATTAAACAGTGATTGGCACATATCGAAGAAGAATTGACTATCTTCATTAACAAATTAAGTTCTCTCTCCCAATCTTGTTTAATTTTTAGTGATTAAGGGGATCTGTTTTTCTTTTTGCAGATTTATTTTTATTTTCATTTATTCTGTGATGGTCGATTGATGACTTTTGAAGAGTTAATTAGCAAATATTCTCTCTCACATACACACTCTGCAATATCTTCAGGTTAGACATTTTTTACAAAAAATAATTATCTAAGTTTCCATATATGCAATAATATGATTAGTTGGACACTATTTTGAATATGAATCCTTTAGTAAGAGGTTCCATTGGCAGAATTTATAATTTATTTTTAATACATTAATTCAAAATGATAACTTCCCACTTGGTTTATACATGATAGAAATATTCGTTGTTTCAGACATGATAGAGGGGGAGGGATGAAAGGGGGGGGAGTGGCATTACTAGTCCGGGAAAATATCACAGCTGTGCGTAGACAGGACAGTCCGGAGGGCTTGTCTATAGAAGTCATATGGATGGAGCTGAGGAACGGAAAAAGTGTGACCACACTAATAGGGTTGTATTACAGACCGCCCAATAGTCAGAGAGAATTGGAGGAGCAAATCTGTATAAAGATAGTAGACCGATGTAAGAAACAGAAAATTGTAATAGTAGGGGATTTTAACTTTCCACATATTGACTGGGACTCCCACACTGCAAAAGGGCTAGATGGCTTGGAGTTTGTCAAATGTGTTCAGAAAGTTTTCTAAATCAATATATAGAGGTACCTACAAGAGAGGATGCAATAATTGATCTCCTGTTAGGAAACCAGACAGGTCAGGTGACAGAAGTATGTGCAGGTGAACGTTTTGGGTCTAGTGACCATAATGTCATTAGTTTCAATTTAATTATGAAAAAGGATGGGTCTGGTACTTGAGGTGAAGTTATAAATTGGATAATGGCCAATTTTGTGGAAATGTAAAAGGATTTCGAAAAGTGGATTGTTGTAAGATTTTTTTTTCCTGGCAAGGATGAGTTCTGTATGTTGAAGGCCTTCAGAAGCTAAATCTTGAGAGTGCAGAGTTTGCATGTTCCTGCCAGGATTAAAGGCAAAGTTAACAGACACAGGGAACTTTGGTTTTCAAGCGATATTTGTGACCTCTTTGAGAAAAAGGGAGAAGTGTATAGCTGGTATAGAAACATAGAAACATAGAGAACAGGTGCAGGAGTAGGCCATTCGGCCCTTTGAGCCTGCACCGCCATTCAGTATGATCATGGCTGATCATCCAACTCAGAATACATTACCTGTTTTCTCTCCATAACCCCGATCCCTCTAGCCACAAGGGCCATATATAACTTCCTCTTAAATATAGCCAATGAACCGGCCTCAACTGTTTCCTGTGGCAGAGAATTCACAGAGATTCACCACTCCCTGTGCGAAGAAGTTTTTCCTCATCTCTGTCCTAAAAGGCTTCCCCTTCATCCTTAAACTGTGAACCCTCCGTTCTGGACTTCCCCAAATTCGGAAACAATCTTCCTGCATCTAGCCTGTCCAAACCCTTTAGAATTTTAGACTTTTCAATAAGATCCTCCCTCATTCTTCTAAGTTCCAGTGAGTATGAGCATAGTCCATCCAGTCTTTTTTAATATGGAAATCCTGCCATCCGAGGAATCAATTTGGTGAACCTTCTCTGTACCCCCTCTATGGCAAGGATGTCTTTCCTCAGATTAGGAGACCAAAGCTGCACACAATACTCTAGGTGCCGTCTCATCAAGGCCTTGTACAACTGCAGTGGAAGTTCCCTGCTCCTGTACTCAAATGCTTTTGCTTTCAATGCCAACATATCATTTTCCTATTTTACCGCCTGCTGTACCTGCATGCCCACCTTCAATGACTGGTGTACAATGACACCCAGGTCTCGTTGCACCTCCCCTTTTCCTAATCGGCCACAAGTCAGATAATAATCTGTTTTCCTATAGAGGCAACAAAGAATAAATGAGTTACTTGAAGAGTATAGAAGGTGTAAGAAAATAATAAAGAAAGAAATCAGGAAGGAAAAAAGGCATGAGGTGGCTTTGGCAGATAACGTGAAGATAAACTCGACGGGTTTCTACAAGAATATGAAAAGGATAGTAAGGGACAAAATTGGTCCCCTAGAAGATCAGAGAGGTCGTCCGTGCGTGGAGCCTCACGTGACGGGGTAGATTTTAAACATTTTTTTCTGCACCAGTATTTACTCAAGAAACTGGCATAGTGTATATGGAAGGAAGGAAAACAAGCAATAGTGTCATGGAACATTTAGGGATTTAAGAGCTGCCTTACAGCGCATAAAGGTAGATAAATCCCCGGGGCCTGACTTGATATTTCCTAATACCTTGAGAGAGACTAGTGTAGAATTTGCAGGGGCCCTGGCAGAAATATTTAAAATGTCCTCAGCCACCGGTGCAGAGCTGGAGTATTGGAGGGTAGCTCTTGTTATTAATAAACCAGGTAACTACAGGCCCTTGCGCCTGACATCAGCAGTAGGTAAAATATTGGAAGGTGTTCTGAGAGATCAGATATACAAGTATTTGGACAGTTTTCGGAGTGATTAAGGATAGTCAGTATGGCTTTGTGCGTGGTAGATCGTGTTTAATGAATGTTGAAGAGTTTTTCGAGGAGGTTACCAACAAAGTAGGTGTAGGGAAGGCTGTGGATGTTGTCTACATGAACTTTAGTAAGGCATTTGACAAGGTCCCACATTGGAAGTTAGCTCAGAAGCTTCAGACACAAGGTTTCCATGGAGAAGTTGGAAACAGGATTCGAAATTGGCTGTGTGGGAGAAGACAGAGAGTGGTAGTGGATGATTGCTTCTCAGACTGGAGGCCTGTGACTAGCGGTGTGCCTCAGGGATCTGTGCTGGGACTATTGTTGTTTGTCATCTGTATCAATGATATAGATGTGGTCAATTGGATCAGCAATTTTGCTGATGACACCAAGATTGGAGGCGTTGTAGACAGTGAGGAAGGCTTTCAAAGCTTGCAAAGGGATCCGGACCAGCTGGAAAAATGGGCCAGAGAATGGCAGATGGAATTTAATGCAGACAAGCCTGAGGTGCTGCATTTTGGAAGAACAGGTCGATGTAGGACATACACAGTAAATGGTAGGGCACTGAGGAGTGCGAAGGAACAAAGGGATTTGGGAGTTCAGGTCCATAATTCCCTGAAAGTGGCATCACAGGTAGACAGGGTTGTAAAGAAGGCTTTTTGCATCCTGGCATTCATAAATCAAAGTAATGAGTATAGGAGTTGGAATGTTATGCTGAGCTTGAATAAGGCATTGATAAGGACAAATTTGGAGTATCATTTGCAGTTCTGGTCACCTAACTGGACGAAGGATAACAGTAAGATTGAAAGATTGCAAAGAAGATTTACTAGTATATTGCCAGGTTTTCGGGAGATGAGTTACAGGGAAAGATTGAACAGGTTAGGACTTTATTCCTTGGAGCGTAGAAGAATGAGGGGAGATTTGATAGAGGTTTACAAAATTATGGGGGATATAGACAGTAAATGCGAGTAGATTCTTTCCATTTAGATTCGGAATGATAAATACGAGAGGACATGGCTTTAGGGTGAAAGGGGAAAGGTTTAGGGGGAATATTAGGAGGAACTTCTTCACTCAGAGAGTGGTGGGAGTGTGGAATGAGCTGCCATCTGACGTGGCAAATATAGGCTCACTCTTAAGTTTTAGGAATAAATTGGACAGATACATGGATGGGAGAGATCTGGAGGGTTATGGTCTGGGTGCAGGTCAATGGGACAAGCGGAGTAAAGTTTCCGCATAGACTAGAAGCACCGAATGGCCTGTTTTCTGTGCTGAAGTGTTCGATGGTTCTATGGAGTGAAATAAGCACGAGATGAGAATTATCGCTCAATTCATTTTAATTAATTCGCTGCATTCGTTAACCGAACAGAAACACCGGGGATTCAGCAGCAGCTGCGGGCGGCGGGTCCTGATCTCCCCAGGGTCCTAAAGTCCACCCGTAATAAACCAGATTAAATGGGACAAGTGGGAGCGGTGCTGACTGGAAAAGACAGTGAAGATTGATCATTAAGTTCATCTGCCATTTCTTTGTCCCCATTACTACTTCACAAGCATCATTTTCCAGTGGTCCAGTGTCAATTCTCATCTCCCTTTAACTCTTCAGGTAACTGAAAACTAAACTTTTAGTATCCTGATTTATATTATTGGCCATTTTGCCCTCATATTTCGTCTTTACCATTCTTATGGCTTTTTGTTGCCTTTTGTTGGATTTTAAGAGCATCCCAATAATCCAACATCCCACTCACCTTTGCTAACTTATATGCCATTTCCTTAGGTTTAACACAATTATTACATGCCTTTTCCAGCTCAATTTAATTTAAATTCAGTCCCATAATTTAACACGGAATTTATCTGAAAACTATCTACCCTCGCAAAGATTGTACTGAAGACTGCATTTGATGTTTCATCAGCCTTATATGCTTCATATTGAAATAGTATGTGTTTTGACAGATTCATAATGACAAAATGTACACGGCACAGAATGAAGCTTTCCATTTAGATACAAGGCATAATTAAGCATAGTGAGCGCATTTCTAAGTCAAGTCAATATCATTTCTTCACTTCCTTTAAGACCTTCTTCTATAAACCCAGCAAGTTTATGTATTCTGTAAAGATTTCTGTCCTTATGTCCATTATCCTACAAGTCTTGCAGTAAGCCCCTACTTCTCAACACTACCAATTTTTTGGCTTCTAATTTGCTAAGCAGGTCTATATCCACAGCTTAACATTTGACAGCTTTTGTTGCTAAACAGTCAATCCCGTCATTTCCCTCAACAGTGTGATGTGCAGGGCCTATATTGTGCAGACATATAAATCCAACTTTATCTATGAAATACAGTTTGACGAGTTTCCAACAGTCAATCTGACCTACTGCCAGAATAACCTGATAAGACTCATCAATACCGAAATGTAGTCTGAGCAAATTATAAGGACCAATTTCCTCCACCCACTGTAAGCCTATACTTACAGTTGGGAAAGAATTCTGCTTCTTATGCTGATAAATGGCTATGTCATTTTCTTTTATCATTACCTGCAATTCAGACACAGAAAAACAGCTACACCAACATCCCCAGTTAACTTAGCTTTTAATTCATCTGTAAAAATGGTTACTGTATAATAATAAGTTTCATTAATATACTGATGAACCAACAGACTCTCAGGCAGAACCGAATACGATCGTCTAACCTAAAATCATCTGAGGTCATTGGAAAAAACAAGGTGGGGTTACAGAGAAAGCTACAGTGGGACATATTGTATCATGAAATATACCCATATTCCCAGCGTGGTAAGAACCCAGCTACACAAAACAAAAAAAAATCTTCTTGTGATGTCCCCAACCGTCCTCCAGCACACCTTTAACAAGATGATCAAACATTTTTAATTTGAAGATGATGCTGATCTATAAGCCACACAGATATAATCAAGAACAGATGAAATTAAACAAATATAATTGGTCAACAAAGATTTTCATGTTGCACCCAAGAATACCCACATAGATGTCTGAGGAGATTTAAAGCTCCTTTACATATATCAATTATTTTACTGATAGGTGCTTCCTTGTCAGCTTATTATCCATCCACATACTGAAAAATCTTACCACTGACACTTCCTCATGATATTAATCATATAATTTAACGTCAAGTGCAACTCTATTAATCCTGATTGTAAACCACGTAATGTGTTTTAAAGACTGAAAGCTTAAAATCCTCATCAATCTGCCCACTGTTTGACCTATTAATTGTAATTACCACTAATCTATAAAGATACGTCATCTGTATATTGTGATTTACCCAGGGTATCCCATTTTCCCAACTCAGAGAAAATATCATTAATCATAACATTAAATAATAAAGGGTTACAAATACTGCCTTATGGGATCCCATTCTCTATCTCATAGAAACACAAACATAACATGCCGACCCGTACTTGCACAGTCCGTCCAAATAAAAAAACTCAGAAAAATTGTTCAATGTCCCCCCACACTCCTAATTTAATCAAAAGTCTGAGCTACGTCTGAGTTACGATAGGCTGGAGGAAATCGGCCCATGATCAGCCCCTCCTCTTCCGCTCCATCGCCATGGCGGAGATCAGCGAGTCGCTTCTGTCGGTGTCGCCGGCCTCGGCGCCCACAAGGACGTTTGTGATTCCCCTTCGCGCCTCGGTGTGTCTGTTTCGGTGACGTCTGTGGTGGGTGACGAAATAGGTTTTCACTGGGAGCGAGCGAACACCAATGACTACAACTCCCAGAAGGCCCCACTGATGACGTTGTGGTGTTGTTGAGGGGTAAGGTATAAAAGCAAAATGGAGGAAAATGTAATGCATTACGTTTTGCTTTCAATAAAAAATATAAATTAAAAGAGAAATTACAGCGAGAAATAGATAGAACATAGAACAATACAACACAGTACAGGCCCTTCGGCCCACAATAATGTGCCTAACCTTAAACTCTGTCTCCCTAAGCTTAAATGCCTCCATATACCTGTCTAGTAGGCTCTTAAATTTCACTAGTGTATATGGCCTCCACCATTGACTCGGGCAGTGCATTCCCCGCACGAAACACTCTCCGAGTATAAAATCTTCCTCTAATATCCCCCTTGAAATTCCCTCCCCTTACCTTAAAGCCATGTTCTCTTGTATTGAGCAGTGGTGCCCTGGGGAAGAGACGCTGGATGTCCACTCTATCTATTCCCCTTAATATCAACTATACCTCTATCATTTCTTCTCTCATCCTCCTTCTCTCCAGAGAGTAAAGCCCTAGCTCGCTTAATCTCTGATCATAATCTATAATCTCGAAACCAGGCAGCATTCTGGTAAATCTCCTCTGTACCCTTTCCAATGCTTCCACATCCTTCTTATAGTGAGGTGAGCAGAACTGGACAGAGTACTCCAAGTGTGGCCGAACCAGAGTTTTATAGAGCTGCATCATTACATAGCGACTCTTCAACTCTATCCCTCGACTTATGAAAGCTAACCCCCCCATAAGCTTTCTTAACTACTCTGTTTACCTGTGAGGCAACTTTCAGGGATCTGTGGACATGTAGCCCCAGATCACTCTGCTTTTCCACACTTCCAAGTATCCTTCCATGTACTTTGTACCCTGCCTTGGAGTTTGTCAATCCAAGGTGTACCACCTCACACTTCTCCAGGTTTAACTCTATCTGCTACTTCTCAGCCCACTCCTGCATCCTATCAATGTCTCTCTGCAATCTTTGACAATCCTCTGAACTATCCATAACACCACCAACCTTTGTGTCTTCTGCAGACTTGCCAACAGCCAGGTCGTTAATAAAAATCACGAAAAGTAGTGGTCCCAGAACTGATCCTTGTGAGACACCACTAGTCACAAACCTCCCATCCGAATGTACTCCCTCCACCACAACTCTCTGCTTTCTGCACGCAAGCCAAAATTGAATCCACCTGGTCAAACATCACTGGATCCCATGCCTACTGACTTTCTGAATAAGCCTACCGTGTAGAACCTTATCAAATGTACTACTAAAATCCATGTAGATCACATCCACTGCACAACCCTCATCTATATGCCTTGTCACCTTTTAAAAGAACTCCATCAGGCTTGTTAGGCACGATCTGCCCTTCAGAAAGCCATGCTGACTGTCACTGATCAGACCATGATTCTCCAAATGCCAATAGATCCTATCTTTGTGAATCTTTTCCAACAGCTTTCCCGCCACAGATGTAAGGCTCAATGGTCTATAATTATCCAGACTATCCCTACTACCCTTTTTGAGCAAGGAGACAACATTCGCCTCCCTCCAATCCTCCGGTACTATTCCCATGGACAATGAGGACATAATGATCCTAGCCTGGGGCTCAGCAATCTATTTCCTCGCCTCGGATGCTGAACTGGGAAGTGGCAGATGGAGTTCAACACCGATGTTCATTTCTGCAGGTCAAATTTGAACACAGAATATAATATTAATGGTAAGACTCTTGGTAGTGTGGAGGGTCAGAGAGATCTTGAGGTCCATGTCCATACGACACTCAAAGCTGCTGTGCAGGTTGGCAGTGTTGTTAGGAAGACGTCTGGTGTGATGGCCTTCATCAACCGTGGGATTGAGTTCAAGAGCTGTGAGGTGATGTTGAAGATATATTTCTCCTAACCTGTACATAAGTAATTGTAATAAGATGATGAGAGGCTTTGACCGTATGGATAACCAGAGGCATTTTCCCAGGCTTGAAGTGACTAACACGAGGGGACGTAGTTTTAAGCTGCTTGGAAGTCGGTACCGAGGGAAAGTCAGGAGTAAGTTTCTTACACAGAGAGTGGTGGGTGCATGGAATGCACTGCCGGCAGCGATGGTGGACGTGGATACAGGAGGATATTTTAAGAGACTCTTAGATAGGTTCATAGAGCTTAGAAACATAGAGGGATATACGTTCAGGAAATCCGAGGCAGTCTGTAGAGTAGGTTACATGGTCGGTACAACATTGTGGGCTGAAGAGCCTGTAATGTGCTGTAGAATTCTGTGTTCTCTGTCAAAGACAGGCAGAGGGATTAGTTTAAATGGACAGGAGGACAGCATGGAAAGGTTGGGCCGAAGGGACTGTGTTACTGCGGTAAGGGAGGGGGTTGTCCCAACCATCGACTCTATTCCCCTGAACAGATGCTGCCTGACTTGACAACGTTCTGTAAAAGTTGCATTCAGTTCCGCTTAGCATTCTGTACAAAGGATGTTTTATTCTGGGAGAGTGCAAAGGAGATTCATCATGATGGAGGGGGCTTGTGTTTTTAAGTCCATAAGGTATAGGAACAGAATTAGACCATTCAGCCCATTGAGTCAGCCATCTTTCCATCATGGCTGATCCCAGATCGCACTCAATTCCGGATATCTGACCTCCCGCCATATCCTCTGATGCTCTGACCGATCAGGAAACGATCAACTTCCGCCTTGAATATACCCACACACTTGGCCTCCACCGCAGTCTGTGGCAGAGCATTCCACAGATTCAATACACCTTGGCTAATAAAAAAATAAGCTGCTTACCTCTGTTTGAAAAGGTGGCTCCTCAACTTTGAGGCTGTGCCCCACCACAGGAAATACCTTCTCCACATCCACCTTATCCAGGCCTTTCAACATTCGGTAGGTTTCAATGAGATGCCCCCGCATTTTTCTGAGTTCCAGTGAACACAGGGTCAGAGCTGCCAAGTGCTCCTCATATTTTAAACCCTTCATTTCCGAAATCATCTTTCTGAACCTCCTCTGGACTCTTTCCAATGACAACACATCCTGTCTGAGATGTGGGGCCCAACACTGTTGACAATACTTCAAGTGTGGCCTGACTCATGTCTTATAAATCCTCAGCATTATCTCTTTGCTGTTATATTCATGGGGCGAGATTGGACTGTGTTGATCTGCAGGGGGATCTTGGAATCCGAGTTCATAACTCCCAGATAGTGGTTATGTTGCAGTTGTATAAATCTTTAGTTTAATGACATCTGGAGAATTGTATTCGAAGACAGGAATAAGGCGGAGGTTTTGGATGGTGAGAGGAAGAGGCTTAACAGGATGCTGCCTGGATAAATTGAGTCCGGGCAATCTCAGGGAATTTTCTCCGGAGTGGCAGAGGCTGAGGGAGATCTGACAGACGTTTACAAGAAAGTGAGAGACAGAGACAGAGTGGACAGCCGGGATTTTTTCTCTAAGGAGGAAATGTCCAAGGCCAGTGGGCATGAACTTCAGGAAAAAGGGGGTACACATCCTCATTGGACCTTTTTGCACTATTTAAGTATTTTGTAGTTTAGTGTAATTTTGTACCTTTTCTCTGCATAGCTGCTGTTGAAAAAAAAACACAATTGGAAAAGACAAAGATTTCAAAAACCTGACTCAGGATGTTTAAAGGGGACTTGCGTTTCAAGTTTTGTTTTTCATTCCCATAGCGGTGGGTGTCTGGAGTGAATATCGGGTGGTGGTGGAGGCAGATGTGAAAGAGGCTATTAGGTACCACGTGAATGTGATGAGAATGGAGGGACGTGTTCCTTGTGCAGGCAGAAGGGATTGATTTAGTAAGGCATGAAGTGACCAGTTCAATTGTTTCAGAACAACACAGTGAGCAGAAGGGTCTGTTCAAGGACAAGTACAGCAAGCAGAGCAGGTAAACTGGATAAAGTGATCCCATTCAGAGAACAGACTGTGACGTCAGTGGATATATGCCGGCATCACAGTTCTCTCACCAAAGATACTTCACTGCTGGATAAAATGAAATTTGTGATGTTTATAACCAATGTGGTGAATTGTACTGATCAGACATCTCATCCTGCTGAGGAAATTAAATTTACTGTGAAAGCTGCAGAAAGGTTTCTTGGTGTAACTGGTGTTTTGTGGGAAGCTTTAAATGACGTTTTGTTGGGTGGGGTATCTGCATCCCAGTCTACTTGTCAACTTACATAATATGATTAAAATATTGCAATGAAATGCGAGAACTCTGATTTATAATGGTCAAGACTTAAAGATGTTCATTTCTGATTTTCTGTTTCTTCGGATGTTATATCTGTTCAGGAAACCTGCACATTTTAAGTTTTTATTCCTGTGCGGGATTATATTGTCGTTCGGCTTGACAGGTTAGTTGGTAGAGGGGTGGTGTTGCCAGTTTTATAAGGAAAGGGGGAGGGTTGATGAAACGACACAAGGTATTGGATTCGGCCCGGTACATCCCGGGTGGATCCCTCCCAAACATCGAACACATCGACATGAAACGCTGATGGAGTAGAGCAGCGTCCATCATCAGAGATGCTCACCACCCAGGCCAGGCTCTGCAACCAGATAGAAAGAACAACAGCCTCAGGACTCGCACCAGATTCAGGAACAGTTACGAAACCTCAGCCACCAGGCTTTTGAACAATACAAGAGAAAAACACTCGCTTGCCCATCCATTGAGATGTTCCAGCAACCAATTATTGCATTGGGCCTGTCTCAGAATTAGAGAAATAAGAGGTGTTCTGACTGGGAAAGACTCATTCTCATAGGGTATTTACAGGGTAGGGGCAGGAATGATCACTCCCCTGGCTGGACTTATCTGTACTCTGATAATAAATTTTGAGTCTCGGGAAATTCTTCGCTTCTGATAACAAACTGTGACTGACATCTCCAGCTCCCCTGATTACTGCAGATTTTCTCTTGTTTACGACAGTCACTGTCCAGTCTACTACTGACTCGAGTCCTGCAGTACAGGCCCTTCTGCTCACTGTGTTGTTCTGAACCAACTGAACTTGTCATTCAATGCCTTACTATACCAAACCCTCCTGCCTGCACAAGGTCCACATCCCTCCATTCTCCTCACACTCACGTGGTATCTAGTTGCATCTATCGCGTCTGCTGCCTCCATCACTTCCCCAGGCATTCATTCCAGGCACCCACCACTATGAGTGTGAAAAATAACTTGCATCGCACATCTCCTTTAAACATTCCAAATCAGGTTAAATATTATCGTATTACTCGGTGGTTTGTAGTCCATTATTAAGTAGGTGGTTTCGGGGTTCCCGGAGGCACATGATAGAATAGGCCGTCGTCAGCGTGGTTTTGTCAGTGGAAATGTTGGAATTCTTAGAAGAAAGAACAATCAGGGTAGACGAAAGAGCAACAGAGGATGGTCCCAGATAGGGCAGGCCAGATGGACGGTGATAAAGGCGGCTGTGATCAGGCTCACCACACAGACAGGCTCTTTTCTCGCTGCTGTAATCAGGTAGAAGGTACAAGAGCCTCAGGTACCGCACACCAGGTTCAGGAACAGTTACTACCCCTCAACAATCAGGCTCGGTAACAACACAGGAAAGCTGTACTCACTATCGTCCATTGAGATGCTTCCACAAACTATCCTAGTACTGGACCTGTATCAAAACGTGAAATCGGGAGGTGGTTTGACTGAAATTGATCGCACTGGGCCTGTCTCAGAATTAGAGAGGTAAAAGGGACAGGCTCAATCTCACAGGATACTGACAGGGTTGGGCAGGAACAGCAGGTCATTTTCAAGTATAAAATGTATATAAGAAGACAGGTGAGAGTAGATATAGGACCGATAGAAAATCATGCTGGAAAAATTGTAATGGGAGGTAAGGAGATGGCGAAGGCATTAGCAATTTCCCTCTCCCCCAGTTAAGATTTGGCACGATGATCAAATTATTTCATCGCCCTCTTGATGAACAGACACAAGGTACTGGTTTCGTCCCGGTACATCCCGGGTGGATCCCTCCCAACCACTGAGCACGTCTACATCGAAAATACTGAAGGAGTATTTTGCTTCAGTCTCCATTTGAGAAAGACATCAGCAGTACACACAAGGGTGTCAGGGAAGAGAAGTGTGCGCAGTCACAATTACGACAGAGAAAGTACTCAGGAAGCTGAATAATCTAAGGATAGATAAATCTCCATGACCAGATGGAATGCACCCTTGTGTTTTGAAGTAAGTAGCTGTGGAGATCGCGGAGGCATTAGCAATGATCTTTCAAAAGTCAATAGATTCTGGCATGGTTCCGGAGGAGTGGAAGATTGCAAATGCCACTCTGGTATTTAAGAAAGGGGCAAGGAAACGAAAAGGAAATAATAGACCTATTAGTTTGACATCGGTGGTTCGGAAGTTGTTGGAGTCGATTGTCAAGGATGAGGTTACGGAGTACCTGGAGGCATATGACAAGATAGGAAGAACATAGCATGGTTTCCTTAAAGGAAAATCCTGCCTGACAACCCTAGTGCAATTTCCTGGATATTCAGAAGGCCTTTGATAAGGTGCCGCATATGACGCTGCTAAACAAGATAAGAGACCATGGAATTAAAGGAAAGTTACAGACGTGGATAGAGCGTTGGCTGATTGGCAGGAAACAGAGAGTGGGAATAAAGGGATCCCATTCTGGTTGGCTGCCATTTACCAGTGGTGTTCCACAGGGGTCCGTGTTGGGGCTGCTTCTTTTTACGTTGTATATCAAAGATTTGGATTATGGAATAGATGGCTTTGTGGCTAAGTTTGCTGATCATACAAAGATTGGTGGAGGGGCTGATAGTGCTGACGAAACAGAGTATGCAGAGAGACTTGGATAGATTGGGAGAATGGGCAAAGAAGTGGCAAATGAATTACAATGTCGGAAAGTATACGGTCATGCACTTTGGTTGAAGAAATAAACGGGCAGACTATTATTTAATGGGGAGAGAATTCGCAGTTCTGGGATGCAACGGGATTTGGGAGTCTTCGTGCAGGATGCCCTTAAGGTTAACTTTCAGGTTGAGTCGGTGGTGAAGAAGGCGAATGCAATGTTGGCATTCATTTCTACAGGAATAGAGTATAGAAGCAGGGATGTGATGTTGAGACTCTATAAGGCACTGGTAAGACCTCACTTGGAGTAATGTGTTCAGTTTTGGGCTGACGTTGGAGAAGGTTCAGAGAAGATTCACTAGAATGATTCCGGTAATGATAGGGTTAAAATATGAGGAACGTTTTACCGCTCTTGGACTGTACTCCTTGGAGTTTAGAGGAATGAGGGGGGACCTCACGTAATAACTTCGAATGTTGAAAGGCATGGACAGAGTGGATGTGGCAAAGTTGTTTCCCATGGTGGGGGATTCTAGTACGAGAGGAAATGACTTGAGGATTGAAGGGCGCCCATTCAGAACAGAGATGCGAAGAATTTCTCTTTGTAGCCAGAGGTTGGTGAATCTGTGGAATTTGTTGTCACGGGCAGCAGTGGAGGCCAAGTCATTGGGTTTATTTAACGCAGAGATTGATGGGCATCTGAGTAGCCAGGGCATCAAAGGATATGGCGAGAGGGCTGGGGAATGGGACCAAAGGGGAGATTGGATGAGTTCATGATAAAGTGGCGGAGCAGACACGATGGGCCGAATGGCCGACTTCAGCTACTTTGTCTTATGTCTTGTCTTATGGACTGAGATGAGCAGAGATTTCCTCACCAGTGCAGCGAATATTTGGAATTTCCTCCACAGGGTTTCTAAATTTAATAGACATATTCTGGGGTTCAGATCTGATGGGGACATTGCGGTAAAGTGGTGCTGAGGTCAAAGGTCAGACATGGAGAGGGTTCAGATGAATTTCACAAGGATGATTCCAGGTATAACCACATAACCATATGAAAGGGTTATTATACGAGGAACGTTTGATGGCTCTGGGTCTGTACTCGGTTGCATTGAAAAGGGTGAAGGGAATCTGATTGAAACGTTTTGAATATTAAAAGTAGACAGATAGATGAGGAAGGGACATCTCCCATGGAATGAGAGTCTCGTATTAAAACTGTGGTGCGGAGAAACGTCTTCAGACAAAGTGTGGTGAATTTGTGGAATTTGTAACCACATGCAGCTGTGGAGGCCAGGTCGTTGGGTGTCATTAAGGCGGAGATGATAGGTTCTTGATTAGACATGACAGCAAAGGCTACGGGGAGAAGCCGGGAACTGGGGTTGAGGAGGGAAAAAGGATCATCCCTGATCGAATGGCGGAGCAGACTCGATGGCCCAGGCGGCTTAATTCTGCTCCTGTGTCTTATGGTTTTATGTTCTGAGTGAAGGGCAGAACAGGCAAAGGGGGCCGAATAGCCACGCCTCCTGTTTCTTATTTTAGAAAACACGAGATCCTCTTTGCACCTTGTTCTCACTTCAGCCTGTCAGAATGCACAGGGGAGCGGTGAGAGCTCCGGAGATCCGTCGGCAGCCGCTCCAGTTATTTCATGTTCCTGTTATTTATTACTATTTATCTATATTTCCATTTGCACATTTTGTTGTCGTCCGCACTCTGGCTGATCTTTCACTGATCCAGTTATAGTTACTATTCTGTAGATCTTCACTGTGTCCGCAGCAAAATGTTTCTCGGGGTTGTATGTGGTGACTTATAAAATTTACATTGAAGTTTGAGTTTCGGGAAATTCCTTCAATTCCGTGGACAAACTGTGACTGACATCTCCAGCTCCCGGAAGCAGCCATCCTCAGTCACACCTACAGCCAATCAGCGGCACTACTGGGAGAGTCTTGCTCCTGTTGGCTGAGGAGTGCCAGTGGGCGGGATGCTGAATGTTCGGAGTGGTCCGGGGTTTGGAGCTGAGAGCAAGTAGACCCGGGGAGAGGTCGGAGATTGGGAGCTACACTTTGGGTAAAGGTTGCAACACCAGCCAGGTGAATCCTTCCCATGGCGGAGGTGAAGAGACTGGCGGAGATTCCGTGAGATGTTTCAGCTGCACGGAGGGTGCCCGGTCTTTCCCTGCCATGGATCGGGGCCCGTTGTCGGGAGTTATCTCTCAGACCTGTCTCCTGATACTGGAAGCCATGTTTTGACCCGCAGCGGCTACTTCACCGCTCCGCTTGGGCTGAAGGCCAAGGGAGAACAAAACGCAAAGGTAAATTCGTGCTTTGGAACATATGAAACAGCAGCAGGCGTGGTCATTCAGCCCTTTGCGCCAGTTCGACATTTCACACCGATCATGGCTGATGTTTGACCTCAGCCCCACTTTCCTGCAACGTTCCCATCTGCGCTCAGCCCTTCAATATTCCTTGTGAATTTAGAAAACTTGTGGAATAAAAATCCAAAGGTTCTCCCCGCTCCTCATCTGAGTCCTGTCAGCTGACATCGGATTCTGAGTCTGTGACCCCTTATTCAACACCAAGTGAGGAAAAACGTCATTCCAGTCCCCCACCCTGTCAAAACCCTGTGAGATTGTGTCTGTCTTGGTCTCAGTCAGACCACTTGTTATTTCTCCAATTGTGAGACAGGCCCAGTCAGTGTAATCTCCCTGAGGACACCAGATCACCTTTCATTCCCTTCATTCCACAGGCTGACACTGGGAGGGAGACCAGACCTGTGCACAGTGTTCCATGTACGCTCTCACCAGGACCACATATACCTTCAGAGGAGATCTTTATTCTTCTATTCAAACCTTCCTTCCCATTCAATGCTCATCATTTAATATCGAACTCAAACAGTGAACAGACACAACACAGCCTCAGCCATGAATTTAAAGGGCAGGTGTTGCAACAGTTTGAGCTTCATACCGGGGGCCGCGGAGCAAGCAGGGTGTCACAAAGGGAGGAATGTGGGAGTGTTGTATGTCTGAGCCCAGCTGTATGTGTTTGTGTATCAGAATCAAGTTTAATAACACCCGCATATATGGTGAAATTTGTTCCTTTATGACAGCAAAACATAGTAATAAAATGTAGACGTTACAATAAGTACTTATAAAATAAAATTTGAAATGTAGTGCAAAATGAGAGCGAAAATACTGTGGAAATGTTCATGGGTTCTTTGTCCATTCAGAAATCTGACAGTGGGGAAGAAGCTGTTCCTGAACCGGTGAGTGTGTCTCCAGGGTCCTGTACATCCTCCTTGATGGTAGCAATCAGACGAAGGCATCTCCTGGGTGATGGGGGTCCTTAATGATGGATGTCACCTTTTTGTGCCATCATCTTTTGAATGTGTCCTGGATGCTGTGGAGTCCAGTGTCCATGAAGGAGCTGGCTGAGTTTACAACTTTCTGCAGCGTTTTCCGATCCTGTGCAGTGGCTTCTCCACACCAGGCAGTGATGCAACCAGTTAGAATGCTCTCCACGGTGCATCTGTAGAAATTTGCAAGTGTCTTTAGTGACAGACCGATTCCCCTCAGTCTCCGAATGAAATATAGCCGATGTTGTGCCTTCATTGTAACTGCATCAATATGTTGGGCCCAGGATTGTTCCTCAGAGATGTTGACAGGCAAGAAATGGAAACTGCTTACCCTTTTCACTTCTTATCCCACGGTGAGGTTTGATATGTGTTCCCTCGACTTCCCCTTCCTGAAACCACAATCAATTCCTTTGTCTTCATGATGTTGAGTGCACGTTTGTTGCTGTGACACCACTCAACTTGCTGTTCTATCTCACTCTGTACTCCTCATCACCATCTGAAATTCCACCAACAATAGCTGTGTCATTGGCAAGTTTATAGAAGAGCCTAGACACACAGACATGGGTGTAGAGAAAGTAGAGCAGTGAGCTGAGCACGCATCGTTGAGGTGTGCCAGTGTTGATTGTCAGCAAGGAGGAGATGTTATTTCTGATCCACACAGACTGTGGTCTCCTGGTGAGGATCCAGTTGCAGAAGGAGGTCCAGAGGCCCAGGTTTTGGAGCTTGTTGGTTACAATTGACGGTCTGATTGTGTTGAACGCTGAGCTGTAATCAGCAGCCTGATTTGTGTATTGCTATTGTCCAGGTGATCTAAGACTGAGTGGAGAGTCAGGGAGATTGCATCTGCTGTAGACATATTGTGGCGATCGGCAAATTGCAGTGGGTCCAGGTCCATGGACAGACAGGAGTTGATTCTAGTCGTGACAACCCGTCAAAGCCCTTCATCACAGCAGAGGTGAACACCACTGGGTGATAGTCATTGAGGAGGCATTTCACTGTGTTGATATTTTGGGCACTGGTATGATTGTTGCCCTTTTGAAGCGTGTGTGTGTGTGTGTGTGTGTGTGTGTGTGTGTGTGTGTGTGTGTGTGTGTGTGTGTGTGTGTGTGTGTGTGTGTGTGTGTGTGTGTGTGTGTGTGTGTGTGTGTGTTTGCTTGAAACAGGGAGCCAGAGAATCCAAGGCTCAGTTTAATTCAAGAATATTTATTTTAACTGGGTTGATTCAATCTCACATCTCCACTGATGAAGTGCTTTGAGGGGTTGGTCATGTCTGGAATTAACTCCTGCCTGTACATGGACCTGGACCAACTGCAATTTGCCGATCGCCACAATATGTCTACAACAGATGCAATCTCACTGGCTCTCCACTCAGTCTTAGATCACCAGGAGACCACAGTCTGTGTGGAACAGAAATAACATCTCCTCCTTGCTGACAATCAACACCGGCACACCTCAACGATGCGTGTTCAGCCCACTGCTCTACTTTCTCTACACCTACGTCTGTATGTCTAGGCTCATCTATAAACTTGCTGATAACACAACTATTGTTGGTGGAATTTCAGACGGTGACGAGTAGGAGCACAGGAGTGAGATAGAACAGCAAGTTGAGTGGTGTCACAGCCACAACCTTGAACTCAGCATCATGAAGACAAAGGAATTGATTGTGGATTCAGGAAAAGGGAATTCGAGGGAACACACACCAGTACTCAGGGAGCCAGAGAATCCGGGGCTCATTTCTATTCAGGAATATTTCGTTTAACTCGAAAGAGGGGTCACAGTGATGGATGACCATTCAGGTCAGAACAAAGTCATTTACTCAGCTGATGGCGAACATTTGAAGCTCACAACTCCCTCTTGTGTTTGCGAGAGAGATTTACAAATTTGAATGTAGAATTGAGAATGAACATAGTAAATTCATTATTTTTATAGTTTTAGTTTTTTTCGTGAGCATGCTCGGTAAATCCAATAATGTAAAGAACGAAGGACCAATAGAACGGACCGAAAAAAGACAACAATGTGCAAAGGACAACGAACTGTGCGAATTGAAATGAAAATATATCATAAATAAACAAGAAATAAATATCAAGAACGTGAGATGAGTCCTTGTATGTGTCCATTGGTTGTGGGAATAGTTCAGTCTTGGCGTGAGAGAATTTGTGTAAAATTATCCCCTTTGGTTCAGGACACGAATTTAATGTCATTCCAGCCTTCCAAAATCCACTCTAATAAAACGCTATATCACTTCTCTTTTCCAAAGTATAACTCAAACGCTCAATTACCTGACATTCCATCACTTTACATGAATGAAACATTAATGGTATAAGCCCACAACTGGAAGAATCAATAGACAATAGAGGCAGAAGTAGACCATTCGGCCCTTCGAGCATGCACCGCCATTTTGAGATCATGGCTGATCAATTACTATCAATACCAGTATCCTTCTTAGTCCCCATATCCCTTGATTCCCCTATCCATAAGATACCTATCTAGCTCCTTCTTGAAAGCATGCAGAGAATTGGCCTCAACTACCTTCGGAGGTAGTGCATTCCAGACCCCCACAACTCTCTGGGAGAAGACATTTTTCTTTAACTCTTGTCCTAAATGACCTACACCTTATTCTCAAACCATGCTCTCTGGTACTGGACTCTCTCAGCATCTGGAACATATTTCCTGCCCCTATCTTGTCCAATCCCTTAGTAATCTTATATGTTTCAATCAGATCCCTCTCAATCTCCTTAATTCCAGCGTGTACAAGCCCGGTCTCTGTAATCTTTCTGCGTAAGACAGTCCAGACATCCCAGGAATTAACCTTGTGATTCTACGCTGCACTTCCTCAGCAGCCACGATCTCCTAGATTTTCTAATAGACACTACTGCTGCCATTTCCCATGGGGAAGGAAGATGATCTAACCTCCAAATACGATTCAAAAATGACAATGTTTTCTCAAGAGAGCTGACAGTCATACGATCATCCTTTCATGGGGGTGCCTTAGCTGCATTAATAATATTCTTAAATATACACAAAAAATATTTGACATCAGTGATACAATCATTGCTACTTCTAACTTCCATCACATCAGGGTATTCACTGAAAACATATCCCTATATTGTTTAACTTCTTCACTTAAATTATCGTGTTTACGAATCGCAGCAAATGACCCAGCCAGTAACACAACCTTCCCCATTTCTGTAGTAATCATCTTCACACATTAGTCAGTACTGGATTATTATGATCCCTTCGAATTCCCCAAGTTTCTCAATCATTCTTCAAACATCTCCAAGTTTATTAACCCTTCTTGTATTATCTCAATATGATCCCAGTAAATCTCCTCCTTCCCCACCATGGTCTGTGCCGTTCTATTCTAGATGACGTCACTCGGAGACTGAGATACCATCACAGAAAACACTGGATTTCTCACAATTTGTTTTACAAAAATTCCACCTCCTGCAGGTGGTTTCCTATCCCCGATATAAATCCAAACTCAAGCTAAAGCCTTGCAAACAGATAAAGGGAATGTTGACTCAATGTTCCCAAACTAAAAGGCAAACTAAAGACAGGAAAATGATCAATCCCCAATGTTTCATCGCCCATAACATCCCACATACAGACTTCAGCAAGTATGTTCGAAACGAATGTTAAATCATTGCCGTTTCAGGATTATTATGGGCATTAAATCTAGTGGTAACAACCAGGATACCTGTAGCCATATAACATCCGGAGGTCTGACAAATCAGAAATAAACTTCTTAACCTTTTGAAATTAGGGTTCTCATACTCCATTGCAATATTTTTAATCCCATTATGTACCTTCACAAGTAGACTGGCAGCTTCACTTACAGCTTCCCATCTAACACCAATTACACCAAAATATCTTCCTGCAGCTTTCACAATAATTTTAATTCCCTCAGTATGACGAGATGTTTGATCCGGACGATTCACCACATCGGTTACAAACATCACAAAATTAATTTTATCCACAAGTGAAGTTTCTTTATTGAGTAAACGATGATGACAACGTTTAATCACCGACGTCAGTCAGTTTGCTGGTTGGGAACACTAAATTAACATTCCCTTTATCTGCTTGCAAGGCTGACTGACGTTCATCTTCAAAAATTATGTGTGAGCTCTCATTTGATCGACAGTCATCTCAGCCACTAAAAGCAGGGAACAGAAGTAAGTCTGAGCTACGATAGGCCGGGTTGAAATCTGCACCTAACCATAACCCTCCTCTTCCGCTTCGTGCCCATGGCAGAGTTTACCGAGTTGTGATGTCCGACGGGAATTGTGGTTCATATCCAAGAGCGTGTTTATGCAACATGTACAAGAATTTTGTCACACTGCATTACCCGACAATTGCACCGTAACAGTGGTGGCGAAGAGGAGAATCAGTGTAGCATCGCACTCAGATTTGGGATCAGTGCACAGTCACTATCCAATCAACACACACAAAATGCCGGAGGAACCCAGCAGGCCAGGCCAGGCAGCATCTATGGGAAATGCACTGTCGACGTTTGGGGCCGAAACCCTTAGGAAGGACTGGAGAAAAAAATAGCTGAGGAGTAGATTTAAAAAGTGAGGGGAATGGAGAGCGAAACACTAGGTGATAGGTAAAAGTGGGAGGGGGAGGTTCATCGAGAAGTTGGTTTGTGAAAGAGAGAGAAGGCCACGAAAGAAAGAAAAAGAGGCAGATAGAGGCGATGGAGACGTGCGTGAAGTGGAAGAGATGCGTTTGAGGGCAGCGTTTATGGTAGAAAGGTAGCCCCTTTCTTTGTAAAACGAGGATACATCCTTAATTACTGCAGATTTTCTCTTGTTTGCGACAGTCACTGTCCAGTCTCTTTCTGACTCGAGTCCTGCAGTCCCGGCGACAAAAGCCGTGAATCCCTACTCCGCCGTTCCAGGTTAATCACGTCCTTCCAGAGGTGACCAACCAGAGGTGCACACGGTCCTCCAGCTGTGGTCTCACCAACATGGAGCAGTACGGGCCATTCTGCTCACTGTGTTGTTCTGAACCAATTGAACTGGTCATTCAATGCCTTACTATACCAAACCCTCCAGCCCGCACAAGGTCCACATCCCTCCATTCGCTTCACACTCACGTGGTACCTAATAGCCTCTATCGCGTCTGCTGCCTCCTCCACCTCCCCCGGCATTCATTCCAGGCACCCACCACTATGAGTGTGGAAAATAACTTGTACGCACATCTCCTTTCTATATTCCGAGTCAGGTTAAATATTATCGCATTACTCGGTGGTTTGTAGTCGATTATTAAGTAGGTGGTTTCGGGGTTCCTGGAGGCACATGATAGAATAGGCCGACGTCAGCGTGGTTTTGTCAGTGGAAATGTTGGAATTCTTAGAAGAAATAACAATCAGGGTAGACGAAAGAGAAACAGAGGATGTTGTCTGCTTGGATTTTCAAAAGGCCTTTGACAAGGTGCCACACATGACGCTGCAAAACAAATGAAGAGCCCATGGTATTACACCGAAGCTGCTGGTATGTAAAAAGTATTGGCTGTTTGGCGGGTTGCGAAGCGTAGGAATAAAGGGAACCTTTTCTGGTTGGCTACCGGTAACTAGTGGTGTTCCACAGCGGGCTGTGTTGGGGCCTCGTCTTGTTACATTATATGTCAATGGCTTGGATGGCAGAATTGAGTGATTTGTGGCCAAGTTTGCGGATGACACAAAGACAGGTGAAAGCGCAGATAGATTTGAGGAAGTAGAGAGTCTACAGATGTTGTTCGGCAGATTAGGAGAAAGGGCAGACTGTAGCAGATGGAATACATTGTCAAGAAGTGTATGGTCATGTACTTTGGTAGAATAAAAAAAGTTAGACTTTTTATTAGGTGATAGTTTTTTTTATATAAATGAGGCGCAAAGGGTCTTGGGAGTTTGTGCAGGATGACATGAAGGCTAATTTGCAGATTGAGTCGGTGGTGAGGAAGACAAGTGCGGTGTTGGCATTCACCTCGAGAAGACGAGAATATAAAAGCGAGGAGGGAATGTTGAGACTTTGTAAACAACTGGTGAAGCCTCACTTGGAGTATTGTGAGCTGTTTTGTGCCCCTTATCTTAGGCAGGATAGGCTGACGTTGGAGAGGGTTCACAGGCTATTCACATGATTGATTCCTGGATCGATCCCCTTGTAGTATTAAGAGCCAATGTGGATCTTCATTTGGTTTTATCGCGTGTAGAATCATCTGCTGTTATGATGGTCAATGTGACAGAAGCACAATTTATGACCCAATCTATGACCTGCCTAGGAAATATGGACCTGTATTCCCAGTTTCCTCCATTCTCCCGCACTCCTCAATTGCCTACCATTCACTGCGCATGTCCTCTCTGCTTGGTCTTCCCAAAGTTCAACACCTCACACTAATCCGCATTAAATTGCATCTGTTATTTTTAGAAATTCTTTCCAGCTGCTTAATTCAGGCTGAAAGTTTTGATCACCTACTTCGCTGCCCACTCACGCTCTGAATTTAGGTGTCATCTGCAAAACCAGTTTACCAGAATACTATTGATATTCAGAAGTTTCTATATCCTGTCCCTTAAAACGTCTTCCAATAAGTTACCCACGACTGATGTCAGACGCAACTGTCTCTAATTTCCAGGCTTATTCTTCCAACTTTCCTTGATCATCGGAAGCTCATCTCCAGCACCTCACCCGTGGCTGAGGACATTTTAAATCCCTCTGCCAAGGTCCCTGCAGTTTCCGCATTAGCCACCGACATGAGCCGGGGAGGACACTCTATCTGGACCTGGGCAGTCATCCATCATAATTTGTCGCGTCGGCAAACACCCCTTTCCCCATAATCCGTATATGGTCCATGACCTCAGTGCTGTTCTGCCCCATTTCCTTTGTCCATGTGCCTGTTGCTGAAGCACATAAAGATACAAAAAAACATTTAAAATACATTCACCATCTCTTGGAAGACTATTCTGATTGCCAATGGACACCATGTTTGTCCCTTGCAATCCTCGTGCTCTGCGTACATCTCCAGAGACCCTTTGGATTCTCCTTCAGCTTGCCTGCTCGAGAAAACTCATGCCTTTTTTGATTCCTGCTGAACTCTCTGTGAAGTATTTCATGTATTCTTATACTTCACGAGTGACTCATTTCATCCGAGCTGTCTATGCCTCTTCCGTCGTCTTAATCAGACTCTCAGTATGCCTCTAAAATCAAGATCCCTGAAGCTTTGGCATTTGTTCCAACAGGAACATATAAACTCTGCACTACTGAATGTTTTCAACTTAGGAAGTATTGTAACCCAGTCCACACCGGCCTGAACTCTGCTGATGACATCGAAATTGTAGTGTTTCCAAACTACAATCAGATTCCGAGGACCAGTTATATCAATCTTCACAATTATCTTGAAACTGATAGAATTATGGTCACTAGATACAGAGTTTTCCCGGGCACACATTTCTGTCACTTGTAAACTACGACCTCCAGCATCTCATCCACTTACTGAGGAACACTACTTCCTCGATAAGAGGTGTTTCTCACCCTGGCATGTGAGATTCAACATACCTTTCCGGAGTCTCATTCTCCCCAACAGAACACACAGTCTGTCCCCCTAACTGGAGAATCCCCGCTTAGTACTGCTGAAAGGATGTGTAACCATTTGTAATGATTTTGAAACGTGTGGCCTAATTAGGGATAAAAAGTAGAATTAGAATCACAGAACAGTACAGCAAAGAATCAGGTCATTTGCAAAGTGCAGGCCACCACGTTAAATAGACATTAAATAGTTAAGTAGTTAAAATAGTTAAAAACCATTAAATAGTCCTCTAAACCCCTACGATTTTTGTCCCTGTCCACACTTCGCTTAAACCTTGTAATCGAGCTCACAATGACCCGCTGCTGGCAACTATTTCAACTATTGAGCGAAGAGGCTCCCTGCCATGTTCCGCATAGGCTTTTCACCTTTCACCATTAGCCCATGACGTTTGGTTGTAGTCCCACACAACATCAGCAGAAAAATCTTGCCTATCTATATCCCCATAATTCTGTACACTTCTATCAAATTTACTCTCAATCTTACACTTTGCAAGGATAAAGTTTTAAGCTATTCAGTCTTTAACTCAGATAATCCAGACCTGGCAACATCCTTGTAAATTTCCCCTGTACCCCGTCAACCTTATTTACAGCTTTACTGTAGCTCGGTGACGATAACTGAACACAGATCTCGTAGCAAGGCCTCATCACTATCTCTCACGTTACATCCCAGCTCCGATAATCGATACATTGATTTATGAAGACCAATGTACCAAACAATCTGCATCCTTTTGAAGCCACTTTGACTGAATTATAGACCTGTACTGCCAGATCCGTTTTATCTTCTACACGCCTCAGTGCCCTTCCGTTCACTTGGAAAGACCGACCCTGTTTGGTTCTATGCAGAGCAACACCTCTCTCTCGTCTGCATTGAATTCGATCTGATATTTTTCAGCCCATTTTTCCAGCTGGATCAGATCATGCTGAAAAATCATGAAAACCTTCTTCACTGTCCACTACACCCCCAATCCTGGTGGCATTCAGAAATTTTCTGATGTACTGTATCATATTATCGTCCAGATCGTTGATATAGATGGTAAACAACAACGGACCCAGCACCGATCGCTGCGGCACTCCACTGGTCACAGGCCTTTATTCAGAGAGGAGACCATCTAATACCGCACTCTGGCTTCTCACACAAAGCAAATTTGGCAGCGTCGGCGGATCAGGAGGCGTGAGGAATCTCAGGTTGTTTCATTTATAGATACCTAAATAATGAATACTCTTCGAAGTTTGAACTTTGTTCTTGCTATTTTTAAGGGTGGGGCAGCTACTTGTGAACTGTTTGAAATCATTCTTGCTCTGGGATAATCTAATGAGCATGTGGAGAGTGTCAGCGGGTTTGGGGTGCGCATGGATTCGGCAGTGCATATAGATTTGGAGGTGCTCACTGATATGTGGGTGCACACGGATTTGGCGTGTCTGCGGAATTGGTACTTTGACAAAACACAAGATTGTTCCATTTTTGAATAATTTAATGATAAATGCACCTTGAACTTTGTTCTTGCTGTTAGTTTAAGGTGGAGGCCTCTATTAACTGAACTGTTTGACATGATTATTGCTCTGAGATAATATTCCATGTATGAGGGGTGTTACTGGGTTGAGGAGTGCGCTCAGATTTGGGGATAAGCGCAGATTCGGGGTGTGTCAGCAAATATGGGGAGGTAGGGGTGTAGGTCGGTTCGGGGTGTGACGAATCTCAAGGTTGTTTCATTCAAAGTTACTTTACTGATAAATTCAGTCTGAATTCTGAACTTTGTTCTTGCTGTTTTTGTAAGGTGGTGGCAAGTATTTTGTAAACGGTTTGTAATTGTTCTTGCTGGGGGTATAATCTAATGTGCAGGTGGGGTGTCAGCGTGTTGGGGCTGCACACTGATTTGGGGGTGCAGTTATCTTTTGTTCACACAAGTTTAGGGGTGTCCCTAAACAGGGGGTGCACACTGTTTTTGGGGTGTCGGTGGATTTCACTCTGCTCAGTGATGTGTGGGCGCATTGGGATTTAGGGGTGCATATGGATTTTGGGATGCACACAGATCTAGGAGCGTGTCGGCCAGTTTGTGGGTACACACTGATATGGGCTGTGTTATCAAATATGAGGTTGCACACGAATGTGGGAGAGCGCACAGATTTGTGTGCCTCGTTATATCTGCAGTGTACACACGGATTTGAGGGTGTAGGTCGATTTCGGATGTGATGACTCTGAAGGTACTTTATGAATAAATAAATCTTGAAGTTGGACTTTGTTCTTTTTTTGATATTTTTGTGAGGCGGAGGCAAATATTTTGTGAACTGTGTGAAATGATACCTGCTCTGGGATAATCTCATGTGCATTCGGGGCGTCACACTTTGCTATCAGGTGCGGGGAGAGAACCCGACGAGGTCACCTGTTGAAAGACAAACCGACGGACGGCAAGCCGCAACAGCAAGGAGTTTTATTTAGTGCCAGAGGGAAAAGTACAAAAGCTGCCGGAAAAGTTGTGTCGAGAATAAAATATATTTATAAAGAAACAAATGAAAACAAACGCCCATGCCCAAAAAGTACAAATATACAGACGCTTTCTCAACGACAAACTTTGTCTTTGAACTTTCCCTTATAAATATTTACCAACCGTCAAATCCAACCTCGCCACCTCTCCAGCAACGAAAGACTGGGGGTTTAAATCTGCTTCCGCCTGGCTGAGATTCTAACATGCTAGCGTTTTATTTCACAATATATGCGACAATTAAATCCATAGATCAGTGTACATATGCACAGATGAATATAAAGTAATAATGCCCTCCCCACCAGTGGTGTTACCTGTGCAGGGTGTGGGGCACGTGACACCACAAACCCAGGTGTTATTTCTGGACCCCGCAAACAGTCCTTCCGGTCTTTTGGAGTCGTTCTACTGTTTACAAGCCCCTGTAACGGTGTGAGTGAAAATAAATGAAAGTGTTTGGAATGACTGTGTCCAGAATCCTTACTTTTATGAGTTATAGACCAGCAATGCAAGTTAAATGAAGGGATCGTTTTGATTGGCCATTGTTTCACTGCGGGGTGTGCAAGCGGTGAACTCTTAAGAGCTGTGGAACGGGAGTTGAAAGGGGATGAAACGCTGGGGAAAATAAACCATGGACAGAACGCAGGAAAGATACTAACCGGGCAAAGGGTCAAGGTTAGCGGAGAATTAGCATTATCAACCTGTTCAGTCACAGTTTGTTTATTTGCTGTATTGTGTCTGTGACTGACTCTACCGTGAAAGGAACAACAGGAAGATTGGCCGGAGAGTTTGTTTCCATGCCGGAGTGTCCGTTACTGACTCGAATGGGGGAGATGCAGAAGGAGGATGGGCCGAAATGTTTCTCTCTGTGCTATAGTTTCTTCTGATAATGGGATAGGATAGGTATCTTGATGGGCTGAAACGTCTATGCCAGAGCTGCAGTGTCTGTGGACAATGAGATAGAATTAGCAGGAAGATGGGCTGAAAGAGTGTTTCATTCCCTAACCCTAACAGCACTCCCCCCCCCTCTCTCTCTCATGTCTATATCGGACTCTAATGTGACATGAACAACAGGATAATGTGCCTGACGGTCTATGTGGTGTTGTGTCTGTAATTGACTCTCACAGCCAGGTTGATGTACGAAGGGTCTGGTTCTGAGTACAGAGTCCGCAGCTGTTAAAAATATTCCTTATCACACACACACTCTGATAAGCGACACTGTGCAGCTTCTCATATAACAAACACTTCTTTGTTCATACTTTATTCTCACAGCACGACTTCTCAGGCTGCCAATAACTCAGTTAGGCTTTAACTCTTTTAATTGTGCATATAATTTCCCAACGTTAGAGTCAGCCACAAACACGACAGCACATAGACTACCCTTCGGCCCGTCACACAGTTGTTCCTCTCACGCGAGAGACAACGAAACCGCAGTGCAGAAACAAACGCTTTGACCCATCAGCGTGTCGTTCCTGTCCTGTTAGAGTGAGGTTGTTACATTTATAGATACTTTAATAATAAATACACTTCAAAGTTTGAACTTTGTTCTTGACACTTTTTTAAAGTCGGGAAGGTATTTGGGAAATGTTTGAAATGATTCTTGCTCTGGTATAATCGAACGTGCATTTGGAAGGTGTCGGTGGGTTTGGGGTGCGCACGGATTTGGGAATGTACACAGATTTGGGGGATGCGCATAGTTAAGTGGGTGCACACCGATTTGGGGGTGCTCACAGATTTGGGGTCGTGATTAAAAAGAACGCTTTTCATTTTTCATTCCTTAATAACAAATGCACTTTGAATTGAACTTTGTTCTTGATGTTAGTTTAAGGCAGAGGCAGCTAATCACTGAGGAGTGTGAAATGATTCTTGCTGTGGGATAATCTAATGTGTATGTGGGGAGTCATTGGGTTTAGGAGTGCACACAGGTTTGGGGAAGTTTACAGACTTAGGGGTGTGGCATCGAATGTGGGGGATTACGGGGTGCAGGTCGATTTGAGGTGTGATGAATCTCAGCGTTGTTTCATTCACAGATACCTCACTGATAAATAAATTTTGAACTTTGAACTTTGTTCTTGCTACTTTTTAAGGTGGAGCCAGCTATTTTGTGAACTGTTTGATACTGTTCTTGTTCTGCATAATCTAATTTTCAAGTGGGGGTGTCAGCGGGGTTGGGCTGCACACGGATTTGAGGGTGCAGATAGATTTATGTTTGCACACAGAATTAGGGATTTCGGTGGATTTGACGGTGCGCACTGATTTGTGGGATGCATTGGCATTTCAAGCTGCACATGGATTTAGTGATGGGCACAGATCTAGGGATGTGTCGGCTGATATGGGGATATACACTGATATGGGGATGTGTGTAAATTTATGAGTGTATTATCGAATAAGCGCGTACACTCGAATTTGATTGTCCGGACAGATATGGTGTGTGGGTAGATTTGGGGGTGTGCCTGTAGATTTGGGTGAGTGGGTAGATTTGGGGTGTGTCTGTGGATTTGGGGTACACACGGATTGGAGTGTGATGAATCTCACGGTACTTTTCTAATAAATACAGTTTGAAATTTGAACTTTGGTTTTGCTATTCTGTAAGGTGGAGACAGCTAATTTGTGAACTGTTTGAAATGGTTTTTGCTCTAGGAAAATCTAATGTGTATTTGGGGGTGTCACATCTCGCTATCAGGTGTGGGGAAATGTACACGACGAGGGTCACCGGTTGAAAATCAAACCGATGGCAGTTCGCACCAGCATATTAGTGCAAGGGGTTTTATTTAATGCAGGATGGAAAAAGTACAAAAGCTGCCAAAAGGTTGTATTGAAGAAAAGTATTTACAAAGAAACGAATGAAAACATTCTTATGTGGGTAAAAATACAAATATACAGCGGCTTGCACGACAACAAAAACTTTGTTTTTAACTTTCAGATATAACTTTCTCTAGGCTGCAAAGGTGGTCACAGCCGAAGGGTGGTAGTGGGGACGATTTCCCCCGACTAAACAAATGCTCTTCATGACGCGCGTTTCAAACAGCTTCTGACAACCAGATCCGACTCCTGGCCCTCACGTGGCGGAGCTGTTCTCACTGACAGGAGAAGAGGCAAAGGAGGGCCACTGGCGCCTTGAAACCAGTTGCCCCGGCGGATGGTAGCTCATCTGGGAGAGGGAAAACTCCGATTTCACTGGCGGTGTTACCTCTGCAAGGTGTGGGTAACCTGACCCCACTAACCCATGTATTATTTCAGGACACCCCATACGGTCCCTCGGAACTTTGGGGCCATTCTACTGTCTACAAACTGCGGTAACCAAGTGAGTGACAATAAATTTTTATCATTTATAGTCCAGTAGAGAAGATTACCTGAAGTCCTGTGTCTCTCATGTCTCTGCTGCGGTGTTTATACCGGGTCATGTCGCTTTCGGACCAGCCTCGGCGTTCTCAGCCGATTCAGCCTGAGAAGTATCGGAGGACAGTGTTGAAGTCACTTCCTGATGATTTTGGCCATTTGGTGCCTGAAAAGGCCAATCGATTGCTCAGATTGGTTCTACCGGCCGCTAATGAAGCTGGAGGACGAAGAATACAGCAAGACGTGCATTCGATGCATACTGCGGAAGACTGTCGACTCGGGCAGCTCCCTTGTCATATTTGTAGAGTGCAGGACCTCTGGACCTAGTATGGATTTCCTGTTGATAGACCCCGATGCAGCAACGCGGCCAATGTATTAGTCATCACGGACCACTACACCAGATATGCACAGGCTTTCACTACCAAGGATCAGAGGGCGTCCACGGTGGCCGAATTTCATTTATTATGGCCTCCCCAGGCTGATCCATGGTGATCAGGTTGGAATTTTGAGAGTAGGCTTATGAGCTACCAGGACTCGCCATGTTATCTGATGTCGGGCATGATCAGGAACAGTCAACGTGGATTTGTGCGTGGAAGGTCATGTTTGACAAACCTTATTGAACTTTTTGAAGAGGTTACGAGGAAACTTGACGATGGTAAAGCACTGGATGTTGGCTGTATGGACTTCAGTAAGGCCTTTGACAAAGTTCCACATGGAAGATTATTTAGGAAGGTTCAATCGTTAGGTATTAATATTGAAGTAGTAAAATGGATTCAGCAGTGGTTGGATGGGAGGTGCCAGAGAGTAATGGTGGATAACAGTTTGACAGGTTGGAAGCAGGTGACTAGTGGTGTGCCAGAGGGATCTGTACTGGTTCCAATGTTGCTTGTCATATACGTTAATTATCTGGATGATGGGGTGGTAAATTGGATTAGTAAGTATGCAGATGATACTAAGATATGCGGCGTTCTGGATAATGAAGTAGGTTTTCAAAACTTGCTGAGAGATTTAGGCCATTTAGTAGAGTGATCTGAACGATGGCAGGTTATCTTCCTGAAATTTGAAATGTCATCTGAAAGATGTCATTGGAGAGAGTCCAGAGGAGGTCACAAGGATGATTTCGGGAACGAAGGGGTTAAAATATGAGGAGCACTTTGCAGCTTTGAACCTGCGCTTACTGGAACTCAGAAAAATGCGGGGCATCTCATTGAAACCTACCGAATGTTGAAAGGACTGGATAAGGTGGATGTGGAGAAGGTATTTCCTGTGGTGGGGCACAGCCACAAAGCTGAGGGGCCAAATTTTCAAACAGATGTAACCAGGATTATTATTAGCCAGGCAGTAATGGACCTGTGGAATGTTCTGCCACAGACTGAGGCAGAGGTCAAGCGTGTGGGTATATTCAAGGTGGAATGTGATCGTTTCCTGATCAGTCAAGTCATCAAAGGATATGGCGATAAAGCAGGTGCATGGGTTTTAGTGCGATCGAGGATCAGCCATGATGGAAATGCGGCAGACTCGATGTGCTGAATGGCCTGCGTCTGTTCCTATCACTGAAGATTTCAGGTTACAAGCCCCCTCAGTCATGATGAATCTCCTCTGCTGTCTTCCAGCACAAAACATCCTTCGTACAGAATGCTCAGCAGAACTGAATGCAACTTTTCAAGAATGTTGGCAAGTGAGGCAACATCTGTTGAGGGGAATAGAGTCGATGTTTGGGACAGAACCCCTCCCTTACGGCTCTGACACAGGCCTTTCGGCCCAACCTTTTCCAAACTGTCCCGGTGTCTATTTAAACTAATCCCTTTGCCTGCCCTTGATATAGAACATAGAAATGTACAGCACATTACAGGCCCCTCGACCAACAATGTTGGGCCGACCATGTAACCTACTCCAGAAACCGCCTGTGCTCTTCATTTAATATCGAACTCAAACAGTGAACAGACACAACACAGCCTCAGACATGAATTTAAAGGGCAGGTGTTGCAACAGTTTGAGCTTCATACCGGGGCCCACGGAGCAAGCAGGGTGTCATAAAGGGAGGAATGTGGGAGTGCTGTATGTCTGAGCCCAGCTGTGTGTGTTTGTGTATCAGAATCAGGTTTAATATCACCGGCATGTGTGGTGGAATTTGTTGTTTGTGACAGCAGTATATTGAAATACATAGAAATAAAAATTATAAATTACAGTATGTATAAAATTAAATTTAAATGTTAGTGCTAAACGAGAGGGAGAATACTGAGGAAGTGTTCATGGGTTCATTGTCCATTCAGAAATCTGATGGAGGGGAAGAAGCTGTTCCTGAGACATTGAGTGTCTCTTCAGGGTCCTGTACGTCCTCCTTGATGGTAGCAATGAGACTAGGGCATGTCCTGGGTGATAGGGGCCCTTAATGATGGAAGCCATCTTTTTGTGGCCTCATCTTTTGAATGTGTCCTGGATGTTGTGGAGTCCAGTGCTCATGAAGGAGCTGTCTGAGTTTACAACTTTCTGCAGCATTTTCTGATCCTGTGCAGTGGCCTCTCCACACCAGGTAGTGATGCAACCAGTTAGAATGCTCTCCACAGTACATCTGTAGAAATTTGCAAATGTCTTTACTGACAGACCGATTCCCCTCAATCTCCGAATGAAAATAGCCAATGTTGTGCCTTCATTGTAACTGCATCAATATGTTGGGCCCAGGATAGTTCCTCAGAGATGTTGAGAGTGAGGAAATGGAAACTGCACACCCTTTTCACTTCTGATCCCACAATGAGGACTGGTGTGTGTTCCCTCGACTTCCCCTTCCTGAATCAACAATCAATTCCTTTGTCTTCATGATGTTGAGTGCAAGGTTGTTGCTGCGACACCACTCAACTTGCTGCTCTATCTCACCCCTGTACTCCTCCTCGTCACCATCTGAAATTCCATCAACTATAGTTGTGTCATCTGCAAGTTTATAGATGAGCCTAGACACACAGACGTGGTGTAGAGAGAGTAGAGCAGTGGGCTGAGCACGCATCGTTGAGGTGTGCCAGTGTTGATTGTCAGCAAGGAGGAGATGTTATTTCTGATCCACACAGACTGGGATCTCCTGGTGAGGATCCAGTTGCAGAAGAAGGTACAGCGGCCCAGGTTTTGGAGCTTGTTGATTACAATTTAGGGTCTGATTGTGTTGAAGGCTGAGCTGTAATCAGCAGCCTGACTTGTTTATTGCAGTTGTCCGAGAGATCTAAGGCTGAGTTGAGAGCCCTGATGTTCGACGACTCAACCCCTTATTCCGCGCAAACCCCCAAATCCGTCTGCATCCCCCAAAGTCATGTGCCTACAAACCACCAATCCATAGCTCAATCACAAACTCAGTGCGCACCCACACATGCTGACATCCCCCCGCAAACATAACCCTCAGAGCAGGAATTATTTCAAAGAGTTCAGGAAATGGCGGTCTCGGTATTAAAAATCCCCACTCCAGATCGGCCGACACATCCAATTCTGGGTGTCACTCTAAATCCGTGTACAGCCACATGTGCACCTCCATATTGGACGACACGGCCCTCAGTTTGCACATTTCGAGAATCAGTGCGCAACGTCATATTGGAGAATACACCCTGTGTCCGTGCGCAACCCCAGATCCCTAAATGTGCGCTATCCCCATTTCAGTGTGCACCCCAAATCCGCTGACACTCCAGATGCACTTTAGATTATCACAGAAGCAGAATCGTGTGACAGTTCAGAAAATGGCTGCCTCGACAATGAAATTCTAATTAAATCCATACTCGCCATGCCCATCCCCAAATCTTGTGCATCCCCCAAAGCCGACGCATCCCTACATGCACAACAGTTTATCCCAGGAGAACAATCATTTCAGAGTTCACAAAATATCTTACTCCGCAAGAAACAATAGCAAGAACAAAGCTCAACGTGCAAAGAGCAAAGACATTCCCAAACCAAAATCTGTGGATGCACCATGAGGTATATCGTCTGCTGACGCCTAAATCTGTGGCATTCAAATCCGCCGACACATGTCTGTACCGGAAAACCGGGAATGACTTGCGCAGGGCTACTTAGAGCGAGTGAGACTATTTCGAACGAGAATTGAGGCGACATCGGATGTACAACAGCTCTGGCAGGGTTTACTTCCTGCAAAGCGAAACCTAATAGTATGCAAACACGAGGAAAACTGCAGGTGCTAGAAAATTAATCAACACACACAAAATGATGGTGGAACGCAGCAGGTCAGGCAGCATCGATAAGGAGAAGCACTGTCGACGTTTCGGGCCGAGACCACTCATCAGGACTAACTCAAATGGAAGATAGTAAGAGATTTGAAAGTAGGAGGGGAGGGGAAAATGCGAAATGATAGAAGATCGGAGGGGGTGGGGGGAAGCTGAGAGCCAGACAGATGATTGGCAAAAGGGATACAGATACAAAGGGAAAGGATCATGGGACGGGAGGCCTAGGAATAAAGAAGGGGGGAGGGGAGCACCAGAGAGATAGGGAGAACAGGCAGAGTGAACAGAGAGATAAAAGAACAACTAAATATATCAGGGATAGGTGAAGAAGGGGAGAAGGGGCATTAACGGAAGTTAAAAAATTCAATGTTCATGCCATCAGGTGGGAGACTACCCAGCCGGTTTATAAGGTGATGTTCCTCCAACCTGAGTGTGGCTTCATCTTGACAGTAGAGGAGGCCATGGATAGACATTTCATAATGGGAATGGGACATGGAATTAAAATGTGCGGCCACTGTGAGATCCTGCTTTCACAGGCGGACAGAGCATATGTGTTCAGCGAAATGGTCTCCCAGTCTGCGTCGGGTCTCACCAACATATAAAAAGCCACACCGGGAGTACCGGACGCAGTATACCACACCAGCCGACTCACAGGTGAAGTGTCGCCTGGAAGGACTGTCTAGGCCCTGATTGTTGGTGAGGGAGGAAGTGTAAGGGCAGGTGAGACACTTGCAAGGATAAGTACCAGGAGAGAGATCGGTGTGAAGGGATGGTGGGGGGGGGGAACGAGTAGACAAGGGAGTCGCGTAGGGAGCGAACCCTGCGGAAAGCAGAAAGAGGAGGGAGGGAAAGATGTGCTTGGTAGTGGGATCCCGTTGGAGGTGGCGGAAGTTATGGAGAATTATAAGTTGGATCTGGAGGCTGGTGGGGTGGTAGGTGAGTACAAGGGGAACCCTATCCCGAGTGGGGTGGAGGGCGGATGGGGTAAGGGCAGATGTGCGGGAAATGGGAGAGATGCGTTTCAGAACAGAGTTGATGGTGGAAGAAGGGAAGCCCCTTTGTTTAAAAAAGGAAGACATCTCCTTCGTCCTGGAATGAAAAGCAGATGCGGCGGAGACGGAGGAATTGTGAGAAGAGGATAGCATTTTTGCAAGAGACAGGATGGGAAGAGGAATAGACCAGGTAGTCCAGGTAGAGTGTCTGTAGGGTTATATTTGATCTCAGTAGATAGGCCGTCTTCAGAGATGGAGACAGAAAAATCAAGAAAGGGGAGGGAGGAGTCAGAAATAGACCAGGTAAATTTGAGGGCAGGGTGAAATTTGGATGCAAAGTTAATGAAGTCAGGTGTGAAGTAGGCAACTTCAATGCAGTCGTCGATGTAGCGAAGGAAAGGAGAGGGACGGGTACCCGTATAGACTTGAAACATGGACTGTTCCACAAAGCCAACAAAAAGGCCGGCTACACCCTTGGTTTGACGGAACTGGGAGGAACAAAAGGAGAAATTATTGTGAGTAAGAACTAATTCCGCTGGACGGAGGAGAGTGGTGGTAGAGGGAAATTGGTTAGGTCTGGAATCCAAAATGAAGCGAAGAGCTTTGAGACCGTCCGCGTGGAGGATGGAGGTATATAGGGACTGGACGTCCATGGTTAAAATAAGGCGATGGGGTCCAGGGAACTTAAAATCATTAAAAAACTTCAAAGCGCGAGAAGTGTCGGGAACATAGATGTGAAGAGATTGACAAAGGGGGATAAGGCAAAGTCAACGTATGCAGAAATGAGTTCGGTGGGGCAGGAGGTAGCTGAGACAATAGGTCTACCTGGACAGGCAGGTTTCTGGATCTTGGGTAGGAGGTAGAGACGGGAAGTGCGGGGTGTGGGAACTATGAGGTTGGTGGCAGTGGATGGGAGATCGCCAGAGCTGATAAGGTTGGTGATGGTATAGGAGACAGGGGCCTCGTGCTCCTTAGTGGGGCTATGATCAAGGGGTAAAATTTAGGTATCAGACAGTTGTCGCAGTACCTCGGCCAGGTAGAGGTCAGTACGCCAGACAGCAACAGCTCCCCCTTATCAGGGGGTTTTATAGTGAGTTTGGGATTGGTGCGGAGGGAGCGGAGAGCAGAGCGTTCGGAAGGAGTTAGGTTGGAATTGGAACAGGGTGTGATGCAGTCAAAACGGTTGATATCCCGTCGGGAATTAGCAATAAAGAGATCCAGGGCAGGCAGAAGACCAGAGCGGGGTGTCCATGAAGAGGAGGAGGGTTGAAGACGGGAGAAGGGGTCATCGGTGGGGTTAGGAGAGTCCTTGCCAGAGAAATAAGCTCGGTGACGGAGCCGGCGGAAGAGGAGTTCAGCGTCATGGCGTACGCGGAACTCGCTGAGGTGTGGGCGAAGGCGGACAAAGGTGAAACCCTCACTGAGGACAGAGCGCTGTGCCTCAGAGAGTTGAAGGTCGGAGGGAATGGTAAAGACCCGGCACGGATGAGAGATGGGATCAGATGGGGGAGGGAGGCTGGTAGTGTCAGTAGAGAGGGAAGGGTTGGGGTGAGAGGAAGATGGAGCCTCTGAGAGCTCAGGAGCTGACGATGGGATCTGAGGGAGAGCGGATTGCAGAGTGGTGGTGGGGGAAGGGGAGAACGGCCTTTAATAAAGCCCGTTTGATTCATAGAGATGATTTTAGTTCAAATATTTTCAGAATAAAGTGATCGAAAATTGGCGGAGATGAACAACAATAAAAATAATCCGGGATACCATTATGGGGGTAAAAAAAGAAAAAAAACACCCAATTTACCAAGCCCAGAAAGAAAGTCGGTATCTATCGACGCAAGCCCCAAGAAAAGCATCGATGCTGTTATAGCTCCGCCTACTTGAATATAAAGAAAGTAATCTCTGCCTCCCTCTTCCGGACATAAACCTCATTACAGTCGACATATATCTCAGTCCAGTTAACTTGAAAGGATAGTGTTTTTCCTATGAAACGAAACGACAAAACGAGGTCAGTTATTTAAAAGAGAGTTGAGGAAAAACTTCTTCTCCCAGAGAGTTGTGGAGGTGTAGAATGCACTGCCTTGGAAGACGGTGGAGGCCAATTCTCTGGATGCTTTCAAGGAGCTAGATAGATATCTGATGGATAGGGGAATGAAGGGATATGGGGACAAGGCAGTGACTGGGTATTGATAGTGAATGATCAGTCATGATCTCAGAATGGCGAGGCAGACTCGAGGGGCCGAATGGTCTACTTCTGCACCTATTGTCTATTGTCTATTGACCTTCAACTTGAAAGTAACCTTCACAGCATTAGATAAGGGAAGTAAAACACATCCAACACAATTCTTGAAATATTTGAACGAAAGAAAAGCAATCGCCATCTTTAAAGTATCCAAGCTAACTTTAAAACACAATAAAAACCAAATAATTACTTAAGAAATCTTCAATAAAGCATACAGAATAAAAAAAAACAATTAACTCATTTAAATGCTGCAAAAAGAAAAAAATGTTCCGGATAGTACAACCTTAACTACAGCCAATTACCAGTTCTCCCACTATACCTTCTGAGGTTTAAACGGTCCAAACCAGTCTTTTTCAGAAATAAAAATGAATTTGAAGCTAAAAACTTTGTGACCACCAGATCTTCTAGTCTTATCAGTGTTTACACCGCGAGACACTCAAGCCATTATAAATCATACAAACTTCAGGCTTCAGACTCGTCGTGAACGAAATATTTGCACAAAAGGAAAAACAATCGCCATCGTTGAATTATCCAGTCTTTGTTTAAAATGTAAAATAATCCAAGCAATTACTTAACTAAAAACTTTTAAAAAAGCATACAGAATTAAAAAAAGTTGGTTCATTTAAATGCTGCAGAGAAAAAAAAAACTAGATGGTTCAGAATTATCTACATTCTTTAAACAGTTCTCCCGCTATATCTTCGAAGGTTAAAACCATCCGAACCAGTCTTTGTCGAAGCTAAGAATACATTTTAAGGTAAAAAGTTCTATAACCATCAAATCTTCCAATTTCATCGCTTTACACCACGAGACAGTCAAATTATTATAAATTATTCAAACTTCAGATTCGCCATCGGACTCGTCAGACAAACCGTTAATAAAACGCAATGCTTCGGCTGGATCATCAAAAGTATGAACTCCAGAATTTTTAACAAAAAGCCTTAATTTGACAGGCTATTTTAATAATGGAAAGAGCTTTTTTTGAAAAGCTAATTTCATAGAAGAGACAAATGCAACATGTTTCTTAACAATTTATCGTGGAAAATCTTGAAAAAAAATCGAACTTCTGAATCTTGAAATTGAAATAATCTTTGATTTCTTGCAAGTTTAATAATGCTGTCCTTGTGTCTGAGACGGAGAAAACGCACAACGCCATGCCTGTTTTTACCTTCATCCAAAGATTTTAAAGCACCGGTTCTGTGAGCCGATTCAAGCTCCGGGGGTTGCGAACAAACCTCCGGAAATAAAGACTGAACCATTTTAGCAAAATAATCCAGTGTGTCGGCAGATTCTGACTTCTCTTTTAATCCAACAATTCGAATATTATTCCGACGCGATCGAGCTTCCAAATCCACGATCCGTTGTTGAGCCTTTTCCAAACGAGAAGAAAGGTCAGCCGCATTTCTAATAACATCTTTAAGATCGAGGAACAAAGAGTCAATTCTTTCGTCAAATGTCTCTTTCAGTTGAGTTATTTCAGTGCAGATACCGGTGATTCGAGATTCCAATCTCTTGATCTAAGGGGCTTCTTCCGAGAACTCGTTTAGATTTTCCGTTAGAAGGGTCGGGATTTCGTCTGGTGCTCTTCGAAATAGCCATAATTATAACTATTGTTATACAAATTTGACTGAATAGAGTTAAAAATTCAAAGTTTAAATCGGAAAAGGGAGAGATTAAAGACGGACAATAAGCAACTAAGGCTCACATGTTCGTAGCGGGAGGCGGAGTCCGGAAGGACTTTGGATTGAATTATGGAAAGGATGTTTCCCATGGTGGGAGAGATTAGGATAAAAGGGCATAGCCTCAGGAGAGAGGGGCGCCTTTTCAAAACAGACATACGGGGAATCTTTCAGACAAAGGGTGGTGAAGTTGTGGAATTTCTTGCCACATGCCGCTGCATAGCCCACGGCGTTCGGTACATTTAAGACAGACATTGAGAGTTTCTTGATTGGACATGGCATCAAAGGTTCGGGGGAGAAGGCCGGGAGCTGGGGTTGAGGAGGACGGAAAGAAAGGATCAACCATGAGTGAATGGTGGAGCAGACTCGATGGGCCGGATGGCCTAACTCTGCTTCCATGTCTTATGGCCTTATGGAAATGAGGATTGAGCAGGAGACTGCGAGACTTTGTCTGAGTTTTATATTTGGACGGTCGGTGCTGGTACGGGTGGGAACCCACAACGCCGTATTTGTAACCCTTTATTATCTAATGTTATGATAAACATATTCTCTCTGAGTCAGGTACTGAGGTGTGTGAATCACTATATGCAGATGATGGAGCTTTATGGCATAGAGGCATAAATTACAATTATTCTGTATATTGGATCCAATTAGCAGCTAATAATTTTGAACAGTCGGCAAATATATGAGAATTTAAGCTTTCAGTCGCTCCTGAACAAGTTCTGTGTTTTATAAATGTGATTAATAGGCATGCAGTTGATTTGAAATGATATGGTCGAACTCTTTAAGACGTGACAGCGGGAAGATTTCCAGGCATGTGGATGGATAATCAGCTGGCATGGAAGCGCCATATCAGAAAATAATAACATTAAATATTCTCAGTTGTCTATATGGGTATTCTGGGGAGCTACATGAATATCATTGTGGGCCATGTTCATTTGGTTAATTGGATCTATTCTTGATTATGGCTATGTGACTTGTGGATCAGCGTCATCTTCAATTTAAATGTGTTCGGAAGTGTTCTGGCGCAATAAGGCGGTCCTCTGTTTCAGACTTACTGGTTGAAATGAGCCAAGTATAATTGCGGAGATTGCAGTTGATATTAACTAACTGGATTCATTAGACGGGACAAATAAATTATCATCCTGTTGAAGTTGTGTTCGAGGACGGTTGGCAACATCAGGCGAAGAGTGTTTTCAAGTTTAGGTGGCTGGGATTTTATCACGCTGGAAAGATGGGATTGCGCAATTATGCAATATTCCCAATGTCACGTTCTTTGAAACACCATCTTGTTCGGCCTCTGACTAGCTGATTTTAGGTCACACAGTTTAATAAGTCTGAGAATTGGACAATGTCCGAAAGTCTGTTGGTTCATCATTATATTTTGGAAAACTATTATGATATATTAACTGTCGCAGAAGAATCAAAACTGAGATGTTCCTCTGGCTGTTTCTGTGCCTTAATTACAGGTAACGACAATGAAAGAACTTACTAACCATTATATCAGTATATAGTGTAGCGTTTGTTCTAGCAGTTGGTCAGATTTACTTTTGGAAACTCATTGGCCCATTTCTTATGAGTTTTATGGGCCTTCATATGGGTCTCAGCCTGCACGGAGAAGTTGAGTTACAAAAGCTGATACAATTCCAGCGGTGGAGAGAGAGATTCCACCCGGCAAATCAGAAGCTAAGGATTGAGAATTATAGCAAGACTGTTGGGATAATGAGCATAAAGGAAACGCCACTGCAGAATGCGCAACTGTTAGCTTAATCGTGGAACGGAGTAAAATTATAAGGAAAAGAATTTTAAACAAAAAAGCAGTGAAGGTTTTTTTTTGTAAGTCTCTGCACCACACCCCAGTCCAGTTAGTGGCGGGGATGCGACTTTAATTTGATCTGTCAAACACCTTTTAACCAAAACCCGCCCCATTTCGAATTATATTAGCAAATCATTCAAGGGCAAGGCGGAGAGTACTGTGATTGACATTGGATTAGGCAGCCAGTAATCGACTAGATCCCGCCGTTTTGTGGGCTGTAAGGTTGATGGGCCGCAAAGGGAATAGATGGAGATAAGCACAGACCAATGGCCGGATAGCGTTTCGGGCAGGTCTTTGACTGTCATCTGGCAGGTCCAATACGTTACTGAGTCTCCAGAACGATGCCTTGCCCCTCACAAAACACATACTATCCTAACGATCCAGAGCTGCCGGTCGATGAGACAACCTGCCAGGGAATAACAGCTGGGTGATCAGGGGGTGAATGTGAGGAGATGGAACCCTCACTGCAACCGCCTTTGGCTTGTGCTCAGGTCGCGGCTTTATTAATGAACTGAAGCACCGAGGTGACCGGATATTTCACCGCGCTGATCACCTGCTCCCTGAATTTCGACTGAGTCACCGCGTAAATAAATGTGTTCGTGCAGCAGCTGAAATCTCTCAGCAAAAACCCGACGTAGATAAAGATCCATTCAGAATCATTGAATTCGAATCCTTTTCCTGAGACCTGATAATATATGAAATTTACAACCAGTGTCATCCACAGGAGGATGAAGCTGCCGGAGAGGGTGAAGAGTAAAACCACAGACCTCCTCCTGCTCTCCATCTCCGGGTCACTGCGGTTCTCCCTCTTGCTCTGACCCTTCAGCCCCTTACGGACCCGACTGGCCATTAAAATGTGTCTGATTGTCAGAGCGTTGAGCAGCAGGATCCCAGCGAAAGGGAGGAACGGAACTAACACCGTATCGAGCCAGTCATAACCCACCCACCAGGGGTCAGTGAAATAATTGTCCTTGGTAATACAATGCCACGGTACATTGTCGATGATCATCCGGGGTTCCCATGTGAAGTATCGGGGAACGTTTTTCAGACAGAACAGTACGCCGGTTGTTGTTAGAACCACAGCCGCAGTTTTCCCGGTGCAATATTTTGTTTTCAGTTTCAGGCAGCAAATGGCGACAAACCGATCAAAGGTGAAAGTGACGGTGAACCAGACAGAACAGTCTGTGGCTGTGAACGTCAGTACATCGATAACACTGCACACAGGGGTGATGCTCAGAAAACTCTTAGGGAAGTAATAGTTTTTGATTTGCCACAAAATGACCTCGGTGACAATGGTCAGTAGATCGGCCGCTGCCATAGCCACCAGGTAGTGAGTGGTACAGGTAGAGAGACCGCACTTTCCCCGGGACAGGATCACAATCGCCACTAAATTCACTGGAGAGAGAGAGGGAGAGAAACAGACACTGGGCATTACTTGACACATTCTCCGGGAATTAACACCGGATCGAGTTGCAGCTAAGGATGTCTGTGAACGGCTGCTAATCCAGCACCAGACACGGGTCACACTATCTGTGAACTGTTTTCTTCAGTGTGGAGATAAAGCAATGTGTGGGGAATCGTCGGCGATATAAACGAGCTGAATGAACAACAACGATCGCTGCTGATCCCGATTCCAGTCGCTGATGGGGCCGGTTTCACTGACTTAACCGTGACTGACCAGGACTCTGGAAAATCAGCATCTGATGTGTCCAAGATGAGATACAGAGGGGAGAAACACACTGAAAACACTGGAAACAGTATTAGCAAACAGAGACTGAGTGGCTCAGTTAACGGATGAATTCTACACCGCAGATCAATTCGATAACACACATGGACAGATCCCTGGAAACCGGATCGGGTGATCAGACCAAATTGTTGACCAAAAGGCAGCGGGATACGATTGTGACAGACTCCACAGGGAGACGCGAAACACAGCACCTGGGGCTCTCTTTGATCAATAACTCAGAAACAGTGAACCTGACAATGTACCGCCCCTCCCCGACCCCAGTCACAACTTCTCGGAGAGCTGCCTGTCCTCAGCACTGGGACAAATCTGGACAAGGTATCATTAAAGGCAAGAACAGCGTTTGAGTCGATCCCGTGAGTTAGAGGAGAGACAGAGGTTTAGTTCACTTTGGCATTGAATAAGAAAAATCGGAAAGTGGAATTGACAGGATCGATATCTCTGACGGATATTTGTGCAATGATCAACAATTTGGAGAATTGTAAAATGATCAGGAATAGGTTCACACAGGTAACAATCAGAAAATCCAAACATTAATCCCTCTGCTCACTCACCGGGAACTCCAACAACGACAATGAACACGTACAATATTCTCTCCACTCTCATGTACACATCCAACAATGCAGACATTTTCTCTGTCGAGTGATTTGCCCCCCTCCCCGGGTTACACGCGATCTCTCGGAATGAAATGCAGACGCAGCACATGCATTGGGTTTTTAATACAATTTAGTCACTCCACAGGGACTGGTTTAAAAATAAAGATTTTCAATTATTCACAAATCGATTACATCAGACAGGTGAAATTCCCGCGGTGACGAATGGCGATTAAACTGTTCAATTAATATGAAGACCATTGGGAGATAATTTGTCCCAACGCAGGTGACTGAACCGTCCGAGTTATCTCTTCAATTAAATGTGCTTCCAGTGTAAATATGCACTTCAAAGTAACCATTTATCAGACACAAAATATTGAAATAAATTATGCCATTGTAGCTTGTGAAATTGTATTGAATCACGAACACTATGCCGGCTGGTGATAGAGTGGGATCAGCGACTTTTGAGCGAAGGTTCCCGAGTTCGAATCCAGTCGGCTCCAAAAAAACCTTTTTGTGTCTGTGTGTGGGTAGACCGACTGTCTCTGCCTGACCCAGCCGGACTATACACGTGTCTATCTCCAATTCACTTTATCCCCTTGGATTAGTCTCTTCTCATCTGTTTCCGCAAACTGCACAGTTCCAACACTTCACAAAATGGCTGCCTGAACAATAAAAAAGACAAGAACAGAGGGCATAATTCAAATTGCATTTATTAGTAATGTATGTACAAATGAAATAACTTCGAGACTTGTCGCAGCTCCAAATCAGGAGGCACCCCTACATGCACATTAGTTTGTCCCAGAGAAAGAATAATTTCAAACATTTCACAAAATGGTTGTCTCAATTTAAAACACAGCAAGAACAAAGGTCAACGTTGATTTTGCATTTATTATTAAAGTATGGATAAACGGAAAAACCTCGAGATTCAACACCCCTCCAGATGCCCCGCCTCAGCCAGGTTAGTGCTCACCCCCAAATCCGCCAACACACCCAACTCTGTGCAAATCAGTCTGCACCCACAAATTTGTGCTCACCAGAAATGCATCATTCAACCCTCAAATCAGTGTCCACCCCAAAGCATCCGGCACCAGGAAATCCTTGTGGACCCACACATTCGCTGACATACACCTAAAGCTGAGCACATCCGTCCGCACCACCAGATCCACTGACAAACCCCGAAATATGCCTGCATCCCCATTTATCTGACCAAACATTAACATGTATCATCCTGTCCTGGTGACGACGGACCTCCCAATCCCCTGCAATATTATCACAGTATGTCCCTAGAAAATCTTTTTCTCAATCTTCACCACTTTCCTCACCACGGCTTCTGCCCTTTTATACTTCATAAGGTGACTGGGACACTGATACTTCTTCACTTTCCTAAACGCCTTTTCTCAATCTCTAATCGCCTCTGCACACTCCTCAGTCCACAGTGACACAGTTTGTATTCCCATACTCTTTGTAATGGGAATCACATCCATCGCAATTTGCGATGGAATAACGTGACATAACCTTTCATTGTAAAAATACACATCTTCTTCAACATTCTGTAGCAGTTCCAGAACTACTGTGAATATTAAATCTCGTGCCCATTCAGACACAGAAGTTGAAAAACTGTTCTTTAATAAAACCATTACTATCATTCTGCAAACAATCCCTCAGTGAACTGCGTTAAAATCTCAGCAGCAGACAACTCTTCATGAGCGAGAACCAAATATACTTTCTCACAACTCAGTAAAAAGTTTTCCACAAGCTTGTAAACCATAATCTGTTTTATACAACTACCTGCTGAATCAAATATTTCTACAGCAAATCCCACATACGGTTCATTCACATTCACAACTCTACACCCTGCCTCCTTTCTTATAAAACTGACAGCACTACCTCTCTCTCAAATGTCCAATCACGCCAAACGACAATATAATCCTGCACAGAAAAACTTAACTGTGAAGATAAAATCTTTTCCTCAATAGACAAAACATCGGGAGATTCTGACAAATGTGAAACAGACTTCTTAATGTGTTGACAATGAAAAATCAGGCTGGGATAGACTAGGATGCAGATACTCCACCCCTCAGATCTTCATTTACAGCTTCCAACATGACACCGGTTGCACTGAGATACCTTTCTGCCGCTTTCACAATCATTTTATGTTTTGCCAGTAGGACGAGATGTCTGATCAGTGCAATTCACCACATCCATTATAAACATCACAAACTCAGTTGTATCCACCAGTACAGTATCTTTCCTGAGAGAACTGTGATGCGGACATATATCCACTGACCTCCTAGTCTATTCTCTGACTGGGAACACTTTATTAAGTTTAACAGTCAGAGTCAGGTTCAACATTTTGCAAGGTCTCTGCATAAGACACACCCATCTGAACTTTAACTTGTTGAACTGATCCGCCTCTATTTTCCTGAGGCAATTTAGTTGTTGTTTTCACATTCCCACCTCTCTCCATGACTGAAATTCACATTAACTACTCATCTCATTTGACCGACAGGTTCCTCTGCCGGTGACAGCAGGGACAGTGAAGGGTCTGAACTACGATAGGCCTGATGGAAATCTGCCCCAGACTCAGACACCCCTCTTCTGCTCTATCGCTATGGCGGAGTTCAGCGATACTGCTGTCGGTGGTCGTCGGCCGCGGCATCTATAGGGACGGGCGTGGCTCTCCGTCCACACCTCCGAGTGTCTGTTCCGGCGATGTTTGCCAGACCTCCCTCAGCCTCCGCCGATGCAGAGAAAATTGCGCCATCAGCCGGCAGCAGGCACTCTGGGAGTTTATGAACTACGATCCTCCACACTCCTGGTGAATCTCCTTTGGAGATCTCCTGCACAAAATATACTTTGTTTAGGATGCAACAGTTTAAGAAACATAACAGGTCAGGCACAATCTCCTGAGAGGAATACTGTCGAAGTTTCGGATGAAACCCTCCAGTTTCAGCATTGAGAGTGGCCCTTCCAGGCTGCACTGGTGTCCACCAAAATTGTCCCTTCTGCCTGCGTGTGAGCCATTTCCTCTGGGCATGAGTCAGCTTGAATAGTCTCATGGGCACAGAAGCTGAAAGTTTATTTTCCCTGCTGCAGGAGTCTTTAACTAAACCTTTCCTATCCTATACTTAATCACAATGCCTTTTAAATTTGTATCAGTACAGGACCACAAAGAAGTTAGTGTTTAGTCTCTCATCGAGCAGTAAGGTGGATTATTTACTCAGAGCCTGGTAGGATATACTGCAGATTATTGAGAGAGACAGGAAATGACATCACTAGTGACTTGACCAATATATTTGTGCTCTCTGAAGACACGAGTAAGATCTCAGAAAAGCGCTGATCGATCTTATTCTGTTATTTAAGAAGGGGGTGGATAATCCTGGACAATATAGACACGTGAGGGGGAGACACTTTTCTGAAGAAGATTCTTAGGGATTGGATGCAGAGGTCTCAAACTCCTCACACATCAACATACCCATCGTCTCCTGCAGAGTGTGATAGTCTGTTTCCCGACGGCCCTTTCGGCCGGCACCAGGACCATCCCTCCCGTCCATGTACCTGTCCAAGTGTCTCAATGGAACCTCATTTCTCCACTTCCACTGGCGTCTCATTCCACACTCACACTGCCCTCTGAGTAAAGAAGTTCCCTCACATTTTACCCTTAAACCCTTGTCATTTTACCCCGAACTTATGACCTCTTATTCAAGCCTCACCCAACCTGAGGGGGAAAAGCCTCAGCTTCGATGCGACAAAACCCTTTGAATCTTTCTCTCCTACTCGGGTCCTCACCTCCTGGAAACATCATTATGAATGTTCGCTCTAATCGTTCAAGGTTCTTGATGTTTGTTCGTGTAGATTGGAGACCCTGGTTAGATGCACGGAGCTTAGAAAAATAGAGGGCTGTCGGTAAGCCTAGACAGTTCCATTGTAAGGACAGGTTCAGCACAGCTTTGTGGGCCGAAGGACCTGCATTGTACTGTAGGATCATACTTTCTATGAACCAAACTGCACACAATACTCCAGGATTGTCCTCAAGAAAGTCCTTTACAACTTCAACATAACATTGCAATTCGTGAACTCAGTACTCTGATTCATGAAGGCCAAAGTGCCAAAGGCTCTCTTCATGACCCTGCCCTGAACTATGGAACTGTATTCCCGGATCCCTCTGCTCTCCGCAGACCACAATCCCCGACCAGTCACCGACCCTGTTGTTCCTGGCAAATCGTAACACCTCACATCGGTCCTCATTACATTCCAGCTGCAAAACCGTCAGCCCATTTATCCAGCTGCTAAACTCTTCTCCAAGTTTTGATAGTCTATCTCACTGCCACTCATGCTCTGTATCCAGGTGTCAGCTGCAAATCCAGTTTACCATATTCGCATTGAAATCCACAGTTACGTCGAGCTGAGGAGGACGATGGCGCCTAACGGCGACTCCTTGTTTGCGACTTCGGAAAGAGCTCTAGTTCTATTTTAATATCTCTATTTTCCCTCTCAGATTGCTTTTGAAGACCCCGACCTGGAATTACAAGCTGACGTTGGTTCTTGGTGGGGATGGGACCCGTTCTCGGAGTCTGATGACTGGCCGTTATTCGATATACCAAGGACGAGGGCTAAAACACCAGCGCGCCTTCAGTATTCCGGGATTTCGTGGCTCTGGCGGCGGGTGGAGTCGAGGTCGGTGCCGTTGCAGGAAATCGGTGCGTCGTGGGAGGCGGAAGATGGAAAGCAGCGAGCTGGCTGCTGGCCGTGTGCCCGGAGACCCGAGTTCCTCGGGCACAGAGCTCGGAACAAACAACACAACAGACATTTAACATCTTAAATCAGCGAGCTGTTTGTAATGTCCCCACTGTGCCGGTGAAACGGGGACACCCATTTTTTCCCTTATTAGAGAGGGAAAGAGAGAGAGAGAGAGAGAGAGAGAGAGAGAGAGGGTGGAGAGGCTGTGGTTTGTTGAATTACCGGGTGAACGTTTAGTCTTTGGGGTTGTGCAAGTCTGTGCCCCTTTTGACGCTTTGCTGCACGTTTCAATGCTGGCTGGAGGCTGCCGGTGCTTTCTTTAACTGGTGGTTCGGGGAGGGGGAAGAGATGGTTGCTTTACTACTGCTTATGCATGGGTGGGGTGAACTGGGGGGAATTTGGGGAGCTAGCATTTAACTGTCATTCATTCTATGGGGCTCTCCTCTGATTTCGTGGATGGTTGCGAAGAGAAGAATTTCAGGATGTATATTGCATACATTTCTCTTACATTAACTACACATTTGAAACATTTGATACCTTTGAAACTCTTCTATATCCTGTCCCTTAGACTGTCTGACAATAAGTTAACCGCTGGTGTCAGGCTCATCCGCCTCTACTTTCCCGGCTCATCGTCAGAGCCTTTCACAATTCGATAGGTTTCAATCGGGTCACCCCTCATTCCTCTGATTCCCAGTGAATGCTGACCGAAAGCCATCGAACCTGGAATCATGTTCGTGAACCTCGTTGAACCCTCTCCAGTTTCAGCACATTCTTCTGAACATAAGCGGTCTAAACCTGTTCACAATACTCCGTTTGAAGCCACTCCAGCACTTTATAAAGCCGATTCAGATCCTCGACTGCTCAGAGCATGAATGGATATGGAGAGCGAGGGCAGTGGCAAAAGTTTGTGTAGAGAAGTCTTTGCATCTACTAACCACAAGATCATTTGTTTCACGGTCAAAACGCATAACGTTAGGTCTGGTGTGCGCGGTGAGATTCTAACTTGGAGAAAGGTCAGTTTTAATGGAATCAGAAGTAATCTGTCAAGTGTGGATTAGGACAGGCTGCTTTCTGGCAAATGTGAACTTGGGAAGTGAGAAGCTTCAAAAAGTGTAACTTTGGGAGTAAAATTCTTATATATGTCTGACTGAATAAAAAATAAAGTTGAAAGATGTCGGCATCTATAGATCTTGAGGCCCTGGTGAAGATATAAAAGGAGGTTCCCTGCAGGTATAAGCAGGCCGGAACAAATGAGGTGCGTATGGTGTATAAAAATGGAGAGAACATAAGTTAGTGATATAGAGGGTAAAGGAAGTCATGAGGTTGGTCTAACAGACAGGGTAAGGGAGAATCCTAAGGACTTCAAAGGACAAAATTGGTCCTCTGGAAGACCAGAATGGTAAACTGTGCGTGGAACGAAAGAGACGGGAGATCTTAGATTATTATTATTTATTTTTTGCATTTGTATTTACTCGGGAACAGTCAGCAAGTTTTTAGATCTGAATCAAAGCCACATCAACTCTCTGGACCCCACAAAGGGACAAAGGGTTTTTTCTCTCTCCTGTGGTAAATTGTGCCGTAGACTTTCGCTGTACCAAAGTTGGCTCAACTGAAATACCGGCCCACATAGACATAAAAGACGGGATATCGGTCAGGACGACAGACCTTTTCGCTCATTTCCGCGCGAGTGATCGCCATGGCTTTGAGTATATAAGACTGCCGGTGCTGCAGTGCTCAATGCCCGCTCCATGACGAACGGATAAGCGAGGCTTTGGGCCTACTCCGGGCTGCCCCGGGGTTCGAATCGGATTTGGTTCTGTTTTGGTTCAATTCTGGTTCAGAATGCTCTTGTTTGCTTCATTTTTTCACATGATGCATGTTTATTCTCTTTTGATGGTCTTAAAAAAAATCATTATTTTTTAAATTGGAATCTTTTGCATTACTTCCATTGTGGCACCCTGCAAAGAAGGACATCTCTAATTTGTAAAATCTATGTATTCTTTGATAATACATGCATACTGATCTTGAAAAATACACGAAGACTTGGCCTCGGCAGTCTTTTGTAAAACTGCTGAACAATAATTGTTATCCTCTAATCCTCTGATACCTCACCCTGTCGCTATGGATGATTGAAATCTCCAGACGGGGATGGGCTATACGTATATAGAGTACTATGCAAGCATTTCAGACTGATAGAAGTCTTCTGCTGCCGAAAAAAAACAAATGCCTTAATATGTCAGAGATGGAAAACTGTGTTCCGACATAGGTCTATTGAGGAATTGAGTGTGAAGTGGCGATGAGAAGGGGGTGTTGTTTGGGAAAAGGTGAAGTGACAGTGGAGGGACTGGGAAGCACAGAGAGGCGTTCTGTAATGACGAACTAGTCAACTGATTGGAATCAAGTGCCCTTTGTTTGGTGTCTCAGGGATGGACATGACTACATTATCATCAACACCACCCTCTCTACTCTCTGATTCCTCCTCTGCCACCTGTCCCACCTACCTCCACCGACACCCCTCCCCCCAGTGTTGCTGCATCATCCCCTTTCCCAACATCGCTTTCTCCCGCCAGAGTTATAAACTCGCTCTCCAATGCGCGGATTGTCAAATACAGTCTGAGCATCCAAACTATGTAACATGTATATTACCTAATGTATGTGAATAAAACAATTTGGAATTGTGTATATGTGTGCTAATAGGCTAGTAGATGATGTGGAAAACGGTAGTGTTGTAAACAGCATAAAAGACTGGCAAAGCGTGGAGTGGAATTGTAGCTGTTAGTCCCTGAGAAACAGGAACAGAATTAGGCTCATCAAATCTGCTCCTGCTGATCCAGTGTTCATCACAGCCCCAATCTCCTGCAAATAGAAGTAAGTGTATACCCTCATCCAAATCATTTTCATTTTCCACACAATACGTCCTAATCACAGTCTTGAGGTTAGAATGAAACCTCTCCAAGTCTCCTTGCGATTCTTGATGGTATGCAAATGAGGTGATCTACTTAGCTCCCAGTTTATAAACATCTGTTAAAACAATCCAGACATAAAATTACTGCCTTGATCAGATTGTATTTCCTTAGGCAGCATAAAATAAGTAAAACTTTTAATTATAGCCTTTGTTGCAGTTATAGTTGTTATATTCCTAAGTGGTACTGCCTCTGGAAACCTAGATGCAGTGCACATGATAGTCAGCAAGTACTGACAGCCAGTTTTTGTTTTTGGTAATGGTCCTACACAATCTATAATAATTTTGGAAAACGGTTCACCGAATGTAGGAGTAACTTGATTAGGTTTACCTACAATTTAGCAAGTATGACACGTTCTGCAAAACGTCGCCACATCTTTTCTCAAACCAGGCCAGTAAAAATGTTTTAAAATCTAGTCCCCAGTTTTCCTTACCCCTTGATGTCCACCCAAGGGCACACTATGGGCTAAAGTTAAAACCTCATTTCGATAAACATTAGGAACAATTACCTGGTGAACAATATTCCATTCATTACTTGCAGGAATTGTAGGCGGTCTCCACTTCCTCATCTATACCCCTTTCTCAAAATAATATTCTGCAGGCACCTTATCAATTTCACTATCCGGTAGAGCTTGTTGTTTTAATTTGATAATCCCAGGGTCTCTACTCTGCTCGGCTATAACCTCCTTCCGAGACAGAGACAAATCTTCATGGTCAGACTTACTGCAAGAATCTTGTTCAAACAATGAAGGTAAGAAAGTTTCTGTCACATCCGCAAAACACGAAGCATGAGTTGAACAATCATGAGTAACAACCTCATTCTGCACATCAATCTTTTTATTCATAGCTCGAGTTACAACACAAGGAGGAAACTGTGTTAGAATCCATCCGTGGTTCCTCTGACTTTATTGTCAAATGCACTTCAAGGAAAAATTTATCCACCTGCCAAGTTATTTCCTAACAATAAAGAAATATCATTCACAGGCACTCTAGGTTGTAGTCCTACTTTAACAAGTCTTGTGACTAACCCTGACTTTAACTTACTCTATGCAAATATACAGGCATAAGGGCACTCCCAACACCTCGTGTATAATTTACCTCACTAGTATCAGATTCATCATTAAACTTTAACATGCTGTCTAACATCAGCGATTGAGAAGCTCCAGTATCCTTAAAGATTTTTATTGCCACAGGAGCAGATACTTCTTTCAAGGATACAAATCCTTCAGTTATAAAATGATCAGATCCCTTCTTAACTTGGTCAGACTCTAACAAAGCTTCATTTGTGTTTATGAAACCTGTGGATTTACAAGTGTTTCAGTATGTTCCACACAAGCAACTGGGACTGTTTCCTTCTTCTTCTTTTTCAATCGGAAACAGTTAGCTCTGACGTGACCAGGTACTTACAATAATTACAAATGGCACCAAACTGTCTTTCCTTCACAGGATTACCTTCCTCCTTACCTTTCTCACTAACTTGTGATTTAATTTCTGGTTTAACTTAATTCTCTGTATTATTTTGTCTTTTAAAAGTTCTGCCCTGAGGAAATTTATTCATATGGGATAAAGCATACTCATCAGCTAATTTAGCTGCAATGTAGCAATGTCTCTCTCATTTAAGTATGTATTTACTTCATCAGGGATCCTCCTTTTAAATTCCTCCATTAAAATCAGCTCTTTCAATTTATTATAGTCCCCATTTACATTTTTAGTGGAAACCCATCACTGAAAACGCACAGCTCTATCCTGGGAAAATTCCACATTAGTTTTTTTTCACAGATTTCATCAAATTTATGAATCTTTCTCTGTATGCTTCCGGAAAAAGCCCATACGCCTTTAATATGTCCAGTTTCACAGTATCATGATCAAGTGCTTGCTCAGCAGTTAAAGCTGTATAAACTTGTTGTGCTTTGCCTTTAATTACACTCTGTAACAACACGGGCTATTTCTCATTCGGCCACTCTGAAATAAAAGCAACAGTTTCGAAATGTTGAAAATATTTCTCTACTACTGTTTCATTAAAAGAAGGGACGAATTTAATTTCCTGACTAACAACAAACGTTTTTCTAGAACTAGAAGATTCATTTTCGGACCTTAATTCCACCACCGCAAGTTCAAATTCTGTCTTTTTATTTTCAACTTCTAATCGACGTAGTTCCAAATTAGCTTCCAATTGTTTCTGATTTAACTCAGCTTATGGTTCCAATTCTAACTGGCTCGCTGCTTTACTTGCAGGGAACTAATCTAAAATCGTTTCATTAAACACATCCAAATCTACACAGTGTTCCGCGATTTTCCTCCGAATTACAGGCTTTGTTGTAAATTTCGAAATATCTTTAATTTCCAACCTGCTAGCAATTTCAAATACACCATTTCTTTTTGGCCTTCGCTAACAACTCTGGGTCTGGCGATGCCAGGAAGTCATCAATATTCATTGTTGCCGAATACCGCTCACAAGCCAATCCAACAAAAGAATCGGGTATTCCCTTTTCCCAAAACATCGAGATACTGTATGTTACTGAAAAGGGGTTTGCTAATGGTCGCGGATGAGGCTGTCTCGCCGGATTTGGGGTTACACATGAATCTGTGGTGCATGCGGATGTGGATATTGTAGAGAGAGTGCAGAGCAGATTTACAACGATGTTGCCAGCATTGGCGCAGTACTCTATAAGAAAAGATTGTTTCAACGAAGCTTTGTCTCTTTGGAGCGACGGAGTTTGAGAGGTGACCTAATAGAGGTTTATAGGATAAAGAGCGTCATTGAATGCATGTATAGTCAGAGGCTTCTTCCCAGGCTGAAATGGCTGACACGAGATGCATAGTTTTAAGGTGATTGGAAATAGGTACCGAGAGAATGTCAAGGGGATGTATTTCTCAACAGCGTGGTCGCTGTGCGGAATACACTGCCGACGGCGGCAGTGGAAGCGAGTACAATAGTGTATTTTGGAATCCAGAGCCTTAAGTATGGAGACCCAAAATGTATTTGTGCCTGACAGATTTTGGGCTCAGCAACTTGATTCAATTTGTTGACTCGTTGATAAGACAGACTGATGAGGGCACAACGAGATGGTATACGGTTAAAGGCAAGATTAATAATAGAGTTGCTGAGCATAGAGTTCTTGGGATCAATAGTCATATCTCCCTGAGAGGGTCGATACAGTTCGATAAGGTGACGATGAAGACTAATGGAATGCTTCGTCGAGGCATTGAGTTGAAAAGTTAGGGGATTACGCTGCAAGTTTATAACTTGCTGGTTAGGCCAGAATTGGAGTACTGCATAGAGCTGCGGTCGCCCCACTATAAAAAGGATGTTTTGGGGAGAGTGGAGAAGAGATTTGCAAGGTCACTGGCTGGTTTAGCGGGCATATCACTAGAGTCTGGACAGACATAATTTCTTTCGCCTGGATCGTTGGCGGCTGAGGGGAGATCTGATCGTGGTTTCAAGGATTATGAAAAGCATGGATAGAGTGGACAGAGTACACCTGATTCTCAGTGTTGAAGTATTTTCTGCTCTTCTCTCTCTCCCTCACATACTCTCTGACACACACGGACAATATTTCTCGTTATCCTCTTGAGAGCCACATGCCTGCTGCTCCCAATATGCATGTCAATGGAACAACAGTCCGGGAGAAATAGCTTGGAGACGAGACAGTGAACGTGACGATCTGGCGCCCGGGCTAGATCCATTGAAGCTGTATCTGGGTTGCGCTCAGGGCGCGTCTTTATTAATCAACTGAAGCAAAAAGATGACGGGGTATTTCACCGCTCTGATGACCTGTTCTCTAAATTTCGACCGAGTCACTGCGTAAATAAATGTGTTCGTGCACAAGCTGAAATTCCTCAACAAAACGCCGACCTCATGAAATATCCATTCGGAATCACGGAAATTGAAACCATTTCCTCTGACCTGATAATATATGAAATTCACAACGCAGGTCATCCACAGGAGGATGAAGCTGCCAGAGAGGGTGAAGAGTAAAATCACAGACCTCCTCCTGCTCTCCATCTCCGGGTCGCTGCGGTTTTCCCCCTTGCTCTGACCCTTCAGCCCCTTACGGAGTCGACTGGCCACTAAACTGTGTCTGACTGTCAGAGCGTTGAGCAGGAGGATCATAACGAAAGGGAGGAACGGAATTAAAACCGTATCGAGCCAAGCATACCCTACCCACCTGGGGTCAGTGAAATAATTGCTCTTAAGTTTACAAAGCCACGGTACATTGTCAATAATCGCTCTGGGTTTCCAGATAAAGAAGCGGGGAACGTTGTTCAGACTAGATAATACGCCGGTTGTTGTTAGAAACACAGCCGCAGTTTTGCCGGTGCAAAATTTTGTTTTCAGCTTCTGACAGCAAATGACGACAAGCCGATCAAAGGTGAAAGTGACGGTGAACCAGACAGAACAGTAGGTGACGACGAACCTCAGTGTCTCGATAGCACTGCACACGGGAGTGATGCTCAGAAACTTCGACAGAAGGTAATTTTTCTTTATCCGATACAAAATGACTTCGAAGACAATAGTCAGTAGATCCGCCGCTGCCATGGCCACCAGGTAGCGAGTGGTGCAGGTGGAGAGGCCGCACTTTCCCCGGGACAGGATCACAATCGCCACTGCATTCACTGGGGAGAGAGAGAGAGAGAGAGAGAGAGAGAGAGAGAGAGAGAGAGAGAGAGAGAGAGAGAGAGAGAGAGAGAGAGAGAGAGAGAGAGAGAGAGAGAGAGAGAGAGAGAGAGAGAGAGAGAGAGAGAGAGAGAGGGGGGGGGGGCGGTGGGGGAGAGATTGCAGACATTACTGAACTCATATACTCTGGCAATTAGCATCATCAGTTTTCAGCCAAAGATCAGGAGTACGAGAGTGCGTAAGCGGCTGCTGACGTCCCTTCACCGTGGAGATAAAATGATGTGTGACAAGTCACCGAAGTTAAAACGGTGCAAATCCGATTCCGGTCGCTGACGCAGATTTATCCGTGCCTGACTAGGCCTCTATAAACAGGGCTGAGGAGGGATCCGGAAAGAAGCAACGCTCACAAAGTACTGGAGGACTCAGCAGCTCAAGAAGCATTTCTCCAAGTGAACCGGCACTGAACGTTTCGAGGCGAGACTCATCGTCATGGCGAAGCCTTTCAACTTAGTAACGAAAGGCGGAGTGCCCCCGTTAACGGACTCATTCCAGAGCGAAGTTCAATTCGATAACACAGGGCACCAAGTCTGTGGACCGTGCTACAGATGATCAAACCCTATTATTGACCAACAGGCAGTGGAATGCTGCTGGGAGAGACAAAACAGTGAAACATGAAGCACTAGATTAGGTGTTCAATCTGATGAATAACTCAGTGAACATCACGATATAAAACCATCCCGGCAAAAACCCGGAATCATTCCCATTAAAGTCTTTCCAGTCAGACCTTCCCTGAGAGCTGCCTGTCTCCACCACTGATACCACTTCGGAACAGCGGCTCAGTAAATACAAGGACAACGTTCGAGACGATCCCTTGTGGCAGAAGACAGACAGACATCTTTTCTCGCTTGTGATTACACATGAAAACTCAGCATGTAGAAATGACAGAACTGATATCTCTGACGGATATGTGTCCAATGATCGTACACGTCATCAAGCCGGAAGCTTGTAAAATGATCATAAACAGTTCACAAAGGTTAACAGTCAGAAATACCGAACGCGAAGGCGGCGCACTCACCAGGAACTCCAATGACGGCAATGAACATATACAATATTTTCTGTACAATCCTGTAACTATCCAACATGGAAGGCATTTTCTCCGTCCAGTGATTCGTTCCCCAATGCGACAGCCGACCTCACTGAATGAAATGTTGAGGCAGCATAAGCTTTGGGTTTTAATACCATTCAGCGACCCCACTGGGACGGATTTAGAAATAAAGATTTTTAAACTATTTCCTAACCGATTACGTCAGACACGGCAATCCCTGCGGTGACAGATAGTGATTGATTTAGTGAATTAATTGTAAACGATGGATAATGCGATTGTACTAACGCGTGTAAATTGCGAGCAGCATTCACCCAGCGAAGGGAACATTGTTTCAAACACCATCAGACCCAGCTCACCACAGTTTGTGTGCGTCGGTGTGACATTCATTCAGCGAAGGGAAGATTGTTTGAAACACCATCAGACCCAGCTCACCACAGTTTGTGTGTGTCGGTGTGACATTCACCCAGTGAAGGGAACATTGTTTCAAACACCAACAGACCCAGCTCACCACAGTTTGTGTGTGTCAGTGTGACATTCACCCAGCGGTTGACGATTTCGTACAGCAGACCGCAGAGAGTCAAAGGACCGCACGTTCTGATTTTCCACCATTTGTGAACGCACCTCATCTGAGTGCAACCTCAAACAGGAGAAAGTCTGCAGATGCTGGACATCAAATAAACCCTCACATTTCCATTCTGCTTCCCATTCCCATTCCCACACATCGGTCCACAGCGTCCTCTGCTGGCGCAGAGACCACACACAATTTGGACAACACCACAGCAACCCCGTTCACCATTCTCAATGTCAGAGAAATGTATACAAACAGAGACTTACTTTATTGATCCCGAGGGAAACTGGGTATCGTTACAGTAGAACCAACCAAGAATAGTGTAGAAATATAACAATATAAAAGCATAAATAATTAAATAATAATAAGTAATTTATGCCAAGTGGAAATTATTCCAGGACCAGCCTATTGGCTCAGGGTGTCTGACACTCCGATGGAGGAGTTGTAAAGTTTGATGGCCACAGACAGGAACGACGTCCTTTGGCGCTCAGTGTTGCATCTCGGTGGAATGAGTCTCTGGCTGAATGTACTCCTGTGCCTAACCAGTACATTATGGAGTGGATGGGAGACATTGTCCAAGATTGCATGCAACTTTCACAGCATCCTCTTTTCAGACACCACCGTCAGAGAGTCCAGTTCCACCCCCACATCACCGGCCTTACGAATGAGTTTGGTGATTCGGTTGGTGTTTGCTGCCCTCAGCCTGCTGCCCCAGCACACAACAGCAAACATAATAGCACTGGTCACCACAGACCCATAGATCCTCAGCATCTTCTGGCAAATGTTAAAGGACCTCAGTCTCCTCAGGAAATAGAGACGACTCTGACCCTTCTTGTAGACAGCCTCAATGTTCTTTGATCAGTCCAGTTTATTGTCACTTCGTATCCCCAGGTATATGTAAACCTCCACCATGTTCACACTGACCCCCTGTATGGAAACAGGGGTCACAGGTGCCTTAGTCTTTATTCACATGAAGCTGCAGATGATACTGCTGACACCATTTGAGATTGTTTCCTACTGTAGCCCTGTAATCAGCCTCAACTCCCTTGCTGATGCATCCAACTATGGCAGAGTCATCAGTAAACTTCTGAAGATGGCAAGATTCTGTGCAGTCGTTGAAGTCCGAGGAGTAGATGTTGAAGAGAAAGTGAAGAGATGGTGAAGAAAAATACAATCTATATCCTGAAATAATAATATATTACACAGCAGCAGTAAGGAATAATATACAAAGTTACACTAAATCACAAAATAAATAAACAATGCGAAAAAGGACTAATGAGGTAGGGTTTCCCTTTTCACCTTGAATACATGTTTTCTGCTTTCAGGCGTTTCATCCTCGGGCTGTCCGCTCTGTCTGTGCCTTTGACCAGCTGACACTCCCACATGCACAGGAGATTATCCCAGTCCAAGAATTATTTCAAGCTGTTCAAAAAATAATTTTCCAGGTTATTATTAACGTTTCTATAAAAGAAACATCCTTGAAATTAGTGACTCACACCCCCACCACCCCAACCCCGTGCAATGCTTCAACACCCCTAAATCCGTGCGCACCCATAATCGCCGAAGCACCCCTAAATCTGCGCACATCCACAAATCCGCACGGGCCAAAACCCCTTTGCCACCCAAATCGTTTTGCACTCCCATAACCGCATTCACCTCAGATTAGCCTTAAGCAAAATAATTCCAAAACAGTTCACAAACGATCTGCTTCCACCTTAGGAAATAGAAAGAACAAAGTTTAAATTGAAATTGATTTTATTAATAAGCAAGTTAAACTGAAACTATGGACAATCACACTGCGCCACAACATATACTGAGAGAAGATGGGTGTATCACACCTATCGTTTTAAAGCCAATGAAGCTGATCCATAAGCCATGCAGCCGCAATGAAGAACAAATCAAATGAAATAAATGTAGGGCTCTCAGTACCATTAACTGTGGAGTTAACCGTTCAGGATAACATAATGGCTTCTCGGTAATGTTAATTGCTGTTGTAATGGGTTCCTGTATCTGGGATGTTTGGGTTATAGAACGATAGAACCATAAAACACTATGGCACAGTACAGGTCCTTCAGCCCTCCATGTTGTGCCGACCCATGTAATCCTTAAAAAAGTACTAAGCTCACACTACCCCATAATCCTCCATTTTTCTTTCATCCATGTGCCCGTCCAAGAGGCTCGTAAATACCCTTAACGTTTTAGCCAACACCAACATTCCTGGCAAGTCATTCCAAGCACTCACAACCCTCGGTGTAAAAGACTTACCCATGATGTCCCCCCCTAAACTTGCATCCCTTAATTTTGTACCAATGCCCTCTGGTGTTTGCTATTGGTGCCTTGGGAAACAGGTACTGACTATCCACCCTACCTATGCCTCTCATAATCTTGTAGACATCTATCAAGTCCCCACTCATTCTTCTACGCTCCAAAGAGAAAAGTCCAAGCTCTGCTAACCTTGCTTCACATGACTTGTTCTCCAAACCAGGCAACTTCCTGGTAAATCTCTTCTGCACCCTCTCCACAGCTTCCACATCCTTCCTATAATGCGGTGACCAGAATTGAACACAATACTCTAAGTGTGGTCTCTCCAGAAAATTGTAGAGTTGCAAAATGACCTCGCTTCTCTTGAACTCAATCCCCCTGTAAATGAAGCCCAGCAACACATAGGCCTTCTTAACTACGCTATCAACCTGCGCAGCGACCTTGAGGGATGTATGGATTTGAACCCCTCGGTCCCTTTGTTCATCCACACTCTTAAGCAATTGACAATTAATCCTGTACTCAGTCTTCTGGTTTGTCCTTCCAAAATGCATCAGCTCACACTTGTCCGGATTGAACTCCATTTGCCATTTTTCTGCCCAACTCTGCAACCTGTCTATATCCTCTTGTAACCTTCCATCACCTGCAGCTCCATCCACAACTCCTCCAATTCTCGTGTCATCCGCAAACTTACTCACCCATCCTTCCGCCTCTACATCCAGGTCATTTATAAAAATAACAAATAGCAGAGGTCTCAGGACAGATCTCCATGCAGAATACTTTCCTTCCACAACTACCCTCTGCTTTCTTGCTTTAAGCCATTTTTTTTCCAAATACCCAAGGTTCCACTTATCCCATCCCTCCTGACTTTCTGGATGAGTCTCTCATGAAGGATTTTGTCAAACGCTTTGCTAAAGTCCATGTAGACCACATCCACTGCCCTACCCTCATCAATTTATTTTGTTACCCCTTCAAAAAATTCAATCAGACTCGTGAGACACGATTTTCCAGAATTGTTATGCTGGCTTGTATATGTGAGAAGCGGACAGCGGTTCCAGGGCAGCGGATACTGTACGTCGGCGGTTCGGACGGTGGCCGAAAGCTCGGAAGGTCGTTGTGAATGGAACCGGAGGCGTGAGCTGCAACGTATTAAAATATTATGTTCACAAACTGATGAACTTAGCGATTTGACGCATTTAGGCTATCTGTTTCTACAAGCCCGTCACTTAAGAAATAACTATAAAGTTGTAATTATTTACTCGCCACTGGTGTATTGTATGATATTTGTGCTTCGAGTGTGTACTGGGGGGGGTGGGGGGAGGTGAGCATTACACATTATTTACACCGAAGTTATGCATAATTTGCAGGGCGACAGCGCTTCACCCTAGGCGAACGAGAGTAAATGGGGGGCACGGATGTTACATTTGTGGGGTTTCTTGTCCGGGATTGGAATTTGTTAGATACGGTGTAATACGCCCCAGTTTAAACGAGGGGAGATGGATTCGGATAAGACTGCACTTTGGTGTGAGATCGAGGGAGTATGGGTTATTCATGCCTGCGTATTAAGTGGGGTGGACATGCGTCTATCGGACGAAGTGTTAATTCGATGTTTGGGTGCGGTCAGAGCTATCATTCAGCTCGAAATCCTGATCAGAAAGACTGGTAAAATGGGGGATTTCGGCTTTGTGCTAGCACAGACTTCTCGGTGGTGGGACTGCTGCCGCGTATCGGTGACCTCAGTGACGCGGGGCCATGTGGCGTGCACATCGTCACAGAGGAAAGGTCTGACGGGTCTGTTGGGACGCCAGAGGAGTTGCCAGCCGCTGGGGGCGAATATTTTCGAGAGCGGGTCCTAAAGTTTTTGAAGGATGAAGGAAGGGAGAGGTCAGATTTGGAAAATCTAATTAGTTCCCTTCTCCCACGGAAGGGGGAAGGTTCGGATTTGGCGTCAGCCATTAACTCCTTGGAGAACGGGAGGACTCTGACCCCCGAATGGGAGGATGATTTTGAGACCCGGATAGAACATGTCTCTGGGCTGCTGGGTGAGTGGCAGTTTTCTGAGGAAGGGAAGCAGCAGGGATTGTTTGACAGTTTGAGAGGGGTGGTAGTGAAAGGCAGCAAACCCTTGGCTACCTGGAAGGATCATCTAGGAGCATCGCAGGAGGCTTTTGTTGTGATGGAGGCACGGTGGAGCTTTTAGGGGGGCTCCGAAGACTGCGTCAGGAGAAAGGGGAAGAGCTTTCTGAGTATCTTTTCCGGGTCTAACCATGTAACCATTACAGCACGGAATCATTCCATCTCGGCCCTCCTAGTCCGTGCCGAACGCTCACTCTCACCTAGTCTCACATACCCGCACTCAGCCCACAACCCTCCATTCCTTTCCTGTCCATATACCTATCCAATTTTTTTTAAATGACAAAATCGAACCTGCCTCTACCACCTCTACTGGAAGCTCGTTCCACACAGCTACCCCTCTCTGAGTAAAGAAGTTCCCCTTGTGTTACCCCTAAATTTTTGCCCCTTAAGTCTCAACTCTTTTCCTCTTGTTTGAATCTCCCCTACTCTCAATGGAAAAAGCCTATCCACGTCAACTCTATCTATCCCGCACATAACTTTAAACACCTCTATCAAGTCCCACCTCAACCTTCTACGCTCCAAAGAATAAAGACCTAACTTGTTCAGCCTTTAGAGCGAAGGGTAGAGCGAAGGGTAATTTGTTTGAGGCAACCGGGGGCGGGCCACTTCGGAGACGGGGGTGAATCAGATAAGGATAGACCAGGTAGCCCGGGGCGCCCAGACGCATGAAGGCATTGCTACGGGTCTCCGGCAGTCCCGTAGATCGCGCCCCCACTTTGGTTCAGTTGCTCAGAGAGGTGAGGGAGGAGGAGGACCCAGTGGAGTCGGAAGAAGGCTCCGTCAGTACGGTGCAGTCCCCCCTAGTAGTACCCTTGTGGTTTAGTAACTGGGGCCAGCTCCAATCGGGTGATAGTGACGGGGATCGCGACATGCGTGGTCCATTCGCGTGAGGGGAATGGCAGGGAGGGCCCCTCCCTGTAGTGACGGAATGCTCAGAGGTCTGGAGGATGCCGAGATGCCGGGAGCCGCGGTGTGTGTGGGGAAGAACTGAAATGTGGGGAAGAGGGCCACCTCAGGCGGGAATGTGACCGGAGGGAGATTCCACGGGTGTTCCAGCAGGAAGGGTGGTCGTGAATCTTAGATGAGACCCAGTGAGGGAGCGGCCTGGAGTCTCTGGGAAAACATGTTCCCAGCAATGGGCCAGAAGGATTGGTGGGATCCCGATCCTGTTTGTCGATCCGGATAGAGGGAATAGATGCAAAAGCCATAGTGGACACTGGTCGCAGGTCACTCTATTGTACCGGTCGTTCCACGATCAGTATTTGTCGCATCTACCCTTGAAGACCTTCAGTGACCTGGAAATTTGGGGTATCACTGCTGGTGATTACCCATACGATGGTTATTTGTCCGTGAGGCTGGAGTTCCTCGAGGCCGAGGTGGGAGTGTCTGAGACTCATGAGGTCTTGGTGCCGGTTTGCCCGGACCCAGTTGCGACTGGAGGTGTGTCAGTTTTGATAGGGCCCAACACCCCTGGGGGCCTGCAAGAAGGCGGGTGAGGACTTCGTGGGGGCCCTGTCGGTGCACCCAGTGTTTCCAACTGCCTTTAAGGATGTCTGTGGTCACACCGGGCGGGACACGGCATTGGAAAGAGGAACTGTGTGGTGTGCCCAGTCGAAGACCAGGATGGTACAAACCGGTGAAGTAGCGAGAGGGATGGGGATCCCCAGATATTCCGGAGTGCCTGAGGGTGAAGCATTTTGAGTTGACACCCCGGAGGATCTCGAGGGGGATTCGAGATTCCCGGCTGGGGTGCTGGTGAGACCTGAGCTGCAGAAGCTCTCGGTGGTACGGACACGCCGGGTGGTGTTGAGACCTGAGCTGCAGAATCTCTCGGTGGTAGGGACACGCCGGGTGGTGGTGAGACCTGAGCTGCAGAAGCTCTCGGTGGTAGGGACACGCCGGGTGCTGGTGAGACCTGAGCTGCAGAAGCTCTCGGTGGTTGGGACACGCCGGGTGGTGGTGAGACCTGAGCTGCAGAATCTCTCGGTGGTAGGGACACGCCGGGTGGTGGTGAGACCTGAGCTGCAGAAGCTCTCGGTGGTAGGGACACGCCGGGTGGTGGTGAGACCTGATCTGCAGAATCTCTCGGTGGTAGGGACACGCCGGGTGGTGATCAGACCTGAGCTGCAGAAGCTCTCGGTGGTAGGGGCACGCCGGGTGGTGGTGAGACCTGAGCTGCAGAATCTCTCGGTGGTAGGGACACGCCGGGTGCTGGTGAGACCTGAGCTGCAGAAGCTCTCGGTGGTAGGGACACGCCGGGTGGTGGTGAGACCTGAGCTGCAGAAGCTCTCGGTGGTAGGGACACGCCGGGTGGTGGTGAGACCTGATCTGCAGAAGCTCTCGGTGGTAGGGACACGCCGGGTGGTGGTGAGACCTGATCTGCAGAAGCTCTCGGTGGTAGGGACATGCCGGGTGGTGGTGAGACCTGAGCTGCAGAAGCTCTCGGTGGTAGGGACACGCCGGGTGCTGGTGAACGTCAGGAACACCACGCAACGGGAGGTCACTTTTAAACGAGGGATGCCCCGGCGCATTTTTTCCTGATGACATAGTGCCCCCGTGAGGCTCGCTGAGGGAGGGCAGTTGGAAAATAGGGATAAGTTGACCGCTGGGGAGTTTAACTCTGGGGCATCGCCTGTGCCGGCGGGTTGGAAGCGGAGGAGATTGGAGAAGATGTTGATGCTGAAAGATATTTTTTTCCCTAAACGAGTTTGACTTGGGCTGTTCCAGGAGCACTCGCCACACCATCCGGGTGACTGAAGTCACTCCGTTTCGATAAAGGTCGCGGCAACTGGCCCCTGAAGAAATGGAGATTGTGCGGCAGCATTTGTGTAGGTCGAAGTATGCTGGGATCGTTACTGAGTCCCGCAGCCCTTATGAGTCCCCGATAGTCGTGGCCAGGAAGAAAAATGGGACGATTCGTATGTGTGGACTATAGGACCCTGAACAGGTGCACCATCCCTGATCAGTATTCGGTCCCCAGGCTCGAAGACTCACTGGCCTGTCTGAGTGGGGCGAAGTGGTTCAGCGGGTTGGATTTGAGGAGCGGATATGACCAGATCCCGATGAGCGAGGCGGATAAGGAGAAAACGGCATTTATATGCCCTCTGGAGGATTTTACCAGTTCAAAATGATGCCCCAGGGCATATGGTAGGCCCCTGCCACCCTCCAGAGGCTCATGGGGAAGACCTTGGGGGATATGAACCTGCTTGAAGTGCTGGTATATTTTGACGACCCGATAGTATTTGGATCCATTTTGGAAGAACACGAAGTGAGGCTAATGAATGTGCTCAACCAGCTGAAGGATGAAGGGTTAAAACTTTCTCTGGACAAGTGCCAGTTTTGTCAGACGTCTGTTAGCTATGTTGGACATGTAATCTCGCGGAACGGAATAGCTACAGACCCGGCTAAGATCGAAGCGGTGGCCACCTGACCGAGGCCCCGGACTGTGAGGGCTCTGCGCTCGCTCTCGCGGTTCTGTGGATACGACCGGAGATTCGTGAAGGGCTACGCCAAGGTGAGTCATCCCTTGAACCAGCTTCTGCGTGGCGACCCTCCTCTGGGACAGAAAGCGAAAAGGAGAAGAGGAAGGGAGGCTGGAGAATATTTGGACCGGGCCGAGCCCTTCGGACAGAGATGGGATGACCAATGTGAAGCGGCTTTTCAGTCCCTGAAGGAGATGCTGACTCGGACGCCGTTTCTGGCTTCTGCGGACCCCCGATTGCCCTATGTGCTACACATCGATGCCAGTTAGCGGGGTTAGGGGCCGGCTTGTATCAGGATCAGGGCGCAGGGCTGAGGTTCGGTAGCGTTTGCCAGCCGGAGTTTGTCACCCTTCCGAGGGTAACAGACCCACCCTCAATTTGGAGTTTCTGGCGTTGAAATGGGTGGTTGTGGATAAGCTGAGTGACTATCTCTACGGGGCCAAGCTTGAGGTGCGGACGGACAACAACCTGCTCACATACAGCCTGAACTCGGCGAAACTGCACGCCACCAGTCATCGGTGGTTGGCCGCACTGTCTGCATATGATTGTAGCCTGAAGTGCCGGCCGGGGAGACGGAATGTCGATAAGACAATTTGTCTCGACGGAGGCATGAGGACCTGGAGAGGGACGAGGAGTGGGAGAGCGTTCCTGCATCCGGGGTGAAGGGCATGTGTCAGTTTTCTATCACCGCTCTGGCCGAGGAAAAGGAGAGGCCAGACCGTGCAGTGGACCCATCTGGGTTGCCTCCAACACGATGTCATGCTTTCATTCAGAATTATAGTAGAGATAATACATTCGATCCAACGCTTCTGTGCAGTTGGCGTTTTAATGACGGGGAAAAATAACAAAAAAAGAAAGTCTACAGCTGCATTTCTCATACAAACCCCTCTCAGTAGACTTTGACAAGTTGCTTGAGTCCATTATTAAGGACGAAATAGTGGCATAACCTGATGGCAGTAATAGGATTAGGCCGAGCCAGCATGGATTTACCAAGGGCAAATCATGCATGACTAATCTGTTGGAGTTTTTTGAGGGTTTAATAAGGATGTTAGACAAGGGTAAGCCAATGGATGTAGTGTACCTAGATTTTCAGAAGGCATTCGATAAGGTGCCACATAGGAGATTGGTGAGTAAAATCAGAGCTCATGGCATTGGGGGCAGGGTTTCAACATGGATAGAAAACTGGTTGGCAGATAGAAAGCAAAGCGTAGCAGTGAATGGGTGTTTGTCGGACTGGCTGGAGGTGACTAGTGGGGTACCACAGGGCTCTGTATTGGGAACACAGCTCTTTACGATTTATGCAAACGATTTGGATGAGGGCATTGAAAACTATATCAGCAAGTTTGCTGACGATAATAAACTGGGTGGCAGTGTGACATGCGAAGAGGAGAATACAGAGAGAATTGGATAGGCTGGGTGAGTGGGCAGATACTTGGCAGATGTCATTCAATGTGTATAAATGCGAAGTTATCCACTTTGGAAGCAGGAACAAGATGGCAGAGTATTGTCTGAACGGTGTAGAGTTAGGTAAGGGAGAAATGCAAAGAGACCTAGGAGTCCTAGTTCATCAGTCAATGCAGGTGAATGAGCAAGTGCAACAGGCAGTGAAGAGGGCAAATGGAATGTTCGCCTTTATTACAAGGGGAATTGAGTACATGAGCAAGGATGTCCTTTTGCATTTGTACAGGGCCCTGGTGAGACCACACCTGGAATATTGTGTACAGTTTTGGTCTCCAGGTTTAAGGAAGGACATTCTGGCAAATGAGGAAGTGCAGCGTAGATTCACTAGGTTGATTCGGATGGCAGGGCTGTCTTACGCAGAGAGATTGGAGAGATTGGGCTTGTACACACTGGAGTTGAGGAGATTGAGAGGGGATTTGATTGAAACGTTTAAGATAATTAAAGGATTTGATAGGATTGAGGCAGGAAATATGTTCCAGATGTTGGGAGAGTCCAGTACCAGAGGGTATGGATTGAGAATAAGAGGTCAGTTATTTAAAAAAGAGTTGAGGAAAAACTTCTTCTCCCAGAGAGTTGTGGAGGTGTGGAATGCACTGCCTCGGAAGACGGTGGAGGCCAATTCTCTGGATGCATTCAAGAAGGAGCTAGATAGATATCCGATGGATAGGGGAATCAAGGGATATGGGGACAAGGCAGGGACTGGGTATTGATAGTGAATGATCAGCCATGATCTCAGAATGGCGGTGCAGACTCGAGGGGCCGAATGGTCTACTTCTGCACCTATTGTCTATTGTCTATTGACATCACTACCGGCGAAGGATTGGGAAGAATTGTTTTGCACGTCACAGCTGCCTTTCTGATACCATCCCCTCTCAGTCTGCGGGGATGCTACACATCTCCATTGAACCCAGACTGGGGCGTCGTGCAGTTTTAACTTCCCATTTAGGAAGGGACCGCGTGTTTTTTTGAATGAAAAAGCAGTAGTGACATATTTTGCACTGTTACAATGGAAATTGTAGGTAACCGAGCTCACTTTATCAGTCACCAATTTTTCAGGTTTTGGGAATATTTATCCAGTTGTCACACAAATCCCTGGAATAATCTATAGTCCAGTGAATTAGAATAGAATTTTACCAGTGTAAGGAAAATCGTTAGCCCATATTCTGGCATTGATGCAAAATTTTGAATACAATTTCTGTCGGTGTGGCGATCAAATCTCTGATTTTTGGTGTCTCTTGCGCCGCACAATTGAATTAATTTTTCTGACTTCAATGAACGCCGCAAACTACTAACAATCGCTCACCTGGCTACAGGAAATTTTACCAGACATATAAGTGACGTGGAATTGCTTCTGAACTTTCTTCAAAGCTTATAACTCGATTTCGTTTCATCTACAAAGCCGAACACATAACGTAACCAGATGTTTGACTCCACCTTTAAGCTCCTCCCTGAATCTCCTCTGTGCCAGAGTATAGATACACGTGTTGGTGCAGATGGAGAGAAACTGGAACATGAACCCAAACTGTTGCAGGATATAGGTCGGTGTGTTCAAATATCTGTCAGTGTAAGAGTAATTCTGAACTTGCCAGTTCATAGTATATACAATATAGGGGATCCACAACAATATGAAATTGGCAGATAGAGAGAACAACAAAATTTTTGACTTTCTCCTGTTCTCCACCTCTTGATCATTCTTTTTCTCTCTGCTGTTCCTGAGCCCCAGGCGAGTTCTGTTTGCCGCGATAATATGACTGACTGTTAAAGCATTAAAAAGTAGAATCAAACCGATCGGCAATAAAGGTGTAGTGATGGTGTTAAACAACTGGAATGCTTTCCACGCTGGTAAAATTCGGTAATCCATTGTCACAATGCACCGCCAGGGTATGTTGTCAATGATAATGTAAGGTTCTACCGCAAAGTAGAATGGGACACTTTTCGCACAACTTCCTAAACACACAATGGCTATCACAATAGTCGCTGTCCTCTCGGTGCAATATCGTTCCCGCAGCTTTTGGCTGCAGATTGCAATACAGCGATCGAACGTGAAAGCCACCGTGAGCCAAACAGAGCAGCCCACGGTTACAACCCTCAGGGCTAGCGTCACGGCGCAAACTGGTGTAATGTGCAAAGGGAGGGCATAAATATAAATATTATTGATCTGATCGATTACAACAGAAATAATAACACCCAGTAAGTCAGCTGCTGCCATTCCCACCAGGTAACGGGAGATGCATTTAGAGAGTCCGCAGTTTCTCAGAGACAGGATCACAATCGCCATTAAATTAACTGCAAGGAAGCAAAGAAAAGGTTAGGCTTATCGATCCACTCATCCAGACAGACCCATCATTGTAGCAGAGAATGCCGAAGATTTTGTATATTGCGGGAATAAAATGGACTCAGGGAGACTGTTTCTTCGGCGATAACATTTTGGAGTGGAGGATCGGTAGAGCTAAATGAATGTTTCGATGTACAGGTGGCAAATAAACTTGAATCTTGTACATTGCGACGGAAACGCAACATAAAGACTTTTACCCTCTCATGTCGTGAGATGGATGTAAGAGTTAAAATAAATCTCACCTTATCTGATCTTATCTCAATTAAAACTGTCCAAAGAAGAAGAACACGCTAAAACGGAAAAGTTTCGCGCGGTACAGTGGCAAATTCAAAGACATTCTGACAAATCAGTACAGCAAAAAAAGTCTCTTTAGTTGCATGCAGACGGAACGGAAAGAACAGCGAGTTGCCGAGAAACCGGGGAGCTCGCAGAGAGAGCAGCAGCGACAGTAAAGATTTTGTTTTCATTTTAGTAAACATTTGAGTTCCACAGTGATGCAGAATCAGATTTGGGACAATGTGTGATGAAGGCCGAGTAAGGTAAAATGCTAGAACAGTATCGATCGTAACACTCAATCAATTGATTATATTGACAAAATTGGTCGGGTATGAGAGCGGATTAACAATTCCAGAGGAAAATGGAAGAATAAAATAAACTATATACTTAAACCTGGACAGTCTTAAAACATTCATCAGATGAGGCACCATCTATAACAAATGCTACAAGAACAGAACAAACACATACAGTAGCAGCCAATGCCAGTTACTTACCAAGGATACCAATCGCTGCCAGTACAGGAAAGTAAATACTTGCAATGTAGAAAATTGCTGGATATCCCATTTTCAGTGTGAATCGGTGATCAGTTCAAAATAGTCTAGCTGCCGACATCTACTGTTGATTGATTTGCAAGCTCTTATACAGGGGAGGAAAGTGCCCTCTGACAATTAATCATACGACGTGTTTAGCCACATTAGTGACAGCCCGCTAAACAAAAAGTTCAGGATTGTTTTCCTTATTATTAATTGCGTCATTGTGCAATTAAAATCTCTCCCTCCAAGGAATCACAAAATAACAATTATTTTACTCTCAAATAATCATCAATTATAACAATAGGCGAACCGCATTGAGATTCTGAGGTTAAGGGAGGGGATTTAGATTGATGGATCAATTCAATCATCTATTCAATGAAGGAGAATGTTCACACCTCCTTCTTGCTTTCAGATTGGTTTGGTGCAGCAATAGTTGTCAATCTGGATGAGAACTAATTTAGTAAACGATTAGATTAGTTACGTATTTCTAAGGTCATCTTTACATCTAACCTGATATGAGAGTAGCGGTGTCATCTGTCATTTATGTAAGAGGTCTGTTTCATGAAACTATCTTTAAACATGGAGAGACTAAATATCATTTTTTTGCACAGAACTGCATTGTTTAACATGAAGTAGTTGCAACATACATCCATTTCTCTGCTGATAATTTGTGCCAATTCTCAGAGTGAAAAACTTACGAAATTGAAACCAAATTCCTAATGTGTGTTTTGAACTTGACTGAATCAACGGGAAGAGAAGATCCAAGAACGGAGAATAAAGAATATCCTCGTGCATCATTACATTCCAAATTTACCCACTGTGGGCATAATGGTGAATCCAAATCATGTTTCCAGTATATTAAGTTTCGAATATTATTCGCCCAATAGTAAAATCTAAAGTTGGGTAAAGCTAAACCACCATTTTTTTTAGGATTCTGTAACTGTTTTTTTTACTTAACCTGGGGTTTTCATTTGGCCACACAAATGAGGAAATTTTTGAATCTATGTTATCAAAAAAAGATTTAGGAATAAAAATTGGTAGAGCTTGAAATAAATATAAAAATTTCGGTAAAACCATCAGTTTAATAGCATTAATCCGACCAACCAATGATAAGGATAAGGGAGACCATCTAGTAGTAAGTTGTTGAATTTGATGAAGCAAAGGTAAAAAATTCAGTCTGAATAAATCTTTATGTTTCTTGGTAATTTTTATACCTAAATAAGTGAAGTGAAGTTATCAGTAACAACTTTAAATGGTACCCTGTTATTCAGTAAAGTTTGCGCATTTAAAGGGAATAATTCACTCTTATTCAAATTCATAACCAGGGGAGCTACCAAACTGAACCAACAAGGATAGAATAGCGGGAATAGACCTATCAGGATCAGAAATATATAACAACAAGTCATCAGCATATAGTGATAACTTATATAACTTCTTATTACGGGTAATACCAAAAATATTAGGTGATTCACGAATAGCAATGGCTAAAGGTTCTAGTGCAATATTAAATAATAGAGGACTTAAAGGACAACCTTGTCTCGTACCGCGAGATAATTGAAAAAAAAGAGGATCTATGATTATTAGTAAGAACAGATGCAACAGGTTTATAATATAGTAGTTTAATCCATGATATAAATTTAGAACTGAAATTATTTTTTTAACGCATTAAATAAGTATGTCCATTCAACTCTATCAAAAGCTTTTTCAGCATCTAATGAAATGACATATTCTGGGGTTCTGGGTGAAGAGGTATAAATTATATTAATCAATTTTCTAACATTGAAAAAGGAGTACCGGTTCTTAATAAACCCAGTTTCATCTTCTGAAATAATCTGTGACAGTTCCTTTTCAAACCTAATAGCTAAAATTTTTGTAAGAATCTTAGAATCTGCATTTAATAGCGATAGAGGGCGATAGGATGCACATATGGTAGGATCCTTATCTTTTTTAAGAATTATAGAGATAGTAGCATCATAGAAAGACAGAGGTAATCTCTTCTTAATAAATGCATCATTGAAAATTTCACATAACCATGGGGAGAGCAAAGAAGAAAAAGTTTTTAAAAATTCCAGAAATAGGAGCATCAAACAAACGCCGATCTCCGATCTTCATCTGTCAGTTTGGGAATATTCAAATTATTTAAAAAAATCATCCATCATGGACAGATCGCCATCAGATTCTGATTGATATAAAGATTTATAAAAATCTTGTAAAGTTTTATTAATTTCTTTATGATCAGTAGTCAAATTACCATCTTGTTTACGAATTTTAATAATTTGTCGCTTAGTCGAAATAGCTTTTAATTGGTTAGCTAATAATTTACCAGTTCGATCACTATGAATATAAATTTGAGCCCCGGTCTTAATTAATTGATTCTCAATTGAAGAAGATAATAATAAGCTATGTTCCATTTGAAGCTCAACTCTCTTCTTATAAAGTTCTTTGGTAGGAGTCACGGAATAAATCTTATCAATTTCCTTAATTTTATCCATCAACATAGCTATATCAAGATACCTTTGTTTTCTTTTACCAGTGGAATATGAGATAATTTGTCCGCGAATAAAAGCCTTAAAAGAGTCCCAGAGTATTCCTCTGTCAATCTCTTCGATATAATTTGTTGAAAAATACAAATCAATTTGCTTTTCTATGAAGGTGATAAATTCTGGATCTTGAAGCAAAGCAACGTTGAGTCTCCACGATCTAGTGTTAATGGAGGAATCCGATACCTTAATAAACAACTTCAAAGGCGCATGATCCGAAATGGCAATAGAATCATATTTACAATAAATAACATCTGTTAATAAACGGTGATCAATAAGAAAATAATCAATTCTAGAATAACTATGATATACATGTGAAAAAAACCGAAAACTCTTTATCTTTAGGATACAAAAAACGCCATATTTCAGTAATTCCCGAATCAACCAGAAAGGAATTAATAAGTGAGGCTGATCTCTTCGGAAGAGTTCGAATAGGTTTAGATCTATCCATCAAGAGATTTAAACGACACTTGAAATCTCCACCCATTATCAACATATGTTCATTTAAATTAGGAAGAGAAGTAAATAAACGTTTAAATAATTCAGGGCAGTCAAAGTTTGGAAAATAAATATTAACTAAAGCCACTTTTCGATTAAAAAGTGAACCAGCAATCAAAAAAATCTGTCCTGTGGATCTGAGATAGTTTCATGATGTGTGAACGAAATTGAAGGGTCTATAAAAATATACACACCCCTAATTTTGGCAGTAAAATTCGAGTGAAATTGTTGGCCCTCCAGAACCTAAAAAAGCGTTGATTATCCTCCCTCCTAATATGGGTCTCTTGTACGAAAATAATATTAGCATTTAGTCTGTGGAATACTTTAAATATTGTTTTACGTTTAATCGGATGGTTTAAACCACTAGTATTCCAGGAGATAAAATTAATAGACTTGTCCATCATGCCAATATTAATTGCATATATCGTAAAAGGTTAAAAAGACACATAACCCATAACTCAGGAAGAAGGGGAAATGATTCAGGAGCAACCGGAGGACATGACACTTCAACAATATTAATAATTTAAAGTTGGCCCATAAACTAAAAGCAAAAAAATAAAAAGCAAAAGCGTGAGAAAAGACCCCTACCCCCTCCCCCGAAACCTCGAAAGAAAGCCAAGCAGCAGGCGCACAAACTAATACTAATAGTACCCCCATATCAAGATGGCAACTCCACGAAAAGGTAAGAAAAGACTACACAACAACCAGGTTTAGATGAAGGGTTGATAAAAAAAGATATATCAATCAAAAAGAGAAAAAAAGTAATATAATAAAACAAAAAAATCATTAATAAAAAAAGAATAAACATTAAAGTTTAAAAAATAGTGTGATATGCCTTTAAGAAAAATGTCATATTCAGATACGAGTAGATGACATGTTCCAAAGGCAAAGGCTTATGGGAAGAAGAAACGACATCTTAAAAAAATAAATCTTATTACAAAGAATCGTAATACACAATTCAGAGAGAGAGAATTAAAAAAAAAAGATCATTATAGTGTTACGTACTCGTGACACATGACGTTGGTGCCCTTGTCATGTGACTGGGGTTGAAGCTGTACTGGACTTGAGGTGATGGTCTTGTGATGGTGGAATGACATCATTTTCCCGCCAGTAGAGATCATGTGATGGGTTTTTTACAGGTTATAAAAGGTAGACCCCACCCTGTGAGGAGGGGCAGTTCGTGGCTGGATTTGCCAAGTTGACTTCATGCCACTGCGTGTTTGAAGTGATGACGCAGTTTAGTTGAAGGATGAAGTTTTTATTTAATGCCTAAAGTTTAAAAGGTTAATGCCAACAGGTTCTTTATGATTCTGTTAGTTTGAGAATTAAAGGAGAGTGAAGATTCAAGGTTGGAAGTTAAAGATCGAGGAGAATCGCTTTCTACGGTGAAACGGGGGCGACCTTTGTTTGATCCTTATTTGGAAGGATTTCGTTGACTATCTTCGTGTTAATCCCTAGGTTTACCTAGAAAGGATTGAAGGTAGTGGAGAAGGAAAGGTCAGTGCCTTTAAGCCGTTCTGTTTCGTAAATTCTTCGTGGGAATTTCGACGTCGGGAATCGAAGCAAACGACGTGAAAGATAACTTAAATCGTCCTGTAAAGTCTCTCCTTTTAAATGGACTGTGAGCATATCGAACTTTTGGCAATATCACTTTAAGAACTGTTTTGGAATATCACTTTAAGAACTGTTTTGGAATATCACTTCAAAGAACTGTTTTGGGAATATCACTTTACGAACTGTTTGAACAGCCGCTCAGCAGCTGTTTCCGGTTACGGTAGTGTTTGTTTACTTTTGGGGGGTTTGTGTTCTGTGTTTAATAAACGTGTTGTTTTATTATAAGAAACCCTTGCCGAACTCATATATTTATTGTTGCCTGAATACGTAACAATAGTAAAATTGAAAGAGCATCTATAACCGTGATAAAAAAAAACAAACCAGGTGTACAAATCAAAGTAAAAAGCTAGAACGCGGCTTCGTGGATTAAAGCACAAAACGAAATGGCGTCTTCTCTCCAAAAATTCTTCAACATTTGCGGGCATTTTTTAAGGAAAAAAAGCCAAATTTTCTTAAAGTAAAAAAAACCATTGAGGAGACTCAACAAAGATATAACACATAGTTCAACTTATGGTAGAAGATCGATATTCCTCGAGGAATTTCTTCGCGTCTGTTGGAGTTTTAAAGAAGAGCAGGTTACCGTCGCCCAATGTAACTCTAAGACTCGCTGGATATCTTAAAGCTTGTTTAAGTCCGATCTGATGAATCTCTGCCATCACTGGTTTAAAAGCGATTCTTTCTCTCATCACATCAAACGAATAATCTTCAACAATACGAAACTTATTGTTTCTGTGAGAAAGCATACCTTTCTGACGAGCTAAACGAATTAAGAGCTCTTTCTCCCGAGGATAATGGAGGCGAACAATCACAGCCCGTGGCTTGTCGCTCGAGGCCGAGAATCTCGAAACTCTGTGGGCGCGATCAATAGTGGGTTTAACTTTCAAAGCATCAGCGCCAAAAACTTCCCACAGTAAGTTAGAGAAAAAATCAATTAAGTCACCAGACTCAACATTTTCTGGAAGTCCAATGATTCGCAAGTTCTGTCTGCGAGATCGGTTTTCAAGATCGGTGACTTTAAACTTATAATGCTCTACTGTTTGAGCAGTCGACAGTACCTTTTTCTCCAGTGTTTCAATTGTATGTATTTGTTGACGAATTAACTCTTGAAGAATATCGATTTTGTCTTCATGCCGTTGAATATCTGATGCCTGCGATTGAAGCTTGGTATCAAGCGATCTAACAACTTCTTCAAGCTCAGACATTTTCGAGGTAAGTTTACTTTCCAAACTTACCAGTTTACTTTCCAAACTTGCTAGTTTAGTATCCAGTTTAATATCCAGAAGATTAGAAATTGCCTCGAGGGATGCAGGCTCCTCAGACGATTTCTTAGCTGTAACCATTTTAAGTTTGAAAAGATTAAATCAAGGATAGTTTAAAAAAAATGAATCGTAAGTATCAACCCATATGATTAAATACGAAAAGATTTGATTAAAGGGTGATATTTCTTATATATTATAAACCATTATATTTGATTACACCGTTTCTAAGCATACGGACGGGAATGAATCTCACCCATTTGGAAGAGTATTTGATTTGAGTTTTAAGCGATTGCTATTTCAGAATCTCACTATACAGTCAATCAGCGGGTATTAAGGAACAGTGATTAACTTATTACTATCTTATAACCATATAACACTTCCAGCAAGGAAACAGACCATCTCGCCCGTTCTAGTCCATAACAAACGCTTACCCTCAGCTAGTGCCACTGACCCGCACTCAGCCTACAACCCTCCATTCCTTTCCTGTCCATATACCTATCCAATTTTACTTTAAATGACAAAACCGACCATGTCTCTACCACTTCTACTGGAAGCTGGTTCTACACAGCTACCACTCTCTGAGTAAGGAAATCCCCCTCGTGTTAGCCGTAAACTTTTGCCGCCTAACTCCCAACTCATGTCCCCTTGTTTGAAACTCCGCTACTCTCAATGGAAAATGCCTATCCACGTCAACTCTAACTATCCCCCCGCTAATTTTAAATACCTCTATCAAGTCCCCCCTCAACCTTCTGCACTCCAAAGAATAAATGCCTAACTTGTTCAACCTTTCCCTCTAACGTAGCTACTGAAACCCAGGTAAAATTCTAGTATAGCTTCTCAGTACTCTCTCTATTTTGTTGATATCTTACCTATAATTCGGTGAACGGAACTGTACTCAATACTACAAATTCGGCTTTACCAATGCCTTGTACAATTTTTAGTTTACATCCCAACTCCTATACTCAATGTTCTGATTTATAAAAGCCAACATACTAAAAGCTTTCTTCACCACCCTATCCATGGCCCATATCGTCATGGAAAGACTTCTGACTGGATGTCGTAAAACTTCAATAAACTGTGGCTGATTATAAAGCATCTGAGCATTTGAACAGGAATTAATCTGATTCGTGCAGTGGGCAAACTGTTGACAAAATCTCAGAATGGTATTAAAACACATAATATATGGAAATAAATTATTCTATAATCCGCTATTCATCATTATTGCCTTCGCTTTTACGGCAGTTATGTTTCATATTATTGTGTCTGAATATCAGCATCGGATGGTAAATGCAATATAATCATTGTGTAATAATTTAGATGCTCACCCCATCTCAGTAACATTTCCGTGCCAGAACAGTCTGGAATCGCGACGTAACAAGGATGCCTTTATACTTACCAGTCAGGAATGTGACGTGATCTTTGTAAAATTGGTCTTGGCCTTGGTCTTTGTACTTACGTAATGCTGACGCTTTGAAATACATTAATGCGAGCTGCTTGACAATGTTCATGCCTTAGTCATTACAGAGGCATTAACAGTTGATATGCTTTGGTCATTTTGAGATTGCGGAGGGATTACTGATGATTTTTCAAGAATCGATGGATTCTGGCATTGTATCGGATTTCTGGAAAATTGCAAACGTTACTCCGCCTGTTAAGAAGGGTGGGAGGCAGCAGAAAGACATCTATGGACTGGTTAGCCTGACATCAGTGTTGGGGAAGATTTTGGAATCGGTTGTTAGGGATGAGGTTATGGAATATCGAGAGGAAAACAAGAGAGGCCAAAGCCAGCATGGTTTCCTGAAAGGAAAATCTTTCCTGACTAACCTACTGCAATTGCTTTGAGGAGATTACAAGCAGGGTGGACAGAGGAGATGTAGTAGATGTCGTGTACTTGAATTTTCAGAAGGCCTTTGACAAAGAGCAGCACATGAGTCTGCTTATCAAGATTGGAGCCCATGGTATTAGTAGCGAGTAACTAGCATGAATGGAGCATCGGCTGATCAGCATACAGCAGAGCGTGGGAATAAATGAATCCTCTTCTGGCTGGCTGCCGGTTACTAGTGAATTTTCACAGAGACCAGTTTTGGGGCCGTTGCTTTTTACGACGTATGTCAATGATTTGGACTATGCGATTAATGGACTTGTGGCTAAATTTTCCGATGATACAGAGATAGCTGGAGGAGCAGGTAGTGTTGTGGAAGTAGAAAGTTTGCAGAGAGATTTAGATGTTTTCGGAAAATGGACAAAGAGGTGGCAAATTAAATACAATCTTCGAAAGTGCATAGCTTTACACTTCGTTGGAAGAAATAAACAGCCGGACTGTTATTTTGATGAGGAGAGACGTCAAATTTCAGAGATTTAAAGGGTATTGGGAGTCCTTGTGCAGGATACTCTAAAGGTTAACCTCCAGATTGAGTCGGTTGTGAAGAAGGCGAGTGGAATGTTAGCTTTTATTTTCAGAGGTAGAGGATATAAGAGCAGGGATGTCATGCTGAGGCACTATAATGTACTGGTGTGACCACACTTGGCGTATTGTGTGCGGTTTTGGGCTCCGTATTTCGGAAAGGATATATTGACATTGGAGAGGATTCAGAGAAGATTCACGAGAATGATTCCAGGAATGAAAGGGTTACCGTATGGGTGACGTCTGGCAGCTCTGGGGTGTATTCCCTGGAATTCAGAAGAATGAAGGGTATCTCAAAGAAACTTTACGAATGCTAAACAGCTTGAAAAGATTAGATATGGCAAAATTATTACTCATGGCAGGGTAGTCTAGGACAAGAGGGCACGGCTTCAGGATTGAAGGACGTCCATTTAGAACAGAGATGTGGAGAGAGTACTTCAGTCAGAGGTGGAGGGGTAAATCAGTAGAATTTATTGTAGAGGGTATGTAATTGGGTACATTTAAGGTAGAAATAGATAGGTTGTTAATTAGCCAGGGCATCGAAGGGAATGGTGTGAAGGCAGTGAAGTGGGGATGACTGGAAGAATTGGATCAGCCCATGATTGAATGGCGGAGCAGACTCGATGGTCCGAATAGCCTCCTTCTCGTCGTATATCATGTGGTCTTATGGTCATAAAAACTTGAAACATGCTTATCGTTTGGACCATAAGACTGTAAGATATAGGGGAAGAAGTAGGTCCTTTTGCCCGTCGAGTCTGCTCCGCCATTTTATCATGGTTGGTGCCATGATATCTTGCGACCAAAATTCTATTGCCTTCTCACCATAACATTCTTGTCCCTTACAAACTAAGAATATATCATTCTGCCTTAAATATGTATAAAAACTAGTCCTCACAGCTGCCTGTGACAAAGAATTTCACAGATTCACCACTCTCAGGCTGAAGAAATTCTTCCCTATCTCCATTCAAAAAAGAAACCCTTCCATTCTAATACTGTGTCTTCTGATCATAGACTCGACCACCATAAGAAACATCTTATGTTTAAGTAGTATGCTAAGTAGTAGCCAAGATGGCGGCCCGACGCAGCTTGCAGCCGCCACTCCGGAGCTGATATGTTATTTGTTAAGCGGGGTGCCGTGCGCAATCCTAATCTGATGAAAAACGGACGTGGGAGCACTGAGGAACATCTGGAAATCTTCAGGAAGTCCTTCTTACTTGCTGCTGCTGCTGTGAGGTCCGGGTCCCCGCAGAGAAGAACAGGCCCCCAGTCCTCGGGGTTGCGTCGCCGGTGGCCATTGGCGGGGACGTCTTAATACGCCCGGCAGAGGATGGTGCGCAGAAAAGCTGTGCCCGAGGGGATGGTCGGAGGTTTGGAGGTTCGACGGACTCGAAGTCCGCTGCGGTCGTGACGCTTTCACTGTGTGCTGTGTCTCCGAGGCTGGGTTTGAAGGAGCTTTCACTGCCTGCTGCGTCTGCGAAGCTGAGTCCGGCGGCGCCGTGGAAGTCCATAGCGGGGGAATTCCCTTCTGCCGCCGGCGTGGCATGACGAGTCTATCGGGACCCTGAGGTGGAAGTTGTGTGGTGGTTTCTTTCGAACTTATAGTCTTTCAACATCTTTGGAATATTTTTACTGTGGCGATGGTCTGTTGTTCTTTTTTTTATTAATTATGCTATTGTAGCACTGTTGTAACTATGTTGTTTTGAGCAGGTCCTGTAGCTTTAGTTTTTGGTCTTGTTTTGTCTGGTGGATTTGGAGCTCCTTTCCGGGGAACGCGCTAAGATGGTAGGGCGATATTAATACGCAGCAGCCTCTCCAGACTCTGGATTGGGGATTGCCAAACGTTATGTGGATTTTGTGGTGTAGCCTGTTTTGTCGAACGTTTTTGTGATATCATTCTGGAGGAACGTTGTCTCATTTTTTTTTAACTGCATTGCATTTGTGGTTTCTAAATGAAAATAAACTGAATCTGAACTGATCTGATCTGATCCTCTCCACATCCACTCTATTGAGCCCTATCACCACTCAATAGGTTTCCTTTAGGTCAGTATTGATTCTTCTGAATTCCACTGATTAGGGATCATTTTTGGGAACGTCCTTTGAGCCCTCTCCAGTTCAGCACATTCTTTCCAATATAGTGTACCGGGAACCTCTCACTTACAGGAAGTGAAGCCTCACTGGTGTTTTCTGAATTCTCAGCATTTCATCCTTTATTTTATATTCCAGTGTTCCTGAAACGTAGGTTAACATCCCGTTTGCCTACTTCGGCACAGGCACAAACGGCATATTAACCCTGACGAAATCATGGACACTGGCTGCCAGGTCCCTTTGTGACTCGGTAATTTTGCATTTTCTCTCCCTTTAGGAAAGGAACATGCTTTTCATTTCTTCTAACAAAGTGCATGACCATAACCTTCCCGATATGTATCCCGCCTGTCATTTCTTTGTCTGTTCTCCTAATCTGTCTATGTCCTTCTTCAGCCTGTCTACATCCTCAAAACTATCTGCCCTTCGATATATCTTCATACCGTCTGCAACCTTTGCAACAAAACCATCAATTCGATCATCCAAATCTTTGACATGCAACGTAAAATGAATTGACCCGCCACAGACCCCTATGAACACAACTGGAAACTTGCAGCGAACGAGAACAGGCTTCCTTTATTCTCCAGCTTTGCCTCCGGCCAGTCAGCCGATGTCTTATCCAAGCTCGAATCTTTCCTACATCACCGCGATCGCATGGCTTGTTAAGAGGCCACAAGCGTGACACTTTGCCGTAGACATTCTGAGCATCAAGCGCACATTCACCGACTCACCTCGGTCTGTGCTGCTTGTCGTTTCTGCAGCAAATTCCAAAAGATTTTCAGGTAAGGTTTACCCTTGAGAAAACTCTGCTGTCTACGGTCTATTTTATCATGCACCTTCAAGTAATCTGAGACCTCACCCTGCATAATCGTCCCCAACAGCTTTCCAAACACTGTCAGACTAACTAGCCTATGTCTCATTTCTCCTGCCCCTGTCCCTTCCTGAAGAGTGGAATGACATTTGTAATGTTTCTGTCTTCCAGAGACATTGCAGTCTCCAGAGATCCTGAAAAGAACATTATTAATGCTTCCACGATCTCTTCAGCCGCCTCTTCCATTCCCCTGGTTTGTGCACCATCCGGTCCAGGTGGCGTTCCTGCCTTCCGCAAATCTCTTTTCTTGTCTATACCGAAGGAGGGAACGCAAGACTAATTAAGCAACCCCCGTGAATACTGACAACATTATGAACCGGAAGCCAATGGGACTGGGCGATCTGATATCCGGGTACAGGAAAACTCACAGGATCACTCCGAAGTTTGCTGGTTGACTGAAACCGACGCTCAGTCGACAGAAACTTCTTCCTCCGTCAACAGAGATGTTCCGAGATGCCTTTTCGCTTCGTCTACTCCTTGCGTCAAGCACTGGCTGGAGGAGACTCACTCATTTTGCTCTCAGTTTCTGGAAGTTTGGAGGTCAAGGAGGAGGAAGTATCGGTTCTCTTAATTAGTATAAAGTTTAATAGCATCCTGGGGCCTGAAGGTGTTTACGCCATGTTTTTGAGTGAAACAGGATACGAGATTTCTGTGGTTTTGAGTAGCATCGTATCATTCCCAGGCACAGACGTGGACCCAGAGGACGGATGAGTGGCGAATGTTATACCTATATGTACGAAGGGTACAAGGAAAAATCCGGGGTAGGTCTCACGTCAGTTGATATTACCACAAACACTTCTTCAAGATAGTACATATGAGCTTTTGCAAGCCAGGGCCGAATTAATGAGAACCATTATGTCTTCCTGAGGTAGGTCCTGACTTAACAACTTGACTGAGTTTTCTAATAAATTGACGAAAGAGATTAATGACTGTAGAGCAGAGAATATCGACTACATGGACTTCACTAAAGCATTTAACAAAGTCCCTCTTGATAAAAGCCCAAGAGATGTATTTGAAGTGACTTATTCGAGCTGAAGGTCTGTGATTAGTGGTGTTCTGCGGGGATCTGTGTTGGAGCCTCTGAAGTTTGTGAAATATTAAAATGACCGGGATGAAAATGTAGAGGAGTGGTTTAATAAGTTTTTGAATGATACCAAGAGTGGTGCAGTTGTGGATTGTGAAGAAGACTGGTAAAGAGTATAGCGCAATGTAGAGCAGTCGCTGATAAGGAGAGTGAAATGGAGAAGGAGCTGATCACAGGTAAATGTGAGGTTTTTCACCTTGGTAGGCCAAAGGCAAGTCGGTAAAGTTTAGGGGGAAGACACTTCACAGTGTTGCTGAGCAGAGGTTTGAGGTGGAGGTTTATAGCTCCTTCAGAGTGACTCCACAATTCAATCTGTGGTTAAGATGCTGATCAAATGATTCCTTTTATTAGCTGAGGTTTTGAGCTCAAAGTTCAAGAGGTGATGTTGCAGCTTTAAAAAGACTCAGGTTAGGCCTCATTTGGGGCATTGCATAACGTTCTGACTGACCCAGTATACGAAGGATTTTGAGGCATTGCAGGAGGAGCAGAAGAAGTTTACCAGGATGCTGTCTGGTTTAAAGGGCATGTGCTAAGATAAGTGGCCTGACAAACTGGGGTTGTTTTCTTTGGAGCAGCAGAGGCTGAGGAGAGATCAGATAGAGGTTTGTAACATTATGCGAAGCAGAGATCGAGCAGACATGCACTGTTTTTATCCCACGGTGGAAATATCTGATACACTGAAGGTGAGAGGGGGCAATTTGAAAGGAGGTGTGAGGGGTTTGGTTTTTACTCAGAGAGTGCTGGATGCTGAGTATGGTGGTGGAGGTAAATCACTAGGAGTATTTACGGGACGTTGAGATTGGTATATGAATATGAGGGATATGGAGTGAGGTAGACTTTGTGTAGGTCAGAAGGATTACGTTTCAGGTTTACTCATTTCCTTTTCAGATTGTTTGCTACAATATTATGTACCAAACAACACACACACACACACAATGCTGGTGGAACACCAGGCAGGCCAGGCAGGATTATTAACGACGAAGGGTCTCGGCCCGAAACGTCGACAGTGCTTCTCCTTATAGATGTTGTCTGGCCAGCGTTTTGTGTATGTTGTTCGAATTTCTAGCATCTACAGATTGCCTCGTATTTGCTCGTATGTACCAAACGGTCTGTTCCTTCGCTGCACTGTTCTCTGAATTGTTCCATTTACTGGGAACCAGCATGACAGAGCCGAGCATAATCCAGCAGGGTTACAAGTAGAAGGTCCCGATGGAGCACATGGTAAGGCTCTGAAAACCTGTGCCAACAAACTGCCGGGAGCATTCAAGGACATCTCCAACCTCTCATTGCTACGGGCATAAACTTCCACTTGTTTCAAAAAGCCAACATTTATACCAGTGCCTAGATAGAATTAAGTGAGTTGCCTTAATGACTATCGCCCGGTAGCATTATCATCTGCAGTCATGAAATGCCTTAAGAAGTTGCTCATGACTAGACTGAGCTCCTACCTCAGCAAAGTCCTCGATCTGTTGCAATTTCCATTGCCACAATAATTCAGCAACAGATGCAACCTCAATGGCTCATCACACAGCTTTAGACCACGCAGACAACAGAAACACCCATGTCAGGATGTTGCTCATTAATTCTCATAATCCCGATTGAGCAGTTGCAGAATTCGGGCTTTGTTCCTACGTCTGCAATTGGATCCCTGACTTTATAGACGGAAGACCGGATTGGTTATAACATCTCCTCCTCGCTGACATTTAACATTGGCGCATCTCAAAGGTTTGTGCTCAGCCCACTGCTCTACTCTGTATATGCCCATGACTGTGTGGTTTGGAACAGCTCAAATACCATCTTTTATTTGCTGATGTGACAACTATTGTTGATGGAATATCAGGCGGTGATGAGAAGGCATACAGGAGTGAGATATGCCAACTAGAGGAGTGGTGTCACAGTAACAACTTTGCCCTCAACGTCAGTACGATGAAAAACTGATTGTAACCTTCGGAATGGTAATATGAAGGAACACATATCAATACCAATAGAGGGAGCAGAAGTGGGTGTCAAGAGGATGCTGGTCCAACATAACGATGCAGTTTCAAAGAAGGCAATACACAGGCTATACTTCATTAGCAATTTGAAGATATTTGGTATATCAACAAATAACTTCTATAGGTGTACCGTGGACAGCATTCCAACAGGCTGCATCACTGTCTGGTATGGGGAGGGGGTTGGTCTGCTGCACAGGAACGAAAGAAGTTGCAGAGGGTTACAAATTTAGTCGGCTCCATCTTCAGTGCTAGCCTACAATGTATCCAGGACATCTTCAAGGAGCGGTGTCTCAGAAAGGCAATGTCACTATTAAAGATCTCCAGCGCCCAGGGCATGACGATTTCTGACTGTTAACATCAATTAGGAGGTACAGAAGCCTGATGGCACACACTCAGCGATTCAAACATACATTCTTCCCCTCTGCTATCTGATTCCTGAATGGACATTGAACCCTTGGTTACTACCTCACTTCATATATTGCGCGATTTTAATCTATTCAATATACGTATAATTTAAATGATTTACTCATTTATTTAAATTATTATTTTATTTATTTTTTCTATATTATGTATTTCATTGAAATTCTGTTGCTCAGTTAACAAATTTCACTTCACATGCTGATGATAATAAACCTAATTCTCATTCTAATAATAAGGGTACTAACACCATTGTAATTCGGGGCTTCAATATGCAAAGAGTTCGGGATAATCAGGTTGGTGTTGAATCACAAGTGAGGGAATCTGCTGAATGCGTACAAGATGGAATTTTAGAGCTGCTTTGCTTGAGCCTGCTCGCGGAAAATCCCGATGTCATAAGGGAGATTAATATAAATGAACTTTTAGTAGGCAGTGATCATAATATGATTGAATTCATACTGCGTAACTCACACATACAGTATCAGTATTGCAATGGAATATAGCAATTTACAGAGGCATGAGAAAGGACATCCCCAGGTGGACTATTGCGGGATACTGACAGGGATTACAGCAGAGCTGAGATGGCTGAATAAGTGGGAATAGTTCACAAGGCGTATAAAGCAGGATAACAAAGGTTGTTTTGATTATATAAAGCATAACAAGGAGGTGAGAGCTGATATTGAACCACTGGCAAATGATGCTGGTGAGATAGTAATGGCGGACAAAAAAAATAGCAGATGAATGTAATGTGTGCTTTGCATCTGCCCTCACTGTAGAAGATAGTAGCTATGTTTCCGGAGGTCTGTGAGTGTCAAGGAGCCATTGTGTGAGTGTGAGTGCCATTGCTAATAGAATGGATAAAGTTCTTGGCAAACTCAGAGGTCCTGAGGTGGATAAGCTACGGGGACTAGTGGGACGACATCTCAGATTCCTGAGGGAGGTTACTGAAGAGATACCGGATGCATTGGTCATGATCTTTCAAGAATCTCTTGATTCTGGCACGGCCCTAGAGAACTGGAGGATTGCTAATGTCACTCCACTGTTTAAGAAGGGACAAATTCAAAAGAAAGGGAAGGAGAGGTCAGTTATCCTGACCACAACGGTTGTGGAAGAATTGGAATCTTATTAAGGATTATCTTTCGACGTACTGGGAGACGGATGATAAAATGTCAAAGTGAGCATGGATTCCGTCAGAATCTTCCTTGATTAACCTGCTCGAATTCTTTGAGGAAGTAACAGGCTGTGTGGATAAAGGAGAGGAAGAGGTTGTCACTCACTTGGTTTTTCAGAAGTCATTTGATGAGGGGCCGCACATCAGACTACGTAACAAGATGAAATCCAATGGCGTTACGGGAAAGATACTGACGTGGACAGCGGAATGGCTAACAGGCAGGAGGCAGCGTGTGGGAATTAAAGGGGCCTTTCCTGGTTGGTTGCCAGAGACGAGTGGTGTTCCTCAGGGGTCTGTATTGGGACAGCTGCTTTTCATATTCTTTATCAACGATTTAGACAATTGAATTGAAGGGTTCGTTGCAAAGTTTGCGGATGACATAAAGATAGGTGGAGGGGTAGGTAGTGGTGAGGAAGAAAGGTGTTTGTAGCAGGACTTAGAGAAAGTGGAAGAATAGGCAAAAAAAGTGGCAGATGAAAGACAGTGTTGAGAAATGCATGATTATGCATTTGGTAAAGGGAACGATAGTGCGGACTATTATCTAAACAGGGAGAAGGTTCAACCATCAGAGGTGCAGAGGGACGTAGGACTCCTCGTGCAAGACATCCAGAAGGTTATTTTATCAGCTGAGTCTGTGGTAAAAAGGTAAACGCAATGTTGGCATTTATCTCAAGGGGAAGGTTTTTCACACTCAGATTGCTGGCTACGTGGAATGCACTGCTACAGCATTGTGGTGGTACAACATTGTGGGCCGAAGGGCTGTAGATTTCTATGTTCTCTGTTCGATGATACTGCTCCGCCATTCCTGGCCTTCTTGCATCTGGCAAGTCCAGCTGCTGTTGAGACAGTGTCCTGGCAAAAGCTGCATCATGAAGACATAGGAACACTCCAAGCAACTCAGTGAAAAAGGTTATTGCAAAGGAAGAAAATTGGCGCAGCACAAGGACAACAGCAGTTCTCAGTGCAGTCTGGCTCCTCTCAGTCACTGAGGCATTTAACTCTCCCCGAGGTGTCATATATCTCTTGGTGGCCTCGATCGCATGTACCTTTCCAGCACGATCTCTCACTCATTGAGGACGGCCTGCTCTTGGCAGATTTACAGCTGTGTCATATTCTTTCCAACAACTGATATCCCTGAACTGAACCCTGTGACGCATCACAAAACATATCCGTCCAGTCTGAGAAGCAAAGTATCCGGTTATTTCTCTTGGTGATCATTTCATATAATTTGCCATCAGGTGTGCGGTGGCTTATCTACATAGAATCCAGACCAGATACACTTTAACAATTTGCAGTCTTTTGGCATTAGGGAAATGAAATCAAATGGAGCAGTAATGTACAGCATTTATAGGTGCCTTTGAGCTCGATCATCGTTATCAGCTGACTACGGGCAACTCTCATTTGATAATCCTCACATTGAGTTCCACGCAGAGCGGAGCAATTGAAAATATGGATGACTGTAGACCGGTGGTTCTCAACCGTATTTTGGCCACGGCCCCCTCAGGAGTTCTTCTCAGGTTCCAGGCCCCCCTTCAAACAGGGATACAACACGAACAGATAGACAGAAATACATTTAATATTGAACACCAAGAAAACTTGAACATTCTGACATACTGGACAAAACTTTAAAAACGACTGTATGAAATTAAACATCTATCAGGCCTAATGCGATCCTTGAGCTTGGTGTTTTTCTGCAAGTTTCATGATATCGGGCTCCAAATTCGACAATGACAGTCGGAGGTCACCTCTTGTTGCGATATCAATTCCGTTCCTGGATTTTGTCAAGGAAGCCACCTTGCAGAATCCGTTCTCAACCAAATATGTTAAGGGAAAGGCAATTAAAAAATGTGGGCTTTTTCCTACAGTGTTGTAAATTTATTCGGCAGATCATTCTTGATTCAAAAATATTTTTCAAACTGGATGATGAAATTACACAGCCAATTTCCCAAATTACCGTGAAAATTTACAATTTTAACTATTTAGCTAATAACATAGTATAAATACATAATAATACAATATTTTTCATTTTCCTTGTCATATGCATTCGCTAAAAGTACCAAAAATGAAACAAAAATTATTTTGTTTTTTTTCTAGCTAAAAGGACAACATTGACTGGGAAGTGGTTTCAGAAGGCTGCCTAAACGTTTTTGATTTCGGAATGAGCGAGCGAACAGATACATCACTGACAAAAAATGCTCTCACCCGGAGCCAGGGATATTCTTATTCGGTGACGTCATATGCAGTATTAAACAAATTTCACTAGCTACATTGACGTATGATATATCCAAACACAAATACTTTAAAGTTACCAGGCACAAAAAAAGGCCTAGCAAGACATGCTGATCTTCAGAGAATGAATTATGGCGATAATGAATGCGACAACCCTTGATTGAATATGTTGACCCGGTGCAGTCTGAATCGCGACTGACTCTGAAGTGAGGCTGTGTGGGAGAAGCTTGAACAATGAATGTACCAGTTGTGCCGAATTCAAACGGTGTTTTGGAAAGATATTATAAATAGGAGGGAATCTATTGTCTCCAATGAAGGTTGCTGTTTCGGTATTTCATCGGTTCAGTTACCAGGGCCCCCATAAACACTCTGTGCTCCCCTTCTCACAGTTCTCAGTCGGTGGCTCCATTCAAATGTGCCAGGGCCCCCAAGGGAGCCATATGGATCCCAATGAAAATAGATGATGTACACCATTTATAGCTGCCTTTGAACTAGATAATTGCGATCAGCTGACTGCAGGGAACTCTCATTGGATAATTCTCAAATTGAATTTTACGCAGAGAGGAGGCATTTCAAACATGGCAGTCTTTGGAATGACCAGGCCACACAGTAACGTTACCACTGTGGTCAGTGTGAAGGCTCCAGAGGCAACATTATCATCATGGTCAAAGGTGCGCGTGGGATAGTAATGACTTCGGCAGCTTGGCCTGCAGTGATATCATCATCTCAGTTCAGTGAGCTGAGATCCAGAGAAACAATGACAACATCAGAGTGGTCAGTGACGTGCTCAGAAAGTACAGACCATTTTGCATATTGAATACAAGAGCCCGTAACCGTTCTGACGTTCCCGCTTCGCACTCAATGTGTCTGTTCATGTCCACTGTCTTGCAGCTCCAATCCAGGAAGTGGTTCTCCAGGAGGTCAGAGAGAAGAGTCTGAGTTTGACTAGTGGAGATTTTGGGCAGATTCATCAAGTCTGTGTTTCACATCCTTCCCCTTCTGTAGAGAAATCTTCGTTGGAATGTTTACCCCTATCAGAGCAACAAATATAATTATTACAAAACCTTTAATAATAACGTGTCCTATTTTCATTTTATACCGATATGTGGTGTATCCCGTATTTCTGCATGTGCTGAACTACAACGGGTTAACAACATCTATTTCTGACTGTAATTAATCTGATTTGTGATGCGCAATAATTCTCTTTGTTGTGCACAGCCTGTTTGGAACAGCATCAACTCGAACGTTTATTTGCAGCACTATTCAGAATATTGTTGAGTGTTTAACTACGTTATACGTATGTTTACCTCCATGCGCGATGTTTTAACAATTATATTTATTTATTCTGTTCTTGGCAGTATGTTAGATCAGAAAAAGAAGCAGCTGTGTAAAGCTGTAAGTGATGGGGACTCGATATTTTATGTTCCCCAGCGTGCTTCATTATCTGCATCATTGAACACAAGCTGAACCTCTTTTCATATTTTAGGTTCTATTTCCACTCCTCCACGAACAATGTCCGGAATTATGTTTGTGTAGGTAGACCTAATAGAATAGACGTAAGGCGCTCCCTCCCACCACTCGCCTGCAGGTTACACCTGAGCATGCTGTAGCCCCTGCTTACTGATTTACACCGGATATGGCGGAAGAACTTGTAGCAGAGTCACCGACTGACTGTGTTGCCTGCCTCTCCCCGGGTTCGGGTCGCCTTATCTACCCTGTAGAGGAACTTGCAGTGGGAGGTGCACGTGGACACCGACAACATAGGCAGAACGAGGAAAGATGATCTTTGCATGACCACCTGAGCGGCATGCAAATTGGCATAGGGTCCGGGAGATTACAGAGTTAAACACCAGTTCATGAAGACTACTATAGATTACAGGGATACCCTGACCATTTGGGGAAGAGGGCCACAGATTGATAAATGGATTACAATGCAGATACGCACTTTCTGATGAGGCTGATGAGAGCTGGACTGTGCACATCTCTACTCACATCATTCTACAGGGACACAGTCGGGTACTCCAAGCCTCAGTGTGTCCCTCAGCATGTACTGCCGCAGCCTGAAATGTGGTAGTAGGAGACAGGGGGAAATGGCTGGTTTGATGTTTGATTGGATATTAACACGGAACACTTAAAGGTGCCTGCTCCACCTTTTCCCTGTCCTTTGCCTTCTTTCCCTCCACCGGACATGACGTTGCTTCACTCAGATGGCTGCTCAGAGACAAACTGACTGCTGCTGTCTCCTGTTATGCCCAGAACCTCGACCTGCCCGAGATGGGACTTCATGTTGTGGCAGTACAGGTCATTGGTGAGACTACAATGTATAGTGGGCAGTGCTGGTGGCTCATTTATAGGATGAAATTCACTGAGCTGGGTCAGGGCAGAAGGTTTTGAAAGGGGAAAAATCAAAAGGGAAACTCGGGCAACTTATTCCACACAGAGAGTGGTGGGTGAATGGTACGAGCTGACAGGAGAATCCGCAGAGGATTTCCTCACCACCCAGTGTACACGGCCACCACTTTCAAAGACCCACAGACTCTCAAAAAATAAATGAACAAGTACAATGTTTTGGTATTATTAATTGAATTGACTACTTTTTATCTAGTTTTAGGACAGGAGATCTGATCACATTTAGATCATTTTTATGCAGAAATGGAGAAGATCCTACAGAATTCACAAATTTCTCTCACATCTGTATATGTGTTGTGAGCCTTTTGTCACTCTGGCCCTCTTCCCTAACTGATCAGTATCTCTATTCGAACATTATTCACTATCAACAACATGTCCAAACTTACTGATGAAGTCTTTTGCATTTGCATGCAAATACATTGTTAAAATAATGAACAACAAGACTCACAGCTCTGCCCTCCGAAGCACATCACTAATCCCCAGCCTGCAATCTCAGAAACAGTTTTATTCACCTCGGTTAATAAGATTTTGTAAATCTACAAAAATTCTGTAGATCCATCAACCACAACTTCCTGCAAACAAAGCCACGCTGACTCCTACTAATCAGACACTGTCCATCCAAATACAGGTGATTCCTGTCCCCTAGAATCCCCTCCTGTAGCGTCCGAACTACTGTAGTCAGGCTGACTGACCTGCAGTTCCCAGGCTTGTCCTTGACAGCTCTTTAAACAGTAAAACAACCTCAGCCACTCTTCAGTCATTGAAGCATCCTTCAGTGGACCTCGACAATTTTCTCTCTCCGTCCACAAAGCAGTGGGTCAGGCCCTGATGATTCCTCCACCTTAATGCAGTGTAGGCTGCTCATAACTGCTCACTGGTAATATGAATGTCCTCCAAATCAACTCCACGAGTTTGCATTATCCATTGAGCAAACATGATATTGTACTCAGTAAACACGAAGTTGAAATTATTGATTGATTCATGATCCCACCCATTCCCTGTGGTTCAAGACATGGAGACCCTGCTGTTCTCTATGGCGCCTCTCTCTCCCAAGCCACACTGTTACTCCTAACAGAGCTACAGAACCTCTTGATATTTTCCTGACCTACCTGATCAATCACATAACATTGGCCCGTCCTCCTGGTTTCTCTCTTAAAAGTATTCTTAATAATTGTTATTCTCATCAGGTGATTTGACCGAATCTGACCTCCTACACCCAGTGTTTGCTTCCTTTATTTCTTAACCCGACCTTTATATCTCTCATTGGCCAAGGTTCCCTCAACTTGCCAGGTTATCTTTCACTCTAAAAGGAACAGGATTCTTCCGGACAGCTCCAATCACACTCATATATTTAAAAAATATTCATTTTCTGTCATACAGATTATCTCACTCCACCTCTACTAGATCCAGTCAAATCCACTAAAATTCACCTTTTCTCCAGAATAGATCCCTAAACTCTGAACTTGTCCATGCATTCTCATCACTATCTTCAAGCCAATTGAAAGAATGAAAAAGGTATTAACTAATACAAGGGTAAGACGTGGGAACACGAAACAATCCTCATAGAGGAATCAGAATAGGAGGAGGGAGCAGTTTCAAGTCCTTGGGTGTTAGGATCTCTGAGAATTTATCCTTGTCCCAAAATAAGAATATAACTATCATGAAGACAAGACAGCAGCTATATTTCATTAGCGTTGGAAAAGATGTGATTTCTCAATGTGCTATACAAAATGCACACCAGCCGCAGCCCCGAAGACCTTCGCGCCATGCTGCTTTCTTCTTATGAGAGACGGCGCACCACACAATCAAATTTATCTCTGCCTGCACATGCCTTTTCTATGCCCAATGCGAGAATCTGCACACTGGATAGAAACTTCCTTCACTGTGCTATCGGAATTGGGAACAGCCTTCCAGATGCTGTGATTGGAAACATCTCCGACGATGGGGTCCAAGCATTCAAGAGTTGAGTGCACAAACACCTATCATCTCTGGGAGGGAATTCACATGCTTCTAAATAAGACATCATAAATGGTACCTGCATGGCAATGCTTGGTTGTTGGTAGGTAGGGGTTAATACTTGACCATCAAGAACACTTGTGAGTTATGTTCCGACTGGACTCAGACCTTGAACTGCTGGAGAACAGTGCTGAAAGAACAGATGCTGTTTTCTCCCGGTCGGGATTTGTTTTTCTTTCCAAGTGCTCCTGCCACGTTTTGTCACCCTGCAACCTTATCCTTCAATCTCTGAATTATAGAGGACAGCATATGTATAAACGTCTCTATCCAGCAGTCCTCATCATGATCATCATGACTCCAGTATTTCTACTATTCGTTAATGCTTCTGAATCGTGCGCATGATTGTTTTGTGTTTTATCACCGAGCAGCAGTGAACCATCTGTTTGGCCTTTCAGAGTTCTCTTTGAGAACTAGTAATGGAAGTCGCTCAAAAACCTAAAGGGTCACACTCAATGGAAGGTGTCAGAAGACAGAATGACGGGGCGGAAAGGGTCTTTGTTTATGTGAACTGCTTTCCAGGGGCAGCCTGAAATACAGCTGGAGTCAATGGAGGGGAGTAATGGAGGGGATTCAGGAACAGCTTCTTCCCCTCTGACGTCCGATTCCTAAATGGACATTGTATCAATGAACACCACCGCACTTAATATATATTGTTTTTGTATTTGCAACATATTTCATTTAAATATGCATATATACTTACTGTTATTGTTTTACTTGTTTTGTTTTTTCCCCTTTGTATGTTTTCATGTATTGTATGAAACTGCTGCTGGTTCGTTAACAAATCAGAATCAGGTTTATTACCACTGGCATATGTCGTGGAATCTGTTAGCTTAGCAGCAGCAGTTCACTGCGAAACATAGTATGGAAGGAGAAAAAGTAATAATAATAACATTTATAATGTCCAAGTTTTCAATGCCCATTCAGGAATCTGATGGCTGAGGGTAAGAAGCCGTTCCTGAATCGATGAGTGTTTGCCTTCAGGCTTCTGTACCTCCTACCTGATGGTAACAGTTTCCAAATTTCACAACATATACAGGTGATAAAAAAAAAACCTTTCTTATTCTGATACAAGTGATTCTTGACCAGCTTGTTGAGTTGGCTGAGGAATGGCAAATGGTGTTCAGTCCAGATGAGTGAGGTGTGGCAATTTGTGAAGTCATGTCAGAGAAGGACTTTGTGATCTCAGCACTGTCTGTCACAGAAACATTGCTCCCCTCCATTGACTCCAGCTGTATTTCAGGCTGCCCCTGGAAAGCAGTTAACATAAACAAAAACCCTTTCCGCCCCTTCATTCTGTCTTCTCACACCTTCCAATGGGCAACAGACATAAAGGAGTGAGAACACACAGCACCAGGATCAAGGACGACATCGGTCCTAATGTTTCTTAATTGTACGCAGGATTTTTTTGTATTTTACAGCATATTAAAAAGTATTCATACCCACTTTCGAAGTTTTCATGTTTTCTCGTATTACAACATTAATACACAATGGTTTTATTTGGCTTTTTGACACTGAATAACAGAAAGACGATTACGTGTCAAAATGAAAGTGATATCTAAAAAGTGATATTCACCCCTTTAATATGACAAACCAAATAGTCACTGGTGCAGTCAATTTGTTTGAGATTTCATATAATTAGTTAAATGGAAACCACCGTGTGCAGTCTGGATGATTCAATTAACTTTGTAAAATGCCAATTGCTGTTGCGTCAATGTCTTATGTTCTCTTCCATTTTTATACCCCATGAGCACCTCATTTGTTCCGGTCTTCTTATACCTGCAGAAAAACTACGTTTATATCTTCACCAGGGCCCCAACATCTAAAAGGACCTAAAATGCCTACATCTTTCAACATTACCTTTTATTCAGTCAGACATATATAAGAATTTTACTCCCAAAGTTACACTTTTTGAAGCTTCCCACTTCCCAAGTTCACATTTGCCAGAAAACAGCCTGTCCTAATCCACACTTGACAGATTACTTCTGATTCCATTAAAACTGACCTTCCTCCAAGTTAGAATCTCACCCCGCACACCAGACCTAACTTTATGCGAATTTACCGTGAAACAAATGACCTTGAGGTCACTAGATGCAAAGTGTTCTCTACACAAACTTTAGCCACTGTCCTCTCTCTCATTCTCTAATCGTAGATCAGGTATCACACTCTCTCCAGCTGCAGCTATTTCCATGTTCATGACAAAATGGAATCTAATCAGTTCCTCAATAGCCTGCCGAATGTCAATCAAAGAACTATTTCGGAATGCCACCGAATAATGGGTCTCTGGATATGTCCATCTATTCCCATTCACGCACACTGACCTCACAGTCTGACGATTCTGGCCACAAACCCATCAAATGCGTCATCCAAGTCACTGAGAGAGAGGTTAAAAAGAAATGGTCCCAGCACAGCCACTTCTGGAAAACCACGAGTTACTGGAAGTCAACCAGAAAGGTTTTACTTTGTTCCCAGTCTCTGTGACAGACAGCAGCTGACAGATGTGTGTAAGGGAACATTTTGGGACCTGCACAGAAGGGACGATTTGCACCTGAACTGCAAGGGAACTAATATCCCACTATAACACCAATCTCATGTTTCTTGTAATCTACGATCTCTCTGCAAATTTGTTCCTCTAACTCCGTCGGGTTGTTGAGTTCTCTGTAATACAGCCCCATGAACGAGATCATAGCTTTTTTATATTCATCGGTTCCACGCAAAACGCATCATTAGAAGATTTTTCCAGTCTGGCCTGACTGCATTGCCATGGACTCCAATTTTGCTCGGAATTTCCAAATACACCATATCTACTGCATCTCTTTTGACTATGAGTTTGTAATTACCTCGAAAATTGTAGTAGGTCTTTATCAGGCTGGATTTTCTTTTCAGGAACCCATGCTACCTTTGGCCTATCTCGTCATGTGCCTCCAGGTACTCCATGATCTTATCCCTAACAATCGTTCCCAACAAGTTTCTAAACTCTGATGCCAGGCTAACAGGTCTATAGTTTCATTTATGCCGCTGTCCACCCTTCTTAAATAGCAGAGTAACATTTGCAATTTTCCAGTCATCTGGTACTTCGCCAGAACCTGCCGATTCTGGAAAGATCATTATTAACGCCTCCGCAATCTCTCAGCTACTTGGTTCAGATCCCGAGCGGGACAAGGTGCCGGACATAAGGCTGCTTAACAAACAGGGAAGATTCTAGCATTGTCTGACTAGCATAATGCAAAGTGTTTCAAGTAAGGGAGCCTTTCTTCATTTGGCTGTCGTGCCTGGTGTTGTTCCACAGACGTCTGTGTTGGGACCAATCACTGTTACATTATATGTCAGTGAATTGGATGATGGCTTTGTCGCAGGGTTTGAGCACGATATGAAGGTCGGTGAAGGGGCAGGTAGCTTTGTCGCAGGGTTTGCGGACGATATGAAGGTCGGGAAGAGGCAGGTAGCTTTGTCGCAGGGTTTGCGGACGATATGAAGGTCGGTAACTTTGTGGATGCAGAGAAGCTGCAAAGGGACTCAGCCAAATGAGGAAACAGAGGGAAAAATGGCAGATGGAAGACAGTGCCAGGACGTGTGTGGTGATGCACTTCAATGATCCAGAACTCTGAAACTCTCCCTCCTGCACCAACTCCATCGTCATACGTTAAACTGTATAATCTTTATACTTCTGATTTCACTGGTACTGAGGCATGGGTAGCAATCCTAAGGACACAGCCCTGTAATACCCGCCATTCAACTTTGCACACATCTTCCTGAACGCACTTTGAATAATATCGACCCTCTGCCTACCCATGGCCTTGATACCTCTATGGACCACAGCATCTCACTGTTCAGCCTTCACAAGACCATACGATTCTGGAGCGGAATCGGGAAATTTGACTCATGAAGTCCTCGTTTTCATCATGGCTGTTCCATTTTCCCTTTCAGCCCCCATCTCCTGCCCTCTCACCGTCGCCCTTCCTGCTCTGACTAAACAAGAATTTATTAACCTCTGCCTTAGATACACCGAATGATGTCTCTGACAAAGAATGATTCCAGGTTCGATGGCTTTCGGTCTGCAATCACTGGGATTCAGAAGAATGAGGGGTGACCCGATTGAAACCTATCGAATGGTGAAAGTCTCTGAGGATGAGCCGGGAAAGTAGAGGCGGATGAGCCTGACACCAGCGGTTAACTTATTGTCAGACAGTCTAAGGGACAGGATATAGAAGTATTTCAAAGGTATCAAATGTGTAGTTAATGTAAAAGAAATGTAGAAAATATACATCCTGAAATTCTTCTCTTCGCAACCATCCACGAAAACAGAAGATTACCGCAAAGTATGAATGACAGTTAAATGCTAGCACCTCAAATTCCCCACATTTTACCCCATCCACGCATACAGTAGTAATGCAGACATCTCCCCTCCCCCCATTCCCAAGAAAGAAAGCATCGGCGCCCTCCACCGAGCTCTGAAACGTGCTGCAAAGCGTCAACAGAGACACAGACTTTCAGAACCCCAAATACTACACGTTCACCCCGGAATTCAACACACCACAGCCTCTCCCCCATCTCTCCCCCCTCTCTCTCTCTCTCTCTCTCTCTCTCTCTCTCTCTCTCTCTCTCTCTCTCTCTCCCTCTCCCTCTCCCTCTCTCTCTCTCTCTCTCTCTCTCTCTCTCTCTCTCTCTCTCTCTCTCCCTCTCCCTCTCCCTCTCCCTCTCTCCCCCCCCCCTCTCTCTCTCTCTCTCTCTCTCTCTCTCTCTCTCTCTCTCTCTCTCTCTCTCTCTCTCTCTCTCTCTCTCTCTCTCTCTCTCTCTCTCTCTCTCTCTCTCTCTCTCTCTCTCTCTCTCTCTCTCTCTCTCTCTCTCTCTCCCTCCCTCCCTCCCTCTCTAATAAGTGACAAACGGATGTCTCCGATTCACAGCGGTGTGGCGGGGGGGGGGGGCATAACAAACAGTTCGCTGATTAAGAAGTTAAATGTGTGTGTTGCTTGTTCCGAGCTCTGTGCCCGAGGAACTCGGGCCTCCGGGTACAAGGCCAGCAGCCAGCTCGCTGCTTTCGATCTTCCGTCTCCCACGACGCACCGATTTCCTGCAACGGCACCGACCTCGACTCCACCCGCCTCCAGAGCTACGAAATCCGGGATACTGAAGGCGCGCTGGTGTTTTATGCCTCGTCCTTGGTATATCGAATAACGGCCAGTCGTCAGACTCCGAGAACGGGTCCCATTCCCGCAAAGAATCAAAGTCAGTTTGTAATTCCAGGGTCAGGGTCTTCAAAGAAATATGAGAGGGAAAAATAGAGATATTAAAATTGAACTAGATCTCTTTCCGAAGTTGTAAACAAGAGTCACCGTCAGGCGCCATCGTCCCCCTCAGTTCCACGTAACTGTGATTTCAATGGGAATATGGTAACCTGGATTTGCAGCTGACACCTGGATACAGAGCATGAGTGGCAGTGAGGCAGATTATCGAAACTTGGAGATGAGTTTAGCAGCTGGATAAATGGGCTGACGGTTTTGCAGCTGGAATGTAATGAGGACCGATGTGAGGTGTTGCACTTTGCCCGGGAACAACAGGGTAGGACTCAGACAGTGACTGGTCGGGGATTGTGGTCTGCGGGGAGCAGAGGGATCCGGGAATACAGTTCCATAGTTCAGGGCAGGGTCATGAAGAGAGCCTTTGGCACATTGGCTTCATGAATCAAAGTACTGAGTACACGAATTGCAAAGTTGTGTTGAAGTTGTAAAGGACGTTACAGAGGACAATCCTGGAGTATTGTGTGCAGTTTGGGTCATAGAAAGTATGATCCTACAGTACAATACAGGTCCTTCGGCCCAAATAGCTGTGCTGAACCTATCCTTAGAGCTACCTAGGCTTACCCATAGCCCCCTATTTTTCTAAGCTCCGTGTATAAATCCAGGGTCACCAATCAACTCGAAAAAACATCAAGAACCTTGAATGACTAAAGCGAATATTTATAATGATGTTTCCAGGAGTTGAGGACCTGAATTGGAGTGAAAGATTCAAAGGGTTTTGTCGAACCGAAGCTGAGGCTTTTCCCCCTCAGGTTGAGTGAGCCACGCCCGTCCCTGTAGATGCCGCGGCCGACGACCACCGACAGCAGTATCGCTGAATTCCACCATAGCGATAGAGCAGACAAGGAGGGTCTGAGTTTGGGGTAGATTTCCACCAGGCCTATCGTAGTTCAGACCCTTCACTGTCCCCTGCTGTCACTGGCAGAGGAACCTGTCGGTCAAATCAGATGATCAGTTAATGTGAATTTCAGTCATGGAGAGAGGTGGGAATGTGAAAACAGCAACTATGATGCCTTAGGAAAATAGAGACGGATCAGTTGAACAGGTTAAAGTACAGTTGGGTGTGTCTTATGTAGAGATCTTTTGCAAAAAGTTAAACCTGACTCTGACTGCTAAACTTAATAAAGTGTTCCCAGTCATAGAGTAGCCTCTGAGCTGGTGGATACAATGGAGTTTGTGATGTTTATAATGGATGTTGTGAATTGTACTGATCAGACATCTCGTCCTACTGGCAAAAACTGAAAATGATTGTGAAAGCTGCAGAAAGGTATCTCGGTGTAACCGGTGTGATGTTGGAAGCTGTAGATAAAGATCTGATGGGTGGAGTATCTGCATCCTAGTCTATCCCAGCCTGATTTTCCATCGTCAACACATTAAGAAGTATATTTCTCATTGTCAGAATCTCTCGATGTTTTGAGTTTTCAGGAAAAGAGATTATTTTCACAGTTAAGTGTTTCTATGCATGATTATATTGTCGTTTGGCGTGATTGGTCACTTGACAGAGAGGTAGTGCTGACAGTTTTATAAGGAAGGAGGGAGGATGCAGAGTTGTGAATATGAATGAACCGTATGTGGGATTTGCTGTAGAAATATTTGATTCAGGTAGTTGTATAAAACTGATTATGGTTTACAACGCTTGTGGAAAACTTTCTACTGAGTTGTGAGAAAATATGCTTTGTTCTCGCTCACGGAGAGTTGTCTGCTGCGAGATTTTAACGCAGTTCACTGAGGGTTTGTTTGCGGAATGATGGTAATGGTTTGATTAACGAACAGTTTTTCAACTTGTGTGTCTGAATGGGTAGGAGATTTAACATTGACAGTAGTTCTAGAACCGCTGCAGAATGTTGACGAAGATGTGCATTTTTACAATGAAATGTTATGTCACATTATTCAACAAACTGAGATGAAAGTGATTCCCATTACAAACAGAATTAATAGGAGAAAGGCTGTATCACTGTGGACTGAGGAGTGTGCAGAGGCGATTAGGAAGTGGAACAAAACATTTAGGAAAGTGAAGAAGTGTCAGTGACCCAGTGACATTATTAATTATAAAAGGGCAGAGGCCGTGGTGAGGAAAGGTTGCGAAAAAGATTTTCTGGGGAAATACTGTGACAGTATTGCAGGGGATTGGTAGGTCAGACGTCACCAGGACGGGATGATACATGTTATTGTTTGGTCAGATAAATGGGGATGCCGGCAGATTTCGGGGTTTGCCAGTGAATTTAGTGGTGCGGGCGGATTTGGCGGAGCATCCAGCTTTGCGGATGTGCTCCGCTTTAGGAGTATGTCAGCGAATGTGTGAGTGCACAAGGATTTTTGGTGACGGTTGCTTTGGGGTGGACACTGATTTGAAGGTTCATTGAGGGTTTTCTGGAGAGCACAGATTTGTGGATGCAGACTGATTTGCACAAAGCTGGGCGTGTTGGCGGATTTGGGGTTGAACAATAACCAGGGTGAGCCGGGGCATCTGGAGGTGTGTCGGATTTCAAAGTTTTTACGTCTATCCATACTATAATAAAAATGCAATATCAACTTTGACCTTTGTTCTTCCTATGTTTCAAATGGACACCACCTTTTTTGTGAACTGTTTGAAATGATTCTTGCTCTGGCACAATCTCGGGGTGCCTCCTGATTTCGAGCTGCGACAAGTCTCGAAATTATTTCATTTCTACATACACTACTAATAAATGCAATTTGCCCTCTGTTCGTTTCTTTTTTTATTGTTCAGGCAGCCATTTTGTGAAGTGTTGGAAATGTGCAGTTTGGGGAGACAGATGAGAAGGGACTAAACCAAGGGGATAAAGGGAATTGGAGATGGGTACGTACATAGTCCGGCAGGGTCAGGCAGAGACAGTCGGTCTACCCACACACAGACACACAAAGGTTTTTTTGGAGCCGGCTGGATTCGAATTCGGGACCATTCGCTCCGAAGTCCGGCGCTGATCCCACGACTACATCAGCCGGCGTAGTGTTCGTGATTCAATACAATTTCTCAAGCTAAAATGGCATAATTTACTTCAATATTTTGTGTCTGATAAATGGTTACTTTGAAGTGCATATTTACACTGGAAGCACATTTAATTGATAAGATAACTCGAACGGTTCAGTCACCTGCATTGGGACAAATTAGCTCCCAATGGTCTTCCTGTTAATTGAATTGTTTAATCTCCATCCGTCACCGCGGGAATTTCACCTGTCTGATGTAACCGATTTGTAAATAATTTAAAATTTTTATTTTTAAATAAGTTGCAATCTGTCCCGGTGGAGTGAATGAATTGTATTAAAAACCCGAGGCATGTGCTGCCTCTGCATTTCATTCTGAGAAATCGCGTGGATCTGCTCACGAGTGTTATGGAATTGAACAGCGGTGTAGAATTAATCCGTTAACCTAGCCACTCAGTCTCTGTTTGCTAACACTGTTTCCAGTGTTTTGAGTGTGTTTCTCCCCTCTGTATCTCATCTTGGACACATCAGATGCTGATTTTCCAGAGTCCTGGTCAGTCACGGTTAAGTCAGTGAAACCGGCCCCATCAGCGACTGGAATCGGAATCAGCAGCGATCGTTGTTGCTCATTCAGCTCGTTTATATCGCCGACGATTCCCCACACATTGCTTTATCTCCACACTGAAGAAAACAGTTCAGAGATAGTGTGACCCGTGTCTGGTGCTGGATTAGCAGCCGTTCACAGACATCTTTAGCTGCAATTCGACCCGGTGTTAATTCTTGGAGAATGTGTCAAGTGTGTGTTTCTCTCCCTTTCTCTCTCCAGTGAATGCAGTGGCGATTGTGATCCTATCCCGGGGAAAGTGCGGCCTCTCTACCTCCACTACTTGCTACCTGGTGGCCATGGCGGCGGCGGATCTACTGACCATTGTCACCGGGGTCATATTGACTCGAATCAGATGGTATTACTTCCGGTGGAGTTTTCTGAGCATCACCCCTGTGTGCAGTGTTATCGATGTACTGAGCTACACAGCCACTCACTGTTCTGTCTGGTTCACCGTCACTTTCACCTTTGACCGGTTTGTCGCCATTTGCTGCAGGAAGCTGAAAACAAAATATTGCACCGGGAAAACTGCGACTGTGGTTCTGACATCAACCGGTATACTGTCCTGTCTGAAAAACGTTCCCCGATACTTCATACGGGAACCCAGGGTGATCATTGACAATGTACCGTGGCTCTGTGATCTCAGGGACAATTATTTCACTGACCCCTGGTGGGTTGGATATGACTGGCTCGATACGGTTTTAACTCCGTTCCTCCCTTTCGCAGGGATCCTGCTGCTCAATGCTCTGACAGTCAGGCACATTTTAGTGGCCAGTCGGGTCCGTAAGGGGCTGAAGTGTCAAAGCAAGGGGGAGAACCGCAGTGACCCAGAGATGGAGAGCAGGAGGAGGTCTGTGGTTTTACTCTTCACTCTCTCCGGCAGCTTCATCCTCCTGTGGATGACACTGGTTGTAAATTTCATATATTATCAGGTCTCAGGAAAAGGATTCGAATTCAATGATTCGGAATGGATCCTCTACCACGTCGGGGTTTTAATGATGGATTTCAGCTGCTGCACAAACACATTTATTTACGCGGTGACTCAGTCAAAATTCAGGGAGCAGGTGATCAGCGCGGTGAAATATCCGGTCACCTCGGTGCTTCAGTTCATTAATAAAGCCGCGACCTGAGCACAAGCCAAAGGCGGTTGCAGTGAGGGTTCCAGCTCCTCACATTCACCCCCTGATCACCCAGGTGTTATTCCCGGCAGGTTGCCGCATCGACCGGCAGCTCTGGAAATTTAGGATCGTGTATGTTTTGTGAGGGGCAAAGCGCCGTCCTGGAGACTCAGTACCGCATTGAACCTCCAGATGTCATTCAAAGACATACAGCGGAACCTGTCCAGCCATTGGTTTGTGCATATGTCCATCTATTCCCATTGCGGCCAATCAACCTTACAGCCCACAAAACGGCGGGGATTTTGTCGAATGCTGGTTGTCTAATCCAATGTCAATCACTATAATCTCCGCCTTCCCCTTGAATGATTTGCTTATATAATTCGAAATGGGGCGGGGTTTGGATAAAAGGCGTTTGACAAATCAAATTAAAGTCGGATTGCCGCCAGTCACTGAACTGGAGTGTGGTGCAGAGAATTAGAAAATTAAAACCTTCACTCTTCTTTTTTGAATAAAATTCTTTCCCTTCTTGTTTTACTCCGTTCCCGCATTAAGCTGACAGTTACGCATTCTGCAGTGGTGTTTCCTTTATGGTCATTATCCCAACAGTCTTGCTATAATTCTCAATCCCACCAACCCCTTAGTTTCCGATTTGCCGGGTGGAAGGTCTTTATCCACCGCTGGAATTGTATCAGCTTTTGTAACTCAACCTCTCCGTGCAGGTTGAGACCCATAAGAAGACCCATAAAACTCATAAGAAGTGGGCCAATGATTTCCAACAGTAAATCTGACCGACCGCTAGAATAAATTGTTTTATGAGTCATCAAAACCGACAAGGCATGTGAATAAATTAGAGCTTTCCACGGACAAATTTCCTCCACCCAGTGTAAGCCTAAAATGATGGCAACAAATGCTACTCTATATACTGATTTAATGGTTAGTAAGTTTGTTTCTTTGTCATTACCTATAATTAAGGTACAGAAACAGCCAGAGGAACATCTCACTTGTTATCTTTTGATTCTCCTGCAACAGTTAATATATCATAACAGTTTTCCGAAATATACTGATGAACCAACAGACTCTCGGACATTGCAGAATTCTCAGACTTATTAAGCTCTGTGACCTAAAACCAGCTAGTCAGAGGCAGAACAAGATGGGGTTTCAGTGAACGTGACATTGGAGAATATTGTGTAATCCCACAATCCCATCTTCCCAGCGCGATAAGATCCCAGCCACCTAAACTTGAAAACTCTCTTCGTGTGATGTTGCCAACCGTGCTCGAACACAACTTCAACAGGATGGTAATTTATTTGTCCCGTCTAATGAATCCAGTTTGTTAATATCAACTGCAATCTCCGCAATTATACTTGGCTCATTTCAACCAGTAAAGCTGAAACAGGGGACCACCTTATTGCGCGAGAACACTTGCGAACACTTTAAAATTGAAGATGACGCTGATCTACAAGTCACACAGCCATAATCAAGAACAGATCCAATTAAACAAATGAACCTGTCCCACAATGATGTTCATGCAGCTCCCCAGAACACCCATGTAAACAATTGAGAAAATTTAATGTTATTTTTTAATGATATGGCGCTTCCATGCCAGCTGATTATCCATCCACATGCCTGGAAATCTTACCGCTGTCACTTCTTGAAGAGTTTGATCATATCATTTCAAATCAACAGCATCCCTATTAATCACATTTATAAAACACAGAACTTGTTCAGGAGCGACTGAAAGCTTAAATTCTCATATATTTGCCGACTGTTCAAAATTATTAGCTGCTAATTGGATCCAATATACAGTATAATTGCAATTTATGCCACTAAGCCATAGAGCTCCATCATCTGCATATAGTGATTTACACACCTCAGTGCCTGTCTCAGAAAGAATATCATTAATCATAACATTAGATAATAGAGGCTTACAAATACGGCGTTGTGGGTTCCCACCCGTACCAGCACCGACCGTCCAAATATAAAACTCAGACAAAGTCTCGCAGTTTCCTGCTCAATCCTCAATTCCATAAAGCCATAAGACATAGAAGCTGAGTCAGGCCATCCGGCCCATCGAGTCTCCTCCACCATTCACTCATAGCCGATAGTTTCTGTCCGTCCTCCTCAGCCCCAGCTACCGGCCTTCTCCCCTGAAATTTTGATGCCATGTCCAATCAAGAAACTATCAATGTCTGCCTTAAATGCACCCAACGCCGTGGGCTCTGCAGCGGCATGTGGCAAGAAATTCCACAAATTCACCTCCCTTTGTCTGAAAGATTCCCTGCACCTCTGTTTTGAAAAGGCGCCCCTCTATCCTGAGGTTATGCCCTCTTTTCCTAAACTCTCCCACCATCCTTATGGAAACATATTTTCCATAATTCAGTCCAAAATCCTTCTTTCCATAAATAGCCTATGCTTTTTCAATATAAAAAATACTGCAATTATAGCACCCTTATTAAAGAGTGCTTTCGTAATTTCATCTTATAAATGTAAAAGTTAATCCGGTAATTCTACCCTTCCAAAACCTACTCTTGAATTGGGTTGAACATCCACATCTATAACATTGGATAGTATTCTAAACACATCCCTCCAAAACATATTTATGCTTACACAGGACCAAAGCATATGAGCCAGAGTAGCTACCTCTGCGTCTCATCTGTCTCAACTAGGGTTTATATTAGAAAAAAATACATGCGCCAATTTATCTTTGGATAAATGCCCTCCATGCCCTCCAGCTCTTCAATAACGTCCAGTTCCCCGGTCCCGACAGCTTCATTTTCACTGTGGATGTCCAATCCTTATAGACTTCCATTCCCCATCAAGAAGGCCTCAAAGCCCTCCACTGCTTTCGTGACAATGGACCTCACCAGTTCCCCACCACCGCCACACATCTGCGTTTGGTGGAACTGGTACTCACACTTAATATCTTCTCTTTTCGCTCTTCCCATTTTCTTCAGACCGAGGGTGCAGCCATAGGCACTCGCATGCGTCTCCGCTATGCCTGCCTCTTCGTTGGTTATGTGGAACAGTCTATGCTCCAAAGCTATACTGGTACTGCTCCCCAACTTTTCCTTCGCTACATTGACGACTACATTGGTGCTGCTTCCTGCACCCATGCTGAGCTCGCCAATTTCATCGGCTTCCCACCCAGCCCTCAAATTCACTCGGTCCATCTCGGACACTTCTCTCCCATCCCTGGAGACAGACTGTCCACTGACATCTTCTATAAACCCACTGACTCTCATAACTACCTCGACTGTACCTCTTCCCACACTGCCACATGCAAAAATGCAATTCCCGATTCCCAGTTCCTCCGTCTCCGCCGTATTGCTCCCAGTTTGAGGATTTCCTTTCCAGGACATCTCAAATATCCTCTTCTTTAAGGATCGTGGTTTCCCTTCTGCCGTCATCACTGATGTCCTCACCCGGTTCTCCTCCATTTTCCGCACTTCGGCCTTCAACCTATCCTCCCGTCACCACAACAGGGACCGTTTTCCCCTTCCCCTCACCTATCACACCACCAGCTTCCGGATCCAACATATTATCTTCCGCAATTTCCTCCACCTTCAACAGGACCCCACCACTAAGAACATCTTTCCCTCTCTACACCTCTCCGCTTTTCGCAGGGATCGTTCCCTCTGCGACTGCCTGGTCCACACGTCTCCCACAGATCTCCCACCGGGTACTTATCCCTGCATTGTAAGTGCTACACCTGTCCCCACACCTCCTCTCTTAGCACCATTCAGGGCCACAAACTGCCCTTCCTGGTGAGGTAACACTTCAGTTGTGAGTCTGTTGGAGTCATCTATTGTTTCCGGTGCTCCTGGTGCGGCCTCCTCTACATTGGCGAGACCCGACGCGGATTGGGCGACCGCTTCGTCGAGTACCTGCGCTTCGTCCGCTATAACAGACAGGATATCACAGTTGCATCACACTTCAACTTTGCTTCACATTCCCATTCTGATATGTCCATGATGAGGTCAAACTCAGGTTGGAGGAGCAACACTGGGTAGTCTCCAGCCCCTCGGCATGAATGTTGAATTCTCCAACTTCCGGTAATTCCCTCCCCCTCCCTTCTCCAATCCCAGTTTCACTCTGCCTCCTCCTCCAACTGCCTATCACCACTCTCATGATTCCGCCTTCTTCTACTATCCATAGTGCTTTCATCTCACATTCCTCCTTCAGCTTTCCTGCCAATCCCCTCCTGCTTCCCCTACCTCACCCCTTGATCTTTCCCCTTCTGGTTTCTCACCTGGCACCTACCAGCCTTTTCCTTCCCATCCTCCCCCCACCTTCTTTATATGGCCCCTACCCTCTCCCTCTTCAGTCTTGACGAAGGGTCTCAGCCCGAAACGTTGACTGATCCTTTCCACGGATTCTGCCCGACCTGCTGAGTTCATCCAGCGTGTTGTTCTGTGCATTTGCCTTCCTCACCGATGAATCAACCTGCAAGTTAACCTTCAGGAAGTTTTGTACAAGGACATTCAAGACCCAATGCATCTCAGATTTTTGTATTTCCCTTCCAGGTCGAAAGCTGTCTGCTCATTTATTTGTACCACCAGAGTGCATAACCATGTATTTACCAGCGTTATATTTCATTTACTACTTACCTGCCAAGTACACCATACCAGCCTCTTAACAATTGACTCAAACATCTCCCCAACCATTGCGTTCAGGCTGACTGGTCTGTAATTTTGTTTCTGCTGCCCCTGTCCTTTCCTAAAGAGTGGAAAGACATTTGCAATTTTACAGTCCACCGGAAACACACTGGACCCCAATGTTTCCTGAAAGACCTGTACTAATTCCTCCACAATCTCCAGGGTGCAGATCATCTGATCCGGGTGACAAATGAACTTTTACGACTTTCAGCGTTTTGAGCACCTTCTCCTTTGTAATAGTAACTGCACTCACTTCTATTTCCTATCACCCTTCAACATGTCTTCCGCGGTGAGGACTGATGTAAGATACTCTTTTAGTTCATCTGCCATCTCGTTGTTCCACTTTATTCTGTCTCAGAACACATTATCTGGCAGTCGTCTTTCCTTTCTTATCTCTCTTTTATTTTTCAATGTGTAGTTTTCTAACCATCTTGAAAGTGCTTGCCAACTTGCTTTTGACAAATTTTGCCATTTGGTTATTTATTATTGTTTTCGAATTCATCTGTCTTGCATCTTCCTAGTATTTCCTGGAAACCCCTGCAATTTCAGCTCTGCTATCATCCCTGCCTGTTTCGCACGCCTTCCAATTTACTTTTGACAACTCATCTTTCATAGGACTGTAATTTCTTACACCACTGAAGTACTGCGACGTCAGACTTGTGCGATCACCTTCTATTCAGAAGTCAGCCCGAGTCCAGAGCACTTTTGTTAACTTTTGCCTGTACCTGATTCTACGAAGTTCTATAAGTTCAAAATGAGTCGAAGAAACCCTCGTGGTTCCCCACGTGGCAGGGAAGGGTAGAGTCAGGCAGTGCATTAGTGATAAGGGACTTGATAGATAGTGGTACAAACCGGACATATTGTGGCCACAAAAGAGACGCAGGATGCTGCCCCCCCCTCCCAGGTGCAAGGGTCCAGATGTACTCGAGCGGCTGCAAGATGTTCCGGAGGGAAAGAGTGAACAGACAGAGGCCGTGGTGCATATTGGCACCAATGTCGTCGTAATAAATGGGGAAGAGGTTCTACAGACTGAGCATATAGAGTTTGGAAATAGGGTGAAGAAAAGGACATACAAGGTCATAATTTCTGGATTACACTAGGTGCCATGGGCTAGTGTAGCTAGAAATGGGATGATAGTACAACTGAATAAGAAACTAGGAGACGGTAAAGGAGGCAGTGTTTTAATATTCGATCAATGGAACATATTTCCGGGCAAGTGTGACCTGTAGAAGAGGGACGGTTTGCAGGTGATCTGGAGGTTAACTAATTTACTTGGCTAATGCTACTCGGGAGGATTAAACTGGTATTGCAGGCGGCTGGGAATCGGAAAACCAGGTCACTTAGTGAAGGACTGGACACAAAGCTGGTTACCGGTGAACGTTCGGACAGGAAAAATCAAATAAATAGCAATGATGAGATATATAGTTTGTGGAATACACACCTGGGCATGGAGCTACGATGCTGTGGCCATTACAGAGATTTGGGTGATAGATGGGAAGGGATGCGTGATGAATCTACCAGGCTTTTGAAGTTCTTCAAAAGCTGGAGAAGGAAGTAAAAGAGGTGTGAGTTGAATTATGAATCAGGGAGAAGATCACAGCTGCAATCAGTGAAGACATAGTGGGGGGTTCAGATACTGAGTCTATTAGAGCAGAACTCAGGTTTGGAAAGGGTGCAATGAAGCAAATGGGATTGTACTACAACCTGCTGTTGGATAATGAGTCTATTCAGATGACCTCTCAGTGGGTGAGCAGTAAGCTGACAGAGACCACAACTCCCTCACTTCCAAGATAGCTACAGATAAGGATGGGATATTTGTAAACTGAAAAACGGCATATTACGGGGGTATTACGCAGAAACTAAGAACAGTTAATTGGAAATAACTTCTCTTCTGGCAAATCGATATCGGATATGTTTAGTTTCTATATAATTCTGGAGAAGGAAAGGTCTGGACCCATGGTTCAGATTTTTGATTGCAGAAGAGCTAACTTTGCGGATGCGAAAGGATTTAGAAGGAGTGGATTGGGAAAATTTGTTTTATGGGAAGGATGTAATAGAGAAATGGAGGTCATTTAAAGGTGAAATTTTGAGGGTGCTGAATCTTTATGTTCCTGTCAGTTTGAAAGGAAAGGTTAAAAGTTTGAGAGAGCCGTGGTTTTCAAGGGATATTGGAAAATTGTTGGTATATTTAAGGCGGGTTTATCATTTCCTGATCGATCCGAGCATCAGTCCACAAAGGATATAGCGAGAAGGCAGGTGCATGGGGTTGATTTGGATCCGGGATCAGCCATGATGGAATGGCCGAGCGGAGTTGATGGGCTGAATGGCATAATTCTGCTTCAATGTCTTATGGTCTTTCCAAGATGCACCTGACTCCACCCCCAGTTATCCCATTTAGCCTTGATAGAATATTCGGGTGGACTTCAGGTCCCGGGGGATCTCAGATTAACCGCCTGCGGCTGCTGCTGAAACCGCAGTGTTTCTGTTCCGTTGACGGATGCAATAAACGAGTTAAAATTAACGGATCGATAATTCTCATCTCCTGATTATTTTACCGTCCGCAGATTCACAGTCACTGGGTTTGATCTCCAGTCACGAAGAGAGGATAAAGTTTCCCCGTGAATTTATTCCCAGTGAAGGTGTGGAGATGGGACTTGGTCTCCGCGTTGTAAAATAAAACTGTCCCGGACTCGTAACTGAGATAAACTCCCACCCTCCCGGGGATGGGACCGGCAGGGAGACGGGACTCAGGGGTAACATTGATCACGTCATAACCACGCTGGAACACTTCACAATAACGTCTGATGACGCAGAATCGGGTCTCCGGACTCAGTCCGACACCTCTCTTCGTTTCCACAGACACTGCGGCGACTCCTAGACACCAGACCCGATTCCCCGCCACATCCTCCTTCCTTTAATGTCTCCCTGATGTAAATCCCTCCGATCCCAGCACACAAGCTTAGTCTGTGAATCTCTACCCGTTGTCAGACTCGCCGTTTCCACATCCAGGGTGACAGAGACGGGAGTGGTGGGGAGAAAGCAGAGAATTAGAGAATCCCCGGGGACTATGGGAACACTCGGGCAGCGCGGTCCCAGGGATCGGGGGAGACTCGGGCAGCTCTTGTTAACCAACTTGAGCTAATCGCATTCACCAGTTATTCCTTTCCACCTTTCTTATCCACGGACCTGCCGAGATCTATTTCCCAACATGTCACTCCACCCATCTCTGGAGTTGATCGTTGATCTCTTAACATAGAGATGCCTCTTCGCTGTCCACTATACCGTGAATGTTAGTGCCATCCACAAACCTACTATCTATGTCACCTACATTCTCACCCAAATCATTACTATGAAAAAAACAACCGCGACACCAGCACCGACTCCCGCAGGTCACAGGCCTTCAGTCCTCTGTTTAAAATACACTTGGACTGACACTGTAACAGGCAAGACACAGAAGGAGACTGACCTAATATCTACCATTGTGACGAGTATAGGTGGGTAAATCGGTCAGCACAGAGGTGATGGGCCAAAGTGCAAAAATTCTATACTCTACAACGAATGGCTGTGTGACTTTAAATTAACGAAATGACTGAGACTCCACAGACTCCCACCACCAGCTATCCCCCCCTACCCAGTTCTTCACTCCCCAGACAGGGGAAACATCCTGTTTTAATCCTGCCTGCTGAGCCCTGAAAGAATTTTGTGTTTCCCTGAGATCTCCTCTCATTCTTCTAAACAGGGAACAGAGAACAAAGAACAGTACAGCACATGAACAGGCCGTTCATTCAATGTTCACATTCATGTGTGAGTGTGAAGTCTGAAATTGGGGAATCAGAATCTGAAACAGGTTTATTATCACCGGCATGTGTTCTGAAATTTGTTAAAATAGCAGCAGCAATTCATAATATCGAAGAAAAAAACAAAATAATAATAATAACAACAGTAATAATAAATGCTTTTCAGTATACGTACTGTATATTGAATAGATTGTGTGTGTGTGTGTGTGTGTGTGTGTGTGTGTGTGTGTGTTTGTAAGAAAGTGAAGTAGTGTCCAAGAGTTCAATGTCCATTTAGGAAGAGGGGAAGAATCTGTTCCTGAATCGCTGACTCTGTGTCTTCAGTCTTTTGTACTTTCTACCTGATGGTAACAGTGAGGCTCGGGCAATTCCTGGGTGATGGAGGTTATAGTGGATCTGCCTTTCTGAGACACCACTCCTAGAAGATGCCCTGGGTTCTGTTTAGGCTAGCACCGAAGATGAAGCAGACTGTTAAAGTTTTCTGCTGCTTCTTCGGTCCTGTGCAGTAGCACCAACCCCACCAGCACCTCCATAACATCAGACAGTGATGCAGCCTCTCAGAATGCTCTCTACGGTACAACTATGGAAGTTTTTGACTGTATGTGTTGATATTCCAAATCCCTTCAAACTCCTAATTATGTGTATACGATGTCTTGCCTTCGTTATAACCGCATCGGTATGTTGGGAGCAGGTTAGGTCCTCATTGATTTTGACACCCAGGGACTTGAAACTGTTCACTCTCTCCAATTCCGATCCCTCTACGAGGATTGGTATGTGATCAGTTGTCTTAATCTTTCTGAACTCCGCAATCATCTCCTTCATCTCACTGATGTTCAGTGGCAGTTTGTTGTTGCGACACCACTCCACTAGTTGGCACAACTCGCTCCTATACGCCCTCTCATCACCATCTGAGAATGAGATAAGGATCCCTTATTTTCCACAACTCCATGGCCAGCAGCCTCTAATTAGAATAGTGAAGAATTTGTAGGGACCCTTGAGCAACACAGGTCCTGATGAAGGGTTTCAGGCTGAACCGTCGACTGTTAACTCTTTTCCGTATATGTTTCGTGGCCTTCTGAGTTCCTCCGGCAATATGTGTTTGTTGTTCCGCATTAATTATACTCCATTTGTTGCCGTCCACAGCTGCCTGTGGCAGACTCAGTATCCTGTGGCTAAAGGAATTCCTCCTCATTTCCATTCACAATGGTCAGCCCTCCAGTCATCCATCAGAGGAAACATCCTCCTGACATCAACTCGATCCTGATAGGCTTCAGGGAGATCAGGCCGAGACCCTTCATCGGGACCTGTGTTACTTGGATTCCAGCATCTTCGGATTTTCTTCTGTTCTATATATAAAGCGGAGGAAGTTCGTAGGTTCTTGATAGTCAGGGGAGGAGGCATGAGAATGGCACTGAGAGGGATAACTGATCAACCATCCTGATATTGTCCCTGCGAGACAATTCTGCCATTATATTTCAACCATCCTGCACCACAAAACAACATTTTGTTTGGCCATCCAATTCCCTGCTGCATCTGCATGTTAATTCTGCTGTATCTGCAGTTATTTCTATACAAGAACACCCAGGTCCTCTGAACATTTCACCCGTACCTCATGTGATATGTGCTCTTAATTTCTACTTCCCTTCCCGGAACCGATGGTCTCACAGAGCCACCAAAGGCTCTTCATATGACACGTCATTCAGTCCTGGAATCATTTTCACGAATTGTCTTTGAACCTTCTCCTGTTTCTGCAGATCCTTTCGGAGATGACAGGATCGAAAAGTTTCACAACGCTTGACGTGCAGCCTCAGCGGTGTTTTATAAAGACTCAACATTCTTGCTTTTATATTCTAGTCTTCCTGAAATTAATGGAAGCATCGCGTTTGCCTTCGTCACGACTGACTCAACCTGCAACAAAGCTTTAGAGAATCCTGCACCTGGACTTCCAAGTCTCTCAACATCTCAGTTGTTGTTGGACATTTGGTCATCCACTTCCCGACAATGTACTTCATCCGTCAATTCTTTGTCCATTCTCCTCTTCGGTCTCCGTCCTTCTGCGGCTTTCTGCCTCCTCCAACTTACCTGGTCCTCCTTCTATCTTTCTACAGTCTACCTACTTGACCACAAAGCCATCAGTGACTTCAGCCACATTATTGACATATACTCTAAAACGAAACGATCGGAACACGAACCCGTGTCGGATACCAACAGTCACCGGCATCAGCCAGAAATGCTTCCAGTGTTCCTGCTCTTTGATTCCTGAACATCAGCCACTGTTTCACCCATGCTATTGTACTTCATGTAGCAACATGCGCTCTTCACTTGTTAGGTTTCAAAAGTGTGTTTTCCCCATTCAATCGAGGGAATAATACTTGAATGGAGATATTCGCTCTGCATGTCTGTGACTTGCATGGAGATATGGGTGGTTGCACTTCTGTCCTGACAGAAACGTTCAATGTTTTCTCTTTTCCGTAGACACTGCCTGGCCTGCTGAGTTCCTCCAGCATTGTGTGTGTGTGTGTGTGTGTTGGATTTCCAGTAGCTGCAGATGTTCTGGTGCCCTGTGTGTGGGTGGAATGCTCTGTCTGTGGATGATACAAAGATTGGTGGCATTATGGATTGTTTAGAAGGGATACTGCAGGATATATTTCCTTTGCGGATGTGGAGACAGAATCACCAGATGAGTTTATTGAGAACAAATCTGTGTCATTGCATCTTTGAAAACCAAATGATAAGAGACAAGACACCGCTAATGATACGACTTCAAACAATCTGACGGACAGAGAATGCTTCGGGTCCAACTCTGTTTCCTACTGAAATTGGCTGCCCATGTTGATGGAGTGACTGAGAAAGCACATGCCATGACGGGCTCTGGAGCAGAGAAAGCTGAGGAAAAATCTTGATACCAGTTTATGAGGCCATGAGAGTCATAGATTGGGGAGCGGACAGCTGTCATTCTCAGGGAGCTAACGGGAATCATATCACAGGCCATGAGCTTGAGGTCAGACGGGTAACTTCAAAGGACATGTGTTGGGCACTAATGTAGTCCCAGGGAAAATATAAAGCCGCCACTGCGGCTACTCTGTTGTTTTTATGTCTCTCCATGCACGATTCGAGCATTGCAAACCAGAGCTGCACTAACTCTCTCCACGGAATATGCTTCGAAACAGGACTGAATGAATGTCCTTCTAGTTCTCTTTGAAGAGCTAAATATAAACAACAATGACACAATAAGTAGTTACACTGTGTGTTTGTTCATTGGATTGTGTCTAATCAGACGATTGGGAGCACCAGGTAATTTAAGCGAGGTTCCTACTGGTGTATAAGAACTCTTTGGATCAGTGCTTGCAGGCATTTGGGACATTTTGTGCAACCGATCGCTGCTTCACGTAGCAAATGGGATACTCCGCAATTTTCAACATCGTCAGAATTTACTGCCCGGTGGTTGCAGCACTCGGAATTCCGGGTAATGTTGTGTGTTTGTGTTACTCTCGGGGTATCGTAGACTAAATGAATCTCGATTCATAGTTGCATTTCCGGTCCAGTGCATTGGACGGTGAAAAGAAACCTTCACTCTAATTTATCTTCTAATTGTAATTCGCGTTAAAATGTTTCATCTTGCATTTGTGTATTGTTTGGGCGTTTGATACGGTTTTATACTATCGTGGACACAACTGTATGCCAGAAATGTTTAAGTGTGCTTACAAAACGCGCAGACCGAGACTACCGCACCCACAATGCCGGCGAAACTCCGTCCAACAAGCAGCATTTATGTAGAGGAAGAAATGTTCGAGGAGACCCTGCAGCAGGACTTCATCAGAGCAGTTTGCAAAGATATCACTTCGCGCAACATCCTGATAGCGACAGTACTGACTTACCAGATCCGGTCAACGCTGAGCCCGCCCTGTGCCGTATTATCTTCCTCTGACGTCCGGCTTTCCCGGCACGATTCCTCTCATTAAATCCTCAAATTTCACTGTAGGGACGAGGAGACTTGATGCACCTCAGTTATTAAATCCCAAAGTATTATCAGCTGTTCCCGCATCTCCCCATGTTAAATTACTTATTCCTCCCCTGTCATCATGAACTGAAGGAATTTATATATATAAATATATTTATATTATATTTATATTTATATAAATGTGGCCAACCCTCCGAGGTCCTTCGATCCTGAATGTTTCAGTGGAGTTACCTTGGTATCTGCCATTGATGTTCAATCAGCGAACGTGACTCTTTCTCACGGGTCCTCCCCGATAGCGGAGAAAACGCAGCCATGCAGATGATTTTTCAGAGTGGTCTGTCGGACAATTAATCTGTTTCTGCAAAGAAAAATAGGATTCTCCTCAAACCAGCAGCTGCAGCCATCACTCCATTACCTTGTCTTTCCAGCGTGACTGTCTGCTGAAGTGAGGAGTATCATGTGTGTCTTGATGTATTAACCTCCCGTTCAGTGGCTTCCCCCTTCCTCATTTTCTTTTTAACGATCCCATAAATTATTATTGAATGTGCAGAATTTAATTTTGGGGCATTGATTTCAAATTCGTTTTGATTTTTATGATCATGCGCATTTCCCACGATTAATTCACTGATCACAACTGTCTCGGCAAAGCTCTGTTTAGTTCACCCGTGGTGCCCATTCGCAAGTTTGGCATCTCTTTTTTCTTGGGCATCTAGTATTCAGGACACATCGCTGGTCCGTCCCTTGTTCTTACAGAGAGCGCAGCGTGTGAATCTGGATTTAAAATGCATTCATGATCTTTATTCGATGTAATTATGAAAAAAAAAACATTTTAAATGGAAGCCAAATAAATAATCGCTTTTAAAGAATTGTAAATACGTCATACTGTCTGAAATCAAAATCAATCTGTCCACCATCCGTGCCGCTCTCCGCAAGACGCCATCCTATTAGGGACAGTTCTTGATAACCTCGCCTTCCGTGACTGGGACACGGCCCGTTACTGACTACATAACAGAGCCGCCTGAGGGTTAACTGCTGGATGTGAAACTGGCGAGATGTTAATCGTGTATTAAGTGGAAGGATACCCTGACACCAAACTATGGCCCGTTCGACTATTACTGACAGTAGGCAAATAAAGTCACACGAATCATTCTGCGGTTAATGATCGTATGTTTTAATAATTTCTTTCAGTTAATTTAACGGCGATTGTGATCCTGTCCCGCGGGAAGTGCGGTCTGTCCAAATGCATCGCTCTCTACCTTGTGGCCATGGCGGTGGCCGATCTGATGGTGGTTATCATTGTTATTATACTACAGAGGATAAATCATATCTATTTATTTACTAATTTCTTGCTCGTAACTCCGACGTGTTCTCTACTACATGTCCTGAGTCTCGCAAGCTTGGACTGTTCTGTTTGGTTGACGGTAGCTTTCACTTTTGATCGGTGCGTCGCGATTTGCTGTGAGAAGCTGCGGAACCGATATTGCACCGAGAGAACAGCGACTGTGGTGGTAGCAACAGTGAGTGCGGCGTGTTGTGCCCAGGCCATTCCATATTACTTTTCAATGGATCGATGGCGTTGTGTTTCTTCAGCAGAATATTTCACATCACCCCTGTGGAAAGCCTACGAGGTATTTGACATCATCATAACACCATTACTACCAATATGTTTAATCGTGCTCTTTAATGTTTCAACCGTCAAACGTATCATAGCGACAAATAGAGTTCGCCAGGGACTTCGAAAAAGCGGTGAGAATTGTAATGACCCGGAGATAGCAAACCGGAGAAAGTCAATGATACTGTTGTTCGCACTTTCAGCCAATTTCATATTATTTTGGATGCCCTATGCTGTGTATTCTGTGAATTGGCAATCCGAAAACTATTTCTACACCGACAGATATTTCAGCTCACCGTCATTCATCCTACAGGTATGTGGGTTCATGTTGTCTTCTCTCAGTTGCTGCACCAACACGTGTATCTATGGCCTGACACAGAGAAAATTCAGGGAGGAGCTGAAGAATGGCGTAAAGTATCTGCTTGCAACAACAGAAAAGATTTGCAAATAAAATGCAAACACAATTATTCCTTCTTGCAACTTCAAAACGATTAATTCGAATAGTATTTCATGTGAGCTTCAGGCGAACGTGTTTTGGTATCTCACTGTTCAAACGATTTGCGTGAGTTAGGCAACAGGGTTTAAATTATTATTATCATTAAGGAATATAATTCACTCCGATATCATGTAATTTCAATCCATTATATTTGATTGCTCCGTATCTAAGCCTACGAACAGGAATGAATCTCACCCATTTGGAAGAGTATTTCATTTGAGTTTCAAGCGATTGTTATTTCAGAATCTCACTCTCCAGTCATCAGCGGGTGTTAAAGAACAGGGATTAACCTGTTAATATCTTCATGAAAATACTTCTGACCGGGATGTCATAAAACTTCAATAAACTATGGCTGGTTGCAAGGTACCTGAACATTTGAACAGTAATTAATCTGATTCGTGCACTGGGAAAACTGTTGACAAAATCTCGGCATTGTATTAAAACATACATAATATATAAAAATATATTATTGTATAATCCGAAATTCTTCATTATTGCCTCGGCTTTTACGGCATTTATGTTTCATATTATTTATTCTGAATATTAGCATCAGACGGTAAATGCAATGTAATAGTTGTAGAATGATTTAGATGTTCTCCGCGTCACTGTACCATTTCCGCGCCGAAACAGTCTGGTATCGCGACGTAACAAGGATCCCTTCATACTTACCTGTCACGAATGTGACGTGATCGGCAGGGGCTTGGTCTTTGAACTTAAGTAATGCTAGCGCTTTGAAATACATTAATGCAAGCTGCTTGACAATTTTCAGGGTTTGATTATTGCGGAGGCATTAACAGTTGATATGATGTGGTCATTTGGAGATTGCAGAAGCACTACTAATGATTTTTTTTAAGATTTGATGAATTCTGGCATTGTACCGGATTTCTGGAAAATTGCAAATGTTACTCCGCCAGTTAAGAAGGGTGGGAGGCAGCAGAAAGACATCTATGGACTTGTTAGCCTGACATCAGTGTTTGGGAAAATTTTGCAATGGGTTAAGGATGAGGTTATGGAATACCTGGTAGCACACAAGGTAGGCCAAAGCCAGCATGGTTTCCAGAAAGGAAAATCCTTCCTGACTAACCTACTGCAATTTCGTTGAGGAAATTACAAGCAGAGTAGACAAAGGAGATGCAGTAGATGCGGCGTACTTGAATTTTCGGAAGGCCTTTGACAAAGCGCAGCACATGAGGCTGCTTATTAAGATTGGAGCCCATGTTATTACGAGGGAGTAACTAGCATGGGTGGAGCATTGGCTAATCGGCAGAAAGCAGAGCGTGGGAATAAAGGAATCCTATTCTGTCTGGCTGCCGGTTACGAGTGGAGTTCCACAGTGCTCAGTTTTGGGACCGCTGCTTTTTACGACGTATGTCAATGATTTGGACTATGCGATTAATGGACGTGGCTAAATTTGCCGATGATACCGAGATAGGTGGAGGAGAGGGTTGTGTTGAGGAACTAGAACGTCTGCAGAGAGACATAGATATTTTCGGGAACTGGCAAAGAGGTGGCAAATCTTCGTTTGAAGAAATAAACAGCCGGACTATTATTCCGATGGTGAGAGACGTCAAAATTCAGAGATGTCAAGGGAATTGGGGTCCATGTGCAGGATACCCTAAAGGCTAGCCTCCAGGTTGAGTCGGTTGTGAAGAAGGCGAATGCAATGAAAGCATTTATTTTCAGAGGTACAGGGTATAAGAGCAGGGATGTCATGCTGAGGCTCTGTAAGGTACTCGTGTGACCACACTTGGGGTATTGAGTGCAGTTTTGGGCTCCGTATATTGGAGAGGATATACCGACATTGGAGAGGGTTCAGAGAAGATTCACGAGAATGATTCCAGGAATGAAAGGGTTATCTTCCTGATAAAGTACGATCAGCTCTGTGGTGTATTCCCTGGAATTCAGGAGAATGTAGGGTAATCTCAAAGAAACTTCACCAATGTTTAACGGCTTGAAAAGATTAGATATGGCACCGTTATTTCTCATGGTAGTTTAGTCTAGAACAAGAGGGCACGGCTTCAGGATTGAAGGACGTACATTTAGAACAGAATTGTCGAGAGAGTACTTCAGTCAGAGGGTGGTAAATCGGTCGAATTAGTTGTAGAGGGTATGTCATAGGGTACATTTAAGGCAGCTAGGTTCCTAATTAGCCAGGGCATCAAAGGGTATGGTCTGAGGGCAGTGAAGTGGGGATGACTGCAATAATTGGATCAGCCCACGATTGAATGGGCACGATGGTCCGAATAGCCTCCTTCTCGTCGTATATCATGTGGTCTTATGGTCATAAAAAAACATGAAACATGCTTATCGTTTGGACCATAAGACTTTAAGATATAGGGGAAGAAGTAGGTCCTTTTGCCCATCGAGTCTGCTCCGCCATTTTATCATGGCGAGTGCCATGATATCTTGTGACCAAAATTCTACTGCCTTCTCACCAGATCATTCAAGCCCCTTACCAATTAAGAATATATCATTCTGCCTTAAATATAGATGAAGACTAGCCCTCACAGCTGCCCGCGACAAATAATTCCACAGATTCCCCACTCTCTGGCTGAAGAAACTCCTCCCTATCTCCATTCGAAAAGGAAACCCTTCCTTTCTGGTACTGTGTCTTCTGATCATAGACTCGAACACCGTAGGAAACATCCTCTCCACATCCACTCTATTGACCCCTTTCACCATCCAAAAGGTTTCCATTAGGGCAGCATTCATTCTTCTGAATTCCACTGACTAGAGATCAGTTTCGGGAACCTCCTTTGAACCCTCTCCAGTTCAGCACATTTTTTCTACGACAGTGTACCGGGAACTACTCACTTACAGGAAGTGAAACCTCACGAGTGTTTCTAAAGTCTCAGCATTACATCCTTTCCTTTATACTAGTGTTCCTGAAACGAATCCCGTTTGCCTACAGGCACCAACTGCATATTAACCCTGACGAAATCAAGGGTTAGGGTTAATAACGAAACTCTAACGCTCTGCAGACAGAAACTTCTTCCTCAGTCAACAGAAATGTTCCGAGATTCCTTTTCGCTTCGTCTACTCCTTGCATCAAGCACTGGCTGGAGGAGACTCACTCATTGTGCTCTCAGTTTCTGGTAGTGAGAACAGTATTTACCAACATGATTTATTAACTGAGTAATTGATGCAGAGAACGATTTGTCAGTCATGGACCCGCGTGGAGTTTTATTGATTGCAATTCCTTCCGGACCCTTCTTCAATGAATCGGGCGACCCTTCCGCTACTATTGTTGTTGCCCTTACACTCATCTTCTTCCTGTCACCGCCACCCGTCCCGAACAAATCTTCGCTGCTCCCTAACAGGGATACAGTTTACCTTGTACTTCTCTGCCAGTCCATGAGCATCCGCATCCAGCAGGTCATTCTCCATCACTTCCGCATATTCAACGGGATTCTACCAACAGTCGTATCTGTACTTCTGACCACCCCCTCTCTGAGGCAGAACGTTCCGTCCTTAGCAAAGGCCTCTCTTTCGTCCCCCTCCGTCCACACCTCTGTGAGTTCCGGACCCACCATGACGATGTCTTCTTCCTTCGGCTACGTTAACAAGAATTCCCCTCCCCCATTGATGAACCCCCCCCCCCCTGTCCAGACCACTTCATTGTCACTCTGTATGTCCAATCTTTATACACTTCCATTCCCCATCAAGAAGGCCTCAAAGCCCTTCGCTGCTTTCTTGACAATACACCCCACCAGTTCCCCAACACCAGCAAACTCCTCCGGTTGGCGGAACTGGAACTCAAACTTAATAACTTCTCTTTTGATTCTTCAACCTTCCTCCTCCTCCTGGATAACCCCACCCCCGGGACTTCTACCTGCACTCGATCTTTGTATCTTCAACTATCCGCGAGACATGAAACGCCTCAACATCACCACTCCTCTCTCCTGTTCCAGCTTCACTCCCTCGAAACGCATTGCCCTGCACTCTCTCTGCACTAATCCTAACGTCACCATCAACCCTGCAGACAAAGGTTGTGCCGTAGTAATCTGCCTCACTGAGGCCAAACAGCAGCTCTCTGACACCTCCTCTTACTTACCCCTGGAACAGGACCCCACCAAAAAACATCGAAACATTGTCTCCCTTAACTTCACAGCCCTTATCAACTCCGGAGACCTTCCATCCTCACCCAAATGACTCACACCCCGCACTGCTCGGTTTTACCTCCTGCCCAAGATCCACAAGCCTGACAGTCCCGTTAGACCCATGGTTTCTGCCTGCTCCTGCCCCACCGGAGTTGTATCTGCCTACTTGGACTCCATTTTGTCACCCATGGTTCACTCCCTCCTCACCCACATCCGGGAAACATCCCCTGCCCTTCATTTCTTCAATAATTTTTCAGTTCCTCGGTCCAGAACATTTCATTTTCACTGTGGATGTCCAATCCGTATACACTTCCATTACCCATCAAGAAGGCCTCAAAGCCCTCCGCTGCTTCCTTGACAATACACCTCACCAGTTCCCCACCACCACCAAACTCCTCCGGTTGGCGGAACTGGAACTCACACTTAATAACTTCTCTTTTGATTCTTCCCAATTTCTTCAGACCAACAGTGCAGCTCTAGGCACTCGCATGGGCCCCACCTATGCCTGACTTTTCGTGGGTTATGTGGAACAGTCTAAGCTCCAAATCTATCCTGGTACTGCTCCCTAACTTTTCCTTCGCTACATTGACGACTACATTGGTGCTGCTTCCTGCACCCATGCTGAGATCGTCAATATCATCGACTTTCCCTCTAACTTTCACCCAGCCCTCGAATTCACTTGGTCCATCTCGGACACTTCTCTCCCCTTCTCGATCTCTCGGTCTCCATCTCTGGAGACAGACTGCCCACTGACATCTTCTAAAGCCCACTGATTCTCGTAACTACCTCGACTTCCCATTACCTCTTCCCACGCTGCCAAATGCAAAAATGTTGTTCCCTATTCCCAGTTCCTCCCTCCCCGCCGCTTCTGCTCCAAGGATGAGGCATTCCGTTCCAAGACAAATGTCCTCTGTGTTTAAGGATCGTGGTTTCACTTCTGCGGTCATCAATGATGCCCTCACCCGCATCTGCCCCATTTCCATACTTCGGCCCTCGCCCCATCCCGTCACCACAACAGGGACCGAGTTACCCTTGTCCTGACCTACCACCCCGCCAGCTTCCGGATCCAGCACATTATCCGCCGCAACTTCCGCCACTTGCAACAGGGCCCCACCACTAATCACATCTGTCCCTCTCTACACTTCTCTGCTTCCCGCAGGGATCGTTCCCTCCTGGTCCACACTTCCCTCCCCACAGATCTCCCACCTGGCACTTATCCCTTCAAGCTTTCTCCTTCGCTCCCTCCCACCACCTTCTTTATGGGGCCCCTACCCCTTCCCTCATCAGTCCTGACCGAGGGTCTCGGCCCGGAACGTTGACTGCTCGTTTCCACGGATGCTGCCCGACCCAGCGTGTTGTTCGCGTGCAATTGCCTTCCTCAGCGACGACGCAACCTGCAAGTTAACCTTCAGGATGTTGTGTACAAGGACTTTCCAGACCCATTGCATCTCAGATTTTTGTATTTTCTTTCCATGTGGAAAACTGTCTGCTCAATTATTTGTTCCACCAGAGTGCATAACCATGTATTTACCAGCGTTATATTTCATTTACCGCTTACCTGCAAAGTACACCATAACATCTCCCCCAACGATTGGGTTCAGGCTGACTGGCCTGTAATTTTCTTTCTGCTGCCCAAGTCCTTTCCTAAAGAGTGGAAGGACATTTGCAATTTTACAGACCACCGGAAACACGCTGGAGTCCAATGTTTCCTGAAAGACCTGTACTAATTCCTCCACAATCTCCAGGGTGCAGATCATCTGATCCGGGTGACAAATGAACTTTTAGGTCTTTCAGCATTGAGCACCTTCTCCTTTGTAACAGAAACTGCATTCACTTCTATTTCCTATCACCCTTCAACATGTCTTCCGCGGTGGGGACTGATGTAAAATATTCATTTAGTTCATCTACCATCTCGTTGTTCCCCTTTATTCTCTCTCGGACCTCATTATCTGGCAGTCTTATACCTATTCTCATTTCTCTTTTATTTTCAATGTGTGCTTGCCAGCTTGCTTTTGAAAATTTTTGCCATTTGATTTTTTTTTCGAATTCATCTGTCCTGTATCTTCCTCATTTTCACGGAACCCCCTGCAATTTCAGCTCTGCTGTCATCCCTGCCTGCTCCGACTTCCAATTTACTTTTGACAACTCATCTCTCATAGGACTGTAATTTCCTTTACACCACTGAAGTACCGCGACGTCAGACTTGTGCGATCACCTTCTATTCAGAAGTCAGCCCGAGTCCACAGCACTTTCGTTAACCTTTGAAAATACCTGATTCTACGAAGTTCTTTAAGTTCACAATGAGGCGGAGAAACACTCTTTATTCCCCCTGTGGCAGGGAAGGGTAGAGTCAAGCAGTGCATTAGTGATAGGGGACCTGATAGTTTGCGGTACAAAACTATCAAAAGCCACAAAAGAGACCCAGGATGCTGCCTCGCCTCCCAAGTGCAAGGGTCCAGGTGTAATCGAGCGGCTGCAAGATGTTCCGAAGGGGAAGAGTGAACAGCCAGAGGTCGTGGTGCATATTGGCACCAATATCGTTTAAAAAAAGTGGAAGAGCTTCTACAGACGGAGTATATAGAGGTTGGAAATAGGGTGAAGAGAAAGACATACAAGGTCATAATTTCTGGATTACTTCCAGTGTCATCGGCTAGTGTGGCTAGGAATGGGATGATAGTACAACTGAATGAGAAACTGAGGAGATGGTAAAAGGGGCAGTGGTTTAAGCTTCGATCAACAGAACATATTTTTGAACACGCGGTGACCTGCAGAAGAGGCACGGTTTTCATCTGAAATGGAGGAGAACTAATATTGTGGACGGGAATTTGGCTAATGCTACTTGGGAGGATTAAGCTGGTATTGTAAGGGGCTGGGAATCGGAACACCATGTCACTGAGTGAAGGACTGGACACAAAGGTAGTTATCAGTGAAAGCACGGACAGGCAAAATCAAGTAAATATGTATGATGAGACATAGTTTGAGTGGCGTGTATTTCAATGCAGGGAATGTTATAGGTAACGTTGATGAACTTAGAACATAGATAAGTGCATGGAGCTACAATGCTGTGGCCTTGACAGAGACTTGGTTGAGACATGGGCAGGGAAGCGTAATTAATCTACCAGGCTTCAAAAGCTGGAGCAGGAAGTAAAAGAGGTGTGAGTTGCACTACGAATCAGGATGAATATCACAGCCGCACTAAGGGGAGACATGGTGCAGGATTGAGACACTGAGTCTATTAGAGCAGAACTCAGGAACGGAAAGGGTGCTATCAAGCTAATGGGATTGTACTACTACCTGCTGTTGGATAATGAGTCTATTCAGAAGTCCTCTCAGTGGGTGAGCAGTAGGGTGACAGAAACCACAACTCCTTCACTTCCAAGATAGCTACAAATAAGAATGGGATATTTGTAAACTGGAAAAGGGCAACTTACAAGAGCATTAGGCAGGAATTAAGATGATCTAATTGGAAATAACTTCTCTTCTGGCAAATCCAGGTCGGACATGTGCTTAATCCAGTGCTTAATCCATGTGCTTAATCCAGTGCTTAAAGCCTATTTGCACAGAGCACAGGAAAGTTGTGTTCCCGTTAGAGGGATGGACGGGGATGGAAAGAGAAGAGAAACTCGAATGCCCACAAAAGTGAAGAATTTAGTCAAGAAGAAGAAAGAAAAATATGTCAAGTTTAGGAAGTTAGGATCAAATGGATTAGATGAAGGCTATACAGAATACAGAAAAGAGCTTAAAAAAAGGAATTTACGAAAGCCAAGAAGGGCCATAAAACATCCTTGGCAAGTAGTATTAACGTGAATCCCAAGGCGTTTTATACATTTATCAAGACAAATTGATAAAGGGGGCGAGGGTAGGACGCCTCAAGCGTAAAGAGGGAAATATTAGCGAGGATGTGGAGAATATGAGTAAACTACAAAATAAGCACTTTGCTTGATATAACCATATAACAATTACAGCAGGGAAACAGGCTATCACGGCCCTTCTAGTCCGTGCAGAATGCTTCCTCTCACATAATCCCAGCGACCTGCACTCAGTCCATAACCCTCCATTTCTTTTCTGTCCATATACCTATCCAATCTTACTTGAAATGCCAATATCGTACCAGTCTCTACCAACTCTACTGGAAGCTCGTGCCACACAGCTACCACTCTCTGACTAAAGAAGTTCCCACTCGTTTTACCCCTAAACGTTTGCCCCTTAACGCTCAACTCATGTCCTCCTGTTTGAATCTCTCCTACGCTCAATAGAAAAGGCCTATCCACGTCAACTCTATCTATACCCCTCATAATTTTAAATACCTCTATCAACACCCCCTCAATCTTCTGCGCTCTAAGGAATAAAGACCTAGCTTGTTCAAACTTTCTCTGTAACTTAGGTGCTGAAACTCAGTTAACATTCTAGTAAATCTTCTCTGTACTCTCTTTCTATTTTCTTTGACGTTTATTCTATAATTCGATGACCAGAACTGTACACAACACTCCAAATTGGGCCTTAGCAATGCCTTGTAAAATTTTTACTTTCCATCCCAACTCCTAAACCCAATGCTCTCATTTATAAAGGCCAGGATACCAATAGCTTTCTTCACCACCCTATCCACATGAGATTCCACCTTCAGGGAACTATGCACTATTATTCCAAGAGCACTCTGTTCTACTGCACTCTTCAATGCCCTACAATTTACCATGTCTGTCCTATTTTGATTAGTCCTACCAAAATGTAGCACCTCACACTTATCAGCATTGAACTCCATCTGCCATCTTGCAGCCCACTCTTCTAACTGGCTTGACTCTCTCTGCAAGCTTTGAAAACCTACTTCATTATCCACCACGCCACTTATCCTAATATCATCTGCATACTTACTAATCCAATTTATCCCCCCATCATCCAGATCATTAATGTATAAGACAAATAACATTGGACCCAGTACAGATCCCTGAGGCGCACCACTACTCACCGGCCTCCAGCCTGACAAACAGTTATCCACCACTACTCTCAAACATGACATTCCACGCACAAATCCATGTTGACTCTTCCTAATCAGACCCTGTCTATCCAGATAAATAAATAAATATACCATCTCTAAAAATAATTTCCATTAATTTACCCACCAGTGACGTGAAACGTACAGGCCTGCAATTGCTAGGTTTATTCTTAGTACCCTTTTTAAACAATGGAACAACATGAGCAATACACTAATCCTCCGGCACCATCCCCGTTTCTAATGACATTTGAAATATTTCTGTCTGAGACCCGGCTATTTCTACACTAACTTCCGTCAAGGTCCTAGGAAATATCCCGTCAGGATCCGGAGACATCCACTTTTATGTTCCTTAAAAGTGCCAGGACGTCCTCTTCTTTGATCATCATAGTTTCCATAACTTCCCTACTTGTTTCCCTTACGTTACACAATTCAATATCCTTCTCCTTCGTGAATACCGAAGAAACGACATTGTTCAAAATCTCCCCCATCTCCTTTGGCTGCACACAAAGCCGTCCACTCTGATTCTCTAAAGGACCAGTCTTATCCTTCACTATCCTTTTGCTATAAATATAACCGTAGAAACCCTTTGTATTTATTTTCACCTTACTTGCCAAAGCATGGCTGCAGGGTGACCAGGACTGGGAATTAAACATACAAGGATTTTCGATCATTAGGAAAGACAGGCAAGAAGGAAAAGGAGGTGGGGTGGCTATGTTAATAAAACAAGAAATCACTGCAATAAAGCGAAATGATATTGGCTCAAAGGATCAGGATAACGAAACAATTTGGGTAGAAATACAAAATAGTAAAGGGAAAAAAAGCAGTGGTGGGAGTAGTCTATAGCCTCCAAACAGCTGTAACTCAGTTGGTCGGAGCATAAATCAGGAAATAGTTGGGGCTTGCAATAAGGGAACAGCTATAATTATGGGGGATTTTAACTTTCATATTGACTGGACGAATCAAGTCGGACACGGCAGCCTTGAAGAAGAGTTTATTGAGTGTATTCGGGATGGGTTCCTTGAACAATACGTTACTGAGCCGACAAGGGGGCAAGTAGCCTTAGATCTGGTCCTGTGTAATGAGACAGGACTAATGAACAATGTCCTAGTAAACGATCCCCTTGGACTGATTGACCATAATATGGTCGAATTCCATATTCAATTAGAGGATGAGAGGGTTGGATCTCAAACAAGCGTTCTGAGCCTAGATAAAGGAGACTATGATGGAATGAGAGCAGAATTGCTTAAGATTGATTGGGAAAATAGATTAAAGGGTAGATCGGTACATGATCAGTGGTGTGTATTTAAGTTATTTTACAACTATCAAAAAGAATATATTCCACTGAAGAAAAAAGGGTGCAAAAGAAAAAAATAGTTATCCGTGGCTAAGTAAAGAAATAAAGCAAAGTATACGACTAAAAAGAAAGTTATATAAGATAGCTAAATCTAGTGTGAAGATTGAAGATCGAGAAGCTTTTAAAGATCAGCAGCAAATAACAAAAAGATTGATTAAGAAGGGGAAGATAGATTATGAAAGTAAATTGGCGAAAAACATAAAAGCAGATAATAAGAGTTTTTATAGTTACATATAAAGAAAAAGGGTGGCTAAAGTAAATGTTGGTACCCTAGAAGATGAGACCGGGAAATTAATGGTAGGAGGCGTGGAGATGGCGGAAACGCTGAAAAAGTATTTTGTTTCAGTTTTTTACAGTAGATGACACTCAAAATATCCTCACACTGGATAAACAGAGGGCTCCAGGGGGAGGGAAGCTAACTACGATTCAAATCACCAAGGAAATGGTACTTGATAAATTAATGGGACTGAAGGTGGATAAATCCCCTGGACCGGATGGCTTTCATCCTAGGGTCTTAAGGGAAGTGGCGGTCGGGATTGTGCATGCATTAGTGATAATTTTTCAAAACTCGCTGGACTCGGCAATGGTCCCGGCAGATTGGAAAAATGCTAATGTAACACCTTTGTTTAAAAAGGGCAATAGACAGAAGGCTGGGAATTATAGGCCAGTTAGCCTAACATCTGTGGTTGGCAAAATGTTGGAATCGATAATTAAGGAAACAGCAACAGGGCATTTGGATAAACATGTCTTAATCGGACAAAGTCAGCATGGCTTTCCAAAAGGAAAGTCATGTTTGTCAAATTTGTTGGAGTTCTTTGAGGACATAATATATAGGGTAGATAAAGGGGAACCAGTGGATGTGGTGTATTTGGACTTCCAAACGGCATTTGACAAGGTGCCACAGCAAAGATTATTGCTTAAAGTAAAACAATCATGGGATTGGGGATAATATTCTGGCATGGGTGGAGGATTGGCTTTCTAACAGAAAACAGAGAGTTGGGATAAATAGTTTATTCTCAGACTGGCAGTTGGTGACTAGTGGTGTTCCGCGGGGGTCGGTGTTGGGACCCCAACTCTTTACAATCTACATTAATGATTTGGAGAAAGGGACTAAGTGCAACGTCTCGAAGTTTGCTGATGACACAAAGATGGGAGGGAGTGTAATGAGGGCGGAGGACATTGAAACCCTGCAGGGGGACATAGATAGGCTGAGTGATTGGGCAGACATTTGGCAGATGAAATATAATACCGACAAGTGTGAGGTCTTGCACATTGGCAGGAAAAATAATAGAGCAATTTATTATCTAAACGGAGAGAAACTGGAAAGTGCTTCTGTGCAAAGGGATCTGGGGGTCCTGGTGCAGGAAACACAAAAAGTTAGTATGCAAGTGCAACAGGTGGGCAAGAAGGCCAATGGAATGCTGGCTTTTCTTGCTAGGGGGATGGAGTATAAGAACAGGGAGGTCTTACTGCAGTTGTACCGGGTATTGGCGAGACCACACCTGGAGTACTGCGTTCATATTTAAGATGGCTCTCGAGGCAGTGCAGAGAAGGTTCACTAGGTTAATTCCGGGGATGGGTGGGTTGATGTATGATGAGAGGTTGAGTAGATTGGGACTCAACTCATTGGAGTTCCGAAGAATGGGAGGCGATCTTATTGAAACATATAAGATTGTGAAGGGACTTGATCGTGTGGATGCGGCGAGAATGTTCCCATTGATGGGTGAAACTAGGACTAGGGGGCATAACCTTAAAAAAAGGGAATGCCGTTCCAGGACTGCGATGCAGAGAAATTTCCTCACTCAGAGGGTAGTGGGTCTGTGGAATTTACTGCCCCAGAGAGCTGTGGAAGCTACTACACTCAATAAATTCAAAACGGAGATAGACATTTTCCTGGATAAAAATGGCATTAGGCGATACGGTGAGCGAGCAGGTAAGTGGACATGAGGCTAGGTTTAGATCAGCCATGTGATCTCCTGGGCTAGTTTTCGATAGCCTGGATGGGTCGGAGAGGAATTTTCCAGATTTTTTCTCCTCAATTGGAAAATCGCTTTTTTTTTCCCGGATGATCACATGGGTTTGAGCGGGATGAATAATAAAATAAAATGGGCGGCATGGTGCCCTGTTGGTTGGCACTGTTGCCTTGTGGGATTCGGTGATAACTAGAGTTAAGATTGGATCAGCCATGATCTTGTTGAATGGCGGAGCAGGCTTGAGGGGCCGATTGGCTGATCCCTTACGAACAATGCAATACTATATAGTTCCCCGAACCAGTGGACACACATCCCTCTGTTGTGCTCGCCAAGTGTTCTCAGTAGCCAAGCCGTCACGACAAAGCGCCAGCGCTGTCTGCTAGCTACTGTCTGACACAAAGCCTCACACGCGAACTCATGTAAACACTCAGAGATGCAGACACACAAAGATTCATTAATAATGAACACATCATGAACTTCTAACATTTTAAGGAGTGGGCAGCAATTTGGCAATGCAAATCTATTTCAGGCACTGCAAAGTATTGGGTCTGTCGGTGGATATGAGGATGCACACAGATTGGAGTGCCCTTTGATTTAGGGGTGTGATGAATCTCAAGATTATTTCATTTACAGATAATTTAATAACAAATACACTTTGAGTTGTGTTCTTGCTATTTTATTTAAGGTGCAGGCAGCTTTTTGTGATTTGTTTGAAGTGATTCTTGCTCTGTAATTGTCTAATGCGCAAGTGGGGTTGCTGGGTATGTAGATGGATTTGGGAGTGTCGGCAGGTTTGGGGTGCGCACGGATCTGGGTATGTAGGTGGATTTGGGAGTGTCGGCAGGTTTGGGGTGCGCACGGATCTGGGTATGTAGGTGGATTTGGGAGTGTCGGCAGGTTTGGGGTGCGCACGGATTTGGGTATGTAAGTGGATTTGGGAGTGTCGGCAGGTTTGGGGTGCGCACGGATCTGGGTATGTAGGTGGATTTGGGAGTGTCGGCAGGTTTGGGGTGCGCACGGATCTGGGTATGTAGGTGGATTTGGGAGTGTCGGCAGGTTTCGGTGCGCACGGATTTGGGTATGTGTGTGGATTTGGGAGTGTCGGCAGGTTTGGGGTGTGCACGGATCTGGGTGTGTAGGTGGATTTGGGAGTGTCGGCAGGTTTGGGGTGCGCACGGATTTGGGTATGTAGGTGGATTTGGGAGTGTCGGCAGGTTTCGGTGCGCACGGATTTGGGTATGTGTGTGGATTTGGGAGTGTCGGCAGGTTTGGGGTGTGCACGGATCTGGGTGTGTAGGTGGATTTGGGAGTGTCGGCAGGTTTGGGGTGTGCACGGATCTGGGTGTGTAGGTGGATTTGGGAGTGTCGGCAGGTTTGGGGTGCGCACGGATTTGGGTTTGTAGGTAGATCTGGGAGTGTCGGCAGGTTTGGGGTGTGCACGGATCTGGGTATGTAGGTGGATTTGGGAGTGTCGGCAGGTTTGGGGTGCGCACGGATTTGGGTATGTAGGTGGATTTGGGAGTGTCGGCAGGTTTGGGGTGCGCACGGATTTGGGTATGTAGGTGGATTTGGGAGTGTCAGCAGGTTTGGGTGCGCACGGATTTGGGTATGTGTTTGGATTTGGGAGTGTCGGCAGGTTTGGGGTGTGCACGGATCTGGGTGTGTAGGTGGATTTGGGAGTGTCGGCAGGTTTGGGGTGTGCACGGATCTGGGTGTGTAGGTGGATTTGGGAGTGTCGGCAGGTTTGGGGTGCGCACGGATTTGGGTTTGTAGGTAGATCTGGGAGTGTCGGCAGGTTTGGGGTGTGCACGGATCTGGGTATGTAGGTGGATTTGGGAGTGTCGGCAGGTTTGGGTGCGCACGGATTTGGGTATGTAGGTGGATTTGGGAGTGTCGTCAGGTTTGGGGTGCGCACGGATCTGGGTATGTGTGTGGATTTGGGAGTGTCGGCAGGTTTGGGGTGAGAACGGATCTGGGTGTGTAGGTGGATTTGGGAGTGTCGGCAGGTTTGGGGTGCCCACGGATCTGGGTATGTAGGTGGATTTGGGAGAGTCGGCAGGTTTGGGGTGCGCACGGATCTGGGTATGTAGGCAGGTTTGGGGGTGTGCACACTGATTTGGGAGCGAACATTGAGTTGTGGTTTGCAGTCTTGGGAGAACACACGGATTTGCAGATTAGCGCAGATTTGGGAATCCCGGTGGATTCGGAGGTTGTCGAATCTCCAGGTTGTTTCATTGATACAAACTTTAATAATAAATTCCACCTGAACCTTGACCTCTGCTCTTGCTGTTTTTTAGGGGAGAGGCAGATGCTTGAAATGATTCTTGCTCTGAGATAATCTAACTTGCATGTGGGGGTGTCAGCAGGTTTGGGGTGCGCAGAGATCTGGGTATGTCGGTGGATTTGTAGGGGGACGGCGGGTTCGGCGTGGGGAGGAATTTGGGAGTGCACACAGATTTGAGGATTCTGCTGACTTTGGGATGTTTTGGTGAATATAGGGGTGCACAGGGATTTGTGGATGTGAGCATACATAGCGGTTTGTCAGCGAATATGAGGATCCGTGGATGTGGGACACCCACTGATGAGGGGATAAAGATGGGTTTGTTGAGGTGCGAAGATTTAAGGGGATGTCAATGATTACGCGAGAAATATGTATGTGGGCGTGTGTTCGCCATGTTCTTGCTATTTTTAAGGCGGACGCAGCTATTTTGTAAAGTAGTTGAAGTGAATCCTGCTCGGTGAGAGTGTAATGTGCAGGTGTGCGCACGGATTTGGGGTCCGCATGGATTTGCGGATGCGCGCTTATTCGGGAACTGTCGGTGACTCTGGGGGTGCATACGGATTTGGCGGCGAATGTTGCTTTGCGGATGCGCACGGATTTAGGGGTAAGTCAGAGAACGTGTGAGTGTAGTGAATCTCCGGGTTTCGGTTGCTTTTGGGGTGTACACTGATTTGAGGATTGAATTATGTTTTGCCAGTGAGCACAGATTTGGCGGATTCGGGGGTGAGCACTTGTTTGCGGACCCGGTGGATTTAGAGGTGAGTCAGAACTCAGGATTAATTCCATATGAACTTTTACCTCTGTTCTTGTTTTTACATGATTTTCATGTTTCATTGTTTTTGTTAACTGCTTGAAATGATTCTTGTTCCGGGATAATCTAATGTGCATGTGGGGGTGTCTGCCGAAATGGAGCTGTGTCGAGTCGCAAGGTTCTTTTATTTCTACATACATTAATAATAAATGCAATTTGAAATTTGGCCTCTGTTCTCACTTTGTTGCGGTTCAGCGGCCATTTTTTGAAGCGTTTGAAATGAGAGTTCGAGAATATCTGCATTGCGGAGACAGATGGGAAGTAGCTGAACCAAGGGGGATGAACTGAATTGGAGGTGTACGGGCACGTGTACAGTCAGGCAGGGACAAGTAGTGACACAGACACAGAAACAAACGGACGCACACTAACAGTCATAGACAGGCAGACACACACATTCTCAAAACCGCACGTCGTTATCTGCAAATCCAGCTCTCAGCCGTGTTCTTTGACACATACGGAGTGACATGATTAAAACATAGTCCCCCCCCCCCCCACTAGACTGCTCAATTTCATGGCATGTGCTCGGGTTAGGGATTGGTCCTGATGAGCCCCCAAATGATCTGTGTGTGACTAAGTCACTGAAGCAATTGGAGGATTTAGCGGATATGAAATTGTGTTTATTCATCAAAACAAACAGACGTTTTCTTCGAGGCCTCTCAGCAGAGTCCCACAAACACAAACTACATCAAGAGTTTATACTCTTGAGGAGAATGGTAAGAGTATGTGATTCAGGACAATTTCAAAGGCAGAGTGACATAATTTACTTCAATATTCTGTGTCCAACAACTGGTTTGTTTGAAATACATATTTACAGTGGAAGCACATTTAATTGATAAGACACCTCGGACGGTTCAGTCACCTTTGTTGTAACAAACTAACTCCCACAAATGGTCTAAGTATTATTGCTTTAAACACAACCTGCCATCGCAGGGATTGCACCTGTCTGACGTAATTGGTTTGTAAATAATTTAAAAACCTTTATTTTTCAATCTGTTGAAATCTGTCCCAATGGAATTTCTAAATGGCTTTAAAAACCCCAGGCACGTGCTGCCTTAGCATTTCATTCCCAGAGATCGCCTGTCGCACAAAGAGACAAATCACAGGCCAGGGAAAATGCCTGCAATGTTCGATAGGTATATCAGTGTGGAGAAAATATTGTACGTGTTCATTGGCATCATTGGAGTTCCTGGTGAGTGAGCAGAGCAATTCATGTTCGGTATTTCTGTGTGTTAACCGGTGTGAACCTGTTTAAAATAATGTTACAAGCTTACAACCTGACCATCATTGCACAAATATCCATCAGAGAAATCGATCCTGTCAATTTCACATTCTGAATTTTCATATTTAATAACAAGTGTAACTAAGTCTATGTTTCTCCTCCAACTCACGGGATCGAATAGAAAGCTGTTCCTGCCTTGAATGACACCTTGTCCAAAGATGTCCCAGTGCTGGGGCCAGGGATCTCTCCGGGAAGTTGTGACTGGGAGATGTTTGCATTCTGAAGTACACTTTTCCTAAGTTATTGTTCAGTGGAAAACCCTAGCCCTGTGATTCACGTCTCCCTGTGGAGTCTGTCACAGTCTGATCCAAATGTCTGTTGGTCAATTATTGCTGCTGATCACCTGAACCAGTGTTCACGGATCTGCTAACGTGTGATATCGAACTGAACTGCGCTGTAGAATTAATCCATTAACTCAGCCTCAGGTTACTAGCTTGTTTCTGCTTTCCCTCTGAGACCCGTCGGGAATCGGGGCCCCGCTTCGTCCAGACGAGGGATCTCGGACCGAAACTAGAGTTTGCTCAATTCCATGGAAGCTGCCTGACCTGCAGAGTTCCTCCAGTATTTTATGTGCGTTGCTCCGTTTTATGTCGCTTCTCGGCCCCGTCAGATGCTGAGTTTCCAGAGACCTGGTCAGTCCTGGTTAAATCAGTGAAACCGGCTCCATCAGCGACTGGAATCGGGATCAGCACCGATTGTGTTGTCCGTGCAGCTCGTTTTCATCGCCGACGTTTGCCCGCACAGCGTCCTAACTCCACATTGAAGAGACTGTGTGACCCCTGTCTGATGTTGGATTGTCAACGGTTCACAGACTCTCGCACTCCTGATCTTCAGATGAGAACCGATCCGTTGTAAATTTCCGCAGAATGTGTTCAGTAATGTCCAGTGTCTGTTCTCTCTCTCTCTCTCTGTCTGTCTCTCTCTCTCTCTCTCTCTCTCTCTCTCTCTCTCTCTCTCTCTCTCTCTCTCTCTCTCTCTCTCTCTCTCCCTCTCTCTCTCTCTCTCTCTCTCTCTCTCTCTCTCTCTCTCTCACTCTCTCCCTCTCTCTCTCTAGTGAATTTATTGGCGATTGTGATCCTGTCCCGGGGAAAGTGCGGCCTCTCTACCTGCACCACTCGCTACCTGGTGGCCAAGACAGCGGCCGATCTACTGTCCATTATCACCGAGGTTATTTTGTATCGAATCAGTTGGTATTACTTCCGGTGGAGTTTTCTGAGCATCACCCCTGTGTGCAGTGTTATCATTGTATTGAAGTTCACAGCCACACAATGTTCAGTCTGGTTCACCGTCACTTTCACCGTTGATCGGTTTATCGCCATTTGCTGCCAAAAGCTGAAAACAAAATATTGCACCGGGAAAACTGCGGCTGTGGTTCTAACAACAACCGGCGTACTGACCTGTCTGAGAAACGTTCCCCGATACTTCACACGGGAACCCGCAGTGATCATCGACAATGTACCGTGGTTCTGTATGATCATGGACAAATATTTCACTGACCCCGGGTGGGTTGGATATGACTGGCTCGATACGGTTTCAACTCCATTCCTCCCTTTCGGTGGGATACTGCTGCTCAACGCTCTGACAGTCAGACACATTTTAGTGGCCAGTCGGGTCCGTAAGGGGCTGAAGGGACAGGGCAAGGGGGAGAACCGCAGTGACCCGGAGATGGAGAGCAGGAGGAGGTCTGTGATTTTACTCTTCACCCTCTCCGGCAGCTTCATCCTCCTGTGGATGACATACGTTGTAAATTTCATTTATTATCAGGTCTCAGGAAAAGGATTCGATTTCAATGATTCTGAATGGATCTTTATGTACGTCGGGGTTTTGCTGAAGAATTTCAGCTGCTGCACGAACACATTTATTTACGCGGTGACTCAGTCGAAATTCAGGGAGCAGGTGATCAGCGCGGTGAAATATCCCGTCACCTCGGTGCTTCATTTCATTCATAAAGCCGCGTCCTGAGCACAAGCCGGAGGCGGCCGCAGTGTTTCCAGTCCGTGTCCGGCCCCTCACGTTCACCACCTGATTTCCCAGGTGTTATTCCCAGGCCGATTAACCCATCGTCCGGCAGCTGTGGGATATTAGCATAGCTTGTGTGTGGGATGGGGCAAAGCACCGTCCCGGAGGATCAGTATCTCATTGGACCGGGAAGATATCAGTCGGAGAACTGCTCCAGAAGGCGCAAACCCATTGGTCAGTAGATATTTGCATCTATTCCCATTCCCTTCTACCATCCTCACTGTCCGACGTTGCACCTTGTCGGCGGCGTATAATACGATGCTAGTTGGCTATTCCAATATTATCACAGCAGTCTCCGCTGTCCCTTGAATGATTGGCCAACGTGAAGGAAAAGGGCGGGATTTGCCTAAACGATGGTCGACATTCCCACTTCAAGGCGTTGATCCCGCCACCAATTGGACTGGATTGTGGTGCGGAGAATTGGGAAATAAAACCCTGGCCGCTTCCATTGTTTTTCCATTTTAAAGGTAAATTACCCCAAAGTCCCAGAGATCGTACGGAATGAAACACAACATTGTGAATTAAATTAAAGTCACTCCCATTACTTCAGAAAGTTTTTAAATAAAATCTAACAACCCCCGAGGATTGTAATGAAGCCTCCATTTGATTTTTCTTTCTGATACTCTTTTCACTGAATTAAAATGTGTTCAACTGTTTCATTATGACAAAACGTTCACGGCCCAGAGTGATGTTTACCAACACGACATGAGGAATAGTATTGTCAATTGGAAGACGATTCCCATCTCCCATAAATCCAAACTTCTATGTATTCTGTAATGGCATCTCCCCTTGTGACCATTATCCCACCAGTCTTGCCATAAGCCCACAATTATTAACACTAAAAAACCCTTACCTGCTGATTTCCTAGGTGGAAGCTCTTTAACAACAGTTAAACTTTTAACAGCTTTGGTAAGTAAACAGTCAACCCGCTCATTCCCCTAAACGCCTCTAATACCCCTCTAAACTGAAAGGCTAACTTCACATTCAGTTAGTCCTGACGAAGGGTCCCGGCCTGAAATGTCGACAGTGCTTCTCCCTATAGATGCTGCCTGGCCTGCTGAGTTCCACCAGCATTTTGAGTGTGTTGCTTGAATTTCCAGCATCTGCAGATTTCCCCGTGTTTGCACTTTGAATAGGAAATAATGATTGATGAGTTTCCAACAGTAATTCTGATCTATTACTGAAGTCACCTGTTTTAAGATTCATCAAAACCGAAAAGGAATCTGAACAAATTACAAATTTATCTGGGCAAATTTCTTTCACCCACTCTAAGCCGAAAACAGATGGAAACCAATTTGCCGTATGTTTTTATAAATGGTAGGTAAGTCATTTCCCTATCCTTTACTGCAATTACTCCACCAACATTCCCAGTTAAATCATCTTTCGATCCTTCTGCAAAAAAGGTTAAAATGATTAACATGGTGAATGATGAATGGTCCACATATCATAATAATTTTCCTTAATATCCTGATGAGCTAACAAATTCTCAAACATGACAACATCCTTAAACATTATTAAACTGTCCAACCCAAAATGTACGTGCTGGTCGCGAAGGCTGTTGGGGTGGTGAAACCTATCCCGGTTAGGGTGGCGGGAGGATGGGGTAAGAGCGGACGTGCACGATATGGAAGAGATGCGGTTGAGGGCAGCGTTGATGGTGGAGGAAGGGGAGACTCTTTCTTGAAAAAGGAGGCCATCTCCTTCGCTCTAGAATGAAAAGTCTCATCCTGACATCAGATGTGCTGGAGACTGTGGAACTGAGAGAAATGCATCGCGATTTTACAGATAACAGGATTCGAATAGTTATAATCCTGGCAGCTTTGAGAGTCCGTGGGTTTGCAGTAGACATCAGTGGATAAGCTGTCTCCTGAGACAGAGTCAGTAAAAACAAGGAAAGTACTGAAAAGTTGCGCCTCAATTTTGAGACTGCGCCCTCTAGTGCTGGATGCGCTCACCAGAGGAAACATCCCCTCCACATCAACCCGATCTCGTCCATTCAACACTCGGTAGGTTTCAATGAGATCGCCCCGCGTTCTTCTGAATTCCAGTCAGTACAGGCGCAATGCTGCCAAATGCTTCTCGTATGTTAACCCGTTAATTCCCGGAATCATCCTGGTGAAATTCCTCTGAACTCTCTCCGAGGACAACACTTCCTTTCTGAGATACGGGGCACAAAAATGTTGACGATACTCCAAGTACAGCATGAATAGAGACTGATAAAGGCTCAACGCTCTCCCTTTGCTTCTGTATTCATGGGCTAATCTACAGAGGGAATACGAGTTCATATCTCCCAGATAGTGGTTCCAGTGTCAGGCAGTTATGTTGCATTTTAATACTGGAATAATGCAGAAGATTTGGATGGTAATTAGAACACGATAACAAGATGCTGCCTGGATAAAATAAGACTGGACATTCCAGGGGAATTTGCTCTGTTCGGGAGAGGCTGTGGGAAGCCCTACAGAAGTTTATAGGTACCTGAGAAGCACAGACACACTGGCCGCCCGGTATTGTGTTTCGAAGTAGGAAATGTCTACTCGCAGACGAAACGCACTTCAGCAGAAACGGGGAACAGTACCTCACGGGTCCTTTTTGCGATGTTTGTGTATTTTGTAATTTAGTGCATTTTTCTCTCTTTTCATGACACTGCTGCTGTAATACAAACATCTTATATTAGACTGTAATGTTAAACTTGCCTCTGAATGTTTAAAGTAGATGTGTGTTGCAACTTTTGTTTTTTTTTTGGACTCATAGTGATGGTGTCTGGGAGGAATTCCGGGGGTGGTGTTGGAGGCAGATGTGATAAAGGCTTTTAGATACCACGTGAATGGTTGGAGAATGGAGGGATGTGGACCTTGTGTAGGCAGAGGGGACTGGTTTACTGAGACATAAAGTGACCGGTTCAATTGGTTCAGAACAACACAGTGAGCAGAAGCGCCTGTTCCCCTACTGTCATTGTTTTATGTCGGTGAGACCACGGCTGCAGAACTGTGCAACTCTGGCCGGCCGCCTCGGAAAGGACGTGATTAATCTGGAATTCGCAGTGAAGATTCACGACTTTTGTTGCCGGCCGTGGAGAACGGGTGTCAAAAGGAGACTCGATTGTGACTGTGCACTGACCCCAAAACTGAGCGTGATGCACCACCGATTCTCCCTTCCGTCACCACAGGCCCCATTGTCACGATGTAATTGTCGGGTTACGTAAAGAGTGACAAATGACACAAATTGTTCAATGAAGAATAGTCACAAACGCTCTCTTTTCATAGGAACTACAGCTTCAGTCAGCTTCAGCTGCCGAACATACGGGGCCGCGGAGCCTACTGGGTGTTGTAGTCCTAATGTCTCAGCTTCTCACTCGCTCCCTGCGTCAACACTATTCCTCAGCCATCACAAACATCTGTTGGAACAGATTCACCGTGATGTCGGAGGAGAACCACGCCTGTCGTTCTGGACGCAGAGGCCGGCAACTACCGACAGCAGGAATTAGGGCAATTAATGCCTCACATTCACCACCCCACTCTGAATAAATTCCTCCTCATCTCTGTTCTGAGGGAAATTTGGAACAAGTGGTGTACCGCAGGGTCGGATGCTGGGACATTGGTTATTTGTATATTTCTCAGTGTGAGTTTGTGAGGCCTCCGTCGGAGAGGGTCGACCATGGATGTTGCGTCCGAACTGTCCAGATATGCACCACAGAAGCCTCAGATAAATACTCCGGACATGGTTTGACCAGAGTGTTATAAATTACAATATAACCTCCTGGATTTTGAACTCAGCGCTTCACGAATAAAAGCCGGTATTCTATAAGCCTCCTTCACCACCTAATCGACCTGTTTCGCCACATCCAACGAGCTGTGAACTTGCATCCCAAGAACTGTCTCTCTGCAACACTGTTCGGCATCTCGCCGTTGGCAGTGAACAAAATTTCTACACCACATTACAGGCCTTTCGGCCCTCAATGATGTGCTGACCATGTCACATACTCTAGAAACTGTCAAGAACTTCCCTACCGCATAGCCCTCTATTTTTCTAAGCTCCATGTACCTAACTAAGAGTCTCTTAAAAGGCCCTGTTCTATCCAACTCTGCCACCTTCGCCATGCATTCCATGCACCACCACTTTCTGTGTGAAACACTTACCTCTGAAACCCCCTCTGTACCTACTTCCAAGCATCTTAAAACTGTGCCCCCATGTGTTAGCCATTTCATCCCTGGGAAATAGCCTCTGGCAATCCACACGATCAGTGCCTCTTATAATTTTATACACGTGTATCAGGTCATCCCTAACCCTCCGGCACTCCAAGGAGTAAAGGCCAAGTTCACTCTGCCTGTTTTCATAAGGCATGCTCTTCAATCCAGGCAACACCCTTGTAAATCTCCTCTGCACTCGCTGTATAGTATCCACATCCTTCCCGTAGTGAGGTAACCAGAATTGGACACAGTACTCCAGGTGTGGTCTAACTAAGGCGTTGTTCCTCTGTAACATCACCTCACAGCTCTTGAAATCAATCCCACAGTTGATGAAGCCCAGTACGCCATACGGCTTCTTAACAACACTCTCAACAGACGCAGCAGCTTCGAGTGTCCTGTGGACACAGACGCCACTATCTGGCTGATCTGGGTCATCGGACAGGGGTTATCGGACTTGAATTATGATTTGTTCAGTGTTGCCACCTCCCCTGAACCCCGACTCGCTGCCTGTCCCAACCCCGGGAGGGTGGGAGTTTATCTCAGTTACGAGTCCGGGACAGATTCATTTTACAACGCGGAGACCAACTCCCATCTCCGCAACTTCACTCAGAATAAATTCACGAAAAAACGTTAAACTGTCTTCTGGATTTGCGATGAAAACAAGTGTCTAAGAATCTGCTCCAGTTCCGCTCCGGTTCTGTAAACAGGCTGGGTCTTGGGACCAATGTCAGGAGTAATGTCCCTGTAAATATAAATGTGCGGAGAGTGAAATAAACACGAGATGAGAATTATCGATCTATTAATGTTAACTCGCTCACCACGTCCATCAACAGAACAGAAACACGGCGGATTCGGTCCTGAGCTGCCCCGGGTCCTAAAGTCCACCCGCACTGAGTCAGTTTAACGGGGACAAGCCGGGGCGGTGCTGACTGGAAAAGGGAGGTCAAGTTGAATCTTGGAAAGACCGTAAGACATAAGAGCAGAATGTGGCCATTCCGCCCATCGATTCTGCTCCGCCATTCTATCATTGCAGATCCCGGATCCCACTCAACCCCATACACCTGCCTTCTCGCCATGTCCTTTGATGGCCTGATCGATCAGGAAATGACCATCTTCCGCCATAAATATACCCACAGACAGCTTCCACCGCAGCCCGTGGCAGTGTATTCGACCGGTTCACTACTCTCTGGCTAAAAATATTCCTGCTTACCTCTGTTCAAAAACATCTCCCCTCAATGTTGAGGCTGTGCTGTCTACTCTGGATACCCCATCATATGAAACACATGCACCCTGTCTCGTCCCTTCAACACTCGGTAGGTTTCGATGAGATCCTGCTTCCTTTCTGAGGTATGGGACCAAAAACATTGACAAAACTCCAAGTACGGCCTAACCTGTGTATTATAAAGGATCAGGATTATATACTTAATTAAATATTCCATTCCTCTTCAGAAAAGCCAACAATGTATTTTCTTTCTTTAAGACTTAACCTGTGAAATACCTTTCTGGGTCTCTTGCACGAGTCCCCCCACAGCTCTGATATTTGAATTTTCTCCCCATTTAAACACTAGTCTGCACTATTATTCCTTTGACCAAAATGTATTATCATACATTTCACAACACCGTATTCAATCTGCCACTTTTTTAACCAATCCTTCTGTTGTCTAAGTCCTGTTGCAATCACATTGTTTCCTCAGCACTACTTTCCCCTCCACCTATCATTGTATCATCCGCAAACTTTGCCACAAAGTCATCAATTCCATTATCTGAATCGTTGATACACAATGTGAAGAGTAGCGGTCCCAATACTGACCCTGAGGAACACTAGTCACTGGCAGCCAGCCTGAAAAGGCCCATTTTATTCCCACCTGATGCCTCCTGCCTGTCAGACATTCCTCTGTCCATGCCAGTATCTTTCCTGTAACAACATAGGATTTTATCTTTCTCGGCAACCTCATGTGTGGTACCTTATCAAAGGCCTTCTGAAAATCGAAGTAAATGATATCAACTGCCTCTCATTTGTCCATCCTCCTTTTCACTTCTTCACTGACCTCTAACAGGTTTGTCAGGCACGATTTCCTTTTACAGAAACCATGCTGACATTGACTTGTTTTATCATCAGTCTCCAAGTACCTCGGAAACTCACCCTCGTTAAATGATTACAATACTTTCCCAACCACGGAACTCAGGCTGACTGGCCTAGAAATTCCTTTCTTTTGCCTTCCTCCCTTCGTAAAGAGTGCAATTTTCTACTTTCCGATCCGACGGGACCATGCCAGAATCAAGTGATCCTTGAAAGACCGTGACCAATGCATCTGTATCTCTTCAACAGCTTTTCTCAGGACTCTGGGTTGTCGTCCATCTGTTCCAGGTGACTTGTCTACCTACAGACCTTTGAGTTAGTCACACGCTTTTTCCTTTGTAATAGAAAAGGCACTCGCTCCTTCTGTGTCTTCCACAGTGAAGAATGATGCAAAGTATTCACTAAGTTTCTCTGCCATTTTTTGTCCTCCATTACTACCTCACCAGCATCATTTTCCAGTGCTCCAATATCAGCTCTCATCTCCCTTTCGCTCCTTATGTAGCTAAAATATAATATCCTGTTTTATATTATTGGCGAGTTTGCTCTCGTGTTTCTCCTTTACCATTCTTATGGCTTCTTAGTTGCCTTTTGTTGAACTTTAAAAGCATCCCGATGATCCAACATCCCACTCAATTTTGCTACTTACATGCCATTTCCTCAGCTTTTACACAGGCCTTTTGATTAATTTTTGGAAGTTCGACTGTAAAGTTTTATGAGATTATTTTATTTAGATTTCTTGTGCAAGTTATACGCAAGTTTCTGAGATACAAGAAAGCACAAGGCAGTATTTATCAATTCTTATTATAATTAAGAATATTTGCTATGAGATAGGTGCCGGGGTGGGTAAATTACTATTTACAGATGATGGAGGTTTATGAATTTGAGATAGAAATGTCAATTTAACTGTATATAGGATGCCATTAGCAATTAATCAGTTGGCAAATAGATGGGACTTAAGCTTTCAGCGGCAAAAAAACACAAGTCAAATGTTTTATAAACAGGATTAATAGACCTGCGCTTGATTTGAAATCATCTGATCAAACTCTTGAAGACGTGTAAGTGGTGAGATTTCCAGACAGGTGGATGCACAATGAGCTGACAGGGAAGCACCGTATCAGTAAAATAATTGATAAATGTAAAGGAGCAATAAATATTCTCGGTGTCTCTGTGGATATTCTTCGGGTGCGACATGAAAATCTCTGCTGACCATTTACATTTGTTTCATTAGATCTTGTCTTGATTCTGTGGCTGATGGATCAGCTTCATCTCCAACTTTCAAATGTTTGGCTGTGAGACAAGATTCTGTTATGGTGCAGTAAAGTTGTCTGCTGTTTCAGGTTTACTGATTGATTTTTCGGAGGTTGAATTTAATGTTAATGTACTGGTTTAATTTGAAGGAGCAAAGAAATGATCATCCTGTTAGGGGTGTGTCGGAGGACTGTTGGGAACATCACAAGAAGAGTGTTATAGTTTAGGGTGCTTGGGTTCTTATTACGCTGGGAATGTGGGTTCGTTGAATTATGCAATCTGTCCCACTGTGGCATTCCCGGCAACCCCAACTTGTTTTTGTAAATGCCTTTAATGATTTTGGGATACACGGTTTAATAAAGTCTCGGGACTTGTTACGCCTTGAAATCTGTTAGTTCATTGGTACATTAAGGAAATTTATTGTGATGTGTTAATACAGAAGGATCAAAATATAATTTAACTGGGGTTGTTAGTGTGGCTGTTTTTGTGCCCACATTATAGGTAACGATAAAGAAACGACATTGACCGATTTCTGGAGAACAACATTCTCGATACACTTTCAGATGAAGCACGTGACCCCATCGTGAACTTGGTCACATCCTCATCATGGAAGACAATCCAATTGATGTCATCCAAGCGGTCCTGCAGCATGAAGACCGATTGGTCGGACCAACAGTGGATGGATCATCTATGGCCGCTTCTTGTTTCAGTTTTTGCCTGTACATCGGCAGAAGCCGGATCAGAGAGTGATCTGATTGTTGAAGTGTGGTCGGAGGAGCACTTTGTAAGCGTTATGGAAAGGTCGAGTGTGCCAGCTCCCCGAGCGCTCACCTGGATGTGCTGACAACACTTCGGAGGGGCTTCAGTCAGCGATGCTGGATTAAAGTCAGGGCGACAATGAAGGCAGCCTCTGGGTGGGCAGTCTTCAGCGTGTTGAGGGTTTCGTACAGTTCCTTGAGAGCCAGGTCAGGATCAGCCTGGGGCAGAATGTACACTGCTGTGATGATAACACCATGAACTCCCTGGGCAGCCAGCAGGGTCTAAACAGCTGCTCCACATCTGGGCAACAAAGGATTGGAGCACATGCATATTCTGGGGGTTGCACCAAGCATTGTTGTTGACCATGAAGCATACCCCACCTCCTTTACTCCTGTTTCCACCTGTCCACAGGGAACAGGGAGAACCCAAAGGGTTCGATGGCGTGGTCCGGTGTCTCCTCCGTCAACCAGGTCTCCGCAAAGCACAAAACATTACGTTCTTTTGTTTCCCGCTGGTGAGAGATTTCACTTATCAGTTCACACAGCTTGTTGTCCACGGACTGGGTTCTCATCATGCTGTGAATATGGGTTCGCTGGATTATGCAATATGTCCCACTGAAGCGTTCTTGGTAACCCCACATTGTTTTTCTCAATCCCTTTAGTTGATTTTAGCATACACAATTTAATGAGGTCTCAGGATTCTGTTATGCTTGACAATCTTGATTCGTCAGTATATTGTGGAAAATTATAATGATGTGTTAAACATTGCTGCAGAAGAATCAAAAGATAACTTAACCGGGATGACAGTGTGGCTGTTTTTTGTTCATGAATTACAAGTAACGATAAAGAAACGATTTACCAACCATTTATCAGTATATACAGTAGAATTTGTTTCCATCATTTTAGGCTTACGGTGGGTGGTGGAAATATGTTCATGTAAAGTTGTCATTTGTTCAGATGCCTGTTCCGTTTTGATGAGTCTTAAAACAGGTAGTTCTTGCAGTAGGACAGATTTACTGTTGGAAACTCATCAAACATTATTTCATAAGCAGAGTATTGGTTTATATTTCCACTTCTTATGGGTCCCTGCACACAGCGGATCAGTTACAAAAGCTGTTAAAATTTCAACTAGCACATCCAAAGCGAAAGGGTTGTTGGATTGATAATTAAATCAAGATTGATGGGATAAAGGGCATCAATGGAGACAACTTTACAGAATGTTGTATTTCCATGTGAACCCGCAAACCCGCTGATATCCCCTCAAGCACATTAGATTATCCCAGAGAAAGAATCATTTCAAACAGTTCACAGAATAGTTGCCTCCATCTTAAAACATTGAAAAAGCAAACTGCATTCATTTTTAAAGAATTTCTGTCTGTTTGCATCTCTATGTGTTCCTTTGCGTCCTTGTATGTGTCTGTCCGTCTCTTTGTGTGTCTGTGTGTGTTTGTGTCAGAGACCAGGTCACAGACAGCGCTCGGTCTTTGTCGTGACGGCGTAGCTACTGAGAACACACGGCTATCCCGTCTACTCCACACTCCGTGCCCCCACCTATTCTGTAGCGCACAGAAAGGGAACAGACTGGTCTCTCCCGGAAACCACAAGCCTTCATCTCTGAGAGAACATTGCTGCTTTCCAAACTATGAAGAATTACACAACATCTATAATTCACTGTGCGTGTCAACCGTCATCAAAGTGCGGGATGTGGGGACGGGTGGGTGGCGGGGAAAAAGGCGACAGAAAAGGGGGAAGATTAGGGAGGAATGTGTGGAGGAAAGAGTTGGGCAGTGTGGATGAGAACGGATGAAGAGAGGAGGACAGGGGTAAGAAATTGAGGCTGTAGGTATTTAGTCCCTCTCTCTCTCTCTCTCTCTCTCTCTCTTTCTCTCTCTTTCTCTCCTCTCTCCTCCACACTCCCTAACCCGGCCTATTCTGTAGCACATAAAAAGGGAACAAACTGGCCTCTCCTGGAAACCACAAGCCTTCATCTTCCGAGAAAACATTGTCACTGTCCAAACAACGAAGAATTGTACAACATCGGACAAATCACTGTGTGAGTCAACCGTCATCACAGTACGGGTGGGGGATGTAGGGACGGGAGGGTGGCCCAGAAAACGAGCTGCAGTAAAGGAGAAATTGTGGTGAGGGTGAGAGGCAGGGGAAGCATTGAGTAGAAAGGGAGAAAGAGACAATAAGGGAGAGAAGAAGGGGAAAGAGTGAGTGGGTAGAGTAGGGAGGAATGTGCGGAGAGCAAGGGTGTGTAAGTGGGGAAGTGAACGGATGAAGAGAGGAGAGAGAGTGTGTGAAAGAGAGGGAAATAGGTGAGGCGAGAGGAGGAAGAGAAAGGATGAGGGAGTGGGAGACATGAGATGGAGAGAAAGCGACGGTGAGGGAACAGGGAAGCAGAGGTGGCAAGAGAGGGAAGGGGTGAAAATGGGGGCAGGAGAGTTTGAGGCAAAGAGGAGAAAGGGGCAATTTTTTGGAAGCGGGGTGAATGGCAATGGGGGGGGAGGGAGGGAGGGAGAGGGGGGGAGGAGAGAGAGAGAGAGAGAGAGAGAGAGAGAGAGAGGGAGGGAGGGAGGGAGAGAGGGAGAGAGGGAGAGAGGGAGAGAGGGAGAGAGGGAGAGAGGGAGAGAGGGAGAGAGGGAGAGAGGGAGAGAGGGAGAGAGGGAGAGAGGGAGAGAGGGAGAGAGGGAGAGGAGAGAGAGAGAGAGAGAGAGAGAGAGAGAGAGAGAGAGAGAGAGAGAGAGAGATCGCCACACTTTGACCATGGATATCCAGTATCAATTCACATCTGTCCCCAGCAGGAAATCCTGAAAGCTTCCCGACAACAGCCCCAACCAATTCCCCTTCATCGACACTTTATTTGGAGTCAGAGAGCACTATAACAAACAAACCCTTTTTCCCATTTAGTCCATACCGAATTGTTATTCTGCGGAGTCCCATAACCGCAGCTGGATCATGGTCCTCAATACCCCTCCCGTCCCTGTACTGATCCAAACTTTTCTACAATGAAATCCATAACTTCCACTGGCAGCTCTTCCCCGACCCTCACCACCCTCAGAGTGAAGGAAATCCCACTCAGATTCCTTATAATTATTTTACATTTCACCCTTAAACTGCGACCTCAAGTTCCCATCTCACCTAACCTCAGATGAAAAATCCTGCCTGCATTTTCCAACACTAAAGGGAATAAAGTCCTTAACTTTTTCTAAAGCTCGAGTCCTCAAGTCCCAGCAAACGTAAATTTCTCTGCACTCTCTCTATTTTGTTGATAATTTTCCTTTAGGCAGGTAACAAAAACTACACGCAATACTCCAGATTAGGCTTGACCAACGACTTATACAACTTCAACATAACATCCCATCTGCTGTACTCAATACTTTGATTTATGAAGTCCAATGTGCCAAAAGCACTCATTTTGACGCTGTCTACCTGTGACGCCACTTTCAAGTCATTATGAACCTATGTTCACAGATCCCTCTGGTCTACCAACTCCTCAGGACCCGTGTCTTCATGCACCCCAAATCAGTGCACATCCCGAATTCAAACCTTTGAATATGAAACAATGTTGGATGAGTTTCCCGCAGTAAATCTGACCTGCTGCAAGAATGACCTTTTTAAGACTCTTGAAAACCGAAAGGGAATCTGAAAGAATTACAACTTTGCAGCAAAAAAATTCCTCACCCACTGTAAGCGTGAAATGATGACAAGCGATTCTGTTGCACCTGATAAATAGCTGGTAGGTCATTTTTTATTGTTACCAATAATTCACGCAGAACACAGCAACATCAACAATCCCAGTTAAATTATATTTTGATCTTCTGGAAAATGGTTAAACTTTCTCAATAATTTCCTTAATATACACTGAACCAACAAATTCTCAGGCAGAACAGAATTGTTAGACTTCATTAAATTGAGTATCTTATAATCAAATAAAGGCATTGACAGAAACAAGGTGGGGTTACCGAGAACACAACTGTGGGACGATTTGCATAACCCAACAAACACATATTTCCAATGTGATAAGAACCCAGGCAACGAAAACTAAAAACACTCTTCTTGTGAAGTTCCCAACAGTCCTCCAGCACACCTTTAACAGCATGCTCATGTTTCCCCCTTAAATTAATCCAATATGTTAAGATTAAATTCAAACTCCATAATTTCAATCAGTAAAGCCGAAACAGGGGACGACCTGACTGCACCACAACACAATCTCAAAGCCTGTGCTTGTATCACACACAAACATAATAAAGTTGAAGATGAAGCTGATCTATAAACCACAACCATAATCAAGAATAGATCCAATTAAACAAATGAGATTGGTCAACAAATAATTTCATGTAACACCATAGACTACCCACAGAGATAACTGAGAATATTTAATGTTTCTTTACATTTATCAATTATTTTCTGATCCGGTGCTTCCATGTCAGCTTATTATCCGTCCACATGCCTGGAAATCTTACCACTGACAACTTTTAAGGAGTTTGACCATATCAGTTCCTATCATTTCCAATCAAGTGCAGGTTCATTAATCCTGTCTGAAAAACAAACAACTTGTCCCACACATACCTGACACAAAATGTTCAATTAAAACAACTCAAAGTTAGATAATAGCCCCTCCATCCTCATTTCCACAATTTCATAAAAATTCCATAAATACCATTTCCCTTTTGAATAGTAAAAATGCTGCTGTTACAACATCTATATTTAACTGGCTTTACTAATACCATTTTCCAAATATAAAAATGAATTCAATGTCATACTTGCCCACCCATACCTTTACAAGATGTACAAATAGAAACAATTAGATAAAAATTGTACAATAGCCCTCTCAATTGCATTTCCAAACATTAATCAAAAGTCCATCCTTCAATAAATATTATTTGCCTTTTCAATATCAAAAATATTGCTATTACAGCATGTTTATTTAACTGTACTTTCCTAATATGATCTTCCAAACCCAAACTGATTCCAATGTTATTTAAGGCAGAGATTGCTAGGTATCTGAGTAGCCAGGGTATCAAAGGTTATGGTGAGAAGGCGGGGGAGTGGGACGAAATGGGAGAATGGATCAGCTCATGATGAATTGGCAGAACAGAGTCGATGGGCTGAATGACCGACTTCTGCTCCTTTGTCTTATGGTCTTATTGTACCGTTCCAAATTCCCCTCTGATAAAACATGAAGTTACCTCTTTTATCGAAAATATAATTCAAACACTCGATTACCATACATTCCACAAGTTTACATAAATGAGACTTTAATGATATTGGCCTACAAGAAGGAGGATCAGACGGGGAGATCCAGGTTTTAGAATGGGAACTACTACAACCATTTTCCATGAGAAAAGTAGATGGCCAAACCTCCAAATGTGATTCAGAAAGTTAAAATCAAGATTTTCTACAAGTTCATGATGCAGTCTATTCCCATTCACAACACTATACTCTGCCCCTTTTCCTTATAAAACTGACATCACCCCTCTACCAACTAACCTGTCAAGCCAAACGACAATATAATCCTGCACAGGAATAAAACTTAAAATGTGCAGGTTTTCTGAACAGATATAACATCGGAAGAATCCGACAAATCAGAAATAAACTGCTGAAAGTGTTGACCATGTAAAATCAGGCTTCTTGCATTTCACTTCAATATTTCAATCCCATTACATATCTTCACAAGTAGACTGGGATGCAGAAACCCCCACAACTCAGAGCTTCATTTACAGCTTACCACATAACACCAGTTACACCAAGATACCTTTCTGCAGCTTTCACAATAATTTTAATTTCCTCAGTAGGATGAGATGCCTGATCAGTACAATTCACCACATTGGTTATAAACATCACAAACTTCATTTTAACCAGCAGTGAAGTACCTTTGGTGAGAGAACTGTGATGCCGGCATATATCCACTGACGTCACAGTCTGTTCTCTGAGTGGGATCACTTTATCCAGTTTACCTGCTCTGCTTGCTGTACTTGTCCTTGAACAGGCCCTTCTGCTCACTGTGTTGTTCTGAACCAATTGTCACTTCATGCCTTACAAAACCAATCCCTTCTGACTACACAAGGAACACATCCCTCCATTCTCCTCACATCCACGTGGTACCTAATAGCCTCGTTTGCACCTGCCTCCACCACCACCCGATATTCACTCCAGACACCCACCACTATGAGAATGAAAAGCAAAACTCGAAACGCAAATCTCCTTTAAACATTCGGAGTCAGGTTTTTAACATCATTGCCTTTTCAATTTTTTTTTCAACAGCAGCTATGCAGAGAAAAGAGACAAAATGCACTAAATTACAAAATACTTCAATAGTGAAAAAAGGTCCAATGAGGATGTGTTCCCCCTTTCTCCTGAAGTGCATGCCCACTGGCATTGGACATTTCCTCTTTAGAGAAAAAATCCCGTCTCTCCACTCTGTCTGTGTCTCTCACATTCCTGTAAACGTCTGTCAGACCTCCCTCAGCCTCTGCCACTCCGGAGAAAATTCCCCGAGATTGTCCGGTCTCACTTTATCCAGGCAGCATCCTGTTAAGCCTCTTCGGCTCACTATTCAAAACCTCCACATTATTCTTGCATTCGAATGCAATTCTCCAGATGTGGTTAAACAAGAGATTTATACAACTGCAACATAACTGCCTGACAATGGAACCACTATCTGGGAGTTATGAACTTGCATTCCAAGATCCCCCTGTAGATCAACACAGTCCAATCTCGCCCCATGAATATAACAGCAACGAGATAATGCTGAGGCTTTAGGAGACACGAGTTAGGCCGCACTTGGAGAAGTGTCAACAATGTTGGGCCCCACATCTCAGACAGGATGTGTTGTCATTGGAGAGAGTCCAGAGGAGGTTCAGAAAGATGATTTTGGGAATGAACGGGTTAAAATATGAGGAGCACTTGGCAGCTTTGACCCTGTGCTCACTGGAACTCAGAAAAATGCAGGGAATCTCAATGAAATCTACCGAATGTTGAAAGGACTGGATAAGGTGGGAGAAGGTATTTCCTGTGGTGGGGCACAGCCACAAAGTTGAGGGGCCACCTTTTCAAACAGAGGTAAGCAGCTTATTTTTTTTTATTAGACAAGGTGTATTGGATCTGTGGAATTCTCTGCCACAGACTGCGGTGGAGGCCGAGTGTGTGGGTATATTCAAGGTGGAAGTTGATCGTTTCCTGATCGGTCAGGGCATCAAAGGATATGGCGGGAGGTCAGATATCTGGAATTGAGTGCGATCTGGGATCAGCCATGATGGAAAGGTGGCTGACTCAATGGGCTGAATGGCCTAATTCTGTTCCTATGCCTTATGGACTTATGAACAGAAGCCCCCTCAATCATGATGAATCTCCTCTGCACTCTTCCAGCACAAAACATCCTTTGTACAGAATGCTAAGCGGAACTGAATGCAACGTTTCAAGAACATTATCATGTCAGGCAGCATCTGTTGAGGGGATTAGAGTCGATGGTTGGGACAGAACCCGTCACTTACGGCACTAACACAGGCCTTTCGGCCCAACCTTTTCATGCTGTCCTCCTGTCCATTTAAACTAATCCCTCTGCCTGTCTTTGACACAGAACACAGATATCTACAGCACATTACAGGCTCTTCAGCCCACAATGTTGTACCGACCATGTAACCTACTCTAGAGACTGCCTCGGATTTCCCGATCATATAGCCCTCTGTGTTTCTAACCTCCATGACGCTATCTAAGAGTCTATTAAAATATCCTGTTGTATCCACCTCCACCATCGCTGCCAGCAGTGCATTCCACGCACCCAGCACTCTCTGTGTGAGAAACTTACCCCTGACATTCCCTCAGTACCGACTTCTAAGTAGCTAAAACTACGTCCCCACGTGTTAGGCACTTCAAGCCTTGAAAAATGCCTCTGGCTATCCACATGGTCAAAGCCTCTCACCATCTTATACACCTCTATCAGGTCACCTCTCATCCTCCGTCGCTCCAAGAAGGAAAGGCCAAGTTCACTCAATCTATTCTCATAAGGCATGCTCTCCAATCCAAGAGCAACATCCTTGTAAATCTACTCTACACTCTCTGTAGTATCCACATCCTTCCTGTAGTGAGGCCACCAGAACTGAACACAGGACTCCCAAGTGGGGTCCATCTAAGCCCACAGCCCTGCCGTGTTGGGGTACAATTACTTTTGTACAGGTTAGGAGAAATATAGCTTCAACATCACCTCACAGCTCTTGAACTCAATCCCACGGTTGATGAAGCCCATCACACCAGACACCTTCCTAACAACACTGCCAACCTCCACAGCAGCTTTGAGTGTCGAATGGACATGGACCCCAAGATCTCTCTGACCGTCCACAATGCCAAGAGTCTTACCATTAATATTATATTCTGTGTTCAAATTTGACCTGCAGAAATGAACCTCTTCATCTGTGTTGAACTCCATCTGCGCTTCCCAGTTCTGCATCCGAGGCAAGGAAATAGATTGCAGAGCCTCTGGCGAAGATCATTATGTCCCCATTGTCCACGGGAATTGTACCGGAGTATTGGAGGGAGGCGAATGTTGTCCCCTTGTTCAAAAAGGGTAGTAGGGATAGTCCCGATAATTATAGACCATTGAGCCTTACATCTGTGGTGGGAAAGCTGTTGGAAAAGATTCAGAAAGATAGGATTTATTGGCATTTAAAGAATCATGGTCTGATCAGTGACAGTCAGCACGGCTTTCTGAAGGACAGATCATGTCTAGAAAGCCTGATGGAGTTCTTTTAAGAGGTGACCAGGCATATAGATGAGGGTAGTGCAGTGGATGTGATCTACATGGATTTTAGTAATGCATTTGATTAAGTTACACGCGGTGGGCTTATTCATAAAGTCAGAAGGCTTGGGAACCAGGGATGTTTGACCAGGTGGATTCAGAATTGGCTTGCCTGCAGAAAGCAGAGAGTTCTGGTGGAGGGAGTACATTTGGATTGGAGGGTTGTGACTAGTGGTATCCCACAAGGGTCAGTTCTGGGACCCCTACTTTTTGTGATTTTTATTAACGACCTGGACGTGGGGGTAGAAGAATGGGTTGGCAAGTTTGCATAAGACACAAAGATTGGTGGTGTTGTGGATAATGAAGAGGATTGTCAAAGATTGCAGAGAGACATTGAAAGGATGCAGGAGTGGGCTGAGAATTGGCAGATGGAGTTCAACCCAAAGAAGTGTGAGGTGGTACACTTTGGAAGGACAAACTCCAAGGCAGAGTACAAAGTAAATGGCAGGATACTTCGCAGTGCAGCCTAGCAGAGGGATCTGGGGCTACATGTACACAGATCCCTGAAAGTTGCCTCACAGGTAGACAAAGTAGTTACGAAAGCTTATGCGGTGTCAGCTTTCATAACTCGAGGGATAGAGTTTAAGAGTCGCGATGTAATGATGCAGCTCTATAAAACTCTGGTTGGGCCACAGGGAGTACTCTGTCCAGTTCCGGTCATCTCACTATAAGAAGAATGTGGAAGCACTGGAAAGGGTACAGAGCAGATTTACCAGAATGCTGCTTGGTTTAGAGAGTATGGATTATGATCAGAGATCAAGGGAGCTAAGGCTTTACTCTCTGGAGAGAAGGAGGATGAGAGGAGAAATGATAGAGGTATACTTGATATTAAGGGGAATAGATAGAGTGGACAGGCAGCGCCTCTTCCCCAGGGCACCACTGCTCAATACAAGAGGACATGGCTTTAAGGTAAGGGGAGGGAAGTTCAAGGGGGATATTAGAGGAAGATTTTATACTCAGAGAGTGGTTGGTGCGTGGAATGCACTGCCCGAGTAAGTGGTGGAGGCAGATACACTAGTGAAGACTACTAGACAGATGTATGGAGGAATTTAAGCTAAGGGAGGCAGAGTTTAAGGGTCAGCACAACATTGTGGGCCGAAGCGCCTGTACTGTGCTGTATTGTTCTGTTTTCTCTCCATTTCTCGCTGGAATCTTTCTTTTACTTTATTTTTTCACTGAAGGCACGACACAGTACAGAAAACTTAATGCATTACATGTTCCTCCATTTTGCTTTTACACCTTACCCCGAAACAACAACACAACATCATCAGTGGGGCCTTCCGGGAGTTGTAGTCATTGGTCCTCGTTCGCTCCCTGTCAAAGCATGTTTCGTCAGCCACCACAGACGTCACCGAAACAGACCCACCGGGGCGCGAAGGGGAATCACACCCGTCCTTGTGGGCGCCGAGGCCGGCGACACCGACAGAAGCGACTCGCTGATCTCCGCCATGGCGATAGAGCGGAAGAGGAGGGGCTGATCATGGGCCGCTTTCCTCCAGCCTATCGCAGCTCAAATTTAATACTAACCCCTGCTGTCATTGGCTGTAGTGCCCGTCGCTCAAGTGGGAACTCAGAGGGTGATTAGTTTATTTGAACGTCAGTCAGCATTCCTGTCTTTCTGAGTTTGGATTTGGATTAATAATGGGACAGGAAGCAAATTGGGAGAAATGTGAGTTTTTGTGTGATGGTGCATCAGTCTCCGAGTTACATTATTAACAACAAATGGGCAAAGGCCGTGGTGAGGAAGGAGGTGATTTACTGGAGGTTATATGGAGATAATATTGGAAGGGATATCAAACTTGAAATTGTTTGGGATATGATTTAGAAAATGGGGAGGGGGGATTTGTGGGGATCATAATATTCCAGTGTTGATTAATGAGGGCAAAATGATTGTTACTGAAACAGGGAAGGTTGTGTTACTGGCTGGGTCATTTGCTGAGATTCATAATCAGGATAATTTAAGTGAAGAAGTTAAACAATGTAGGGATATGTTTTTCAGTGAATACCCTGATGTGCTGGAAGTCAGCTGCAGCAATGATAGTATCACGGATGGAGAGATTTCTTTGTATGAATTTAAGAAGTATATTAATAATGCAGGTCAGGTGTCTCCAGGAAAGAGTGATATTTGAAATTGTAATTGTATATAATTCGCATTTGTAAAATATTAAATATTTGAATTGTGCATCCACTTTCCTCATGGAAAATGGAAATAGTAGTGCCTATTCTAAAACCTGGCAGATCCCCATTTGATCCTTCTAGTTAAGGGCCTATATCGTGAATGCCTCATTTATGTAACCTTATGGAATGTATAGTAATCAAGCGCTTGAGTTATATTTTGGAAAGAGTGGTGATAAAGTGTTTTATTAGAGGGGATTTTGGAAGTGTGAAATGACATTAGATTCAGTTTTAGGTTTGGAAGATGATATTTGGAAAGCACAATTAAATAAAGATGTTGTAATAGCAGTATTTCTTGAGACTGAAAAGGGAAATGATATGGAAGAAAGGACTTTTGATTAAATTAGGAGTAAGGGGGACATTGTATAATTTTTCTGAGTTTTTTTTTGTATGGACTGTCCAAGTAACGGTCGGCATGTTTGTGTCTATGAGATAGAGAATGGAATCCCACAAGGCAGTATTTGTAGCCCTTCATTATTTAATATTATGATTAATGATATTTTCTCTGAGATGGGAAAATGGGATTCCCTGGGTAAATCACAATAGCTTTATGGATTTGAGGTATTAACTGCAATTTACAATTAATAGCTCAAACAGTGGGCAGATTGATGAGGATTGTAAGCTTTCAGTCGTTAAAACACATTACGTGGTTTACAAACAGCATTAATAGACTTGCAGTTGATTTTAAATTATATGATTAATATCTTGAGGAAGTGTCAGTGGTAACATTTCTCAGTATGTGGATGGATAATAAGCTGACGGGGAAGCACCTATCAGTAAAATAATTGATAAATGTAAAGAGCTTTAAATCCCCTCAGACATCTATGTGGGTATTCTTGGGTGCAACATGAAAATCTTTGCTGACCAATTTTATTTGTTTAATTAGATCTGTTCTTGATTATGTCTGTGTGGCTTGTGGATCACCTTCATCTTCAAATTAAAAGTGTTTGTATGTGATACAATTACAGACTTTTAGATTCTGTTCTGGTGCGGTAATGCTGTCTCCTGCTTTGGCTTTACTGATTGCAATGGGACAATTGCCCTCAAAGGTTCAAGTTGATGTCAACATACTGGATTAATTTGCGGGTCAAGGAAATGATCATTCTGTTAAAGGTGCGCTGGAGGACGGTTGGGGACATCACTAGAAGAGTGTATTTTGTTTTGGGTGGCTGGGTTGTTACCACGCTGCGAATATGGGTGTATTTGATGATACAGTATGTCCCACTGTAGCGTTCTCTGTAACCCCACATTGTTTTTTCCAATGACTTCAGTTGATTTTAGTTTTTACACGATCGGATTCGGTTCTGCCTGAGAGTCTGTTGGTCATCAGTATATTAATGAAAGTTATTATCATACAGTAACCATTTTTACAGATGAATCAAAAGATAATTTAATTGGGGATGTTGGTGTGGCTGTTTTTGTGTGCCTGAATTGCAGGTAATGATAAAGAAATGACTTATAGCCATTTATCAGCATAGAAGGCAGAATTCTTTGCCAACAGTTTAGGCTTACAGTGGATGGAAGAAATTGGTCCTTATAATTTGCTCAGAATACATTTCGGTTTTGATGAGTCTTAAACAGGTCATTCTGGCAGTAGGTCAGATTGACTGTTGGAAACTTGTCAAACGGTATTTCATATATAAAGTTTGATTTATATGTCTGCACATGATGGGCCCTTCATATCACACTGTTGAGGGAAATGATGATGTTGACTGTTTAGCTCCAAAAGCTGTTAAATGTTAAGCTGTGGATATAGACTTTCCACTTAGCAAATTAGAAGCTAAAAGGTTGGTAGTGTTAAGAATTAGGGGCTTATGGCAAGACGTAGGATAATGGACGTAAAGACAGACACCTTTCCAGAATACATAAACCTGTTGGGTTTATAGAAGAAGGGCTTAAATGATATTCACATGACAGAAATATCCACACTATGCTTAATTATGCCTTGTAACTAATTGGAAAACTTCATTCTGTGTCGTGTACATTTTGTCATTGTGAAACCGTCGAAACACATACTATTTCAATGTGAAGCGTACAAGGCTGAAGAAAAATCAAATGCAGTCTTCAGTACAATCTTTGCGAGGGAAGATAGTTTTCAAATAAAAGCTATTAAATTATGGGACTGACTTTAAATCAATTCACAGTTTGAGCTGGAAAAGGCACGTAATAATTGTGCTAAACATAAGGAAATAACATAAAGGGTAGCAAAGGTGAGTGGGCTGTTGGTGGGTTATTATTTTATTATTATTATTATTATTATTATTATTATTATTATTATTATTATTATTATTATTATTATTATTATTATTATTATTATTATTATTATTATTATTATTATTATTATTATTAATGGGTTATTTATTTTTTTAGAAAATTTCAAAGAATAAATGTAATGAAAAATTAGTAAGAAAAAGAAAAATAATATTAATCCTCCCCCTCCCCACCTTAACCCTTATCTAAAGAAAGAAATAAAGAAGAAAAAGATTGCCTCGATATTGGAGGATACCCACATGCTCCATGGAGTTCAAAATAATTTTAATATTTATTCTTACTTTCCCCAATTACATTATAATTTTATCTTCAAAGGACCTATATATTTAATCCCATCTTTTGTAGGTATGGGAGACAAATTTTGAAAAATATATCATACTCATTTCTTAGATTATATGTAATTTTTTCAAGTGGAATACAACTATATATTTCATTATTCCAATGATCCATAGTTAAATATAACTCAGATTTCCAAGTAATTGCGATAACTTTTTTAGCTACTGCCAATGCAATATTTATAATTTTTTTCTGATACTTATTCAATTTAATTTTCGGTATTGTCCCTTCAATATCTCCTAATAAAAATAATATTGGACTATTTGGGAGTTGAACTCCAGTACTTTGTTCCAATAAAAGTCAGATTTATCGAAAATGGTTGAATTTTAAAACAAGACCAAGTAGAATGTAAAAAAGTACCAATTTCTTGATTACATCGAAAGCATTGGTCAGACATATTTGAATTTAATCTATTTATTTTCTGTGGTGTTATATATAATTGATGTAAAAATTATATTGTATTAATCTAATTTGAACATTTATTGTATTTATCATACTATCAGAACATAATCTTGACCAACTTTTTCCAACAATTTTAAGATTCAAATCAGTTTCCCATTTTTGTCTTGATTTATGAATTCCAGATTCAGTCTGTTTTTGAATCAAATTGTACATACAAGATGAATTTTTTTAAATTTTTCCCTTTTGAATTAATATTTCTATTTCACTAAGTTTTGGCATCAACATTGTTTGACCCAGCTTTTCTCGTAAATTGTCCATTAATTGAAAATAAGAGAAAAGAGTGTTGTTTGATATTTTATATTTATTTTTTCATTGATCAAACAACATCAATATACCTCCTTCAAAACAATTACGTATGTATTTAATCCCCTTTTGGAACCAATTATGTAAAAGTTTATTATCCATTGTAAAAGCAATAAGCCTATTTTGAATTAAAGTTTGTTTTTGCTAATAAAGATTTCTTTATCTTATCGTCCATATTTACCTTATTCCATAAATCAATCAAGTGTCCTAATATTGGAGATTCTTTTTTTTCCCGTATCAATTTGGATTCCCATTTATATGTAAAATCTTCTGGTATGTTTTCTCCTATCTTATCTAATTTTATTCTAATCCATGCCGGGTTTTTTTTCATCAAAAAAAGATGCAATAAATCTAAGTTGATTTGCTTTATCATAATTCTTAAAATTTGGAAGTTGTAACCCTCCTAAATCAAATTTACATCTCAATTTTTCCAATGATATTCTTGACATCTTTCCTTTCCAAAGAAATTTCCTTACATATTTATTTAGTTCTTGAAAAAACTTCTGCGGTAATTGTATTGGTAAAGTTTAGAATAAATATTGCAATCTATGGAATATATTCATTTTTACAGCATTAACTCTACCTATTAATGTTATTGGTAACATCATCCAATTATCAAGATCCTCTTTCATTTTTTTTTAATAATGGCAAATAATTTTGTTTATATAAATTTTTGACATCATTGTCAACTCTGATACCTAAATATTTTATCCCATTTATTGACCATCGAAATTGAGTTACTAATCGACATTGATTATAATTTCCTTTGGTAAGGGGTAAAATTTCACTTTTATCCCAATTTAATTTATACCCTGATACTTTCCCGTATTCTTCCAATTTAAAAGATAATCTTTGCAAAGATTGTTAAATGAATCAAAACATCATCAGCAAATAAATTAATCTTATATTCTTCTTGATTAACTCTAAAACCGCCAATATCTGAATCTGTTCTAATTAATTCAGCTAATGGTTCTTTTGCCAATACAAATAAAGCAGGTGATAACGGGCAGCCTTGTCTAGTTGACCTTGTTAAGCAAAATGGTGTTGAAATCTGAGCATTTGTAACTACTTTAGCTTGAGGATTAGTATTTAAGGTTTTAATCCATTTTCCTAGCTCATATTTTTCCAATAGCTTAAACAAAAAATCCCATTCCAATCTATCAAATGCTTTTTCTGCATCCAAAGCAAATGCCACACTCATTTCCTCTCTTTTTTGTGCCAGCTGAATTATACTAAGTAACCAGGTTAGATTATCCATTGATTGTCTGTTTTTAATAAAATCTGTTTGATCCATATGTATTAATTTTGGTAAATATTTAGATATTCTATTAGATAAATTTTTTGCTATTATCTTATAATCTGTATTCAACGAAGAAATAGGCCTATATGATGTTGGTTTTAGAGGATCTCTTTTTTTGGCAATACCGTTATGATCGCTGTTAAAAAAGATTGTGGGAGTTTATGCATTCTTTCCACTTGGTATATTAATTCCATAAAGGGAGGAATTAATATATCTTTAAATTTTTTTATAAAATTCAGGAGGAAAACCATCTTCTTCTGGGGATTTGTTACTCTGAAGTGATCCTAAAGCTTCTTCAACCTCTTTTAATGTAAAGGGCATATCTAATCCTTTCTGTTCTTCCAAATTAAATTTTGGAAGGGTTATTTGTGATAAAAATTTATCTATCTCAGTAATCTTATTTTGTGATTCTGATTGATATAGTTCAGTATTAAAAAAAAATTAAAGTTTCATTAATTTCTAAAGGTTTATAAGCAACCTTATTTACACTTGTTCTAATTGCATTTATTGTTTTAAAAGCCTGTTCTGTTTTCAACTGCCAAGCAAGAATTTTATGTGATCTTTCACCTAATTCGTAATATTTCTGTTTAGTTCTCATAATTACTTTTTCTGTACGATATGTCTGGAGTGTATTATATTGTAGTTTTTTATTAACAAGTTGTCTTTGTTTTTCTTCGTTCATATATCTTGAGATTCTTTTTCTAACTTTATGATATCTTTTCTCAATTTTCCTTCTTAATTTTAGATGTATAATTTATAATCTGACCCCTTAAATGTGCTTTCATCGCTTCCTATAATGCAATTTTATCCTCAACTGAATGTAAATTTGTATCCAAAAAAAATGAAGTTGTTTTTTCATAAAATCACAAAAATCTTGACGTTTTAATAAAATTGTATTAAATCTCCATGTCTATTGTTTTATATGTTTTATGTCTATTTGAATAAAATGAATAATCTCTTTCTCTTGGATTAATTTTTCTCCATATATCAATCAGGTTTAAATCTTTCATTAATGATAAAGTTAGTTTTATTACTTTTAATTTTGTAACAACTGTAGTTGGCCTTTCCAAAACTGGATCTAAACAAAAATTAAAATCTCCGCCTATTAATATTTTATCATTTGCGTCAGCCAAGTTCAAAAAAATCTTCTTGTATGAATTTTGCATCATTTTCATTTGGTGCATAAATGTTCATAAAAGTCCATAATTCTGAGAAAATTTGACAATGTATAATCACATATCTCCCCACAGAATCAAATATTACATTTTGTATTTTAATTGGTAAAGATTTATTAACTGAAATTGCAACTCTTCTTGATTTTGAATGAAATGAAGTTGCTATAACATTTCCAACCCAATCTCTATTTAATTTCTTATGCCTGTGAACTTACTGAACACATCCTGGCCAGAAAAAAAAAACTTATCCCAATCCACTCTTCCTAGATCCTTTTTCATTTCCACAAAATTGGCCGTTCTCCAATTTTACCAGAACATTAAGCTGCCAGTTCTGCCCCTCACTAATAGCAGTAATGACGTTATCCCACGTGTCAACCCAAGCCCTAAACTCATCTGTTTTACCGACAATACTCCGTGCATTGAAATAGATATACCTGAGAATATGTATACCATCTGCTTTTTTTTTTCATTTCCGTTTATACATGTAGTCCTCTCATGTTCCTTATCCTCCTGCACCTCACTATCTGCTCTAACACTCTGGTTCCCCTCCCTCTGCAAATCTAGATTAAATTCCCCGGAGCAGCACTGGCAAATCTACCCGCAAGAATGTTATTCCCCCCCCCCCCACGCCCAGTTCAGGGGCAAACCGTCCCGTCGGAACAGGCCCCACCTTCGCCCGAACAAAGCCCAATTGTCCAGAAACATGAAGCCCTCCCTCCTGCACCATCCCCTTAGCCACGTATTTAGCTGCACTCTCCGCACATTTATATTTACAGGGACTTTACTCCTGACGCCGGTCCCGAGACCCGACCCGTTTACAGACCCGGAGCGGAACCGGAGCAGATTCTCAGCCACTGGTTTACATCCCCAGTCCGGAAGAAAGGATAAAGTTTCCCCGTGAATTTATTCCCAGTGAAGGTGTGGAGATGGGACTTGGTCTCCGCGTTGTAAAATGAAACTGTCCCGGACTCGTAACTGAGATAAACTCCCACCCTCCCGGGGATGGGACCGGCAGCGAGACGGGACTCGGGGGAGATGAGACCGGACACGTCATAATCCCGATGTAACATGTCACAAAACCGCCCGATGACCCAGAATCCGGTCTCCGGACTCAGACTGACCCGTCTCTTCCTCTCCACAGACTCTGCGGCGACTCCCAGACACCAGAACCGATTCCCCGTCACCTCCACCTCCCAGTAATGTCTCCCCGATGTGAATCCCTCCGATCCCAGCACACAAGACCGGTTTGTGAATCTCTTCCTGGTGTCAGGGAGATCTCTCCAGGTCCGGGTCCGTCTCACACTCTTCCGATCCTCAGACACCTCGAGACACGGACCCGCCGTTTCCACATCCAGGGTGACAGAGACTGGGGGGAGAAGCAGAGAATTAGAGAGACCCCGGGGATCGGGGGGAGACTCGGACAGCGCGGCCCCGGGGATCGGGGGAGACTCGGGCAGCGCGTCCCCGGGGATCGCGGGGAGACTCGGGCAGCGCGACCCCGGGGACCGGGGGGAGACTCGGACAGCGGGGCCCCGGGGATCAGGGGGAGACACGGACAGCGGGGACCGGGGATCGGGGGGAGTCTCGGACAGCGCGGCCCCGGGGATCGGGGGGAGACTCGGACAGCGGGGACCGGGGATCGGGGGGAGACTCGGACAGCGGGGACCGGGGATCGGGGGGAGACTCGGACGGCGCGACCCCGGGGATCGGGGGGGAGACTCGGACGGCGCGGCCCCGGGGATCGGGGGGAGACTCGGACGGCGCGGCCCCGGGGATCGGGGGGGGAGACTCGGACGGCGGGGCCCCGGGGATCGGGGGGAGACTCGGACGGCGCGGCCCCGGGGACCGGGGGGAGACTCGGACAGCGGGGCCCCGGGGATCGGGGGGGAGACTCGGACAGCGCGGCCCCGGGGATCGGGGGGAGACTCGGACAGCGCGGCCCCGGGGATCGGGGGGAGACTCGGACAGCGCGGCCCCGGGGATCGGGAGGAGACTCGGACAGCGCGACCCCGGGGATCGGGGGGAGACTCGGACAGCGCGGCCCCGGGGTTCGGGGGGGAGACTCGGACAGCGCGGCCCCGGGGATCGGGGGGAGACTCGGACAGCGCGGCCCCGGGGATCGGGGGGAGACTCGGACAGCGCGGCCCCGGGGATCGGGGGGAGACTCGGACAGCGCGGCCCCGGGGATCGGGGGGAGACTCGGACAGCGGGGCCCCGGGGATCGGGGGGAGACTCGGACAGCGCGGCCCCGGGGATCGGGGGGAGACTCGGACAGCGCGGCCCCGGGGATCGGGTGGGGAGACTCGGACAGCGGGGCCCCGGGGATCGGGGGTTTTCCGCTGGACGGTGAGCAGAGAGATCCCTGGCCCTTGACTCCTCAGACAGGGGAAACATCCTCCCTCACTCCTGCCTGTTGACCCCTGAAAGAATTTTGTGTTTCCATGAGATCTCCTCTCATTCTTCGGAACAGGGAACAGAGAACATAGAGCAGTACAGCACAGGAACAGGCCAGTCATACAATGTTTACATTCATTTGTGAGTGGGAAGTGGGGCAGTGTGATGGTTTGAGACAGTAAAGGAGGTGATAATGGGAACCAGTGGGGGAGAGATGAATGGCAGATTGAACCAGGTGGGGGAGGGGTGGAAACCCTGTGGGTGAACTGTGTGTGTAGACGTAATGAGAAGCTGGAGGGGGCAAAGATGGCAGATGAGGATGACTTTGTCCCCTTTCCCACAACCCCATCCCCCGCAGCCCCTCATTAGGACAGGGGATGAATTTGCAGGAACCCTTAAGCAACACAGGTATTGATGAATTGTTTCAGTCTGAACCGTAGACTGTTTACTCGTTTCCATAGAAACTTACCGGCCTGCTGTTCACCCAACAATTTGTGTGTATTACTCTGCTTTAAATATACTCAATTATTTGGCCTCCACAGCTGCCTCTACCCACCCACATCCTCCCAACATCAACTCTCTCCAGACAGGTGCCAGAGATCTGGCGAGACCCTTCATCAGGACCTGTGCAGCTTGGATTTCCAGCATCTGGAGATTTTCTTGTGTTTGATTTTTAAAGCAGAAGTTATTTTATCATGAGCTGATCCATTTTCCCATTCTCCCATTTAGTCCCACTCTCCCACCCTCTCACCATGACCTGTCTACTCACATACCTATCAATCTCTGTCTTAAATACATACAATAACTTGGCTTCCACTGCTGCAAGAAATTCACAGATTCACCACCCTCTGGCAAAAAAAAATTCTTCACATCTCCGTTCTGAATGGGCGCCCTTCAATCCTTAAGTCATGCTCTCGTACTAGACTCCCCCACCATGGGAAACAACTTTGCCACATCCACTCTGTCCATGCCTTTTAACATTCGAAATGCTTCTGTGAGGTTCCCCCTCATTCTGAACTCCACGGAGTACAGTCCAAGAGCGGTCAAACATTCCTCACATGTTAACACTCTTATTCCAGGAATCATTCTCGTGAATCTTCTCTGAACCCTCTCCAATGTCAGAACATCCTTTCGTAAATAAGGAGCCCAAAACTGCACACAGTATTCCAAGTGAGGTCTTACCAGTTCCTTATAGTGCCTCAACATCACATCCTTGCTCTTATATTCTATTCCTCTAGAAATGAATGCCAATATTGCATTCACCTTCTTCACCACTGACTCAACCTGGAGGTTAACCTTAAGGGTATCCTGCACAAGCACTTCCAAGTACAATTGCATCTCAGAATTTTGAATTCTCTCTCCATTTAAATAATAGTCAGCCCGTTTATTTCTTCTAAGAACGTGCATGACCATACACTTTTAAACATTATATTTCATTTGCCACTTCTTTGACCATACTCCTAATCTATCCAAGTCTCTCTGCAGAGACTCTCTGTTTCCTCAGCACTACCGGCCCCTCCACCTATCTTTGTATCATCCGCGAACTTAGCCACAAAGCCATCTATTCCATAATCCAAATCATTGATATACAACATAAAAAGAAGTGGCCCCAACACAGACCCTTGTGGAACGCCACTGGTAACTGGCAGACAACCAGAATGGGATCCTTTAATCCCACTCTCTGTTTCCTGCCAATCAGCCAACGCTCTATCAACGTATGTAACTTTCCTGTAATTTCATGGGCTCTTATCTTGTTTAGCAGCCTCATGTGTGGCACCTTGTCAAAGGCCTTCTGAAAATCCAAACACACAACATCCACTGCATCTCCCTTGTCTCGCCGACTTGTAATTACTTCAAAAAATGTCAATGGGTTTGTCAGGCAGGATTTTCCTTTAAGGAAACCATGCTGAGTTTGGCCTATCTTGTCATATGCCTGCAGGTACTCCGTAACCTCATCCTTGACAATTGTCTCCAGAAACTTCCCAACATTTCTCAAGCTAGCAGGTCTATAATTCACTTTTTGCTTCCTTTCCCCTTTCTTAAATACCAGAGTGGCATTTTCAATCTTCCACTCCTCCGGAACCATGCCAGAATATATTGACTTTTGAAAGATCATTGCTTATGCCTCCGCGATCTCCACAGCTACTTCCTTCAAAACACAAGGGTGCATTCCATCTGGTCCTGGAGATTTATCTACCCTTAGACTATTCAGCTTCCTTAGTACTTTCTCTGTCGTAATTGTGACTGCGCACACTTCTCTTCCCTGACACCCTTGAGTGTCCGTTATACTGCTGATATCTTCCTCAGTGAGGACTGATGCAAATACTCGTTCAGTTCCTCAGCCATCTCCTTATCTCCCATTACAATTTCTCCAGCATCATTTTCTATCGGTCCTTTCTCCACTCTGACATATTTTTTACACTTTACATACTTGAAAAAGCTTTTAGTATCTTCTTTGATATTATTTACTAGCTTCCTTTTATAGTTCATCTTTTCCCTCTTAATGGCCTTCTTAGTTTCCTTTTGTAAGCTTTTAAAAACTTCCCAATCCTCTGTCTTCACACTAATTTTTGTTTCCTTGAATGCCCTCTCCTTTGCTTGTACTTTGGCTTTCACTTCTCTTGTCAGCCACGGTCGCAACCTTTTTCCATTCGAAAATTTCTTCTTTTTTGGAATATATCTGTGTTGCACCTTCCTCACTTCTCGCATAATCTCCAGCCAATGCTGCTCTGATCCCCTAGTGGGCTCAACAACAAGCTGTTCTGAAAAGCCATCTCGTAGACATTCTAGAAATTCTCTCTCTTGAGATCCAGTGTCGTCCTGATTTTCCCAATCCACTCGCATGTTAAAATCCCCCACAATTATCATAACACTGCCCTTCTGGCAAGCCTTTTCTATTTCCTGTTGTAATTTGTAGTCCACATCATTGCAGCTGTTAGGAGGCCTGTAGATAACTGCCATCAGGGTCCTTTCACCCCTGCGATTTCTTAGCTCAACCCATGAAGATTCTGCACCTTCCGATCCTATGACACCTCTTTCTGATGATTTAATATCATTTCTTACCAATAAAGCCACGTCACCCCCTCTGCCTACCTGCCTATCCTTCCGATACACCGTGTATCCTTGGACGTTCAGCTCTCACAGCCATGCATCCTTTAGCCACATCTCAGTGATGGCCACAAAATTATACCTGCCAATCTGTAGCTGTACGACAAGATCATCCACCTTATTCCTTATGCTGTGTGTATTTAAGTATGACACCTTAAGTCCAGTATTTGCTACTTTTTGTTTTGATTGCACTGCAACTCATCCCAGTGGCTGCAAATTTGCCCCATCAGCTGCCTGTCCTTCCTGACATCTTCACTGCTCTCTATCTTAGATTTATTTCTGTTTTCCCCCTCCTCCGCTCTATCATTACGGTTTCCCATTCCCCTGCCAAATTACTTTAAACCCTCCCTAACAGCTCTATTAAACATTCCCGCCGAGATTCAGGTGTAACCCGTCCTTTTTGAACAGTTATTACTGCCCTCAGAAGAGATCCCAATGATCCAAGAATCTGAAGCCCTGCCCCCTGCACCAGTCTCTCAGCCACGCAGTCTTCTGCCTGATCCTACTATTCTTGCCCTCGCTAGCACGTGGCACAGGCAGCAATCCTGAGATTACTACCCTGGAGGTCCTGCTTCTCAGCTTCCTTCCTAACTCCCGGAAATCTCTTTTCAGGACCTCCTTCCCTTTCCTCTCTATGTCATTGGTACCAACATGTACCAAGACAGCTGGCTGCTCGCCCTCTCCCTTCAATATCTTCTGGTCCCGGTTCGAGACATCCTGTACCCTGGCACCTGGGAGGCAGCACACCATGTGGGTATCTCTACCAGGCTCACAGAATCTCCTGTCTGTTCCCCTGACTATGGAATCCCCTATGACTACCGCATTCCTCTTCTCCCTCCTTCCCTCCTGCACAACAGCGCCAGGCTCAGTGCCAGAGACCCGGTCACCGTGACCGTCCCCTGTCAGGACGTCCCCCTCAACAGCATCCGAAATGATATACTTGTTGCTGAAGGGGGCAGCCACAGAGGTGCTCTCCACTATCCGGGCATTTCCCTTCCCTCTCCTGACAGTCACCCAGTTTTCTGACCCCTGTAGCCTAGGGATCCCTGTAGCTCCTGTCTATCACCTCTTCATTTTCTCTGATAAGCAGTAGGCCATCAAGCTGAACAAAGCACTAACCCTGCAGACATGCTACCTAATGAAACAAAGGAATGAAACAAAGAAAGATGGGTCTACTCACCCACTTACTTCGCCAAACACACAAACTTCTTAAACCATTCGCTAATGTGCCCTGCTGCTCCCCCGTCCGTCGGGCCGATTTGCCAAGGGGAGAAAAAGAGTTGGTGCTTCGCTCTCGGCTCTTCCCGTTACCGCCTAAGCCCTTTGAGCCAAAGCCCTACACTCTGCTGCCACCCCCTCCGCTGCCCGCTGTATAGGGTGGTCATCTTTTTAAACTCTCCGCGCTGTCCTGCGCAGTCTCGCCGTTCTTGTCCGCAAAGTTTTTTACAGAACTGCCTTCCTTCAGAATTTAGCTCCCACGCCGCCCTTCTTGTCCCAATCTAAAAAAAACTCCTTCAGTACTGTATTCATCAGCCTATTCCACACTGTCCACATAAAATTCAGCAAGGCCTTTGATGTCGATGATAGGCCACACTTGGAGCATTGTCTGCATTTCCGGTTCCCGAATATGGGGAGGATGTCATTACACTGGACAGGAGGCTTCAGGAGGATGTTACCAGGACTGGGGGCTTGGGTTAAAATCAGAGGGTGGATAAGCTTGGGCTATTCAGCTGTAGTGTAGGATGTTCAGGCATGACCCCTTATCAAGGTAAATAATTCATAAGGGGCTTAAATAATGTTTCTTTTTCCAAGAAATGGGAGTACAGAACCAGAGGCCTCGGATTGAAAGTGAAATGGGAAATTTTTTGAGTGGTCTATTGGGTAATATTGTCACAGAGAGGGAGGTGGGTAAATGGAATTTGACCTCAAATTCTGTGGAAAAAGGTGAAAATAAACTTGTACCCAAGATCTCACACACATATGGGCCATGCTCAAGAAGACATGTTACTCTTGCAGATTGATGAAGTAGGCCGTGGGTTCAACATCCATCAAACCCTCCCAGATCATCCTCCTGAGGAATCTCACCCCGGAGTCTGTCTGTGAAGTGTTGATGTGACGTCACGTCAGAGGGCAGCTCAGTGCCACAGAACAGACAGACTGGGTAAGGACGGCAGATTTCAATCCTAAATGGGAATTTGTGCCTTTTTCTGTCGCTGTATGTTACACTCTGATAGAACGTGTGTGTGTGTGTGTGTGTGTGTGTGTGTGTGTGTGTGTGTGTGTGTGTGTGTGTGTGTGTGTGTGTGTGTGTGTGTGTGTGTGTGTGTGTGTGTGTGTGTGTGTGTGTGTGTGTGTGTTGATTGTGGTAAATATCCGTGTGGTGTGTATACACATTGAAGGACAGTGTGCACGTTGAAGAATTTGTATGTTACAGTGTGTCATCACATGTCTGGTGTGTGTTGACAATGTGTCACGCGTGATTGAGTTGTTTAAATGAATAAATGACTGTCTCTGAACAGACTGGTTTCCAGGTTACTGAGGGAAATAACAACGTACATTGCTGAGGCTCTGACTACAATCTGCCAGTCCTTCCTGTGTGTGTGTGTGAGGGAGCTTTGCCAGGCTGTGTGTGCTTCTCCCGAGATGAAATCTTGACCAATGTCAATTCTTGTTGGTGTGTCCGAGCTCATTCTCACAATGCTTCAATGTAGTGGTCTGATCACCATAAGACACAGGAGCAGAATTAGGCCATTTTCCTATCGAGTCTGCTCTGCCATTCAATCATGGCTGATCCACGTTTCCCTCCTCAGCCCCACTACCTGGTCTTCTCCCCATAACCTTTGATGCTGTGTCCAATCTAGAACCTATCAAGCTCTGCCTTAAATACACCAAACAGGTTCCACAAATTCACCAGCCATTGGCTCAAATTTCTTTGCATCTGTTTTAAATAGACGCCCTTCTATCTTGAAGCTGTGCCCTCTTGTACTAAACTCCACCACCATGGGAAACATCCTTTCCACATCTACACTGTCTGGGCCTTTCAATATTCGAAAGTTTTCAATGAGATCCCCCCTCATCTTTCTATATTCCAGCGAGTACAGAGACAGAGCTATCAAACGTTCCTCGTATGATAACCCTTTCATTCCTGGAATCATCCTTATGAAATGAACCTTCTGCAATGCCAGCACATCTTTTCTTAGACGAGGAACCCAACTTCACAATACTCAAGGTGAGGCTTCACCAGTGCCTTATAAAGCCTCAGCATCACATCCCTGCTCTTGGACTGAATGCTATCTAAACCCCTTGAATTGAATGCTAACGTTGGATTTGCCTTCCTCACCACTGTGTTCTCCAGAATGACTGCTAAGTCCATTTTCAACTCAGCTTTTTGGGTTTTCTTCCCATTTGAAAAAAAATCTGCACATTATTTCTACGACCAAAGTGCATGGCTATGCACTTTCCAACATTGTATATCATTTCCCACTTTCTTTCCCATTCTCCTCATTCAAGACCTGTCCAGCCTAACTGTTTCCTCAACACTACCGACCCCTCCACCAAACTTTGTGTCATCTGCAAACTTGGAAACAAAGCCATCTATTCTAGGACAAGAGAGCATGACTTCAGGATTGAAGGAGGACCTTTTTGAACTGAGATGCGGAGAAATTACTTTAGTCATTGTGTGGAAAGTGTGTTGCCACAAGTGGCTGTTGAGGCCAAGTCATATTTAAGGGAAAGATAGATAGGTTCTTGATTAACCAGGGCATCAAAGGGCATGGGGTGAAAGCAGGGGAGTGGGGATGACTGGAAGAATTGGATCTGCTCATAACTGAATGGTGGAGCAGACCCGATGGGCCGAATAACCCACTTCTGTTCCTATATCTTATTGTCTATTCCATCAGCTGGATCTTTATATACAGCATAAAATGAAGGTGTCCTAACGCTGACCACTTTGGAACATGAGTCACTGGCAGCCAACCAGAAAATGATACCTTTACTCTCATTCACTGTTTCCTACCAATCAGCCAATGTTCTAACCATTCCTGTAACTTTTCTGTAATACCATGGCCTCTTAACCTGGTTACCACCTTCATGTGTGGCACCTTGTCAAAGGCCTTCTGAGATTCCAAATATACAACATACACTGCATCCCCTTTATCTATCCTGCTTGTAATCTCCTCAAAGAATCCCAACAGGTTTGTCAGGCAGGATATTCCCTTAACGAAGCCATGCTGACTTGTCCTATCTTGTCCAGTGTCACCAAGTATTCCATAGCCTCAGACTTAACAACTGACTCCAATTTCTTCCCAACCACAGAGGTGAGGCTAACTGGTCTGTAATTTCCTTTCTGCTGCCTTCCTCCTTACTTAAACAGTCAAGTGACATTTGCCATTTTCCAGCCCTCTGGCACCACGCCAGGGTCCAATGACTTTTAAATGATCATTTGAAATGCCTCCAAAATGTCTATCACAACCTCTTTCAGAACACTAGGGTGCAGTTCATCTGGTCCGGGTGACTTATGTACCTTTAGGTCTTTCAGCTTTTTGAACACCTTCTCCCTTGTAACAGCAACTGCACTCACTTCTCTTCCCTCGCACTCTTCAACACCGGGCACAGTGCTAGTGTCTTCCACGGTGAAGACTGGTGCAAAATATTTGGTTTATCTGCCATCTCTTTATCCCGCGTTATTATATATCCGGCCTCATTTTCAAGCGGTCCTATATCCACTCTCATCTCTGTTTTATTTTTTACAATACTTGAAAAACAATTTGATATTGTTTGCTAACTTGTTTTACAAAGACAGGTGTGTAAAAAGGGCCTGAAGGATCATTGGAAACCAGAGTCACCCCAAGCACAAACTGTACCAGTTGCTACCGTCCGGGGTACAGTACCACAGATTAAAATCCAGGAGCAACAGGCTCCGGGACAGCTTCTTCAACCAGGCCATCAGACTGATTAACTAATGCTGACACAACTGTATTTCTATGTTATATTGACTGGCCTGTTGTACATATTATTCATTATAAATTATAATAGATTGCACATTGCACATTTAGGTGGAGACATAAAGATTTTTAATCCTTATGTAGATGAAGGATGTAAGAAATAAAGTCAATTCAATTCAAATCAATTTGTTGTTTATTTTTCCCCTCCAAATCATTATTTTAGTTCCTCTCTGTAGATATTTAAAAGCTTCCCAATCCTCTGTCTTCCTACTAATTTTTGTTTAGTTGTATCCCCTCTCTTTTTCCTTTACATTAACTTGTTTTCCCTTGTCAGCCAGGGTTGTACTATTTTGCCATTTGAGTATTTATTTATTTTTGGAATACATCTATCCTTCACCTTCCTCATTTTCCCAGAAACGGACACCATTTCTGCTCTGCTCTCATCCCTGCCTGCATCTCCTTGCAATTTGCTTTGGCAAACTCCTCTCTCAGACCACTGTAATTTCTTTTACTCCTCTGAAATACTACAATGTCAGACTTTACTGTCTCCTTATCAGATTTCAAGTTGAACTCGGTCATGTTGTGAGCACTGCCTCCTAAGGGTTTCTTTTAACTACTCACCTCTGGTTCAATACATAAAACCCAATCCATTAGAGCTGTTCCCCGAGTAGGCTCAACGACAAACTGCTCTAGAAAGCCATCACATTGCATTCAACAAACTCACTCTCTTGAGATCCTTTATCAAACTGATTTTCCCAATTGCCCTGCATGTTGAAATCTCCCATGATTATCATAACATTGTCCTTTTCATCAGCCGTTTTTATTTCCAGTTGTAATCTGTGGGCCTCAACCCACTGACTGTTGGGAGGCCTGTGTATGACTAGTGTCAGTGTCATTTTTACTTTTGCAGCTCCTTACCTCAACCCACAAGATTCAACATCTTCCAATCCTATGTCACATCTTGCTGCTGATTTACCAGCAGAGCCACACCACCCCATCAGATCTTCCTTCCTTCCTCTGATACATTGTGTAATCTTGAACATTCAGCTCCCAACTACAACCATCCTTCAGCCACGGTTCCGTGATGGCCACAACATCATACCTGACAATCGGTAATAGTGCAACAAGATCATCCACCTTATTTCTCATAGTCCATGCATTGAGATATAACAATTTCTGTACTGTGTCTGCTACCCTTTTTAATTCTGCATCCCTGATGCACTGACACTCACCTTGCTGGCTGCAATTTTCTCCTCTCATCTGTCTGCCCTATCTGACAGTCTGACTGCGCGCTATCTTTGCATTTTTACCATCAGTCCTATCCCTTCACTCCAGTTCTAAACCCCACCAAATTAGATTAAACCCTCCCCAACAGCTCTATCGAACCTCTGTCTGAGAATATTCTTCTCCCTTGGGTCCAGGTGCAATCCATCCCTTTTGAGCAGGTCATTCATCCACCAGAAGAAATCCCAGTGATCCAAGAACCTGAATCCCTGTCCCCAGCACCGTATTCTCAGCCATGCTCTATCTGTCAAATTATCCTGTTTCTACCCTCACCAGCACGTGGCACAGGCAGCAATCCAGAAATCACAACCCTGGAGGCACTGCATCAGAGCTGTCGACCAAGCTCTCCAAATTCCATTTTCGGGACCTCTTTCCTTTTACTTCCAATGTAATTGGTCCCAAAATGCAACAATATGGCTGACTCTTCACCCTCCCTCTGCAAAATGCTGCAGACAGGATCTGAGATATCCCTGACCTTGGCACCTAGGGAGCAAGATATCATTCAGGGGCCCCATACATGTCCATAGATTTTCCTGTCTGTCTCCTGACGATTGAGTCTCCTGTCACTACTGCTCCCCTCTTCTCTCTCTTAACAACAGTGAGAGTTGTGGATCCAGAAGGGGGAAGACCTGTGTCAGTCAGACTCTGCACTCACAGTGCACGAAGGGCTTGTGTATTTTCCTGACAATCCTGGTCACCACTCTGATACCCACTTTTATTCACTACAATATCATCAAGTCAGTATTAAATTCCCCGCTCCTGAGGAAGGATTCAAATGCATGTCCTGGTGTGTTAGTGCATTTGCCTGGGATCAGGACACAGTGGTTCATCTGCCAGTCCCATGTACTGGTTGTATTGTGACCCTGTGCTGGTGTGTCCAGGGGTCTGACATCTCCAGCTGATCATGTGAAAGTAATGTCTCCCAGTGGGTGGGGTTGATGTGAAATACATTTCAGTTCCCCTTCAGTCCATTATCACAGCCAATCTTTGCTTCAGCTTATAAATTAATTGTGTTTCATGAACAAGGAAAAATGAATCTTTGTAAGTTTTACCTCGGTTAATGGCATCAAGTGTTTCACTCAGCACTGTGTTCAACAAATAGAAGCGAACGAATTTTTCAACCGGTAGGGCCTCATCTGTCACTGACAATTCCTGGACATCGTGGCTGATACTGTAAATTTTAAACTGCTGGTGATGAACTGGAATTTTGAACTATTTTACAAATCCATACAGGGTTTCAGTAAAGAGCCTGTCCTACCTCCTGTTTCGATGAGCTTCCTCCTGAAATAAATAAAACACAAATCTGATTAGACTTGGACTTACTGACCACATCCTGAATTTCATCCAAATCATTACAAGGTGTTGAAAATTCCCACTCCCACAATCACAAATACACACCAGCAATACAGAACCACGGGGAAAATTACAGGGAAAGTTGCTGAAAATTAGACCATTACTGAGAGGATGATACTTACAGGAAAGACAGGACAGGCTGTGCATTACCATCTGGATAAGACATCAGAATGATAAAATGGAACAATTTAAGATTAGTGATGGATTTGATTGTGTGCAGTTGGAAAAAAGTATCTCATTCATGGCTAACACGAGAGGACAGTTTTAAAGTGCTTGCAAGTAATACAGAGGAGATGTCAGGGGTAAGTTTTTTGGAATGGGCGGAATGAGCGGAGAATGGGACACAATCCGATGAAAAACCAATCCGAAAAAGTAGAGCAGTAAAAGTTTCTCTAATCTGATGGAAACCGGATATGGAGGATAAGTCTGATGTGTGGGTTATGACCACCCATTGTTCTCACTGATTGACAGAGAGACCCTCACACCCACCGCACCAGACACACTCACAGCCTGTGACTGGAACCGGGAGTTAATGAGAGTTTTAGAGGATATTTAATGCGGTAATTAAGGAAACAATCAGCAGCTCTGTGTTATGATCAGAGTAAATCATTTCAGAAAAGATTGCATTCTGTCCTGGGATGTACAGAAGTTGTGGAAGACCAGTTTTGGGCAACAGCAACCCTGAATAGTTGCATCAATTGTCTGGTGAGAAACAGTTGACTGCCATTTGTAAATGCTGTGTGCAGGAGCAACACGTCTGTTTTCTGTCTGCATTGTATTCTGTGTTATGTGTTTATTACGATAACCAGTCACGTGAGTGGGGACGTGGTAAAAGTGAAGGGAATAAGGTACGGATTCGTACTTTGTTCTGGGCTGTTTTGATCCTGGGACTGGCAGATGCCATATCTTTTGTTGACCAATTAATTGCAGTTTAATTTATGATTAATTATGTTCAAATTATGCTGAAATTAATTATGCTTAATATTGTATATTGCTAATAAAGGATCGAATATCAATCTCCGATATTTAGAATGTCATTAGCAGACTGATTGGAGGTTCCTCATGCAAGGAGAACACTCTGTGTAAGGTCACCAGCAGTGGCAATTGATTTGGTAGAATTGGCCGCTGTGCTGTGTTTATTTCAAATATACCACTGTTCATTTGGTTCAATTTGACAGAAATAAATTGAAATATCATCCCTCACCTTGAGAAACATCACACTGTCTTTTTGATCTATCTGTTCCTTTAACTTTGTGATTTCCTCCTGAATAATCCTTATATTCTCTTGAAGAGCCAGAAGATTTTTCTCCATTGGGTTGAGAATCCTCTTCTCTTCTTCCCTGAGATCCCTGAGTAAGCTCTGCTCTTTCTCAGTGATAATCTGGCGCAGTTCAGCAAACTGGTATGCGATGTGGTTCTGAACGCTGTGTGACTGTTTCTGTCGAATGAAAGGCGAAGATTAGTTTACTACATTGCTGTGTTGTATTTCCTTATGACAAAAAATTGACCATTCGGTTCATTGGGGTCCATACTACTTCTGAGACATTCCCGTCAACCTCTTTCCCTCACATTTTCCTGAAATTATTCTCCTTCATTGACCCATTAACTCCCAGCAGATTCACATACACCCTCCCCACCTTCACTGGGTTAATTGTAATTAACCATTCATCCAGCATGTCCTTGAAATGTGTCTGAAACTGTCATGGCTACAGGGAGAGCATGCAAACTCCACACCGACAGCAGCAGAGGTCAAGATCGAAACCAGGTCACTGGAGCTGCAATACTCGGCTATTCTGCATTAAATGGAGCAAAACTCGACAGTAATATCAGAAATTCCGCTCAGGAAGCCTCACCCGAACTCCGGAAATCTTCTCTTTCTGTTGCTGCTCCTTTTCCTGGAAGTCTGATATCTTTTTTGTGAGAGAGTCTAAGGAAGATTTTAGCTGATCCTGGAAGTCAGAGAGTGAAGGAAATAGAGACAAAGATGCATCAAAAGAAACAGGTGATCAAACCCGATTATCACACAAAATACCGGAGGAACTCAGTGAGTCAGGCAGCATCTATTCAGGGGAAATAAACAGTCGGTGTTTCAGGATGAGACTCTTCAATAGGACTGGGAAGGAATGGGACAGAAGCCAGAATAAAAAGGTTGGGGACGAGAACCAGCTGACAGGTGACGGGTGAGACAACGTGAGGGGGAACGTGGGGGAGGGTGATGAAGTGAGAAGCTGAGAGGGGGCATGTGGAAGAGATAAAGAGCTGGAGAAGAAGGAATCAAATACGAGAGGACAATCGACCAGGGAAGAAACGGGAGGAACTGGGCTGTTTGCCCTCCTGAATGGCGACGAGGGAAGAGGTTAGGAGTCAGGTGTAGCACTTGTCCCGCCTGCAGGTGTCGGTGCCAGGAGGGAGATCAGTGGGGAGGAGCGAGTGGATCAGGGCGATACAGTATGGTGAGCGATGCGTACAGAGAGCGGAGAGTTGCGGGGTGAGGAGGTGGGCTGTGGGACGGAGAGATGCTAGAATCCCGTTGGAAAAGGCGGAAGTTGCAGAGAATCATGTGTTAGTTATAAAGGCTCGTGTGATGATATGTAGGACAAAGGAAATATTTTAAGTATTGAACTAACGTTAGTTTTTACCTTGTAGATTTTAACAGCTTCTTTAATCGGCAGGAAGCGGTGCTCTCTGTGTTCCTCCGCCACTGCACAGATCACACAGATCAGTGTCTTGTCCGTTTCACAAAACAGCTTCAGTTCTTCCTCATGTTCCTCGCAGTGACGTTCACTTTCCTTCCCTTTCCGATTCAGGTTTAGATTTCGAGCTTTTTCAGCCAGATTTGCTAAGGCCCGATTCACCCTGAGGGTGCGGTCAGCAAACTCCTCTCTACATTCCGGGCAGGAGTTTCTCTCCTCCCTTTCCCAATACTGTGTGATACAAGAGCGACAGAAGTTGTGTCCACACTCCAGAATAACCGGATCGTGAAGAAATCCAGGCAGATGGAACAAAATACCTCCTCGGTCCAACTCTCGGCTTTTCTTTTCGAAGCCATGTTAACTCCCGGCACTTCCTGATTCAGAATGCTTTCACTTTCGGGGATCTGCTGAACCCCTGCGATTGTAGTACCGCGATTGTCCACTACGAGAGCTGCAGATTCTGATGCTGGATGTGTTCAGTGGAAATTTTGGTTAATGTGGGATCAAAAAGACATTAAAAGTGCAACAGATAAGAAAACGTGGACATGGTCTGTCTAAGCCTGGCTACGAGCGGAGGAGAGATGGCCATATGGCTTGCAAACCCAGCTATTAACAACCTAGAGCGACAAAAACGTCAGCTGAATCTCAAAAGGCCCCATCCCTGCGGTCGGAAGGACCTTCCCCTGGAAGACGATTGAAGTCCTGCGCTGAAAGGAGAAGCCGTCTGCCCCCCTGGGGTGGTTCACTACTACAATAACCTTGAGGATTCCTCAGCCAACCCGGCCACTCCCTGTCCTGTGTAGAGAATCCCTGTATATCCAATGGTGTCCCTATAGACTGGAATGTGTCAGTCGGCAGCATTCCTGTACGAAAGCAGTTCCGAAACTTTTTTTGTGCCAAAGACCAATACCAGTAACCGTGAACCCCAGGTTGGGAACCCCTGCTCTCCGGACATCTCGGTGTGATGGCAGGCCAAAAAGTTTAGAGTGTCTTTCCCCGAGCTGATGATCTTCCAGCAGCACTCGCTGTCCGATTTTCTTTGGATCCTGGGAACAGCCCGAAGATCAGTGAGCATTCTGTCACGCAGCTGCTGTGGCACAGGCCCTTGCATCTTTCCCCGAGTTGATGATCTTCCAGCAACACTCGCTGTCCGTTTTCCTGCGCGTCCTGGGAACAGCCCGAGGATCAGTGAGCCTTCTGTCACGCAGCTGCTGTGGCACAGGCCCTTGCATCTCTCTCCACAGATCTTCGCCAGCCCACTGTCCGCAAAGAGGTGAGTGACCGTCTCGTCTCCACTGCAGTAATCTCGGGGCAGCGCGCTGTGTGAGTGATCTCCGGGCATGCAGCAAGGATCAGACTGGGAGGGGCCCTCTCGTCTCCACTGCAGTAATCTCGGGGCAGCGCGCTGTGGGAGTGATCTCCGGGCATGCAGCAAGGATCAGACTGGGAGGGGCACTCTCGTCTCCACTGCAGTAATCTCGGGGCAGCGCGCTGTGGGAGTGATCTCCGGGCATGCAGCAAGGATCAGACTGGGAGGGGCCCTCTCGTCTCCACTGCAGTAATCTCGGGGCAGCACGCTGTGGGAGTGACTCCGGGCATGCAGCAAGGATCAGACTGGGAGGGGCCCTCTCGTCTCCACTGCAGTAATCTCGGGGCAGCACGCTGTGGGAGTGACTCCGGGCTTGCAGCAAGGATCAGACTGGGAGGGGCCCTCTCGTCTCCAGACAGGTGAGGTCTTGGTGCCTGTTGGTGAGATCTGGTGATGAGGCATTCTGCCAGATGGTCTGGGCTGTCTGCTCAGGGAACCTCTCCACTGTGTCCATCCAGTCCTTCTCCTGCAGTAACTGCAGGACATTCCGTGCTGACAACTTTCTGGTGTTCTTGTGGTCAAAGCTGCTGGTCTGAAAGAACTGCCACCAATTTCGTTAACACAAGGTTCACATGGAGAAGCCTCCTGATTGAGACAGACACAGTCTCACAGGGTATTTACAGGGTAGGGGCAGGAATGATGTTTCTCCTGGCTGGGTAGTTGAACCAGGGATCACAGACTCAAAATCCGAGATCACCTCAGCAGGACTGAGATGAGGAGAAATGTCCCCAACACAGTGCAGTGAATATTTGGAGTTTTCTCCACAAGTTTTCTAAATTAAACGGACATATTTAGGGGCTCGGCAAACTTCGGAACGTTGCAGGAAAGTGGCGCTGAGGCCAAAGATCAGACATGTTCTGAGTGAGGGGCAGAACAGCGCAACGGGCCGAATGGGAGCGCCTGATCCTGCTTCTTATTTTCTAAATCACGAGTTGACCTTTGCGCCTGTTCTCCCTTGGCCTTCAGCCTGTCGGATTGCACAGGGGAGCGGTGAGAGCTCCGGAGATCCATCAGCAGCCGCTGCGGTTATTTCATGCCGTTGTGATTTTATCGGTGTTTCTCTGTTTTTGCACAGTTTGTTACCTTCAGCACTCTGGCTGATCTTTCACTGCCTGCTTCTGTTATGGTTACTATTCTATACTTTTTCCAGGTATGTCTGCAGGAAAATGCTTCTCAGAATCAGAATCAGAATCAGAATCAGACTTTAATCGCCAAGTCCCTGTGCACACACAAGGAATTTACTTCCGGCAGGTGTTGTCTCTCTGCTCGTAACAATAACGATGATAAATATAAATGAAAATATAGATTATACAAACAGGTAGTGCAATCCAAGTAATAGTTAGTCGACAGTTAACCGGCAGTTAACTGTTCAGCAAAGTGACCGCAGTAGGGAGAAAACTTCTCCTGTGTCTATTAGTCTTAGTCTGGAGGGATCTGAAGCGCCTACCAGACGGAAGCAGTTCAAACAGTCCGTGCGCAGGATGGAAGGAGTCCTTTATGATGTTCCCCGCCCTCTTCTTCAACCTGGAAGAGTACAGGTCCACAATAGAGGGCAGGGAGGCTCCAATGATGGGCTCGGCAGTCCTCACTGTGCGCTGCAGTCTGGTTCTATCCTGCTTGGTGGCGGCTCCAAACAACACAGTGATGGAGGTGCACAGGACAGACTCAATGACTGCAGTGTAGAACTGCAGCTGCATTTCCTGAGGCAGACCATATTTCCTCAAGAGCCGCAGGAAGTACATCCGCTGCTGTCCCAGGATGGAGCTGATGTACTGCTCCCACTTCAGATCCTGAGAGATGGTGGTTCCCAGGAACCTGAAGTTCTCCACGGTGGACACAGGGCTGCCGAGGACTGTGAGGGGGACATAACGGGGGGATGTCTCCTGAAATCCACTATCATCTCCTTTGGCTTGAGCGTGTTCAGCTCCAGATTGTTCCGACCGCACCAGAGCGCCAGTTGGTCCACCTGCTGTCGATATGCAGACTCATTACTGTTCTGGATTAGTCCGATGACGGTGGTGTCGTCTGCAAACTTCAAAAGCTTCTCATAGGGGTTGGAAGAAGTGCAGTCATTGGTGTAGAGGGAGAGAAGACACACCCCTGGGGGGCGCCGGTGTTGGTGATTCGAGTATCCGAGGTGACCTGTCCCATCCTTACCTGCTGACTTCTGTTGGTCAGGAAGCTGTAAATCCAATCGCAGAGGTCAGGTGGCACAGTGAGGTGAGACAATTTGGAGCAGAGGGTATGAGGGACGATGGTGTTAAACGCCGAACTGAAATCCACAAACAGCATCCGAGCATAGGTCCCAGGACGATCCAGATGTTGCAGGATATAGTGCAATCCAGGTTGACTGCATCGTCTACTGACCTATTTGCCCGGTAGGCAAACTGCAGGGGATCCAGCAGGCTGCTGGTGAGGGTCTTCAGGTGGTTCAACACCAAGCGTTCAAAGGATTTCATGACCACAGATGTCAATGCGACAGGTCTGTAGTCGTTCAGTCCTGTGATGGTGGGATTCTTGGGGACCGGGATGATGGCAGAGCGCTTGAAGCAAGTCAGAACCTCACTCAGCTCCAGAGATCTGTTAAAGAGCTGAGTGAAGATGGGAGCCAGCTGATCAGCACAGGCTCGTAGACAGGAGGGGGAGACCCCATCTGGGCCTGGAGATTTTCGGGTCTTATGTCGCTGGAACAGTCGACGTACTTCTCCTTCACTGATTCTAAGCTGTGATCTAGGGGGGCTGGGCAGAAATGGTGGGGAGGTGATTGCAGTAATTGGGGGATGAGTGCCATCGAGTGATGGTCGAGGGAAGGCAGGAAGAGAGTCCGAAGAGGGGGGAGGGACAGGTGTAAAATGGACTCTCTCAAATCTACAGTAAAAGGTATTAAGGTCGTCTGCCAAAGTTTTGTTAACCTCAGTAGGGGGGGAGGGGCAGTGCGTCTCCTGTAGCCAGTGACCTCCTGCAGGCCTCTCCACACCGACAATGAGTCGTTAGCTGAGAAATTATTCCTCAACTTTTCGGAGTAGAGCCGCATGGCCACTCTGATTTCTCTGGTCAGTGCATTTCTGGCCAGCCTGTACAGGGCCCTGTACCCACTCCTGTGGGCGTCCTCCTTAGCTTAGCGAAGATATCTGAGTTTGGGGCTAAACCATGGCTTATTGTTGGCGAAGGTCCGGAAAGTTTTTGTGGGTACACATGCATCCGCACAAAAACTGATGGAGGGTGTCACAGTGTCTGTCAGTTCATGTATATCGTTTGAATCTGATGACTTCCCTGTACTTTAATCTGTACATTTTTACTTTGTATTTTACCTGTATTTTAATCTGTACTTTGATTCTGAGAACAAACTGTGACTGACATCTCCAGCTCCTAGCAGCAGCCCGTCCTCACACACACACAGCCAATCAGCGACCAGCTCTGGGAGAAGGATGCGCTCATTGGTTGAGGAGTGTCAGTGGGCGGGAGGCTGAGCACCCGGCCGGGCCGGAGTTTGGGACCGGAACCGAGTGAGGCCGGAGACCGGGAACTGCGCCTCGGGTTTCGGCTGCACCACCGGCGGGTCGTGAATCCTTTCGAAGGCAGAGCTGGAGAGACCGGCGGAGATTCCGTGAGATGTTTCAGCTACACGGCCGGCCTTTCCCCGCCGAGGATCGGGGCCTGTTGTCTGGAGTTGTCTCCCAGACCCGTCCCTTCCTGCCGGGAGACGGGAGCTGCCCCGCAGCGGCTGCCGGTGGATCCCCGGAGCTCTCACCGCTCCCCTGTGCAATCCGAACGGCTGAAAACCAAGGGAGAACAAGGCGCAAAGGTAAACTCGTGCTTTTGAAAATAAGAAATAGGAGCGTGCAAGGCCATTCGACCCGTTGCTCCTATTCTACCCTTTCCTCAGAATACCCGATCTTTGACATCAGCGCCACTTTCCAACAACTTTCCCATCATCTCTGAGCCCCTAAATTTGACTTTAAATTTTTAAAAAAAAACTTGTGGAGGAAAATTCCAAGTATGCACTACAGTCTGGGTGAGGAAATTTCGCCGGATCTCAGCCCTGCTGAGGTGACCTCTGATTTCGAGTCTGTAAACCCTTGTTCAACATCTCCACCGCCAACACCCCCCCCCCCCTCCCGCCGGGGAAAACATGATTCCTGCCCCTACCCTGTGAGTCTGTGTCTGTTTCAGTCAGACCACCTCTTATTTCTCTAGTTTTGAGACAGGCCCAAATAATGTAATCTCTCTGAGGACACTACCACAACCCAAAATCAACTTGGGAAACTTCTTCATTCCCTTTATCCGACAGACTGCCTCTGAGACGGGGACCAGACCTGAGCACAGTGTTCCATGCAGGCTCTCAACAGGACCCCATATACCTTCAGAGGAGATGTTTATTCGTGTATTAGATCATAAGGCCATATTCCCTATCACATCTGCTCAGCCATTTCATCATGGCCGATCCATTTCTCCTCTCTGCAGCAATCGCCTGTCTTCCCCCGTATCCTCGTCATGCCCTGACCAATCAAGAATCAATCCACCGCTGTCTTAATACATAATGAATTGGCCTCACAAGCTGCCTTAGGCAAAGATTTCCACAGATTCAATTCTCCCTGCTACAGGAATTCTCCTCATCTCTTTTTCAAAAGGACAGCCTTCTATTCTGAGGCTGTGTCCTTAGACATGCCCACCAGAGGAAACACCTTCTCCACATTCACTCCATCAAGCTCTCTCAGTATTCAATAGGTTTCAATTAGGTCACCCCTCATTCTTCTGAATTCCAGTGAATTCAGACCCAGAGCCATCGAACGATCTTCATATAACAAGCCATTTAATCCTGGAATCATTTTCATGAACCACATTTGAAATATTTCCAGTTTCAGCACACCCTTTCCAAGATAAGGGGCACAAAACTGCTCTCAATACTCCCAAGTGAGGTCTCACCAGTGCTTTATAAAGACTCAACTTACATCTTTGCATTTATAGTCTTGTCCTCTTCAAATGAATGGTGACATCGCAAATGCCTTCCTCACCACAGACTCCTGAAAGTTAACCTTCGGGGAATTAACCTTCGGGAAGTTAACCTGCACAAGGACTCCCAAATCCCTCTGCATCTCAGTTTTTGAAATTTCTCCCCATTTAGAAAATAGTCCATAAGACCATAAGAACCGTGAGACAGAAGAGTAGAATGAGGCCATCTGGCCCATCGAGTCTACTCCACCATCAATCATGGCTGATCCCTTGTTTTATATCTCCTCCTCAACCCCAGATCCCGGCCTTCTCCCCGTAATCTTTGATGGCATGTCCAAACAAGAAGCTGTCAATCTCTGCATTAAATACACCCAACGACCTGGCCTCCACAGCTTCATGTGGCCACAAATTCACCACCCTTTGGCTAAAGAAATTTATTTGCATCTCTGTTTTGAAAGGACTCCTCTCTATCCTGAGGCCCTGCCCTATTGTCCTGGACTCTCCCACCATGGGAAACATCCTTTCTATATCTACACTGCCTAGGCCTTTCACCAGGACCCCATATACTTTCAGAGGAGATCTTTATTCTTCTATTCAGACCTTCCTTCCCATTCAATGCTCTTCATTTAATATCGAACTCAAACAGTGAACAGACACAACACAGCCTCAGCCATGAATTTAAAGGGCAGGTGTTGCAACAATTTGAGCTTCATACCGGGGGCCACGGAGCAAGCAGGGTGTCACAAAGGGAGGAATGTGGGAGTGTTGTATGTCTGAGCCCCGCTGTGTGTGTTTGTGTATCAGAATCAGGTTTAATATCACCGGCATATGTGGTGAAATCTGTTCCTTTGTGTCTGCAGTACATTGCAATATTTAGTAATAAAAACAACAGATTACAATTAGAATGTGTAAAATTACATTTAAAATGTAGTGCAAAACGAGTGGGAAAATACTGACGGGGTGTTCATGGGTTCTTTGTCCATTCGGAAATCTGACAGTGGGGAAGAAGCTGTTCCTGAACCAGTGAGTGTGTCTCCAGGGTCCTGTACATTCTCCTTGATGGTAGCAATGAGACAAAGGCATGTCCTGGCTGATGGGGGTCCTTAATGATGGATGCCCTGTTTTTGTGGCATCATCATCTGAATGTGTCCTGGATGCTGTGGAGTCCAGTGCCCATGAAGGAGCTGGCTAAGTTTACAACTTTCTGCAGCATTTTCCGATCCTGTGCAGTGGCCTCTCCACACCAGGCAGAAATGCAACCAGTTAGAATGCTCTCCACAGCACATCTGTAGAAATTTGCAAGTGTCTTTAGTGACAGACCGATTCCCCTCAGTCTCCGAATGAAATATAGCCGATGTTGTGCCTTCATTGTAACTGCATCAATATGTTGGGCCCAGGATAGTTCCTCAGAGATGTTGACAGGCAGGAAATGGAAACTGCTCACCCTTTTCACTTCTGATCCCTCAATGAGGTCTGGTGTGCGTTCCCTCGACTTCCCCTTCCTGAATCCACAATCAATTCCTTTGTCTTCATGATGCTGAGTGCAAGGTTGTTGCTGTGACACCACTCAACTTGCTGATCTATCTCACTCCTGTACTCCTCCTCATCAGCGTCTGAAATTCCACCAACAATAGTTGTGTCATCAGCAAGTTTATAGATGAGCCTAGACACCCAGACGTGGGTGTAGAAAGAGTAGAGCAGTGGGCTGAGCCCGTATCGTTGAGGTGTGCCCGTGTTGATTGTCACCAAGGAGGAGATGTTATTTCTGATCCACACAGACTGGTCTCCTGGTGAGGATCCAGTTGCAGAAGGAGGTACAGAGGCCCAGGTTTTGGAGCTTTTTGATTACAATTGATGGTCTGATTGTGTTGGACGCTCAGCTGATATCAGCCGCCTGACTTGTGTATTGCTTTTATAATCAAAGTATAGGCATGTCAACATGTATAATCCGGGGATTTGATTATATTGTAAATTCAGTAAACTCAAGAACAATTGTACGATAAATGAAAGATCGCCGCCAACAGGACAAACAAAACAACCATGTGCAAAAGACAACAAAATTCAAATACAAAAGAAATAAAACAAATAAATAACCCAGAAAGAAACATCCAGAACTTGAGATGAAGAGCTGTTGATTGTGTCCATTGGTTGTGGGAATAGCAAAGTCTAAGGATCTGGTCTCAATTTAGAAAATTTTTTGGTTTAGCGAATTTTTCATTCTCAAGTCCCATTCTCCTTAATTATTATTTTTTTAATCCCTTCCATGACTGACAAAGTCTTTAAGGATTGGGATGAACTAGGTATTAAATGTTTTTGGGACTTGTTTATCACAGGATCTCTTGCATCATCTGACCAATTGTCAAATAAATTTGCACTCCCAAAATCTCATTTTTACAGATACCTTCAAATTAGAGATTTTCTACATTTCCAATTAGCTACTTTTCCTATAGGTCCTGATAAAAATCTACTGGACTATCTTTTAAATTTAAAACATTTTCTTAATGGTTCTATTACCGGTATCTATAACTTGTTGATTGATTCTAGTCAGGACTTTTTAGATAAAATAAAAGCTTGGGAGGATGACCTAAATTGTCAGATTTCTGATGATAGATGGAATAAAATCCTTAAACGGGTTAATAAATCATCTTTCTGTGCTCGTCATTCTCTTCCACAATTTAAAGTGGTTCATAGAGCTTACGTTTCTAAACAGAAGCTCTCCAGTTTTTACCCGAATGTTTCTCCACTTCGTAATAAATGCAACTCTGCTGATGCCTCTTTAATTCATATGTTTTGGTTTTGCCCTACAATTGAAAAGTTTTGGCGGGAAGTATTTCATACCTTATCTCAACATTTTAGGGTCCAATTTGACTAATTTAGGGCCCTTACTGCCTTACTGCCTTGTTTGCTATTATTGCAAATGAAGATATAACTTTAAATACTCCTAACCTACAGGTTTTAGTTTTTACCTCTCTTTTAACAAGAAGAGCATTCTTGCTTAAATGGAAGGAGTCTACCCAGCCTACACATCTTCAATGGCTACGTGATATTATGTCTTATTTAAATTTAGAAAAGATCCGCTGCTCAGTCTTAAATTCGAAATGATCTTTTTATGATACTTGGGGGCCTTTCCTAAAGTACATTTCCAATTTATAAAGTTTAACAGTGCACAGAATTTTATGTATATTTTTATCTTCTCTTCTTGTGAATACATTTTTTCTAATTATCGATATATATATATATACACACAAAATTTATTTTATGATGTATGACCTATCTTTAAATATTTGAATTCAGAGTGGTATACCTTTATGTGTTATGCTATAACATTTTGATCAATTTTATTACAATATATGAATGTACACAAGTTATGTTGAAATGTATCCATGTGTTGCACTCTGTAAATCTTATTTTTTCTTCTGAATAAAAATATTGTAAAAAGAAAGAAGGACCTGCTGGTTGAGTGTAATAACTGTTCCTGAACCTGGGGTTGAGGCTCCTGAGGATCATGCACCTTCTTCCTGATGGCAGCATTGAGAAGAGAGCATGGCCTGGGTGGTGGGGGTCCTTGATGATGGATGCTGATTTCCTGCGACAGCACTCCACAGAGATGTGCTCAGTTATGAGGAGAGTTTTACCCGTGATGTGCTGGGCCATATCCACTATGATGTGCTGGGCCATTCTACTGAGGACAGACAGTTTCTGCTTTCTTGTAATTACACTTGTGTCCTGGGCTCGGGACAGATCCTCTGAAATGTTCACACTGTGGAATTTAAAGTTGCTGAACGTCCCCACCTTTGAGCCCCGATGAGGATTGCCTCATGGGTTCCTGTTTCCTCCCCCAAAGTCCAGAACCAGTTCATTGCTCTTGCTCTCATTGAATAAGAGGCTGCTCTTGGACCATAAGACCATGAGGGACAGAAGCAGAATTAGGCCATTTGGCCCATCAAAACTGCTCTGCCGCTTCATCATGGTAAATCCATTTTTCCTCCCAGCCCCATTTTCCTGCCATCACTGCGTATCCTTTCATGCCCTGACCGATCGAAAGTCCATCAACCTCTGCCTTAGCAAAAGGAAAAGCAGCATCTGTCATCAGGGCAAGATGAGGTGAGGCACCTCCCACTCCATACCCATCCATTTCTGTCCCTCCCCCCTCCCCACTCTCTTGCCTACAAAGCTCACTTTCACTGCTTACCACTTCTCTCTCTCTCTCCCTCCCCTTCCTCAACTTTCTCAACTCTCTCCTCTCTCACACACTGTCCTCCCCTCTTCCACACTCTCTCCCCACACTTCCCACTCTCTCCCAACTCTCTGCTTCACTCTTTCCTCCCCAGTATACCCCATTCTCCTACTCTTGAACCCTCTCTTCCCACGTTCCCTTTCTTTCACTCTCTTCCCTCCCTCTCCCCCTTCCCTGTTCCCCTTTCTCCACCCCTCTCCAGTCTCCCCCACTCTCCCCCTCCCACCCTATCTCCCCCTCTACACCCCCCTCACAGAATGATTCTGTGCTCTGTTTACACTTGTTTAGTAGATTGTTCGTATTGATTGTATCGGCATTGGCTTCGTTCAGTGACCCAGCTCCGCCTTTCTCCCAGACTGCATATCCTTCATCCATGCCTTTATAGTACACTGAGAGAGAAAGAGACAGAGAGAGGAAGAGAGAGAGAGACAGAGAGAGGAGAGGGAGAGAGACAAAGAGAGGGAGAGAAAGAGAGAGAGGGAGAGGGAGAGGGAGGGAGAGTGAGAGACAGAGAGAGAGACAGGCAGAAAGAGGGAGAGGGAGAGATGGAGAAAGGGAAAGAGACAGACAGGCACAGAGAGAGAGTGGGTGAGAGAGAGAGACAGAGAGAGGGAGAGATGGAGAGAGACAGGCAGGGAGAGGAACAGAGGGAGAGAGACAGTCAGAGGGTGGGGAGAGAGGGAGAGACAGAGAGAGAGGCAGAATGAGGGAGAGAGACAGAGACAGAAAGAGAGTGAGAGAGAGACAGACAGAGAGAGGGATGAGAGAGAGGCAGAGAGAGAGAGGGAGAGAGACAGAGAGAGAGAGGGTGGGGAGAGTGAGCGAGAGAGGGAAAGAGAGACAGGGAGAGACAGACAGAGAGAAAGAGAGGGAGAGAGAGAGGGAGTGAGAGATTGAGATAGAGGGAGAGGGAGACAGACAGAGAAGGGAAGAGAGGGTGTGGAGAGTGAGAGACAGACAGACAGAGAGAGAGAAAGAGAGAGAGGGTGAGAGGAAGACAGAGAGGGGGAGAGGAGAGAGAGAGAGAGGGAGAGTGAGAGGGAGAGAGTGAGACAGAGAAAGAGAGAGGAGGGGGACGGATAGGGAGAGGGAGATGTAGAGGGTGAGAGTGAAATTCCTCTCCTGTCTGGTTCCATTTAGTCCTGTTTCTCCATCCTCCCGGTATCTCCTGCTTCTCAACTTCCCCCGCTCATTATCTGTTCTATCTCTCCTCCTTCTACACACTTACTTCTCCCCATATCTCATCATCCTTTAGTCTCCCTCCTCCCCACCCCCTCCATTTCACCAACACAATAGAGCTGGTTACTGACAACAGGAAGTCAGCCGGGGCGATGCAGACATTCCTGTTTACATCAACGGCAGAGGATAAGGGGGTTGAGAGCTCCAATCTCCTGAGAGTGAACACCACTGACAGCCTGTCCTTGTCCAGCCACAAGGACACTATCGCCAAGAAAGCTCAGCGGCCACTCTGCTTCTTCCAGAGGCTGCAGAAAATAAGCGCCTCCTGGACGACAATAATCTATTTTTAAAGAACACATCCTGTGTGGAAACTAGTCGTGTTGTCACGGCAACAGCACTGGCCACCACCGGAAACACTGCAGAGAGCTGTGAACAAGTTCAGTACATCATGGAAACTGTGGACACTGTTTACACATCTCTCTACCTCAATAAAACAGTCCACGTTATCAAAGACCCCACACACGTCGAACATTCTGACTTCCTGAGAGATGGGCCACTAACTTCACAATCTCCCTAATGCAGTGTTGTGATTAAATGGTCTGTATGATTCGTTAAGTTAATTAATTGTCCCCTCACATTTCGCGACCCCGAATTCCCAGTCTCGAGAAGATGAATTGATTTCTATGGACGGGCTGCGAATCAAAAGTTAGCTCTGTACCTTGATTAATTGAAAGCAAGTGTCCCAATTTACGCTCACCTCTGCTCCCCTCTTCTCTCTCTCCCCCCCCCCCCCGCCTGTCACTGTCTCTTTCTCTCTGTCTCTCTCTTCCCCCTCTCTTTCACGTCCCTTTACCCCTCTCCTTCCCCCCTCTTACCTCCTCACTTACCCTCTCTCCCCCCTTCTCCGCACTCCTCCGCCGCCTGTTCTGTAGCACACTAAACGGAAACAAACAGGCCTCTCCTGGAAACCAGAAGCCTTTATCTTCTGAGAGAACATTGAATCTTTCCAACCGACGAGAAATTATAGAACATCTGTAATGCACTGAGTGTGTAAAACCGTCATCACAGTGCGGGGTGGGGGAGGGATGCTGGTCTGGACGGGTGGGTGGTGGAGACAGCAAGCTACAGGAAAGGGGGTATTGGGGAGAAAACGAGAGGCAAGCGAAAGGTTAGGCATAAACGGAGTAAGAGACAATAAGGGAAAGATGCAGGTTAGTGACTGTGTCGGGAAGAATGTTTGAAGGAAAGACTGGGAGGGTGCAAAAGAATACGGAAGAGGAAAAGAGGAGATAGAGAAGTTGAGGAATTGTACATGTATAGAGAGAGTGAGAGAGACGGAGAGAGAGGGAGAAAGAGGAACAGAGAGTGAGAGAGAGAGAGACAGAGGGAGATCAAGAGACAGATACAAAGGCAGAGGGAGCGGAAGAGAGAGGGGGAGGGAGGGAGACAGAGGGAGAAAGACAGAGAGGGAGCAAGAGACAGAGACAGGCAGAGGGAGAGAGAGAGAGGGAGCAAGGGAGAGAGGGAGATAGAGAGAGAGACAAAGAGAGAGGGAGCAAGAGACAGACAGGCAGAGGGAGAGGGCTAGAGAGAGGGAGAGAGAGAGAGAGAGGGAGGGCAAGAGAGACAGAGGGAGAGGAAAAGAGAGAGGGACAGAGAGAGATAGACAGAGAGAGAGGGTGGCGAGAGTGAGAGAAAGAGGGAGACAGAGAGAGGGAGGGAGAGAGAGAGGGAGAGAAGGAAAGCAAGAGACAGGCAGAGGGAGAGGAAAAGAGAGAGGCAGGCAGAGCGAGAGGGTGGGGAGGGAGAGACAGGAACAGTGAGAGAGAGACAGAGACTGAGAGAAAGAGACAGAGAGAGGCAGAGAGAGAGGGTGGGGAGAGAGGGAGATAGACAGAGCGGGGGAGAGAGACAGAGTGAGAGAGAGGGGGGAGAGAGGCAGAGAGAGAGGAAGTGAGAAAGAGAGAGGGAGGGAGAGAGAAGGGAGAGCAAGAGAGAGAGGGAGAAAGACAGGGAGGAAGAGAGAGGGGGAGAGAGACAGAGAGAGTGGGTGGGGAGAGAGGGAGAGAGAGAGGAACAGAGAGAGACAAGAGGCAGACAGAGGGTGCGGAGAGAGTGCGAGACAGAGAGAGGGAGAAAGACAGCGGGAGAGAGAGAGAGACAGAGAGGGAGGAAGAGAGACAGAAAGAGAGAGAGGGATAGAGAGTGAGAGAGAGACAGAGGGAGAGATGGAGAGGGAGAGAGACAGAGAGAAAGGGAGAAAGAGGGAGTGTGGGAAGAGAGTGAGTGAGGGGGAGAGAGAGTGGGGAGAGTGTGAGAGAGACAGGGAGAGAGAAAGAGAGAGTGAGAGAGATAGAGAAAGGGGGAGCAAGGCAGAGAGGAACAGACAGAGAGACAGAGAGGGTTGGAGAGGGAGAGATAGAGAGAGAGAGATAGAGAGAGAGAGAGAAGGAGAGACAGAGACAAGCAGAGAGCGAGTGTGGGGAGAGTTAGACAGAGGGAGATAGACAGAGGGTTAGAGAGACCGAGTGAGAGAGAGAGAGAGACAGAAAGAGAGAGGCAGGGAGGGAGAGACAGAGGCAGAGAGCGAGAGTGTGGGGAGAGAGTTAGACAGAGAGGGAGATAGACAGAGGGGTAGAGAGACCGAGTGAGAGAGAGAGATAGAAAGAGAGAGGCAGAGAGAGAGGGAGAGAAAGACAGAGAGGGAGGAAGAGAGAGAGGGGGGAGAGAGGGAGAGCAAGAGAGAGAGAGAGAGAGAACAGAGAGGGAGAGAGAGAGGGGGAGAGAGAGAGAGAGTGGGTGGGGAGAGAGGGAGAGAGGGAGGAATAGAGAGAGACAAGAGACAGAGAGGGAGGGTGTGGGGAGAGAGTGAGACAGAGAAAGGGGCGGAGAGGGAGAGAGAGACAGAGAGAGAGGGCGTGCAGAGTGAGAGAGGGAGAGAGAGAGAGAGAGAGAGAGAGGAAGATAGACAGAAAGAAAGAGTGATACCGAGTGAGAGAGATGGAGAGAGAGGGGGAGAGAGAGAGAGAGAGAGAGAGAGAGAGAGAGAGACAGAGGGAGAGATGGAGAGGGGGAGAGACAAAGAGAGAGGGAGTGTGGGAAGGGAGTGAGAGAGTGAGAGGGAGAGAGAGTGGGTGGGGAGATTGTGTGTGTGAGAGAGAGAGGGAGATAGACTGAGGGGGAGAGAGACAGAGAGAGAGTGAGAGTGAGAGAGACACAGAGGGAGAGAAGGAGAGGCAGGCGGAGAGAGAGAGAGAGTGTGGGGAGAGAGTGAGAGACAGAGAGGGAGATAGACCGAGAGTGAGAGAGAGATAGAAAGAGAGAGGCAGAGAGTATCAGAGTGAGAGAGAAAGACAGAGAGGGAGGGAGGGAGAGGGGGGAGAGAGAGAGGGAGAGCAAGAGAGAGAGGGAGAGAGATAGTGGAACAGAGAGAGAGAGAGAAACAGACAGAGAGAGAGGGTGGGAGAGAGTGAGGGAGAAAGACAGCGGGAGAGAGAGAAAGAGAGGGAGAGATGGAGAGGGAGAGAGAGGGAGGGTGGGAAGTGAGAGAGTGAGAGGGAGAGAGAGGGTGGGGAGAGTGTGAGAGAGACAGAGAGAGGGAGCTAGACAGAAGGGGGAGAGAGGCAGAGAGGGAGGGAGGCAGAGAGGGAGAGAGAGAAGGTGGGAGAGGGAGTGGAAGAGAGAGAGGAATTGAGAGTGAGAGAGGAACAGTGAGAGAGACAGAGAGGGAGAGCAAGAGAGAGAGTGCGGGAGAGAGGCAGACAGAGAGGAACAGAGAGTGAGAGAGAGACAGAAGAGAGGAGAGTGAGAGAGAGGGAGAGAGACAGAGAAACAGAGAGTGAGAGAGAAACAGAGTGAGAGAGACTGAGGGACAGCAAGAGCGGGGGAGAGAGAGAACAGAGTGAGAGAGGGAGAGCAAGAGAGAGGGAGAGAGAGAGGAACAGAGAGAGGGAGAGACAGAGAGGGAGAGATGGAAAGAGAAAGAGAGGGAGAGTGAGAGACAGAGACAGACAGAGCGAGAGGAAAAGAGAGAGAGAGGGAGAGCGACAGACAGAGAGAGAGGGTGGGCAGAGACTGAGAGAAATGGAGGGAGAGACAGAGTGACAGAAAGAGAGAGGGAGAGAGAGGAACAGAGTGAGAGAGACAGTGACTGAGAAAAAAAGTGGGAAACAGAGAGAGTGACAGAGAGAGTGAGACCGAGAGAGGGGGCGGAGAGACAGAGGGTGAGGAGTGAGAGAGAGAGAGGGAGTGAGAGAGAGAGCAGGAGAGAGACAGAGAGAGAGTAAGAGAGTGAGAAAGAGAGAGGTGCAGAGAGTGAGAGGGTGAGACAGAGAGAGAGGAACAGAGGAAGAGAGACAGAAAGAGAGAGAGGGAGAGAGGAACAGAGAGTGAGACAGAGGGAGAGATGGAGAGAGAGGGAGAGCGAGAGACAGAGAGAGAGAGGAGAGTCAGAGAGACAGGCAGAGAGAGAGGGTGGGGAGAGAGTGAGAGAGACAGAGAGAGAGGAAGACAGAGAGATGGTGGGGAGAGAGGGAGAGACAGAGAGAGAGAGAGAGAGAGAGAGAGAGAGACAGAAAGAGAAAGAGAGGGAGAGAACAGAAAGTGAGAGGGGGAGAGATGGAGAGACAGAGAGGGAGAGAGACAGAAAGGTAGAGAGAATGAGATGGGGAGTGAGTGAGTGAGAGACAGAGACAGAGAGGGGAGAGAGAGGGTGTGGAGAGAGTGAGAGAGAGCGACAGCGAGTAGAGAGAGTGTGAGAGAGAGGGAGGGCGACAGAAAGAGAGAGAGAGAAAGAGTGAGAGAGAGAGAGATGGAGACGTATAGGGAGATGGAAAGGGTGAGAGTGAAATTCCTCTCCTGTCTGGTTCCATTCAGTCCTGTTTCTCCAACTTCCCAGTAACTGCTGCCTCTCAACTTCCCCCGAGCTCTTTACCTGTTCTATCTTTGACAGTAAATCAGCTGAGGGTTTGACAGTGAATCAGAGTCACCGGAAGTTGATTAAATCCGTGTCCTGCGGAAGCGACAGCAGATAAAGCCTTTCGGCTGGATGGGGAGGGCGCGGGAGGAATATGTTTCATATGAGTGATGTAGGATTCAGGAAGGTAGGGAGTAAGCAGAGGGTGAGGGGTCAGTGTGAGAGTGGTGTAAGGCGGAGGGAGTGGGGAGTAATGGAGGAGAGTAAGGGGAGGGATAGTAGAGTTTGGGATGAGAGAGGAGAGAGAGAGGAAGGTGAGAGTGAGAAAAGTGAGAGAGAAGGACGAGATTCGGGGAAAGCGCGTAAATAGACCCTTCAGTCCGTCTGGACAGTTCCACCCGTGTTCACAGAGCCAGTGCTGTTTGCACACGGTTGGAATTTACTCCTGTAAACCTTCTCCACCCGCGTGTCGGGTCGGAGCTGGAGAGCTTTGTGACCTGGTATCAACACTCCCCACCCCCTCCATTTCACCAACACGATAGAGCTGGTTACAGACAACAGGAAGTCAGCCGGGGCGATGCAGACATTCCTGTTTACATCAACGGCAGAGGATAAGGGGGTTGAGAGCTCCAATCTCCTGAGAGTGAACACCACTGACAGCCTGTCCTTGTCCAGCCACAAGGACACTATCGCCAAGAAAGCTCAGCGGCATCTCTGCTTCTTCCAGAGGCTGCAGAAAATCGGCGCCTCCTGGACGACCATCATCTGTTTTTACAGAACACATCCTGTGCGGAAACTAGTCGTGTTGTCACGGCAACAGCACTGGCCACCACCGGAAACACTGCAGAGAGCTGTGAACAAGTTCAGTACCTCATGGATGTATGATTCGTTAAGTTAATTAATTGGCCCTCACATTTCGCGACCCCGCACTCCCAGTCACGAGGTGAAGAATTAATCTTTATGGGCGGCTTGCGAATCAAAGGTTATCACTGTACTTTGATTCATTGAAAGCAACTGTCCTCTCCTCACCTCTCCACTTCTCTCTCCCCCCTCTCTCATTCTTTGTGACTATCCTCTCTCTCTTTCTCTCGCTCTCTCTCCCTCTCTCTCTCTTCCTTTTCTCTCTACCCCTCTCCTTTCCCCTCTTTTTCCCCCTCTCTTACGTCCTCACTTACCCTCTCTCTCCCCCCTTCTCCACACTCCTCCACCGCCTGTTCTGTAGCACACTAAACGGAAACATACAGGCCTCTCCTGGAAACCAGAAGCCTTTATCTTCTGAGAGAACATTGAATCTTTCCAACCGATGAGAAATTATACAACATCTGTAATCCACTGAGTGTGTAAAACCGTCATCACAGTGCGGGGTGAGGGAGGGGTGCTGGTCTGGACGGGTGGGTGGTGGAGACAGCAAGCTACAGCAAAGGGGGAATTGGGGAGAAAGATCGGCAAGCGAAAGGTTAGGCAAAAACGGAGTAAGAGACAATAAGGGAAAGATGCAGGTTAGTGACTGTGTAGGGAAGAATGTTTGGAGGAAAGAGTGGGAGGGTGTAAAAGAGTACGGATGAGGATAAGAGGAGACAGAGAAATTGAGGAATTGTATATGGAGAGAGAGAGAGAGAGAGAGAGAGAGAGAGAGAGAGAGAGAGATGGTGGGGAGAGAGGGAGAGAACAGAAAGTGAGAGGGGGAGAGATGGAGAGACAGAGAGGGAGAGAGACAGAAAGGTAGAGAGAATGAGATGGGGAGTGAGTGAGTGAGAGACAGAGAGGGGAGAGAGAGGGTGTGGAGAGAGTGAGAGAGAGCGACAGCGAGTAGAGAGAGTGTGAGAGAGAGGGAGGGCGACAGAAAGAGAGAGAGAGAAAGAGTGAGAGAGAGAGAGATGGAGACGTATAGGGAGATGGAAAGGGTGAGAGTGAAATTCCTCTCCTGTCTGGTTCCATTCAGTCCTGTTTCTCCAACTTCCCAGTAACTGCTGCCTCTCAACTTCCCCCGAGCTCTTTACCTGTTCTATCTTTGACAGTAAATCAGCTGAGGGTTTGACAGTGAATCAGAGTCACCGGAAGTTGATTAATTCCGTGTCCTGCGGAAGCGACAGCAGATAAAGCCTTTCGGCTGGATGGGGAGGGCGCGGGAGGAATATGTTTCATATGAGTGATGTAGGATTCAGGAAGGTAGGGAGTAAGCAGAGGGTGAGGGGTCAGTGTGAGAGTGGTGTAAGGCGGAGGGAGTGGGGAGTAATGGAGGAGAATAAGGGGAGGGATAGTAGAGTTTGGGATGAGAGAGGAGAGAGAGAGGAAGGTGAGAGTGAGAAAAGTAAGAGAGAAGGACGAGTTTCGGGGAAAGCGCGGAAATAGATCCTTCAGTCCGTCTGGACAGTTCCACCCGTGTTCACAGAGCCAGTGCTGTTTGCACACGGTTGGAATTTACTCCAGTAAACCTTCTCCACCCGCGTGTCGTGTCGGAGCTGGAGAGCTTTGTGACCTGGTATCAACACTCCCCACCCCCTCCATTTCACCCACACAATAGAGCTGGTTACTGACAACAGGAAGTCAGCCGGGGCGATGCAGACATTCCTGTTTACATCAACGGCAGAGGATAAGGGGGTTGAGAGCTCCAATCTCCTGAGAGTGAACACCACTGACAGCCTGTCCTTGTCCAGCCACAAGGACACTATCGCCAAGAAAGCTCAGCGGCCTCTCTGCTTCTTCCAGAGGCTGAAGAAAATCGGCGCCTCCTGGACGACCATCATCTGTTTTTACAGAACACATCCTGTGCGGAAACTAGTCGTGTTGTCATGGCAACAGCACTGGCCACCACCGGAAACACTGCAGAGAGCTGTGAACAAGTTCAGTACCTCATGGATGTATGATTCGTTAAGTTAATTAATTGGCCCTCACATTTCGCGACCCCGCACTCCCAGTCACGAGGTGAAGAATTAATCTTTATGGGCGGCTTGCGAATCAAAGGTTATCACTGTACTTTGATTCATTGAAAGCAACTGTCCTCTCCTCACCTCTCCTCTTCTCTCTCCCCCCTCTCTCATTCTTTGTGCCTATCCTCTCTCTCTTTCTCTCGCTCTCTCTCCCTCTCTCTCTTCCTTTTCTCTCTACCCCTCTCCTTTCCCCTCTTTTTCCCCCTCTCTTACGTCCTCACTTACCCTCTCTCTCCCCCCTTCTCCACACTCCTCCACCGCCTGTTCTGTAGCACACTAAACGGAAACATACAGGCCTCTCCTGGAAACCACAAGCCTTTATCTTCTGAGAGAACATTGAATCTTTCCAACCGATGAGAAATTATACAACATGTGTAATCCACTGAGTGTGTAAAACCGTCATCACAGTGCGGGGTGGGGGAGTGGTGCTGGTCTGGACGGGTGGGTGGCGGAGACAGCCAGCTACAGGAAAGGGGGAATTGGGGAGAAAGATCGGCAAGCGAAAGGTTAGGCAAAAACGGAGTAAGAGACAATAAGGGAAAGATGCAGGTTAGTGACTGTGTAGGGAAGAATGTTTGGAGGAAAGAGTGGGAGGGTGTAAAAGAGTACGGATGAGGATAAGAGGAGACAGAGAAATTGAGGAATTGTATATGTATATATATATACATAGAGAGAGAGAGAGAGAGAGAGAGAGAGAGAGAGAGGGGGGGGAGAGGGAGAGAGGGAGGGAGGGAGGGAGAAAGGGAGAGAAAGAGGACAGGACTGTGGAGCAGAGTAGAGTACCGGGACACAGGTAAACATCATCTTTGAACTGTCCCACGCTCACCTTGAAATCACATCCTCTGGTAATTGAGATATTCACCTGGTGAACAAACAATGTTGGTTCTCTTCTCTCAGATCTCTACTCAGCGTCAGTCTGCCTCTGGTCTCCCCTCAGCCCCCATCGCTACAGAGCAAACAACTGAAGCCTCTCCAACCTTTCATTCCCTCTGATCCATGAGACAACCCCTCCATTTCTAGAACATTAACTCTCACCCGATCCTCCCTCCGCCGTAACAGGGTTAGAGTTCCTCCTGTTGTCAACCAACGACCAGCGGTTCTGTGCTGGCGATAGAGTCACCCGGATGGTGAGATGTGTCCAGGTGCCAGGGACAGGGATGACTCTGATCAGGTCCCTGGCATTCTAAAGGGGGAGGGCGAGCAACCAGACATGTTGGTAAATATTGGCACCAATGACAGTTAAAAATGTCAGCAGGCCCTAAAAAAGATATTTTGTGAGTTAGGTAAGGGGTTTGGGAACCGATGTGCTACCGCCGAGGATGAGGTCGTTGGTTTGTAGACAGAGACAGTATGTTGTGAGACTGCTGGCAATGAAAGGCTGCTGATAGGGCAACCTGGCAGTCGACAGGATGAGTTGCAATGGAAAAGACACACAGAATCTAAAAGGCTGAACACAGGACTGACGGTATTACATTTGAATGCGCGCATTGTGCAAACTGACGTGGAGGAAGAGCTGCGGACTGGCATACATGAGGTTGTGGGCATCACTGACAGCGTGGCCCTGTTGGTAAACATAACAAAATCAAACCATCAGAAAGAGCTGGCATAGGGTCGGAAGGTGCTGAGTCGCTGTGGGGAGAGCTGAGGAACTGCAAGTGCAAAGAAATCCTGGTGGAAGGTATGTGCAGACCCCCAAACAGTAGTAAGGACGTAGTCTACAAACTACAACGGGAGATAGAAAATGCAAGTCAGCGGGTCAACGTTACAATAGTCATGTGGGATTTCAGTACACAAATAGATTGGGAAAGCCCGGTTGCTGCTGGATGCCCCGGGGGAGAATTTCTAGAATGCCTGCGAGGTGGCTTCAGAGAGCAGCTCGTGGTTAAACCCACTATCGCCAAATCATTTCGGTTCCTCGCGGCCCAGTAGAACATGCATTGCGGCCTGGTGGCTGGGGACCACTGCATTAAGGGATCTGCTATTCTGGTTAGGGTGTGATGCAATGAACCGGGATTGAATTTGCAATTTGAGAAGGGGAAGCACAACGGAGATGCAGTGTTGCAGTGGAATGAAGGAAACTGCAGAGGCCTGAGAGAGGAGCTGGCCAAAAGTGATTGGAAAAGACCTTTGGCACCGATAACGTCAAAGCAAGAATGGGTGGAATTTCGGGAAGCAATTCAGAAAGCGCAGGATATACACATCCCAAAGAGACAGAAGTGTTCAAAAGGCAGAAAGTCCATAAGACCATGAGGTGCTGGAGCAGGTTAGGACATTCGGCCCATCCACTCTGTTTCAATATATCAGCATATCATCCTGGTTGATCCAATTTCGCAACAGACCCAATCTCCTGTCTTCTCCCCGTATCCTTTAACACCCTGAACAATCAGTAATATATGACCATCTGTAGTAAATGTACAGAGAGACTCGGCCTCCACCACTGCCTGTGGCAAAGAATCCCATAGATTCTCCACTCTGGCTAAAGAAACTCCTCCTCATTTCCGTTCTAACAGGATGCCCTCATGTCTCATCCGGTCTTAGACCCACCAATCACAGGAAAAACCCTGCCCACATCCACTCTATCAAGGCTCCTCCTTCAACGAGTTCACCCCTTATTTTTCTGAATTCTGGCCCAGAGACATCAATGGTGATATGACAACCTGTTCAATACTGGAACCATTTTCGTGCCCCACCTCTGAACCCCCTCGAGATTCAGCACATGCTTTCTAAGACAAGCAGCTCAAACCTGCTCAAAATACTACAAGTGAGGCCTCACCAGAGCTTTTTAATGTTTCAACATTTCGTCCCTACTTTTACCTTTTAGTCCTCATGAAATGAATGCTCTGTATACCATCTGCCGTTTCCAATCCTAATCTGTCTAGCTCCTTCTGTGGCCTCTCTACGTCCTCAGAACTACCTTTCCCTCCATCTCTGTTCATGTCCTCTGCAGATTTTGCAGCAAAACCATCAAATACATCATCCAAGTCATTGCCATATAGCAGAGAAGAATGGGTCCCATCACAGACCCCTGTGGAATGCCATTGGACATCTGCAGCCAGACAGAAAACGCTCCATTTATTCACACATTCTGCCTCCTGTCAATCAGCCACTGCTTTATCTGTGCTGGGCTCTTTCTGTAATACCATGGGCTCGTAGCGTGTTAAACAGCCTCATGTCTGCCACCTTTTTAAAGGCCTGAAATTCAAAACACACAACATCAACCGATTGTCTTTTGTCGATCCCGCTTGTTATTTCTTCAATGAATTTCAACAGATTTGTCAGGAAACTATGCTGACTACGGCCCTTTTTATCATTTGCCCAAAGAGCACTGAGACATCATCCTTAACAATCGAATCCAACATTTCCCAAACACTGAGGTCAGACCAACTGGCCTTCAGTTTCCTTCCCTCTGCCTCTCTCGCTTCCTGAAGAGTGGAGTGACACTGTTGTACTCCCCTTTCTCCGGAATCCCTCTTCCCTCTGCCTCTCTCGCATCCTGAAGAGTGGAGTGACACTGTTGTACTCCCCTTTCTCCGGAATCCCTCTTCCACAACACACTTGCCCTTACTCGTCACTTATTCCCTATTCTTCCTTATCTCTCTTCATCTCCCCACTCGGACTTCTACCTCTTTCAATCCACACTCTCCCTTCTCTCTCTCTCTCTCTTTCCCCCTACAATCCCTTTTCTCTTTTACTACCCCGTCTCTTCATATCCACTCCCCGTCTCTCTCCCGGTCCCCACACTCCCTTCTATTGCCCTCTCTCCCTCTCTCTCACAGGCCCCACTCCCCCTTCTTTCCTCTCCCCACTCCCCCGTCTTTCTCCCCAATCTCACTTCGTTCTCTGCATTACAGGGGCAAATCTAGCTGCAACAAGACCACCCAGACCGCCCCACCCAGCCAGATTATGCCCACACCAACCCACCCTCTGCACCTTCCTTACCTGAAACTGCCTGAGGGCAGAACTCAGAGATTTCCTGAGACAGGAAATGCCCCACCTCAGCCACCAAGGCGCCTCACCACAGGGGTGACAGACCTTCTCCCCCCCCCCATAGGATGAAGGCCAGGGCCCCCGGAGCATTTACTCTCTTGCCCCCTCCCGCCCGGGGGACCTGAAGCTACATATACCTGTCATAGTACACTGGGGAATGGGAAACACGCAGAGGTGGATGGCATTTAGAGAACCATGGTCTGATCAGTGACAGTCAGCATGGCTTTCTGAAGGGCAGATCGTGTCTAACAAGCCTGATGGAGATTTTTTAAGAGGTGACCAGGCATATAGATGAGGGTAGTGCAGTGGATGTGATCTACATGGATTTTAGTAATGCATTTGACAAGGTTCCACACGGTAGGCTTATTCATAAAATCAGAAGGTCTGGGACCCAGGAATGTTTGACCAGGTGGATTCAGTATTGGCTTGCCGGCAGAAAGAGAGTTGTGGTGGAGGGTGTACACTCGGATTGGAGGGTTGTGACTAGTGGTGTCCCACAAGTTTCAATTCTGGGATCCCTAATTTTTGTGATTTTTATTAACGACCGGGATGTGGGAGTAGAAGGATGGGTTGGCAAGTTTGCAGAAGACACAAAGGTTGGTGATGTTGCAGATAGAGAAGAGGATTGTCAAAGATTGCAGAAAAACATTGATAGGATGCAGGAGTGGGCTGAGAAGAGGCAGATAGAGTTCAACCTGGAGAAGTGTGAGGTGGTACACTTTGGAAGTACAAACTCCAAGGCAGAGTACAAAGTAAATGGCAGGATACTTGGAAGTGTGGAGGAGCAGAGGGAGCTGGGGCTACATGTAGACAAAGTAGTTGAGAAAGCTTATGGGGTGTTAACGTTTATAAGTCGAGGGATAGAGTTTAAGAGTCGCGATGTAATGATGCAGCTCTGTAAAACTCTGGTTGGGCCACACTTGGAGTACTCTGTCCAGTTCTGGTCACCTCACTATAAGAATGTTGTGGAAGGGTACAGAGGAGATTTACCAGAATGCTGTGTGGTTTAGAGAGTATGGATTATGATCAGAGATTAAGGGAGCTAAGGCTTTACTCTCTGGAGAGAAGGCTGATGAGAGGAGAAATGATAGAGGTATAGTTGATATTAAGGGGAATAGATAGAGTGGACAGCCAGCGCCTCTTCCCCAGGGCGCCACTCTCAATACAAGAGGACATGGCTTTAAGGTAAGGGGAGGGAAGTGCAAGGGGGAAGATTTTATACTCAGAGAGTGGTTGGTGCGTGGAATGCACTGCCCGAGACAGTGGTGGAGGCAGATACACTGGTGAAGTTTAAGTGCCAACTAGACAGGTATATGGAGGAAGTTAAGATTGGGAGGCAGAGTTTAAGGGTCGGCACAACATTGTGGGCCGAAGGGCCTGTACTGTGCGGTATTGTTCTATGTTCTATCTATTTCTCGCTGGAATCTCTCTTTTAGTTTAATTGTTTATTGAAGGCACGACACAGTCCAGAAAACGTAATGCATTACATTTTCCTCCATTTTGCTTTTATACCTTACCCCTAAACACCACAACGTCATCAGTGGGGCCTTCTGGGAGTTGTAGTCATTGGACCTCGCTCGCTCCCTGTCGAAGCATGTTTTGTCAGCCACCACAGACGCCACCGAAACAGACCCACCGAGGCGCGAAGGGGAATCACAACCGTCCTTGTGGGCGCCGAGGCCGGCGACACCGACAGAAGCGACTCGCTGATCTCCGCCATGGCGACGGAGCGGAAGAGGAGGGGCTGGTCAAGGGCCGATTTCCTCCAGCCTATCGCAGCTCAGACCTAACACTGACGCCTGCTGTCATTGGCTGCAGTGCCTGTCGCTCAAATGGGAACTCGGAGGGTGATTAGTTTATGTGAACGTCAGTCAGCCTTCCTGTCTTTATGAGTTTGGATTTGGATTTATAACGGGACAGGAAGCAAATTGGGAGAAATGTGAGTTTTTATGTGATGGTGCATCAGTCTCCGAGTTACATTATTAACAATAAAAGGGCAAAGGCCGTGGTGAGGAAGGAGGTGATTTACTGGAGGTTATATGGAGATAATATTGGAAGGGATATCAAACTTGGAATTGTTTGGGATATGATTTAGAAAATGGGGGGATTTGTGGGGATCATAATATTCCTGTGTTGATTATTGAGGGCAAAATGATTGTTACTGAAACAGGGAAGGTTGGGTTACAGGCTGGGTCATTTGCAGAGATTCATAATCAGGATAATTTAAGTGAAGAAATTAAACAATATAGGGATATGTTTTTTCAGTGAATACCCTGATGTGTTGGAAGTCTGCTGCAGCAATGATAGTATCACAGATGGAGAGATTTCTTTGTATGAATTTAAGAAGTCTATTAATAATGCAGGTCAGGTGTCTCCAGGAAAGAGTGATATTTGAAATTGTAATTGTATATAATTTGCATTTGTAAAATATTAAATATTTGAATTGTGCATCCACTTTCCTCATGGAAAATGGAAATAGTAGTGCCTGAAAACCTGGTAGATCCCCATTTGATCCTTCTAGTTAAGGGCCTATATCGTGAAAGTCTCATTTATGTAAACTTATGGAATGTATGGTAATCAAGCGCTTGAGTTATATTTTGGAAAGAGTGGTGATAAAGTGTTTTATTAGAGTGGATTTTGGAAGTGTGAAATGACATTAGATTCAGTTTTAGGTTTGGAAGATGATATTCGGAAAGCACAATTAAATAAAGATGTTGTAATAGCAGTATTGAGACTGAAAAGGGAAATGATATGGAAGAAAGGACTTTTGATTAAATTAGGAGTAAGGGGGTCATTGTATTTTTTTCTGAGTTTTTTTTTGTATGGACTGTCCAAGTAACGGTCGGCATGTTTGTGTCTATGAGATAGAGAATGGAATCCCACAAGGCAGTATTTGTAGCCCTTCATTATTTAATATTATGATTAATGATATTTTCTGTGAGATGGGAAAATGGGATTCCCTGGGTAAATCACAATATACAGATGACTTAGCTTTATGGATTTGAGGTATTAACTGCAATTTACAATTAATAGATCAAACAGTGGGCAGATTGATGAGGATTGTAAGCTTTCAGTCGTTAAAACACATTACGTGGTTTACAAACAGCATTAATAGACTTGCACTTGATTTTAACTTATGGGATTAATGTCTCGAGGAAGTGTCAGTGGTAAGATTTCTCAGTATGTGGATGAATAATAAGCTGATGGGGAAGCACCTGTCAGTAAAATAATTGATAAATATAAAGGAGCTTTAAATCTCCTCAGACATCTATGTGGGTATTCTTGGGTGCAACATGAAAATCTTTGTTGACCAATTATATTTGTTTAATTTGATCTGTTCATGATTATGTCTGTGTGGCTTGTGGATCACCTTCATCTTCAAATTAAAAGTGTTTGTATGTGATACAATTACAGACTTTTAATTGTGTTCTGGTGCGGTAATGTTGTCTCCTGCTTTGGCTTTACTGATTGCAATGGGACAATTGCCCTCAAAGTAACAGAGGTTCAAGTTGATGTCAACATACTGGATTAATTTGCGGGTCAAGGAAATGATCATCCTGTTAAAGTTGTGCTAGAGGACGGTTGGGAACATCACTAGAAGAGTGTTTTTTGTTTTGGGTGGCTGGGTTCTTACCATGCTGCGAATATGGGTGTATTTGATGACACAGTATGTCCCACTGTAGCGTTCTCTGTAACCCCACATTGTTTTTTCCATTGACTTCAGGTGATTTTACTTTTTACACGATCGGATTCGGTTCTGCCTGAGAGTCTGTTGGTCATCAGTATATTAATGAAAGTTATTATCATACAGTAACCATTTTTACAGATGAATCAAAAGATAATTTAATTGGGGATGTTGGTGTGGCTGTTTTTGTGTGCCTGAATAGCAGGTAATGATAAAGAAATGACTTATAGCCATTTATCAGCATAGAAAGCAGAATTCTTTGCCAACAGTTTAGGCTTACAGTGGATGGAGGAAATTGGTCCTTATAATTTGCTCAGAATACATTTCAGTTTTGATGAGTCTTAAACAGGTCATTCTGGCAGTAGGTCAGATTGACTGTTGGAAACTTGACAAACGGTATTTCATATATAAAGTTTGATTTATATGTCTGCACATTATGGGGCCTGCATATCACACTGTTGAGGGAAATGATGATGTTGACTGTTTAGCACCAAAAGCTGTTAAATGTTAAGCTGTGGATATAGACCTTCCACTTAGCAAATTAGAAGCTAAAGGGTTGGTAGTGTTAAGAATTAGGGGCTTATGGCAAGACGTAGGATAATGGACGTAAAGACAGACACCTTTCCAGAATACATAAACCTGTTGGGTTTATAGAAGAAGGGCTTAAAACAAGGGAAGGAATGATATTCACATGACAGAAATATCCACACTATGCTTAATTATGCCTTGTAACTAATTGGAAAACTTCATTCTGTGTCGTGTACATTTTGTCATTATGAAACCGTCGAAACACATACTATTTCAATGTGAAGCGTACAAGGCTGAAGAAAAATCAAATGCAGTCTTCAGTACAATCTTTGCGAGGGTAGATAGTTTTCAAATAAAAGCTATTAAATTATGGGACTGACTTTAAATCAATTCACAGTTTGAGCTGGAAAAGGCACGTAATAATTGTGTTAAACGTAAGGAAATAACATAAAGGGTAGCAAAGGTGAGTGGGCTGTTGGATTACTGAGATGCTCTTTTTATTTATTTATTAAATTTTTAGAAAATTACAAAGAATAAATGTAATGAAAAATTAGTAAGAAAAAGAAAAATAATATTAGTCCTCCTCCCCATCCCCACCTTAACCCTTATCTAAAGAAAGAAATAAAGAAGAAAAAGATTGCCTCGATATTGGAGGATACCCACATGCTCCATGGAGTTCAAAATAATTTTAATATTTATTCTTACTTTCCCCAATTACATTATAATTTTATCTTCAAAGGACCTATATATTTAATCCTATCTTTTGTAGGTATGGGAGCCAAATTTTGAAAAATATATCATATTCATTTCTTAGATTATATGTAATTTTTTCAAGTGGAATACAACTATATATTTCATTATTCCAATAATCCATAGTTAAATATAACTCAGATTTCCAAGTAATTGCGATAACTTTTTTAGCTACTGCCAATCAATATTTATAATTTTTTTCTGATACATATTCAATTTAATTTTCGGTATTGTCCCTTCAATATCTCCTAATAAAAATAATATTGGACTATTTGGGAGTTGAACTCCAGTACTTTGTTCCAATAAAAGTCAGATATATCGAAAATGGTTGAATTTTAAAACAAGACCAAGTAGAATGTAAAAAAGTACCAATTTCTTGATTACATCGAAAGCATTGGTCAGACATATTTGAATTTAATCTATTTATTTTCTGTGGTGTTATATATAATTGATGTAAAAATTATATTGTATTAATCTAATTTGAACATTTATTGTATTTATCATACTATCAGAACATAATTTTGACCAACTTTTTCCAACAATTTTAACATTCAAATCAGTTTCCCATTTTTGTCTTGATTTATGAATTCCAGATTCAGTCTGTTTTTGAATCAAATTGTACATACAAGATGTAATTTTTTAAATTTTTCCTTTTTGAATTAATATTTCTATTTCACTAAGTTTTGGCATCAACATTGTTTGACCCAGCTTTTCTCGTAATTGTCCTTTAATTGAAAATAAGAGAAAAGAGTGTTGTTTGATATTTTATATTTATTTTTTCATTGCTCAAACGACATCAATACAATTACATATATATTTAATCCCCTTTTGGAACCAATTATGTAAAAGTTTATTATCCATTGTAAAAGGAATAAGCCTATTTTGAATTAAAGTTTATTTTTGCTAATAAAGATTTCTTTATCTTATCGTCCATATTTACCTTATTCCATAAATCATTCAAGTGTCTTAATATAGGAGATTCTTTTTTTTTCCCGTATCAATTTGGATTCCCATTTATATGTAAAATCTTCTGGTATGTTTTCTCCTATCTTATCTAATTTTATTCTAATCCATGCCGGGTTTTTTTTTCATCAAAAAAAGATGCAATAAATCTAAGTTGAATTGCTTTATCATAATTGTTAAAATTTGGAAGTTGTAACCCTCCTAAATCAAATTTACATCTCAATTTTTCCAATGATATTCTTGACATCTTTCCTTTCCAAAGAAATTTCCTTATATATTTATTTAGTTCTTGAAAAAACTTCTGCGGTAATTGTATTGGTAAAGTTTGGAATATATATTGCAATCTATGGAATATATTCATTTTTACAGCATTAACTCTACCTATTAATGTTATTGGTAACATCATCCATTTATCAAGATCCTCTTTTATTTTTTTTTAATCATGGCAAATAATTTTGTTTATATAAATTTTTTACATCATTGTCAACTCTGATACCTAAATATTTTATCCCATTTATTGACCATCGAAATTGAGTTACTAATCGACATTGATTATAATTTCCTTTTGTAAGGGGTAAAATTTCACTTTTATTCCAATTTAATTTATACCCTGATACTTTCCCGTATTCTTCCAATTTAAAAGATAATCTTTGCAAAGATTGTAATAGGTTTGTAAAATAAATCAAAACATCATCAGCAAATAAATTAATTTTATATTCTTCTTGATTAACTCTAAAACCGCCAATATCTGAATCTGTTCTAATTAATTCAGCTAATGGTTCTTTTGCCAATACAAATAAAGCAGGTGATAACGGGCAGCCTTGTCCAGTTGACCTCGTTAAGCAAAATGGTGTTGAAATCTGAGCATTTGTAACTACTTCAGCTTGAGGATTAGTATTTAAGGTTTTAATCCATTGTATAAAAGATTTTCCTCGCTCATATTTTTCCAATACCTTAAACAAAAAAATCCCATTCCAATCTATCAAATGCTTTTTCTGCATCCAAAGCAAATGCCACACTCATTTCCTCTCTTTTTTGTGCCAGATGAATTATACTAAGTAACCAGGTTAGATTATCCATTGATTGTAATAAAATCTGTTTGATCCATATGCATTAATTTTGGTAAATATTTAGATATTCTATTAGATAAAATTTTTGCTATTATCTTATAATCTGTATTCAACAAAGAAATAGGCCTATATGATGTTGGTTTTAGAGGATCTCTTTTTTTGGCAATACAGTTATGATCGCTGTTAAAAAAGATTGTGGGAGTTTATGCATTCTTTCCACTTGGTATATTAATTCCATAGAGGGAGGAATTAATATATCTTTAATTTTTTTTATAAAATTCAGGAGGAAAACCATCTTCTTCTGGGGATTTGTTACTCTCAAGTGATCCTACAGCTTCTTCAACCTCTTTTAATGTAAAGGGCATATCTAATCCTTTCTGTTCTTCCAAATTAAATTTCGGAAGGGTTATTTGTGATAAAAATTTATCCATCTCAGTAATCTTATTTTGTGATTCTGATTGATATAGTTCAGTATATAAAAAAAAATAAAGTTTCATGAATTTCCAAAGGTTTATCAGCAACCTTATTTACACTTGTTCTAATTGCATTTATTGTTTTAAAAGCCTGTTCTGTTTTCAACTGCCAAGCAAGAATTTTATGTGATCTTTCACCTAATTCGTAATATTTCTGTTTAGTTCTCATAATTACTTTTTCTGTACGATATGTACGATATTATATTGTAGTTTTTTATTAACAAGTTGTCTTTGTTTTTGTTCTGTCATATATCTTTGAGATTCTTTTTCTAACTTTATATCTTTTCCCAATTTTCCTTCTTAATTTTAGATGTATAACTTATAATCTGACCCCTTAAATATGCTTTCATCGCTTCCTATAATACAATTTTACCCTCAACTGAATGTAAATTTGTATCCAAAAAAAATTGAATCTGTTTTTTCATAAAATCACAAAAATCTTGACGTTTTAATAAAATTGTATTAAATCTCCATCTAAGCTTTATGTCTATTTGAATAAAATGAATAATCTCTTTCTCTTGGATTAATTTTCCTCCATATATCAATCAGGTTTAAATCTTTCATTAATGATAAAGTTAGTTTTATTTCTTTTAATTTTGTAACAACTGTAGTTGACCTTTCCAAAACTGGATCTAAACAAAAATTAAAATCTCTGCCTATTAATATTTTATCATTTGCGTCAGCCAAGTTCAAAAAATCTTCTTGTATGAATTTTGCATCATTTTCATTTGGTGCATAAATGTTCATAAAATTTGCATAATTCTGAAAAAATTTGACAATGTATAATCTCGTATCTCCCCACAGAATCAATTATTACATTTTGTATTTTAATTGGTAAAGATTTATTAACCGAAATTGCAACTCCTCTCGATTTTGAATTAAATGAAGTTGCTATAACATTTCCAACCCAATCTCTATTTAATTTCTTATGCCTGTGAACTTACTGAACACATCCTTGCCAGAAAAAAAAACTTATCCCAATCCACTCTTCCTAGATCCTTTTTCATTTCCACAAAATTGGCCGTTCTCCAATTTTACCGGAACGTTAAGCTGCCAGTTCTGCCCCTCACTAATAGCAGTCATGTCGTTATCCCACGTGTCAACCCAAGCCCTAAACTCATCTGTTTTACCGACAATACTCCGTGCATTGAAATAGATGTTCCTGAGAATATGTATATCATCTGCTTTTTTTTTCATTTCCGTTTATACATGCAGTCCTCTCATGTTCCTTATCCTCCTGCGCCTCACTATCTGCTCTGACACTCTGGTTCCCCTCCCTCTGCAAATCTGGATTAAATTCTCCGGAGCAGCACTGGCAAATCTACCCGCAAGAATTTTATTCCTCCCCCCTCCCCCCCGCCCAGTTTAGGGGCAAACCGTCCCGTCGGAACAGGCCCCACCTTCGCCCGAACAAAGCCCAATTGTCCAGAAACATGAAGCCCTCCCTCCTGCACCATCTCCTTAGCCACGTATTTAGCTGCATTCTCCGCACATTTATATTTACAGGGACTTTACTCCTGACGCCGGTCCCGGGACCCGACCCGTTTACAGACCCGGAGCGGAACCGGAGCAGATTCTCAGCCACTGGTTCACATCCCAGGTCCGGAAGAAAGGATAAAGTTTCCCCGTGAATTGATTCCCTGTGAAGGTGTGGAGATGGGACTTGGTCTCCGCGTTGTAAAATGAAACTGTCCCGGACTCGTAACTGAGATAAACTCCCACCCTCCCGGGGATGGGACCGGCAGCGAGACGGGACCCGGGGGAGGGGCGACCGAACACGTCACAATCCCGATGTAACACGTCATCAACCCGCCCGATGACCCAGAATCCGGTCTCCGGACTCAGTCTGAACTCTTCCTTCCTCTCCACAGACTCTGCGGCGACTCCCAGACACCAGAACCGATTCCCCGTCACCTCCACCTCCCAGTAATGTCTCCCCGATGTGAATCCCTCCGATCCCAGCACACAAGCCCAGTTTGTGAATCTCTTCCCGGTGTCAGGGAGATTCCTCCGGGTCCCGGTCCGTCTCACACTCTTCCGATCCTCAGACACCTCGAGACACGGATTCGCCGTTTCCACATCCAGGGTGACAGAGACTGGGGGGAGAAGCAGAGAATTAGAGAGTCCCCGGGGATCGGGGGGAGACTCGGACAGCGCGGCCCCGGGGATCGGGGGAGACTCTGTCCTAAATGGACATCCCTATAGTCGGAGGCTGTGCTCACCGTTCTCGACCCACCCACATCCTCCCAACATCAACTCTCTCCAGACAGGTGTCAGAGAGATCTGGCGAGACCCTTCATCAGGACCTGTGCAGCTTGGATTACCAGCATCTGTAGATTTTCTTGTGTTTGATTTTTAAAGCAGGAGTTATTTTATCATGAGCTGATCCATTTTCCCATTCTCCCATTTAGTCCCACTCTCCCACCCTCTCACCATGACCTTTGATGCCCTGTCTACTCACATACCTATCAATCTCTGTCTTAAATACACACAATGACTTGGCTTCCACTGCCGCAAGAAATACACAGATTCACCACCCTCTGGCTAAAAAAATTTCTTTGCATCTCCGTTCTGAATGGGCGCCCTTCAATCCTTAAGTCATGCTCTCGTACTAGACTCCCCCACCATGGGAAACAACTTTGCCATATCCACTCTGTCCATGCCTTTTAACATCCGAAATGCTTCTGTGAGGTTCCCCCTCATTCTAAACTCCACGGAGTACAGTCCAAGAGCGGTCAAACATTCCTCACATGTTAACACTCTTATTCCAGGAATCATTCTCGTGAATCTTCTCTGAACCCTCTCCAATGTCAGAACATCCTTTCGTAAATAAGGAGCCCAAAACTGCACACAGTATTCCAAGTGAGGTCTTACCAGTTCCTTATAGTGCCTCAACATCACATCCCTGCTCTTATTTTCTATTCCTCCAGAAATGAATGCCAATATTGCATTCACCTTCTTCACCACCGACTCAACCTGGAGGTTAACCTTAAGTGCACGAGCACTTCCAAGTACAATTGCATCTCAGAATTTTGAATTCTCTCTCCATTTCAATAATAGTCAGCCCGTTTATTTCTTCTACCAACGTGCATGACCATACACTTTTAAACATTGTATTTCATTTGCCACTTCTTTGACCATTCTCCCAATCTATCCAAGTCTCTCTGCAGACTCTCTGTTTCCTCAGCACTACCGTCCCCTCCACCTATCTTTGTATCATCAGCAAACTTAGCCACAAAGCCATCTATTTCATAATCCAAATTGTTGATATACAATGTAAAAAGAAGTGGCCCCAACATGGACCCCTGTGGAACACCACTGGTAACTGGCAGACAACCAGAATGGGATCCTTTATTCCCATTCTCTGTTTCCTGCCAATCAGCCAACGCTCTATCCACTTATGTAAATTTCCCATAATTCCATGGGCTCTTATCTTGTTTAGCAACTTCATGTGTGGCACCTTGTCAAAAGCCTTCTGAAAATCCAAATACACAACATCCACTGCATCTCCCTTGTCTAGCCTACTTGTAATCTCCTCAAAAGATTTCAATGGGTTTGTCAGGCAGGATTTTCCTTTAAGGCAACCATGCTGAGTTTGGCCTATCTTGTCATATGCGTCCAGGTACTCCGTAACCTCATTCTTGACAATTGACTCCAGAAACTTTACAACCATTTCTCAATCTAACAGGTCTATAATTTACTTTTTGCTTCCTTGTCCCTTTCTTAAATACCAGAGTGGCATTTACAATCTTCCACTCCTCCGGAACCATGCCAGAATCTATTGACTTTTGAAAGATCATTGCTAATGCCTCCGCGATCTCCACAGCTACTTCCTTCAAAACACAAGTGTGCATTCCGTCTGGTCCTGGAGATTTATCTACCCTGAGACTATTCAGCTTCCTGAGTACTTTCTCTGTCGTAATTGTGACTGCGCACACTTCTCTTCCCTGACACCCTTGAGTGTCCGGTATACTGCTGATATCTTCCTCAGTGAGGACTGATGCAAATACTCGTTCAGTTCCTCAGCCATCTCCTTATCTCCCATTACAATTTCTCCAGCATCATTTTCTATCTGTCTAATATCCACTCTCACCCGTTTTTTATTCTTTATATACTTGACAAAGCTTTTAGTATCTTCTTTGATATAATTTGCAAGCTTCCTTTCATAGTTCATCTTTTCCCTCTTAATGGCCTTCTTAGTTTCCTTTTGTAAGCTTTTAAAAACTTCCCAATCCTCTGTCTTCCCACTAATTTTTGCTTCTTTGAATGCCCTCTCCTTTGCTTTTACTTTGGCTTTGACTTCTCTTTTTCCATTTGAAAAATTCTTCTTTTTTGGAATATATCTGTCTTGCACATTCCTCACTCCTCACATAACCTCCAGCCACTGCTGCTAGGCCGTCCTTCCCCCTAATGTCCCTTTCAAGTCAAATTTGGCCAGTTCCTCTCCCGTGCCACTGTAATTTCCTTTACTCTACTGCAATACCGACACATCAGATTTCGGCTTCTCTTTCTCAAATTTCACAGTGAACTCAATCATGTTACGATCACTGCCTCCTAATGGTTCCTTCACCTCAATCTCTCTAATCTCCTCTGGGTCATTACACAATATCCAATCCAGTATCTCTGATCCCCTAGTGGGCTCAACAACAAGCTGTTCTGAAAAGCCATCTCGTAGACATTCTACAAATTCTCTCTCTTGAGATCCAGTGTCGACCTGATTTTCCCAATCCACTCGCATGTTAAAATCCCCACAATTATCATAACACTGCCCTTCTGGCAAGCCTTTTCTATTTTCTGTTGTAATTTGTAATCCACATCACTGCAGCTGTTAGGAGGCCTGTAGATAACTGCCATCAGGGTCCTTTTACCCCGGGGATTTCTTAGCTCAACCCAGAAAGATTCTGCAATTCCGATCCTATGTCACCTCTTTCTAATGATTTAATATCATTTCATACCAATAAAGCCACGCCACCCCCTCTGCCTACCTGCCTATCCTTCCGATACACCGTGTCTCCTTGGACTTTCAGCTCTCAGAGACATGCATCCTTTAGCCACGTCTCAGTGATGGCCACAAAATTACACCTGCCAATCTGTAGCTGTACGACAAGATCATCCACCTTATGCCTTATGCTGTGTGTATTTAAGTATAACACCTTAAGTCCAGTATTTGGTAATTTTTGCTTTGATTGCACTGCAACTCATCCCAGTGGCTGCAAATTTGCCCCATCACCTGCCTGTCCTTCCTGACATCTTTACTGCTCACTATCTTAGATTTATTTCTGTTTTCCCTCTCCTCCACTCTAACATTCCGGTTTACCACCCCCCCGCCAAATTAGTTTAAACCCTCCCTAACAGCTCTATTAAACATTCCCGTGATGATATTGATCCCCTTCGGGTTCAGGTGTAACCCGTCCTTTTTGAATAAGTAGTACTTCCCCCGAAAGAGATCCCAATGATCCAAGAATCTGAAGCCCTGCCCCCTGCACCAGTCTCTCAGCCACACATTCATCAGCCTGATCCTACTATTCTTGCCCTCGCTAGCACGTGGCACAGGTAGCAATCCTGAGATTACTACCCTGGAGGTCCTGCTTCCCTGCTTCATTCCTAACTCCCGGAAATCTCTCTTCAGGACCTCCTCCCTTTTCCTCTCTATATCATTGGTACCAACATGTACCAAAACACCTGGCTGCTCGCTCTCTCCCTTCAGAATATTCTGGACCCGATCCGAGACATCCCATACCCTGGCACCTGGGAGGCAACACACCATGCGGGTATCTCTACCAGGCTCACAGAAACTCCTGCCTGTTCCACTGACTATGGAATCCCCTTTGACTACCGCATTCCTCTTCTCCCTCCTTCCTCCTGCACAACAGCGCCAGGCTCAGTGCCAGAGACCCGGCCACCGTGGCCGTCCCATGTCAGGTCATCCCCCTCAACAGCATCCGAAACGATATACTTGTTGCTGAGGGGGGCAGCCACAGGGGTGCTCTCCACTATCCGGGCATTTCCCTTCCCTCTCCTGACAGTCACCCAGTTTTCTGACCCCGGTAGCCGAGGGATGACTACCTCCCTGTAGCTCCTGTCCATCACCTCTTCATTTTCTCTAATAAGCAGTAGGTCATCAAGCTGCAGCTCCAGGTCCCTAACACGGTCTCCGAGGAGCTGAATCTCGGTTCACCTAGTGCAGATGTGGCTATCAGGGAGGCTGGAGGTCTCCCAGGATTCCCACATCTGACACCCTGAACAAAGCACTAACCCTGCAGACATGCTACCTAATTCTACAGGAATGAAACAAAGAAAGATAGGTCTACTCACCCACTTACTTCGCCAAATACACGAACTTTTTAAACTGTTAGCTAATGTGCCCTGCTGTTCCACCGTCCATCGGGCCGATTTGCCAAGGGGAGAAAAAGAGTCGGTGCCTCGCTCTCGCCTCTTCCCGTTACCGCCTAAGCCCGTTGAGCCAAAGCCCTACACTCTGCTGCCACCCACTCCGCTGCCCGCTGTATAGGGTGGTCATCTTTTTAAACTCTCCGCGCTGTCCTGCGCAGTCTCACCGTTCTTGTACGCAAAGTTTTAAAAAAATCTGCCTTCCTTCAGAATTTAGCTCCCACGCCGCCCTTCTTGTCCCAATCTAAAAAAACACCTTCAGTCGTGTATTCATCAGCCTATTCCACACTGTCCACATGAAATTCAGCAAGGCCTTTGATGTCGATGATAGACCACACTTGGAGCATTGTCTGCATTTCCGGTTCCCGAATATGGGGAGGATGTCATTACACTGGACAGGAGGCTTCAGGAGGATGTTACCAGGACTGGGGGCTTGGGTTAAAAGCAGAGAGCGGATAAACTTCAGCTATTCAGCTGTAGTGTAGGATGTTCCGGTATGACCCCCTATCAAGGTAAGTAAATCATAAGGAGCTTAAATAACGTTTCTTTTTCCAAGAAATGGGAGTACAGAACCAAAGGCCTCAGTTTGAAAGTGAGACGGGAATTTTTTCTGAGTGGTCTATCGGGTAACATTCTCATAGAGAGGGAGGTCGGTAAATGGAATTTGCCCTCAGACGCTGTATAAACAGGTAAAAATAAAATATTTTAAAATAAATTTGGGCAGGTACACAGATGGGAAATGGTTAGAGGGATGGGGGGGGGGGGTGGTGGCAAACACACACAAATGGGCCATGCTCAAGAAGACATCTTAGCCTTGCAAATTGATGAAGTGGGCCGTGAGTTCAACATCCAACAAACCCTCCGAGATCATCCTCCTGAGGAATCTCACCCCGGAGTCTGTTTGTGAAGTGTTGATGTGACGTCACGTCAGACGGCAGCTCAGTGCCACAGAACAGACAGACTGGGTAAGGACAGCAGATTTCAATCCTAAATGGGAATTTGTGCCTATTTCTGTGGCTGTGTGTCACACTCTGATAGTGTATCTGTGTGTGTGTGTGTGTGTGTGTGTGTGTGTGTGTGTGTGTGTGTGTGTGTGTGTGTTGATTGTGTGTGTGTGTGTGTGTTGATTGTCGTAAATATCCGAGTGGTGTGTATATACATTGAAGCAGATTGTGCACATTGAAGAATTTGTATGTTACAGTGTGTGATCACATGTCTGGTGTGTGTTGACAATGTGTCACACGTGATTGAGTTGTTTAAATGAGTAAATGACTGTCTCTGAAGAGACTGGTTTCCAGGTTACTGAGGGAAATAACAACGTACATTGCTGAGGCACTGAATACAGTCTACCAGTCCTTCCTGTGTATGTGTGTGAGGGAGCTTTGCCAGGGCGGTTATGCTGTGTGTGCTTCTCCAGAGATGAAATCTTGACCCATGTCAATGCTTGTTGTTGTGTCCGAGCTCATTCTCACAATGTTTCAATGTGGTGGTCTGATCACCATAAGACATAGGAGCAGAATTAGGCCATTTGCCCATCGAGTCTGCTCTGCCATTCAATCATGGCTGATCCTTATTTTTCCTCCTCAGCCCCACTCCGTGGTCTTCTCCCTGTAACCTTTGATGCTGTTCAATCTAGAACCTATCAAGCTGTGCCTTAAATACACACAACAAGTTACACAAATTCACCAGCTGCTGGCACAAATGTCTACACATCTGTTTTAGATAGACCCCCCCCCCCCCCCATCTTGAGGCTGTGCCCTCTTGTCCTAAACTCCACCACCATGGGAATCATCCCTTCCACATCTACTGTGTCTGGGACTTCCATCATTCGAAAGGTTTCAATGAGATCCCTCCCTCATCTTTCTAAATTCCAGCGAGTGCAGACACAGAGCCATCAAATGTTCCTCGTATGATAACCCTTTCATTCCTGGAATCATCCTTATGAAATGAACCTTCTGCAATACCAGCACACCTTTTCTTAGACGAGGAGCCCAAAACTGTTCACAATACTCAAGGTGAGGCTTCACCGGTGCCTTATAAAGCCTCAGCATCACATCCCTGCTCTTGAATTGAATGCTATTCTAAACCACAGATTAAAATCCAGGAGCAACAGGCTCCAGGGCAGCTTCTTCAACCAGGCTATCAGACTGATTAACTCATGTGGACACAACTGTATTCCAATGTAATAGTAACCAGCCTGTTGTGCATATTATTCATTATAAATTACTATAAATTGCACATTGCACATTTAGACGGAGATGTAACGTAAAGATTTTTAATCCTCATGTATCTGAATGATGTAAGTAATAAAGTCAATTCAATTCAAATCAATTTCATGATTATTTTTTTCATCCCAATTATTCTTTCAGTTCCTCTCTGTAGATATTTAAAAGCTTCACAATCCTCTGTCTTCCTACTAATTTTTGTTTCGTTGTATCCCCTCTCTTTTGCCTTGACATTAATTTGTCTTCCCTTGTCAGCCACGGTTTTACTATTTTGGCATTTGAGTATTTATTTATTTTTGGAATACATCTATCCTTCACCTTCCTCATTTTCCCAGAAACTGACACCATTTCTGCTCTGCTCTCATCACTGCCAGCATCTCCTTCCAATTTGCTTTGGCCAACTCCTCTCTCAGACCACTGTAATTTCTTTCATTTCTCTGAAATACTACAATGTCAGACTTCACCTCTTCCTCGTCAGATTTCAAGTTCGACTCAGTCATGTTGTGAGCACTGCCTCCTAAGGTTTATTTTAACTGCTCACCTCTGGTTCAGTACATAACACCCAATCCAGTAGAGCTGTTCCCCGAGTAGGCTCAACGACAAACTGCTCTAGAAAGCCATCACATTGCATTCAACAAACTCACTCTCTTGAGATCCTTTACCAACCTGATTTTCCCAATTGACCTGCATGTTGAAATCTCCCATGATTTTCACAACATTGTCCTTTTCATCAGCCTTTTCTATTTCCAGTTTTCTATTTCCAGCCTCAACCCACTGACTGTTGGGAGGCCTGTATATGACTGGTGTCAGTGACATTTTTACTTTTGCAGTTGCGTACCTCAACCCACAAGATAGAACATCTTCCAATCCTATGTCACATCTTGCTGCTGATTTACCAGCAGAGCCACACCACCCCATCACCCTTCCTTCCTTCCTCCGATACATTGTGTAATCTTTAACATTCAGCTCCCAACTACAACCATCTTTCAGCCACGTTTCAATGATGGCCACAACATCACACCTGACAATCTGTAATAGTGCAACAAGATCATCCACCTTATTTCTCATACTCCATGCATTGAGTTATAACACTTTGTGTACTGTATCTGCTACCCTTTTAAATTCTGCATCCTTAATGCACGGATACACACCTTGCTGTCTGCAATTTTCTCCTCTCATCTGTCCGCCCTATCTGACAGTCTGATTGCATGCTATCGTTGCATTTTACCATCAGTTCTATCGCTTCACTCCACTTCCAACCCCTCACCCCACCAAATTAGTTTAAACCCTCCCCAACAGCTCTATCAAACCTCCCTGTGAGAGTATTATTCTCCCTCGGGTTGAGGTGCGACCCATCCCTTTTGAGCAGATCATTCCTCCACCAGATGAGATCCCGATGATCCATGAACCTGAATCCCTGTCCCCTACACCAGCTTCTCAGCCATCGTTAATCTGCCAAATTATCCTGTTTCTACCCTCACCAGCATGTGGCACAGGCAGCAATACAGAAATTACATCCCTGAGGGTACTGCTTCTGAGTTTTCTACCAAGCTCTCCCAATTCTATTTTCAGGACCTCTTTGCTTTTACTTCCAATGTCAGTGTCGCAAATTTACCAAAATATCTGGCTCTTTTCCCTCCCTCTCTAAAATGCTGCGGAAACGATTCGAGGCATCCCTGACCCTGGCACCCAGGAGGCAACATACCATTCGCGTGTCCCGTTCACACCAATAGATTCTCCTGTCTGTTCCCCTGGCGATTCAGTCCCCGATCACGACCACTCCCCTCTTCTGCCTCTAACAACAGTGAGAGTTGCTGATCCGGAAAGGGGAAGACCTCTGTCAGTTCAGAGTCTGCACTCACAGGGCACATGAAGGACTTGTGTATTTTCCTGACAATCCCTGTCACCACACTGATACCTGCTATTATTCCCTACAATAGTATCGTCAGTATTAAATTCCCAGTTCCTCTGGTAGATCCTAACTCATGTCCTGGTGTGTTAGTGCATTTGACTGGGATTGGAACACAGTGGTTCATCTGCCAGTCCCATGTATTGGTTGCATTGTGACCCTGTGCTGGTGTGTCCAGGGGTCTGACATCACTAGCTGACCATGTGACAGTGATACCTCCCAGTCGGTGGGGTTGATGTGAAATAAACTTCAGTTCCCCTTCAGCCTAGTATTACAAACAATCTTTGCCTCAAATTGGAACTACTTTGAGCTTCATAAACAAGGAGAAATGAATCTTTGTAAGTTTTACCTCGATTAATAGTATCAAGCGTTTCTCTCAGCACTGTGTTCAACAAATAGGGGTGATCGAATTTTTCAACCGGCAGGGTCTCATCTGTCACTGACAATTCCTGGACATCGTCATTAATCCTGTAAATATTAAACTGCTGGTTATAAATTGCTATTCTAAATCCATTAAGGGTTTCATTAAAGAGCCTGTCCTACCTTCTGTTCCGACGAACTTCCTCCTGAAATAAATAAAACACAAATCGGATTAGACTTGGACTTACTGTCCACATCCAGAACTTCATCCAAATCATTACAAAGTGTTGAAAATTCCCACTCCCACAGTCACTCACACACACGGACAATACAGAACCCCAGGGTAATTTACAGGGAAAGTTTCTGAATGTCAGACCATTACTGAGAGGATGAAAATTACAGGGAAGACAGGACAGGCTGTGGATTTTCATCTGGATATGACGTCAGTGTGATAGGATGGAGGAATTTATGATCAGTGATGTATGTGATTGTGTGCGGGTGGAGGAAGTACCTCTATTTATGGGGAGACTTCTGCAATGATGTAGTTCCAGATGGATTTTAACAAATTCCGCAAGAAATTTAGTGAGGAGGATGTGGATCTCAGTGCCACCGGAGTGGTTGAAATGGAACAGCAGAGACTGAATGTAATGGGGAGGCTGGATAAGCACGTGAGGGACCAGAGATTTCGGGGCACTGTTGCTGGTTGTGGTGAGTAGGTGGCAGGAGGATTGTGAAGCAGGGAAATTGAGAGGTGGAAATGGGCCGAATGGCCTGGTTATGTATTGAATCATTGAACGTTCATTTGAATGTTATCTGTAAAAGTAAAGGGACAGAAATAGTTTCCTTAATCTGGCGGAAACCGGATATAGAAGATAAGTCTGATGTGTGGGTCAAATTCTTTGTTCTCACTGAATGACAAAAAGACCCTCACACCCACCGCACCAGACACACTCACAGTCTGTGACTGGAACTGGTAGTTAATGAGAGTTTTAGAGGATATTTAATGCAGAATTAAGGACGCAGTCAGCAGCTCTGTGTTATGATCAGAGTAAATAGTTTTAGAGAAATTTGCATTCTGTCCTGGGATGTACAGAAGTTGTGGAAGTCCAGTTTTGGGGCAACAACAACCCTGAATAGAAGCATCAATTCTCTGGTGAGAAACAGTTTACTGCCATTTGTAAATACTGTGTGTATGAGCAATGCATCTGTTTTCTGTCTGCATTGTATTCTGCGGTACGTGTTGATTATGATAACCAGTCACGTGAGTGGAGACGTGGTAAAAGCAAAGGGAATAAGTTACGTATTCAAACTTTGTTCTGCACAGTTTTGAGCTGAGGACGGGTGGATGTCATTCTGTATTTGACTGGTGTGTTGCAGCTTACTTTATAATGAATTAGCCTGAAGTTTCATCGCTTCAAGATTGTATTTTGCTAATGAAGGACTGAAAGCGTATCTTGGACATTTTGAAATGTCATTATTGGAGTGATGGGAGGGCGCGTCATGCAGGCATAACAACTTGTGTAAGGTCGCCAGCAGCGGCAATTGATTTGTTAGAATTGGCCGCTGTACTGTGTTTATTTTAAATATACCACTGTTCATTTAGTGCCCTTTGACAGAAACAAATTGAAATAGAATCCCTCACCTTGAGAAATATCACACTGTCTTTTTGATCCATCTGTTCCATTAACTTTGAGATTTCCTCCTTAATAAGTCTTATATTCTCTTGAATCTCCCAAAGATTTTTCTTCATTGGGTTGAGAATCCTCTTCTCCTCCTCCCTGAGATCCCTGAGTAAGCTCTGCTCTTTCTCAGTGATAATCTGGCGCAGTTCAGCAAACTGGGATGTGACGTGGGACTGAACGCTGTGTGACTGTTCCTGTTGAATGAAAGGTGAAGATTAATATACTGCATTGCTGTGCTCAGTTTCCTTTTGTCATTAAGTACTGTCTATTAGAGTCCATGCTACTTCTGAGTGCATTCCCGTCAACACCATTCACTCAGGTTTTTCTGTAACCTATTCTCACTTATTGACGCATAAACTCCCATCTGATTCACGCACACACTCCCCACCTTCATAGGATTAATTATAATTAGCCATTCATCCATGATGTCCTTGGAATGTGTCGGAGTCTCTCTTGGTCAAATGGAGAGCATGCAAACTCCACACAGACAGCCGCAGAGATCAGGATCGAACCCAGGTCTCCAGAGCTGTGATACTCGGCTATTCTGCATTGAATGGAGCAAAACTGGACAGTATTATCAGAAATTCCGCTCAGGAAGCCTCACCCGAACTCCGGAAATCTTCTCTTTCTGTTGCTGCTCCTTTTCCTGGAAGTCTGATTTCTTTTTTGTGAGAGAGTCTAAGGAAGATTTTAGCTGTTCCTGGAAGTCAGAGAGTGAAGGAAATATAAACAAAGATGCATCGAAAGAAACACATTATCAAACCCGATTATCGCACAAAATGCCGGAGGAACTCAGTGAGTCAGGCAGCATCCATTCAGGTGAAATAAACAGTCGGTGTTCCGGGATGAGACCCTTCATTAGGACTGGGAAGGAATGGGACAGAAGCCAGAATAAGAAGGTTGGCTATGAGAACCAGCTGACAGGTGACGGTTGAGACAACGAGAGGGGGGACGTGGGGGAGGGTGATGAAGTGAGAAGCTGAGAGGGGACAGGTAGAAGAGGTAAAGAGCTGGAGAAGAAGGAAACTAATACGAGAGGACAATCGACCATGGAAGAAACGGGAGGAACTGGGCTGTTTGCGGTCCTGAATGGTGACGAGGGAGGAGGTTAGGAGTCAGGTGTAGCACTTGTCCCGCTTGCAGGTGTCAGTGCCAGGAGGGAGATCAGTGTGGATGAGCGAGTGGATCAGGGCGATACAGTACGTAGAGCTGTGGAGGTGGGCGGTGGGACGGATGGGTGCTGGAATCCCGTTAGAGATGGCGGAAGTTGCAGAAAGTGATGTGTTAGTTATCGAGGCTCGTGTGATGATATATAGGACAAAGGCAGTATTTTAAGTATTGAACTAACGTTACCTTGTAGATTTTAACAGCTTCTGTAATCGGCAAGAAGCGGTGCTCTCTGTGTTCCTGCGCATCTCTACAGATCAGACAGATCAGTGTCTTGTCCGTTTCACAAAACAGCTTCAGTTCTTCCTCATGTTCCTCGCAGTGACGTTTACCTTCCTTCTCTTTCGGATTCAGGTTTAGATTTCGAGCTTTTTCAGCCAGATTTTCTAAGGCCCGATTCACCTTGAGGGTGCGGTCAGCAAACACCTCTCTACAGTCCGGGCAGGAGTTTCTCTCCTCCCTTTCCCAACACCGTGTGATACAAGAGCGACAGAAGTTGTGTCCACACTCCAGTATAACCGGATCGGTGAAGAAATCCAGACAGACGGGACAAATTACCTCCTCGGTCCAACTCTCGGTCTCTCCTTTCGAAGCCATGTTAACTCCGGCACTTCCTGATTCAGAATACTTTCAAATCGCCTCCTCTGTTAAACTCTCGACCGGTCCTTTCGAAGCCATGTTAACTCCCAGCACTTCCTGATTCAGAATACTTTCACTTCCGGGAGCTGCAGATCCCCTGCAGTACCGCGATTGTCCACTACGCGCGCTGCAGACTCGGGGAATGACCCCTGCAGTACCGCGATTGTCCACTACGCGCGCTGTAGACCCGGGGAATGACCCCTGCAGTACCGCGATTGTCCACTACGCGCGCTGCAGTCTCAGGGAATGAACATTCTGCTGCTGTATATGTTCATGGCTATTTGAATGTTAGTGTGGGATCAAAAATAAATTAAACAGAGAAAAGGTAAGGAAACGCCTAATGGACTGTCTAAGCCCGGCGACAAGCGTAGGTGAGTTGGCCATATGCCCAGCAACCCCGTCTCGTAAACACCTACAGCGACAAAAAACGTCAGCTGAATGTCCAAAGGCCCCATCGCTCCGATCGGAAGGACTTTTCCGGATCGAGATCCTTCATCTGAACTGTCTCAACCCGAAATGTCGATTGTCCATTTCCCTCCACAGATGCTGCCCGACCCGCTGAGCTCCTCCAGCAGCTCGTTTTTTTGTATCTTTCTCCAGGTCTAAGAGAGTCAGAGTGGAGTGTAAAACGGTGAATAAGTAAACAGTGAATACATGCCATTAAACTGGGGATGTGGAGAAAATATTGTGCTGTGAGGAGAGAGATTCAGTGGTGATGACCGACCTGTGGTTGCAGGAAAAAGCACAGGACTGGACATTTTACGTCACAGGGTGGAAAATGTTAATTTTTCGGCAAGGTCCTGATTTCAACAGCCCTTCGTGAGAAAACCTTAATGACTTGACCCATGTCTGTCCCGTTTCCAATAGAAGGCCTGGTCTCCTTCACTCTGAATACAGATCAGATGTTGATACTTTTTTTTGCATCAAAATAAGATTTAAATAAAATATTCAGAATGATAAAACGTGCCAATACCTTTACCCAATGAATTTAGCTTCGTTGTCTATGGGGTATTCTGTTGTCTGTTGTCGCTCATGTGCCCCCTGGGGTGGTGTACAATAATTGAGAGGCTTCCTCAGCCAACACGGCCTCTCCCAGTCGAGCAGTAGAGGGACACGATAGTTCCACTGGTGTCCCTGTAGTCTGGAATGTGCCGGTCTGCAGCATTCCTGTACGACAGAGGTTCCCAAACATTTTTATGCCAAAGACCAATACCAGAAACCCTGGACCCCAGGTTGGTAACACCTGCTCTCCGGACCTCTCGATGTGATGGCAGGCCAACAAGTTTCGGGGGTCTTTCCCCGAGTTGATGATCTTCCAGCAGCACTCGCTGTCCGTTTTCTTGCGCGTCCTGGGAACAGCCCGAGGATCAGTGAGCCTTCTGTCACGCAGCTGCTGTGACAAAGGCCCATGAATCTTTCGCCAGCCCACAGTCCGCAAAGAGGTGAGTGACCGTCTCGTCTCCACTGCAGTAATCTCGGGGCAGCGTGCTGTGGGAGTGATCTCCGGGCATGCAGTGAGGACCAGACTGGGAGGGGCCCTCTCGCCGGCAGTTGGTAAGACCTGGTGATGAGGCATTCTGCCATATGGTCTGGACTGTCTGCTCCGGGAACCACTCCACTGTGTCCATCCAGTCCTTCTCCTGCAGTAACTGCAGTACATTCCGTGCTGACCACTGTCTGGTGTTCTTGTGGTCAAAGCTGCTGGTCTGAAAGAACTGTCACCAGTTTCATGAACACAAGGTTCACATGGAGAAGCTTCCTGATTGAGACAGACACAGTGTCACAGTGTATTTACAGGGTAGGGGCAGGAATGATGTTTCCCCTGGTTGGGCAGTGGAACCAGGGATCACAGACTCAAAATCTGAGGTCACCTCAGCAGGACTGAGATGAGGAGAAATTTCCCCAACACAGTGTGTGAATATTTGGAATTTTCTCCACAAGACTTCTAAATTAAACGGACATATTTAGGGGCTCGGCGATGTTGGGAACGTTGCAGGAAAGTGGCGCTGGGGTCAAAGATCAGCCATGTTCTGAGTGAGGGGAAGAATAGTGCAATGGGCCGAATGGCCACGCCTTCTCCTGTTTCTTATTTTCTAAATCACGAGTTTACCTTTCCCCTTGGTCTTCAGTCTGTCGGATTGCACAGGGGGACGGTGAGAGCTACGGAGATCCATCAGCAGCCGATGCGGTTATTTCATACTCTTGTTATTTATCGCTGTTTCTCTGTATTTGGTTCCCTTCAGCACTCTGGCTGATCTTTCACTGCCTGCTTCTGTTATGGTTACTATTCTATATTTTTTCCAAGTATGTCCGCAGGAAAATGTTTCTCGGGATTGTATGTGGTGACTTATCTGGACTCTGATAATAAAATTTATTTTGAAATTTGAGTTTCGGGGATTTTCCTTTAATTCTGTGAACAAACTGTGACTGGCATCTCCAGCTCCCAGTAGCAGCCCATTCTCACACACACAGCCAATCAGCGATCACCGCTGGGAGAGGGATACCCTCATTGGCTGAGGGGTGTCAGTGGGCGGGACGCTGTTTGGACCGGGACCGAGTGGGCCGGACACCGGGAGCTGCGCCTCGGGTTTCGGCTGCACCACCGGCGGGTCGTGAATCCTTTCGAAGGCAGAGCTGAAGCGACCGGCGGAGATTCCGTGAGATGTTTCAGCTACACGGAAGCGCCCGGCCTTTCCCCGCCGAGGATCGGGGCCTGTTGTCTGGAGTTGTCTCCCAGCCCCGTCCCTTCCTGCTGGGAGACGGGAGCTGCCCCGCAGCGGCTGCCGGTGGATCTCCGGAGCTCTCACCGCTCCCCTGTGCAATCCGAACGGCTGAAAGCCAAGGGAGAACAAGGCGCAAAGGTAAACTCGTGCTTTAGAAAATAACCAACAGGAGCATGTCCGGCCATTCGGCCCGTTGCGCCTATTCCACCCTTTCCTCAGAGTAGTCCTTTTTAAATCTTTTTATTGAGTTTAAACAAACATAAATGAAACACGAATACAAAGAGCTTGAGAGTACATAATTAATAGGTTAAGGTATAAATACAAATAGATGATAATAACCTCCCAAACTCATAGGTGTTACAAAAAATGGAGAAAATAAATGAAACAAATCCTAACCGACATGGGCCATTGCATTATATCAATTATACACAGTAACGTCAATAACTCCGCACCTCCAACCAAATAATTAAGGATATTAAAAGTAAAGTTTTGGAAAAGTAAATTTAGCTCATATGAAAATGTTGAATAAATGGTCTCCAAATTTCTTGAAAATTAACTGAAGGGTCAAAGACAACACTTCGAATTTTTTTCTAAACTCAAACAAGAAATAGTTTGAGAAAACCACTGAAATATAGTTGGAGGATTAATTTCTTTCCAGTTAAATAGGATAGATCATCTAGCCATTAATGTAAAAAAATGCAATCATCCGCCGGGCTGAGGGGGGAATAAATGACTATTATCCACCATTGGTAAACTGAAAGTTGCAGAAATAGGATGCGGTTGCAATTTGATATTCAGAACTGTTGAAATAATACCAAAAACATCTTTCCAATAATTTTCCAAACAGGGGCAAGACCAGAACATGTGGGTCAATGAAGCAACTTCAGAATGACATCTGTCACAGGCTGGATTAACATAAGAATAAAATCGAGCGAGTTTATCCTTGGACATGTGAGCCCTATGAACATCCTTAAATGGTATTAGGCATGTTTAGCACAAATAGAAGAAAAATTGATTAATTGTAAAATGTTCTCCCACTGCCCTGTGAGTATAAGAAAATGAAGTTCTTTTTCCCATTCCTTCTTAATTTTTTCTCATAGTCCTGGCTGTATTTTCATGATCGTATTATAAATGATGGCTACTAAACCCTTCTGGCAAGGATTCAGAGCCAGATTTTTTTCTGAAATGTCCATTGGACATAATTTCAGAAAAGACTAACATTCAAGAAATTTCTAACTTGCAAGTATCTAAAAAAAAAAAAGAGTTTTAGGCTGGATAGCTGTTCAAAGGACATAAAACTGTTATCTAAAAATAGATCACGAAAACATGTTATACCTTTTGTTTTCCATAACACAAAGGCTGGGTCCATAAAAGAGGGCTGGAAAAAAAAGTTAGATATCAGAGAGCTTGATAAGATAAACTTATTCAAGCCGAAGAATTTACAAAATTGAAACCATATTCTTAATGTATGTTTAACTATAGGATTAGTTATTTGTTTATTTTGTTTAGATAAAGCAAAAGGAGGCAAAGATCCTAAAATAGAAAACAATGAGAAGCCTTGTACAGATTTACACTCCAAATTTACCCATTGTGGGTAAGGTACTACGACCAATTCTCATGTCCAAAATATTAACTATCAGATGGTAACTGCCCAGTAGTAAAATCTTAGGTTTGGCAAAGCAAAACCACCTTCCTACTTAGGCTTCTGTAAATATTTCTTACTTAATGTAGGATTTTTATTCTGCCACATGTACTAAGATATTTTGCAATCAATAATATCAAAAAAAGCTTTAGGAATAAAAATTGGTAATGCTTCGATTAAATATAAAAAATTGGGTAATACTATCATCTTGTTAGTATTAATTCGACCAACCAATGACAGAGATAATGGGGACCACCTGGTAACAATTTGCTTGATTTGTTCAATTAAAGGTAAAAAATTAACTTTAAATAAACCCTTATGTTTCTTGGTAATTTTAATACCCAAATAAGTAAAATGATCTGTCACAACTTTAAATGGTAAGTGTTTATAAATTGGAACTAGCATATTTAATGGAAATAATTCACTCTTATTAAAATTCATTTTGTAGCCAGAAAAGCTACTAAACTGAGCAAGCAAGGATGAAACAGCAGGAATAGATCTCTCGGGGTCAGATATGTATAGTAGCAAATCATCAGCATATAATGATAACTTATAAGTCCCTTACCCACGGGTAATACCAAAAATATTAGGTGATTCATAAATGGCAACGGCTAAAGTTTCCAAAGCAATGTCAAATAATAGAGGACTTAAAGGGCAGCCTTGCCTCTTACCAGGGGACAACTGATAAAAAGATCTTTGATTACTGGTAAGAACCGAAGCCAAAGGTTTATAATACATTAATATAATCAATGATATAAATTTCAAGCTGAAATTAAAATTCTGCAACGTATTAAATAAATATAATGATTCAACTCTATCGAACGCTTTTTCAGCATCTACGGAAATGACATTCTGGTATTTTAGATGAAGTATAGATTATATTAATTTATTTTCTAATGTTAAAAGATGAATAACAGGTTTTAATAAATCCGGTCTGATCTTCAGAGATAATTTGAGGGAATACATTTTCTCATGCAGTGGCCAAAATTTTGGAAAAAATCGTAGAATCCGTATTCAGCAAGGATATTGGCCGATAGGATGCACATTCAGTGGGGTCTTCAACTTTTTTTAAGAATTGGAGAAATGGAGGCATCATAAAAAGATTGTGGTTATTTACTTACAGTTAACGCATCTTTAACAATTTTACAAAGCCAAGGAGTGAGTGTAGAAGAAAAGGATTTAAAAAATTCAGCAGTATAACAGTCCGGACCAGTGGCTTTAACTGAATTCATTGAAAAAGGGAGTGGGTTCCCTTTTCCAGACCCTGCCCGGGGACTTGTGCCACTCCTCAGGGTTATATATGGAACCTCTCGGGCAGGGACAGGGAGTGGGTTCCCCTTTCTAGACCCTACCCAGGGACTCGTGCCTCTCCTCAGGGTTATATATGGAAGCTCTTGGGCAGAGACAGGGAGTGGGTTCCCCTTTCCCAGGCAGATGCCTGAAGGTGACCGGGAGCCACCAGAGGGGCTGATGTAATACAAGCCATGTCATGGTGGGTCGCTGAGGTAAGGGAACCCATTTGAATGACAGCCCGACTGCATGCAGATTTTGAGAATTTATCCGATAGCTACAGAAAAAAGGAGAATCCCTTGCGTACTTTATAGCTCGTTTTAAGGATATGTGAGAGTCCAATGCCGGCAAACCCCTGGACAGATCAATGTGTCCAGCTGGCAGTGCAGACTTTTCTACACTGTCTCAGGCCCAAGCCTGCCCACTCCTTTAAATTAACTAATCTCAATTCCCTGTGTCAGACCTGGCACCGGGTGACATAAATTCTGATGAATAGGGAGTGCATTTGACTCTTTAAAGGGACTGGGGAAAAGCGAGAGTGTGCACAGAGAACCGGTAGTGAGGAGATGGAGTTCGGGTACCGGCGAAGAACCCAGAACGGGTGTCAGGATCGTGCGGACGGTGCAGATGAAGAGGACACTTGGCTAAGGACAGAAAAGGGGTTTGTAGAAAGAGGGGACATTGGGCCAGAGATTGTCGCACTGCATTCACAGACAAGAATAATAAGCGGCAGGAAGAGAGCCTGGATGACAGTGATACTCGACAGAGTACCACATTTACTCTTCACAATCCCTTTGGTCCCGGATAGGACAGGCCAGAGGGGACGGTTCACAGTGATACTCGACATAGTACCACATTTACTCTCCACAATCCCTTAGGTCCCGGTTAGGGCAGGCCAGAGGGGACGGATCACAGTGATACTCGACATAGTACCACATTTACTCTCCACAATCCCTTTGGTCCCTGATAGGGCAGGCCAGAGGGGACGGATCACAGTGATACTCGACAGAGTACCACATTTACTCTCCACAATCCCTTTGTTCCCGGATGGGGCAGATCGGAGTGGATGGATCACAGTGATACTCGACAGAGTACCACATTTACTCTCCACAATCCCTTTGGTCCCGGATAGGACAGGCCAGAGGGGACGGTGATACAGGCGGTTGTGATCAGGCTCACCACACAGGCAGGCTCTTTTCTCACTGCTGCAATCAGGTAGAAGGTACAAGAGCCTCAGGACTTGCCCCACCAGGGTCAGGGACAGTTACTACCCCTCAACCATCGGGCTGTGGAACAACACAGGACAACTGCACTCACTGGTCCATAGAGAGGCTCCCACAACAAATCATCATACTGAGACTGTATCAAAATGAGTGAAATTGGAGGTGGTTTGACTGAGACAGATCACATTCCTGTCTCAGAATTAGAGAAATAGAATCTCACAGGATATTTACAGCAGAAGAGCTGGAATGAAGTTTCCCATAAGGTGTGGAACCAGCGCTCAGATTCTGTGACCCCGGTTCCTCAACACAGCCAAAGGAAACATCATTCCTGCATTTGTGACACCCTGTTTGCTCCGTGGCCCCCGGTATGAAGCTCAAACTGTTGCAACACCTGCCCTTTAAATTCATGGCTGAGGCTGTGTTGTGTCTGCTCACTGTTTGAGTTCGATATTAAATGAAGAACATTGAATGGGAAGGAAGGTTTGAAGACAAGAATAAAGATCTCCTCTGAAGGTATACGGGGACCTGGTGAGAGAGTCAATACACTGTGAGACTGTGTCTGTCTCAGTCAGACAGCCTTTTATTTCTCCAATATTGAGAGAGACCCGGTCAGTATAATCTCTCCGAGGACACTACCTCACCTCCTAAATCAATCTGGGAAATCTCTTCATTCCCTTCATCCCACAGGCTGACTCGGGGAGGGAGACCAGACCTGTGCACAGTGTTCCATGTACGCTCTCACCAGGACAACATATACCTTCAGAGGAGATCTTTATTCTTGTATTCAAACCTTCCTTCCCATTCAATGCTCTTCATTTAATATCGAACTCAAACAGTGAACAGACACAACACAGCCTCAGCCATGAATTTAAAGGGCAGGTGTTGCAACAGTTTGAGCTTCATACCGGGGGCCACGGAGCAAACAGGGTGTCACAAAGGGAGGAATGTGGGAATGTTGTATGTCTGAGACCAGCTGTGTGTGTTTGTGTATCAGAATCAGGTTTAATATCAGCGGCGTATGTGGTGAAATTTGACAGCAGCAGATTGCATTATTTATTAATAAAACCTACAGATTACAATAAGTATGTATAAAATTATATTTAAAGTGTAGTGCAAAAAGCGAGGGAAAATCCTGAGGAAGTGTTTATCAGCTCATTGTCCATTCAGAAATCTGACAGTGGGGAAGAAGCTGTTCCTCAACCGGGGAGTGTGTCTTCAGGGTCCTGTACATACTCCTTGATAGTAGAAATGAGAAGAGGTCATGTCCTGGGTGATTGGGGTCCTTAATGATGGATCACCTTTTTGTGGCATCATCTTTTGAATGTGTCCTGGATGCTGTGGTGCCCATGAAGGAGCTGGCTGAGTTTACAACTTTCTGCAGCATTTTCCGATCCTGTGCAGTGGCCTCTCCACACCAGGCAGTGATGCAACCAGTTAGAATGCTCTCCACAGCACATCTGTAGAAATTTGCAAGTGTCTTTAGTGACAGACTGATTCCCCTCAATCTCCGAATGAAATATAGCCGATGTTGTGCCTTCATTGTAACTGCATCAATATGTTGGGCCCAGGATAGTTCCTCAGAGATGTTGACAGGCAGGAAATGGAAACTGCTCACCCTTTTCACTTCTGATCCCACGATGGGGACTGGTGTGTGTTCCCTCGACTTCCCCTTCCTGAATCCACAATCAATTCCTTTGTCTTCATGATGCTAAGTGCAAGGTTGTTGCTGTGACACCACTCAACTTGCTGATCTATCTCACTCCTGTACTCCTCCTCGTCACCGTCTGAAATTCCAGCAACAATAGTTGTGTCATCAGCAAGTTTGTAGATGAGCCTAGACACACAGACGTGGTGTAGAGAGAGTAGAGCAGTGGGCTGAGCACACATCATTGAGGTGTGCCCGTGTTGATTGTCAGCAAGGAGGAGATGTTATTTCTGATTCACACAGTCTGGGGTCTCAATAGACAATAGACAATAGGTGCAGAAGTAGACCATTCGGCCCCTCGAGTCTGCACCGCCATTCTGAGATCATGGCTGATCATTCACTATCAATACCCAGTCCCTGCCTTGTCCCCATATCCCTTGATTCCCCTATCCATCAGATATCTATCTAGCTCCTTCTTGAAAGCATCCAGAGAATTGGCCTCCACTGTCTTCCGAGGCAGTGCATTCCACACCTCCACAACTCTCTGGGAGAAGAAGCTCTTCCTCAACTCTGTTTTAAATAACTGACCTCTTATTCTCAATCCATGCCCTCTGGTACTGTACTCTCCCAACATCTGGAACATATTTCCTGCCTCAATCCTATCAAATCCTTTAATTATCTTATACGTTTCAATCAGATCCCCTCTCATTCTCCTCAATTCCAGCGTGTACAAGCCCGATCTCTCCAATCTCTCTGCGTAAGACAGCCCTGCCATCCCAGGAATCAACCTAGTGAATCAAGGCTGCACTTCCTGAATTGCCAAAATGTCCTTCCTTAAACCTGGAGACCAAAACTGTACACAATATTCCAGGTGTGATCTCACCAGGGCCCTGTACAAATGCAAAAGGACATCTTTGCTCTTGTACTAAATTCCCCTTGTAATAAAGGCCAACATTCCATTTGCCCTCTTCACTGCCTGTTGCACTTGCTCATTCACCTTCATTGACTGATGAACTAGGACTCCTAGGTCTCTTTGCATTTCTCCCTTACCTAACTCTACACCGTTCAGACAATGCTCTGCCCTCTTGTTCCTGCTTCCAAAGTGGATAACTTCACATTTATTCACATTGAATGACATCTGCCAAGTATCTGCCCACTCACCGAGCCTATCCAAGTCTCCCTGTATTCTCCTAACGTCCTCTTCTCATGTCACACTGCCACCCAGTTTAGTATCATCAGCAAACTTGCTGATATAGTTTTCAACGCCCTCATCTAAATCGTTGACATAAATCGTAAAGAGCTGTGTTCCCAATACAGAGCCCTGTGGTACCCCACTAGTCACCTCCAGCCAGTCCGACAAACACCCATTCACTGCTACGCTTTGCTTTCTATCTGCCAACCAGTTTTCTATCCATGTTGAAACCCTGCCCCCAATGCCATGAGCTCTGATTTTACTCACCAATCTCCGATGTGGCACCTTATCGAATGCCTTCTGAAAATCTAGGTACACAACATCCACTGGCTTACCCTCGTCTAACATCCCTGTTACACCCTCAAAAAACTCCAACAGATTAGTCAAGCATGATTTGCCCTTGGTAAATCCATGCTGGCTCGGCCTAATCCTATTACTGCCATCAAGATGTGCCACTATTTTGTCCTTAATAATGGACTCAAGCATCTTCCCCACGACTGACGTTAGGCTAACAGGGCGATAGTTCTCCGTTTTCTCCTTCCCTCCCTTCTTGAAAAGTGGGGTAACATTAACACTCTCCAATCTTCAGGAACTGATCCTGAATCTAAGGAACATTGGAAAATGATTACCAATGCATCCGCATTTTCCTGAGCCACCTCTTTTAGAGCCCTCGGATGCAGACCATCTGGACCAGGGGATTTATTAGCCTTCAGTCCTACCAGTCTACTCATCACAGTTCCTTTCCTAATGTCAATCTATCTCAATTCCTCTGATAACTTATGACCCTGGCCCATCCATACAACTGGGAGATTGCTTGTGTCCTCCCTGGTGAAGACAGATCTAAAGTACGCATTAAATTCTGTTGCCATTTCCCTGTTTCCCATAACAATTTCTCCCAATTCATTCTTCAAGGGGCCAACATTGTTCTTAACTATCTTCTTTCTCTTCACATAGCTAAAAAAGCTTTTGCTATCCCCTTTTATATTCCTGGCTAGACTGAGCTCATACCTTATTTTTTTCTCTCCATATTGCTTTTTTAGTTAAGATCTGCTGTTCCTTAAAACTTTCCCAATCATCTGTATTCTCACTCATTTCGCCCTGTCATACTTCTTTTTCTTTAATGCTATACAATCTCTGACTTCCACCTCTTTGAATCCTTCCTTCTCATTGGAATGAACTGCTTTTGCATCTTTTGTATTATCCCCAAGAATATCTGCCACTGCTGATCCACTGTCTTTCCTGCCAGGGCATCCGCCCATTTAATTTTGGCCAGCTCTTCCCTCATGGCTCCGTAGTCTCCTTTATTTATTTGCAACACTGACACCTCTGATCTGCCCTTATCCCTCTCAAATTGTAGATAAAAACTTATCATGTTATGATCACTACTTCCTAATGGCTCCTTTACTTCAAGATCACTTATCAATTCCTGTTCATTACACATCACCAAGTCCAAAATAGCCTCGTTCCTGGTTGGCTCAAGCACAAGCTGTTCCAAAAATACATCCCTTAGACACTCCACAAACTCCACACAGTGCTCCTGGTGAGGATCCAGTGGCAGAAGGAGGTACAGAGGCCCAAGTTTTGGAGCTTGTTGATTACAATTGAGGGTCTGACTGTGTTGAATGCTGATCTGTAATCATCAGCCTATCTTGTGTATTGCTATTGTCCGGGTGATCTGATGCTGATTGTGAGCCAGTGAGAATTGTTGACCGATTGTAGCGATTGGCAAATTGCAGTGGATCCCTGCACACAGACAGGAGTTGATTGACCATGACCAACCCCTCAAAGCACTTCATTACAGTAGTGAGCGTCACTGGGCGATGGTTGTTGAGGCAGGTCACCCTGGTATTTTTGGGCACTGGTATAATTGTTGACGTTCTGAAACGCGCGTGTGTGTGTATGTCTACGTGTGTTTGCATGCTTGAGTAGAGAGACAGAGTACTTGAGGCTTTCCAGTTCGATGCAGGAATATTTCCAGTAATTGGTGTGCCTCGAAAGACGGGTCACAGTGTTGGGCCGACTACTCAGATCAGAACAAAATCATTTACCCAGCAGACTGAGCTCACAACCCGCTCTTGTGTTTCAGAGTTATTTACAAATTGAAATGTACAATTTAAAATGTGCAAAGTAAATTTATTATCAAAGTATAGGCACATCACCATGTATAATCCTGGGATTTGATTATGTTGTAAATTCAGTAAACTCAGGAACCATTATAAAATTAATGAAAGATCGCCCCCAACAGGACAAACAAAATAACCATGTGCAGAAGACAACAAAATTCAAATACAAAAGAAATAAAACCAAAAAATAACCCAGAAATAAACATCAAGAACATGAGAAGAAGAGCTGTTGATTGTGTCCATTCGTTGTGGGAATAGCAAAGTTTAGGGATCTGGTCTCAATTTAGAAATTTTTTTGGTTTAGCGAATTTTTCATTATCATCTCCCAATCTCCTTAATTATTTTTTTTATCCCTTCTGTGACTGACAAAGTCTTTAAGGATTGGGATGAACTAGGTATTAAGTGTCTTTGGGACTTGTTTATCTCAGGATCTCTTGCATCATTTGACCAATTGTCAAATCAATTTGCACTCCCAAAATCACATTTTTCCAGATACCTTCAAATTAGAGATTTTCTACGTTTCCAATTAGCTACTTTTCCTATAGGTCCTGATAAAAATTTACTGGAAGATCTTTTAAATTTAACACCTTTTGTTAATGGTTCTAACTTGTTGATTGATTCTAGACAAGACTTTTTAGATAAAATAAAAAAACGCTTGGGAGGATGACCTAAATTGTCAGATTTCTGATGATAGATGGAATAAAATTTTTAAACAGGTTAATAAATCATCTTTCTGTGCTCATCATTCTCTTCTACAATTTAAAGTGGTTCACAGAGCTTACATTTCTAAACAGAAGCTGTCCAGTTTTTACCCGAATGTTTCCCCACTTTCTAATAAATGCAACTCTGCTGATGCCTCTTTAATTCATATGTTTTGGTTTTGCCTTACAATTGAAAAGATTTGGAGGGAAGTATTTCATACCTTCTCCCAACTTTTTAGGATCCAATTTGACCCAAATCCCCTTACTTCCTTGTTTGGTATTATTGCAAATGAAGACATAACTTTAAATACTCCTAACCTACAGGTTTTAGTTTTTACCTCTCTTTTAGCAAGAAGAGCAATCTTGCTTAAATGGAAGGAGTCAACCCGTCCTACACATCTTCAAAGGCTACGTAATATTATGTCGTATTTAAATTTAGAAAAGATCCGCTGCTCAGTCTTAAATTCGAAACAATCTTTTTATGATATTTTGGGACCTTTCCTAAATAACGTTTCCAATTTATAAAGTTTAACAGTGCACAGACTTTGATGTATATTTTTATCTTCTCTTCTTAAGTGAATATGTTTTTTTTCTAATCCATTGTCATCCATCAGCTTTTTTCTTTGGTAGTTGGTAGGGGGTTGAATTTTTTTATATATATAACATTTATTTTATGATTTGATCTGTCTTTAAATTTTTGATTACCGAGTGCTATACCTTTATGTGTTATGCTATAACATTTTGATCAATATTATTACAATATATGAATGTACACAAGTTATGATGAGATGTATCTATGTGTTGCACTCTGTAAATTTTTTTTCTTCTGAATAAAAATATTGTAAAAAGAAAGCAGGACCTGTTGGTTGAGTGTAATAACTGTTCCTGAACCTGGGGTTGATGCTCCTGAGACTCATGCACCTTCTTCCTGATGGCAGAATTGAGAAGAGAGCATGGCCTGGGTGGTGGGGGTCCTTGATGATGGATGCTGATTTCCTGCGACAGCACTCCACAGAGATGTGCTCAGTCGTGAGCAGAGTTTTACCTGTGATGTGCTGGGCCACATCCACTATGATGTGCTGGGCCGTACTACTGAGGACAGAGAGTTCCCGCTTTTTTGTAATTGCACTTGTGTCCCGGGCTCGGGACAGATCCTCTGAAATGTTAACACTGTGGAATTTAAAGTTGCTGAACGTCTCCACCTTTGAGCCCCGATGAGGATTGCCTCATGGGTTCCTGTTTCCTCCTCCAAAGTCCAGAACCAGCTCATTGCTCTTGCTCTCATTGAATGAGAGGCTGCTCTTGGACCATAAGACCATGAGGGACAGAAGCAGAATTAGGCCATTTGGCCCATCAAAACTGCTCTGCCGCTTCATCATGGTAAATCCATTTTTCCTCCCAGCCCCATTTTCCTGCCTTCACTGCGTATCCTTTCATGCCCTGACCGATCGGAAGTCCATCAACGTCTGCCTTAGCAAAAGGAAAAGCAGCATCCGTCATCAAGGCAAGATGAGATGAGGCACCTCCCACTACATACCCATCCATTTCTGTCCCTCCGCCCTCCCCACTCTCTTGCCTACAAAGCTCACTTTCACTCCTTACCATTACCTACCCAGGACTGTATACAGTGTAGGCATTACAATAAATAATAAACAGGACAGTAGGGCAAGGGGTCAGTCCAGGCTCTGGCTATTGAGGAGTCTGATAGCTTGAGGGAAGAAACTGTTACAGAGTCTGGTCGTGAGAGCCCAAATGCTTCGGAGACTTTTCCCAGACGGCAGGAAGGAGAAGAGTTTGTATGAGGGGTGCATGGGGTCCTTCATAATGCTGTTTGCTTTGCGGATGCAGTGTGTAGTATAAATGTCTGTAATGACGGGAAGAGAGACCCCGATGATCTTCTCAGCTGACCTCACTATCCGCTGCCGGGTCTTGCGATCCGAGATGGTGCAATTGCCGAACCAGGCAGTGATGCAGCTGTTCGGGATGCTCTCAATACAACTTCTGTAGAATATGATGAGGATTGGGGGGGGGGCGGGGTGTGAGATGGACTTTCCTCAGCATCCGGAGAAAGTAGAGACGCTGCTGGGCTTTCTTTGCTATGGAACTGCTGTTGAGGGTCCAGGTGAGATTCTCCGTCAGGTGAACACCAAGAAATTTGGTGCTCTTAACGATCTCTACCGAGGAGCCGTCGATGTTCAGCGGGGAGCGGTCGCTCCGTGCCCTCCTGAAGACAACAACCATCTCTTTCGCTTTGCTCACATTCAGAGGCAGGTTGTTGGCTCTGCACCTGTCCGTTAGCCGCTGCACCTCCTCTCTGTAAGCTGACTAGTTGTTCTTGCTGATGAGACCCACCACGGTTGTGTCATCGGCGAACTTGATGACGTGGTTCGAGCTGTGTGTGTCAGCACAGTCGTGGGTCAGCAGAGTGAACAGCAGTGGACTGAGCACACAGCCCTGGGGGACCCCCGTGCTCAGAGTGATGGTGTTGGTGATGCTGCCTCCCGATTCGGACTGACTGAGGTCTCCCAGTCAGGAAATCTAGGATCCAGTTGCACAGGGAGGTGTTCAGGCCCAGCAGGCTCAGCTACTGTATGAGGTTGGTGGTGGGTGCTGGGAGATCCCCAGAGTCAAGATGGTTGGTGATGATGTGGGAGACGATGTCCTGGTGTTCCTTACTGGGGTCCTGTTCGAGGGGTAAGTAGGAGGAGGTGTCTGAGAGTTGGTGATAGGCCTCTGCAAGGTATGGGTCAGTCCGACAGACTACTACAGCACCTCCGCTATCTGCAGGTTTGATGGTGAGTTTAGGATCAGTGCAGTGGGGGTGGAGAGTCCAACGTTCAGACGGAGTGAGGCTGGAATTGGAGAGAGGACGTTGAAGTCCAGACGGTTAATGTCCCGTCAACAGACTTAGTGGGGTCCTGTTCAAATTCCCGTGGCTCCTATGAGCCCCTTCCGATGTCAGCACATCTTTTCTTAGACATGGGGCCGGAAACTGCTCACAATGCTCCACGTGAGGCCTCTTTGTAAAGCCTCACCAATGCGTCCTTGCTTTTCCTCTCGAAGTGAATGTCAACATCACAGAGAACTTCCTCAACATCGACTCAACCTGCAAATTATCCTTCAGGGAATCCTACACGAGGATTCAGAAGTCCCTTTAATTTTTTATGTTTTTTAATATTTTTTCCAGTTACAAAACTGTCTGCCCTTTTATTTCTTCTACCAAAGTACACGACCATGCCGTCCCCGAAATTCAGTCCTTCATCCATTGGTGTCCTCTGTAAATCTTTCTACAGGAAAGAAACAGCAATTTGTGTCCGGGAATTCTCAAATTCCGGACACATCTATGTCCGGATATTTAAGGAGTGACCAGATATTTCCATTGAAACACCGATATATCAGTTGTTGATCCTTGAAGTAGTGTCTCATCTCAGCCGGAGACGTGACTGAAATATTTTCGATGTAACTCAGTGAAATCCACTGGAACCGGGCGCTGAGAACACAAGTAACTGAAGTAAGGCTGTTTACAAGAAGGGGATGAGCGGTTCCCGTTTTCTAAGGAAGCCGAGATCCTTGAATGTGTCAGGCAGGATGCTGGAGATGTTTTACCAGTCTGTTGATGTAACTGCAGTTTTCTTTGCCGCTTTACGTAGGGGGAGCAGCATCGGTGCAAAATAAACTCATCAGAAAGGTTGGAACCATCCTTGGCCACAACCGGGGCTCTTACGAGTGAGTGGTGGAGAGGAGTGGTGTCACTAAACAAATGGCCATCCATTACGGACAATCGGGCACATCCTCTCCATGACCGACTGCACAGGCAGCGGAGCACCCTTTCAAACAGACTCACTCAGCACCGCTGTCACAAGGACCGTTACAGAAGCTCTTTCCTATCAGATGTAATAACCACATACAACAGTTCATCTGCTAACCGGCCACCCACAGCTCCAATCTGTTCATTAAATTTGCCGACAGCACCACATTGATTGGCCTAATCTCAAACAATAATGAGGTGGCCTGCAAGGAAGAAGTCATCTCTCTGACACACTGGTGTCGAGAAAACAACCTCTCCTTCAATCTCGAAAAATCAAGGGAGCTGGTTGTGAATTACAGGAGGAATGGAGACGAGCAAACCCCTAGAGACATCAGTGGATCTAGGGTTGAGAGGGTAAACAGCTTTAAGCTCCTCGGGACCCTCATCACCGAGGATCTCACGTGGTCTGTACACACAAGCTGTGCGGGGAAAAAGGCACAACAGCGTCTCTTCCACCTCAGACGGTTGAGGAAGTTTGGTATGGGCCCCCCCAAATCCCAAGAACTTTCTACAGGGGCATAATTGAGAGCATCCTGATTGGCTGCATCACTGCCTGGTATGGGAACTTTACCTCCCTTAATGGAAGGGTTCTGCAGAGAGTGGTGCGGGCAGCCCTGCGCATCTGTAGTTGTGAACTTCCCATGATTCAGGAAATTTACAGAGACAGGTGTGTAAAAAGGGTCCGTAGGATCATTGGGAACCTGAGTCCCGTCAATCACAATATATTCCACATGCTACCGTCGGGGCAAAGCTACCGCAGCGGAAAAGCCAGGACCAAGGCTCCGGGACAGCTTCTTCCACCAGGAATCAGACTGCTTAACTCACGCTGATTTGAGTGCATTTCTATGTCACCTTGACTGTTCTGTTTATCATACATTATTATGAATTACTATGATTGCACATTACACATTTAGACGGAGTAACAGTTTTACTCCACATGTATGTGAAGGATGTAAAAAAATAAAGTCAATTTAATACATCTTTCTGCGACAGATTATAGTTGAATAGTCTCTGCAATATTGTTTCATGCATTATTATTGCACATTGGTACAGTATTACTGTGTATGTTATTATTCTCTATTTTTTGTAAAGTCTTCACACTGTTAAGTCCGATTTTAAATATTGCTGCTGTAACGAAAGAATTTCCCACTCGGGATCAATAAAGTATTTATTATTATTATTCTCCAGCCCTATATCTCTTTCACCGACTTCACCGCTCTTGACTTTACGCCTCCCCCTTTCCCGTTTTCACCTATCACCTCATGTCGCCCCACAACCTGACTCCCGCCCTTCCTTTCCAGTCCTGAAGGGTCTCGGTCTGAAACGCCGACTGTTCACTCCTCTCCAGAGTCGCCGCCTGCCCCCCTGAGTTCCTCCAGCATTTTGTGTCTGTTGCTTTGGGTTCAGGATCTGCAGATTCTCGCCTGATAAATCATTGCGCATGCGTGGTCGTCGCCACCAATCCCGACTATCGCGCATGCGCCAAGTAGCAGAGGCTGACAACGACCGGACAAAGGTAAGAGCGGGTTCCGGCCGGGTTCTGATTCACCGGCGTCTGAAACGCGACCGAAGGACAGTTACTGTGATTTCCAGCAACACTGGTGCTGCACCCCACGATGCTCCTGGTCCTCTCCCTCTCTCTCAGCCCCATGATCCGTACCCGGCCCCAGAGAGATTTCGACTCCCCGGCGTTGGTGCCGCCGCCGCTTATTTTGCGGCGCATGCGCATTCTCGGGCCTTTCGATGCGGCCAGGGAGGTTTTACTCTCCCTCCCCGTCTCTCCCTCCCCCTCTCTCTCCCTCTCTCCCTCTCTCCCTCCCTCCCTCCCTCCCTCTCTCACCCTCTCCCTCCCTCCCCCTCTCTCTCCCTCCCTCCCCCTCTCTCTCCCTCCCTCCCCCCTCTCCCTCCCTCTCTCCCTCCCTCCCTCCCTCCCCCCTCTCTCCCTCCCTCCCTCCCCCTCTCTCTCCCTCCCTCCCCCTCTCTCTCCCTCCCCCTCTCTCTCCCTCCCTCCCTCCCCCTCTCTCTCCCTCCCTCCCCCTCTCTCACCCTCCCTCCCTCTCTCTCCCTCTCTCTCCCTCTCCCTCTCCCCCTCCCCGTCCCCAGCTTAATGGGGCATTACCGCCACCTTCTGCTCCGGAGTATGCGATGGATTCACATTCTAAATCCCGTCACCCAATCGCACACATACACATACCCTAACCTACACTTTATCCTCCCCATCCTGGTACCCTATTTCTGTTTATCCATCATATCCTATAAAAAAAACCCTGTACCCCTTAAGAAAGCTAAAAATACCCTGACCTGTGTTCTCCCACCCATGCCCAGCAACCCTTTTAATGTGAATTCCTGCACCCCCAATTCCCTTAGATTAATTCTCATCATCTCTCTCTGTATCCCATACTTCCTGCAACTCAGAACTACATGTTCTACTGACTCCTCTTCCTGACATTCCTCACACAGTCCTGTCTGGTGTTTCCCTACCAATTTCAGTGTTTGTTTCAGTGCACAGTGCCCCAGCCTTAACCTTGTCCACACAATTTCCTCTCTTCTGTATCTTCCTACCCTAGAACCTGCAACACTTTTATGTATTTGATATAAATGCCTCCCTTTCCCCTCCCTGTCCCATCTTTCTTGCCACATCTGGTTAATTTTTTCCCAGATTACACACTTAACCTCTGCTTTACTGATACTAATGTGCATTTCTATATTTTCTTTCTTTATTGCCCTCTTTGCCAACTCATCCACCCTTTTGTTGCCCTTTAACCCCTACATGAGCTGGAACCCATAGAAATTTAACCTGACCTCCCTGATTTGGAACTCTTGTGACTGACTGAAGGACTTCATGAAGTACATCTTGCCGGCTGTTTGAGTGAGAAGACCTTAAACTCGCTAGTACTGAAGATGAATCTGAGCATATCAATGCTTTGACTAGTTTAGATTTCTCCACCCATCACAATGCAACCAACACTGCCATCATCTCCACTGGACACACCGCTAACTTATCAGATGTTCTTCTGCTGATTGCAATTGCTTTTGCTGGTATAGCCACCCCAAACCCTGTCACTCTGGTCTCAGGTTCCTTCGCACCATCTGTATAGACCTGAGTATAATCACTATACTTTTCCATCACATAACAGTTAAATGCACTTACCAAATCAGTTTTATACTTTTCTTTCCTTTTTCCCTCTAACAAATGCCAGTCTACATCAGGCCATACCAGCTTCCATGGAGCTACAACTGGATAAACTCCTGAAGGACTTATCCTTAAATCGAACACCACATGATCTAGCAATATCATTCCCTACACGACTAAAGTTTTCCCTCTGTAACTACCCATTTAACACTCATTAAGAAGGGTGAGAATCATTGTGTCCCTGCAAATTAACCCAGTAGTTTCCCATCAATTGCGTCCTTCTCAATTCCAAAGGCATTGTTCCCATTTCTAACTGCAGGGCTGATACTGGTGATGTTTTAAAAGACCCACTGCACACTTTCAAAACCTGAGCCTGAATCACATCCAGTTTCATTATAAGAGACCTGGCTGCTGATCCATATGCTACACTTCCATAATCCAACACAGATCTTACTAAAGCCACATACATTCTCTTCAATGCTGAACAACTTGCTCCCCATTCCCTAGCAGTCAAACATCTCATCACGTTTATTACTTTTTTACAATTCTCGTCAACTTTTCTGATATGGTCTGCCCATGTTAATCGTGAATCAAATATAACTCCCAGAAATTTAAATGATCCAACCCTTTCTAATTCAATCCCATACATCCTTAACTTCTTCCCTACTTCAATTCTTTTCCTAGTGAAAAATACAGTTTGAGTTTTTTCCACTGAAAATCTACATCCCCAATCATAACCACACTCTACCAATTAATCAATTGCTCCTTGTAGTTTCCTGATTATATGCTCCGTGTTCCTGCCTCTTTTCCACAAGCCCCATCATCTGCAAACAGTGACCTACCAATATCCACTGGTATCTTTGTGAAGACATCATTGATCATGATGATGAAAAGTAACGGGCTAATCACACTACCCTGAGGTGTGCCATTTCCCACTGTGGACTGTATTGACAATTCTGATGCAATCCGAACTTGAATTTTTCTACCAAACAAAAAATCTTTAATCCAATTAAAAACTCTCCCTCCAACCCCCATCTTGTGCAGTTTAATTAATAATCCTTCCTTTCGCGTCATAATGATAGGCTTTATCAATGTCAAAAAACACTGCAACTACTGATTCTTTACTTGCCTGGGCCTTTCTTATTTCAGTCTCTAAACTTATCACTGAGTCCATGGAATTCCTTCCCTTCCTAAAACCACTCTGATAACTTGCCAGCATTCCTCTCTTCTCAAGATCATATGATAACCTTTCAGTTATCATCCTTTCCATTACCTTACATATACTTGATGTTAGTGCTTTTGGCCTGTAGCTAGTGGGTTTTGACGGATCCTTGCCAGGTTTCCTTATTGGAATTACTACTGCTTCTTTCCATGCACTTGGCAATCTTCCCTCCTCCCACACTCTGTTGTAACAATGCAGTAACTTCAAGAGCGCTCCTTCTCCTAGATTTTTTAGCATAATGTAGCGTATTAGATCTTTCCCTGGGGAGGTTGGTCTCGATGTCTTTATTGCTCTCACCATTTCTGCCAAAGTAAATGGATCATCAGTTATATCATCTGTTTCTTCCCTCCTGTTTAACGCACCTGGGTATTGACTCATTGTTCTTTCCCTTCTCCTTCTCCCTTCTTCAGAGAAATCTTCTGAACTGTGTATCTTTACAAATGACTTGGCCATGATCTCAGCCTTATCCCTGCTGGAGACTGCTGTTTCCTCCTCAGATATCATTACTGGATGCTCCCAATCCCTTCTATTGCCCCCCATCCTCTTAATCATTCCCCATTCCTCTCCCACAGGCGTTGTTCTTCCTATTTTGTTGCAAAAACTCCTCCAACTTGCCCTTTTAGCCTGACGTATACTTCTCACCACTGCCTGTGCCTTCTTATATTGAAGCAAATGCTGCATAATGTGGGTTCTTTTAACTAGCCTGAATGCTCTGTTTCTGTTTTTTACAGCCTGACCACATTCCTCTGCCCACCATGGCACTATTTTTCTATTCATCCTATTTTCAGTCCTGGGTATAAATCCTTCTGCTGCCATAATAATTGCTGAAGTCACCTGACTGTTTAATTCATCTATATCTCCAGAAATGTCAATCCTTGTCAATGCTTCTTCAGTTAACTTCTGGAACTTACCCCAATCTGCTTTTCCAAACACCCACTTTGGGACTACCCCACCTGGTCTTATTTCACCTCTTTCACCCACTGAACATAAAACTGGTTAGTGATCACTACCTACTGTTGAAGCAGTCCAAACGCCCCAGTTACTGATGACAGCCAAGACATAAGACACTAACGTAATATCTAATACCGACTCAGTTCTCGTTGTTATGTTTATCCTTGTTCCTCTCCCATCATTCATACACACCAAATCCCTTTCTTCCATCAAATTTTCAATTACAGTTCCATTTGAATCTGTAATCGGATCCCCCCATATTGTGGTGTGAGCATTGAAATCTGAACACCACACTATGTCTATTTTGTCCTTGTATCCTTAGTAGGCTGTCCAAATCCAACCTTTTACATGGATTGTAGTAGTTAATTATAACCACTCCCTCCCCTCTCTCCCATATTTTCACCACTATGTATTCCTGATCGTTTCCTTTTTCCAGTACTCTATACGGTGTACCTTGCTTGATTAACATAGCACAACCTCCTCCTCCCCCTAGATTTTTATCTTTTCTTATCATTGTATACCCATGTACCACAAAGTCTAAAGCTGGTTTCAACCAAGTTTCCTGAATACACACTACATCTGATTTTACAACCATTTCCTTAATAAATTCCTTAAATTCCTGGCCATTGGCCAGTAAACTCCCTGCATTCCATTCAAAAGAATCACCATAATGAGTACTAACCAAACTATGACACGTCCTGGCTTGACTGATTAGTGAGGTTCTCCCTGACTTCTTCCCATGTCAGTCCTACTAACACTAAATGGTTTACTGCTGCCTTGACCACCAGCAGAATTTTGTCACTTTTTGACTTTACCTCTGCCGTACAATTAATGACTCCTGCAATGAATGTTACCAGAGCTTTTTTTCCCACACATAAATCCTGTCTGCATAAACTCTTTGCTGCATCTCTTGCATCCCAATTGCTCTCTGGTCATTAGGAGCATTATTCTGTTCACTGGACATTCTTACAGCTCCTGCATAAGTGATCTTTCTTTTCACTCTTATTTCTTGAATTTTAATCTCCCGTCTCATAACCTCACACCCACTATATGCCACATTATGAGCTCCTCCACAATTACAGCATTTTGGTTGCACTCCTGTTCCGCACTTTCCATATTCATGAACATCCCCACATCTAGCACATCTCCTCTGCCTTTTACAGTTTTTAGCTATGTGTCCAAACCTTTGACAATTATAGCACCTCAATGGGTTTGGCACATATACCCTTACTGGGTAACTCATGAAACCCAGGAAAACTTTACTTGGCACTCTTGCTTCTTCAGATTCAATCAATACTGTTTCACTTTCCTTTTTCATTCCCTCCTTTGTTGTTTTCAGTCTTCGAACATTAATTACTTTCCCCCCTTTGATATTCCTCTTCAACTCTTCCATGTTTATACTCATTGGTACACCCGTGATCACTCCCTTACAACCACCATGTCATGCTCCCACCCTCCCTGTATATTCCACCTTGCATTTTCCTATCTCTTTTAGCTTGAGTGCTTTCTCAAGTTGTTCCTCATTCGCACATCTTACCAATAGATTGCCATCATTAAGGACTTTTGCAAATACTATTTCCTCTATCTTACTTGCCAGAGTTGTTGTTAGCACAAACGGGTTCATTTCCTTCATGTGTCCTTGCGCCTTCTCATTAAACCCATTTATGACAACACCTCCCCTCTCAACTTGTTCATCTTCCTTACTTTCAGAACTCTCTCCACTGTCATTTCTTATTCTTTTATTCCCTTTGTCTTGGTTTTCATTCATCCATCCCCTCACTATCTCCTTATTCCTTTTTGTTTCTCCCTTCACAATAATCCATTTCTCCCCAGCTGCCTACCTCTGCTCCCAAATCCCTATCCCACTCCTTCTCCACTCTCTTTCCCTCAGCCCCTCCTCTCACCTTGTCTGCCTTTACCAGACCCAGGCAACCCGCTCCCAGCAATTCCCACTCCTTCCCCACTCTCTTACCCTCAACAAGTTCCAAACCACATTCACACATGCACCACCACCTTCCAACCTCTCAGCCCCGCCCACAACCAACCCAACAACACCGGGAGGTTTCTCTTCGTGAGGGTTTCTGGGTAAAGAGGCAGCCATGGGCAATAGTACCGGTGTTGTTCCGTACATTCGAAGGAAGTGCGAGCGGATGTATCTCCTGAACGTTGCCGTGCTCCACTATGTAAATCCGAGGATTATGAACTCCGAACGAAAATATAGTTCCCAGTTAAGCTCGGTTGAAGAGTTTACCTTCCAGTCAGTGAAAATGTCAATTAGTGCTGTACGGAAATAAAACCTTCCATCAGATTTAGTTCTCTCTGGGTCAATAACGATATGAAACACCTTTGCCTCGATGACAAGTGACTTCTGGCTTTCAGATCACAAAGGTGCCGCACTCCAATGAGAATAACCACTGCCCTCCACTATATATTCATTGGCATTGCCATCGATGGGTTCATCACTGTCAATCAGCAGATGGGGGGGGGGCAATCCAAGTAATTAGTAAATCTCCAGGATCGTACATGCAGTAACACGTGATCTTTGTAGTATTGTGGAACATGACCAGAACTTGAAATAATCCCAAAGGAGAGAGACAAATTGGGCCAAGTCACAGGTTGATTGTAGTCAGAAACAGCCCATTCTCATAAAGACAGGGATATAGTCAGATAATTTGATGGTCAGTCAGAGTGTCTGATCCGAGCCTTGTTAGAAGATGAGTGCTTATGGAAACATGGAAATCTACAATATAATACACAGTGTGCCGTCCATGTAACCTGTTCCAGAAACTGCCTCCTATTTCCCAACTGCATTGCACTCTGTGTATTCTGAGCTCCATGAAGTTATCTGAATCTCTCAAAAGACTGCATAGTATCTGTCTGTACAGTCATCGCTGACTGTGTATTCCATACACCTGCTACTCTGTGTGAGAAACCTATCTATGACATTCCAATCGACCAAGCACCTTAAAACAATGCCCCTTGTGTTTGCCAATTCAGCCCCAGGAAAAAGCCTCTGGCTGTCCACACGATCAATGCCTCTCATCATCTTTTACACATCTATCAGGTCACCTCTCATCCTCCTTCGCTACAAAGTTCACTCAACCTATTGTCATAAGGCATGTTCTCCAATCCATGCAACATCCTTGTAAATCTCCTCTGCACTCTTTCTATAGTATCCACATCCTTCCTGTAATGAGGAAACTGAACAGAATACTCGAAGTGGGGTATAAATCAGGTCTTGTACAGCTGCAACATTACCTCACCACTCGTGAATTCAGTTCCATGGTTGATGAAGGCCTTATTAACAACAATGACAATCAGCGCTGCAGCTTTAATTGTAAAATTGACATGGACCCCAATATCTCGCTGATCCTCCACACTGCCAAGAGTCCTAACATAATATTGTATTCCAAATCAGGTTGGATAGATTTTGGCATAGTAGGGGAATTAAGGGTTATGGGGAAAAGGCAGGTAGGTGGAGATGCCCATCGCCAGATCAGGCATGTCCTTATTAAATGTTGGAGCAGGCTCGACGGGCCGGACGGCCGACTCCTGCTCCTATTTCTTATTTTCTCACCACAGACTATAATCTCTCCTGAAATACTCTCCTTCTCCCATTGATGTCTTTTGCAAATATTTTTTACAGGTTTGAAATGGCAGAACACTTGCGCATGGGAATCTCAAACACAACAACACATCAGTTTTGCTGAATGACTGGATATTTAAGGAGTGACCAAATATTTTCTTTGCAACACCAACACCTCTGTTGTCGATCCACGGAGATGAAGAATTATCTCATAACATCTGGTAATGTGTTCTGTCACTGAAATCAAGCATTCTGTTGTAACTCAGTGAAATCCACTTGAACCGGGGTGCTGAGAACACACCAGCATTTGTTCACTGGAGATCAGTTCTTCTACTGCATTGATTGTAGACGGGATTCAAACGTCTGACTGTCTGAATTGCAGAGAATTGATCGCAGTGAGATATCATTCTCCTTCTCTCAGTGTGGGAGGGGATTCTCTCACAGCCTACCCACACACACGCTGGTGAGTTCACATTAGGGAGAGGCCATTCACCTGCTCTGTGTGAGGGAGGGGAACTACTCAATCATCCAGCCTGAAGATACATCAGCAAGTTCACACCACAGTGAGATGCTCCACCTGTTCTGACAGCGGGAAGCAATACATTCTGTCATCGATGCTGAAGATATATCCTAAAGTTCACCAGTGAGAGGACATTGACCTGCTCGGATGGTGGGAAGACATTCACACGCTCAACCAGACCACAGTGACACCAATGAGTTCACACCGGGGAGAAGCCATTCACCTGCTCTGAATAGGGGAAGATATTCACTCATTCGTCCACACTACATAGACACCAGCGAGTTCACACTGGGGAGAGGCCATTCTCCTGCTCCTGAAAGGAGTCAAATCACCTGCTGCAACATCAGTTAGTTCACACTAGGGAGATGCCATTCACATGCTCAGACTGTGGGAAAGGATTCACCCAGTCATCTCAACTGAAGGAGCATCAGCGAGTCCACACTGAGGAGAAGCCATTCACTTGCTCTGAATGTGGGAAAGGATTTGCTCGGTCATCTGAACTGAAGGTACATCAGCGAGTTCACACTGGGGAGAGGCCATTCACCTGCTCAGACTGTGGGAAGGGATTCACTCACTCGTCCAACCTGCACAGACACCAGCGAGTTCACACTGGGGAGAAGCCATTTATCTGCTCTGAATGTGGGAAGGTATTTGCTCAGTCATCTGAACTGAAGTCCCATCAGCGAGTCCACACTGGGGAGAAGCCATTCACTTGCTCAGAATGTGGGAAAGGATTCGCTCGGTCATCTGTACTGAAGTCACATCAGCGAGTTCACACTCGGGCGATGCCATTCACCTGCGCAGACTGTGGGAAGGGATTCACTCACTCGTCCAATCTACAGAGACATCAGCGAGTTCACACTGGGGAGAAGCCATTCACATGCTCTGAATGTGGGAAAGGATTCGCTCAGTCATCTGAACTGAAGTCACATCAGCGAGTTCATACGGGAGAGAAGCCATTCACCTGCTCTGACTGTGGGAAAGGATTTGCTCGGTCATTTGAACTGAAGTTACATCAACGAGTTCACACTAGTGAGAGGCCGTTCACCTGCTCTGACTGTGGGAAGGGATTCACTCACTCGTCCAATCTACACAGACACCAGCGAGTCCACACTGGAGAGAAGCCATTCATATGCTCTGAATGTGGGAAACGATTTGCCCAGACAGCTCAACTGAAGTTACATCAGCGAGTCCACACTGGGGAGAGGCCGTTCACTTGCTCTGAATGTGGGAAGGGATTTGCTCAGTCATCTGAACTGAAGGTACATCAGCGAGTTCACACTGGTGAGAGGCCGTTCAGCTGCTCAGAATGTGGGAAAGGATTCATTCGTTCATCTCAACTCCTGAGACACCAGCAAATTCATACTGGGGAGAAACCATTCATCTGCTCAGAATGTGGGAAGGGATTCACCGATTCAGTTCATCTGAAAGAACATCAGTTTGTTCACACTGTGGAGAGGCCGTTCACCTGCTCAGACTGTGGGAAAGGATTCACTCGGCGTTTTAGTCTATTAACGCACCAGTTAGATCACAGTGAGGAGAAACCATTCATATGCTCTGAATGTGGGAAAGGATTCACACAGTCATCTCAACTGAAGGAGCATCAGCGAGTCCACACTGGGGAGAAGCCGTTCATCTGCTCTGAATGTGGGAAGGGATTTGCTCAGTCATCTCAACTGAAGTTACATCAGCGAGTCCACACTGGGGAGAGGCCATTCAACTGCTCTGAATGTGGGAAAGGATTCAGTCGTTCTTCTCAACTCCTGAGACACCAGCGAATTCACACTGGGGAGAAACCATTCATCTGCCCAGAGTGTGGGAAGGGATTCACCGATTCAGCTCAGCTGAAAGAACATCAGTTTGTTCACACTGGGGAGAGGCCATTCACCTGCTCAGACTGTGGGAAAAGATTCAGTCGTTCATCTCAGCTCTCGAGGCATCAGCAAATTCACACTGGGGAGAAACCATTCTGAGGAAATGCGGATATATAAAAAATTATTTTGAACCTAAGTAACCTCTAGATAAAAGAATAATTGGGACTGAACAGGAATTTTTGAACTAAAGTAAACTCTGTCTTCAGCAGTTAAGAAACTCAATGGCTTATACTGGTTTCCTTTTAATTGTCAGAGGGACATTGAGAATTTGATAATATATATTGTACTCGTGTTTGAGTCAGGACTCATCGATAAGGTCAGCAATGAACATCGGTCTGGAATGAAGTCAGGACCTTGCAAAGGGAATAGCTGATAAGGACTGGACTGTATATCCATCTATATTCAAGCCTTGAGTTAGTGCACTCTGTTATCTAAGACATTAAGTTTTGCACCAACAGACTTGGTGGGCGTACCAGTTCTAATAGCAGCTTGCAACAGTGATGTATGGGACTTACTATGTATGAATATACTGCTGTAACCTGACTGAGAGAGTCCACTTGTCAGATGGTTGGCAGCACTGACATGCCTTCCCTCTGATAACTGGGTCTCAGACTCTTGCAAGAGAATGCAATAAACTGTGGTGCCGAGAGGAAACTGGTCTCCCGAGTTTAACATTGGGTGTCACGAACAGGATCCCAATACAGAGAGTGCGAAGCAGACAGACGGAGTAAGCGGCCGGACCACTCCGGGGATTGTGGAGACCGACCAGGTGCCCAACGGGTATTTCACCTTTTGTCGCTCACCGTCAGTTCCTGTGGAGGCACGGTTCCTCGCCGAAGGCTGCTTGCATATCTTGACGGGATCGGGAATGTCTCTGTCGGAAGACTTGTATAAGGTAGGCAAATTTTATTAATTGAGTAGGAGGCGGTACCGGGTTAATTTTACTAACTGGGCAGGAGACGGACATGCTGGATAAATTTATCAACTCAGCACCTGGTGCCTGCTGGGTAAATTTATCTTATTGTTAATTGAGCAGGAGGCTTTGTGCCGGGTAAATTACTTAGAGAGCACGGAGTCAAGTGATACGAGTGGGCCAAGAGCAGCCCTACACAACGTGTGTGAGAGTTTTCCAGACAAGAAAAAAGATTTGTGAATTTTGACTGCAGCGCTGAATGAAAAGATTGGGGAAAAGAATGTGGCCACTGGGCGGGAGCCGGCGATATCACCTCTTGAGAACACGCAGTAAATCTGATCTGGAAGATGAACTGTGGGAAGAAGTGGAAATTGTTGAAAAGGCAATGGAAGGATAAGGCAGATGCAAAGTTGAACAGTACTTGATGAGCAAGTTGGAGGGATAATACGTGTGACAAAGGGAGAGAGGTACGTACTGCTGAAGGTTTAGAGACGCTAAAGGTAGAGTGTGAATGGGTGAATGGGCGCCGAAAACGAGAGCAGGAAAAACAACGTAAGCAAACCAAGGCCGGCCTAGATAGGAGAGAAGGGCAGGAACGTCAGTCTAAAGTTCGAACTGACAGGGAAACAAGGGATCCCGATCCCATGTTTGGGATACCGATCCTGTTTGAGGATGGTGACCATGATTAGGAATGAGCACCCACCGTACTCCCCCCACCATACCAGGGGCCGAGTGCACCCGAGCCCCAATCCGCCCAGTACTCAGATACGGTGGCCACTCGGGTAAAGCAGCGGCAGCGGGGAAGGGGAGGCTCTCTATACCCTCAGATCCAGAAGGGGAATACCGAGGATTATTCCGAGACAGGGAGGGGAGAATCCAATAAAAGCCCAAAGTTAATGGCTCCACAGAGACAATTACCCACCCGAATGCTGCCTAATCCATGAGCAGCGGAGGAGGGACAGCTCTCAGTAATTCCTGTGTATGCACCCTGGAAGCCTCAAGAAATGACAATGATCATGAATCCGGCCCCCGATAGAAAAGAAAACCCAGCACAGATTGCTCAGTGTGTCCGCAGTTCTATACAAATGTATAATGTGACCCCACAAGGTTCATTCAGTCTCTGCTGCATGATTCTCTCAGCTGATGAGGGGCGGAAATGGAAGGCAGAACTAAGATACCAAACCTTTCAGGGAGTTACAGGTGGGAATCCATGATGAGAATGAACAGACGGACCAGATTATTCAAGCCTTGGAGAGGGATCTCCAACAACCTGTAAACGTCACTAAAGTGCTTGAGTCCAAACGTAACCCTGGGGAATTGGGACCAGACTATCGGAGAGAATTGTGGCCGGCTACGCACTTTTGCAGGGGACAAAACCTCTAATACTGGTACGGAACGCATATGGAATTACAGGGGGACCCAGTGTGAGGTTTAATTTACAGCCACCGCCAGTCTGGGGTGTAATCTAGCAGAGTGAGACTTGCTGTGTCCGTTGCAAGTGGAGATTCTATACACAGACTAGCGAACAACCAACAGCTTCCCCAGTTACCGAATCCCCCTCCAGTGGTGGGCACTGAATCTGGTCTCCACTTCGTCTGAACCCTCTCTGCCGGAGGCCGACCCTCATGTGACCCCTATGTGGTGCTAAACTGAGGAAACCGATATTATGCACCCCTCGAGGGACAGAATTTCAAAGTCACCGTGACTGGTGAGGCTGAAGGAAAAGTGGGCAGTGCATTACTGGCCGAAGTTCCAGGTTTCCTTTGGTGACAGACAGGATTGGTGCTTCCCCAGACCACCATTAGGATTTGCCCTTGGTTCAAGCTAAAGAGCGTGGGTTTCCTTCCTACTCCCTGACGAAACAAGCCTCTAGCACCAAGGGGGACTTGCAAGACTTGGCCACGGGCCACCTTCGATACTGGAAGGAGTCAAAGGTGAAGACGGGACATCTGGTAAGACACTCTTTTAATATTGACCAAACCCAAGACGTTGTACCACATCTCTGGACAATTTCAGTCCATGAAGTCAGCTGCACGAAGTTCACCCCCCCCCCCCCCACCACTGTTTGGATCACCGTGAAAGAAGGACAGACTCTCCCACCCCTTCCGCATTACCCCCTCAAGCCCGAGGCAACGTTTTATGAGGATGGAAGGTCTCTGGTAATCCAGCGAGGAATCGATGTGTGATAATGAGGGATAGTGACGTAAGCCTCTTTCGAAACAGCTGTGTCCGACCAGAAGGCTGAGCTGCTCACTCTGACTTGTGCCTGTAGCCTAGCACTTTTAGACGGAATCCCGTTATGCACAGACGACGGAGCTTTGAGGGTTTCCTGACTTGTTTTGGCTACCCCGTTTTAACCTACCTTTGCAAACAACTTTCTCAGCACTCTACAGCTCCCTCGAGTTTTGTCTATTATGGAATGTGCAGCCCATATTGGGGAATCTGTTGAGATATCTAAGGGTAATGCCAGGGCTGATTCAGCAGCCAGGCAGACAGCCTCGAATCCCACACGTTTAGACACCTCGGGAACCCAGCAAGCTCCTATCAGACAAAATCGAAGGACGGACATGCCAGACATGGGGGAGATACGTAAGTTTCAGGAGGACGCTCCTGAAGGAGAGCGAGGTCCCACATGGTTTGCCACCTTGAACCGCAGACCAATTTTTGGGTGGCCTCTGCAGGTCAGGTCTGTGTTCCCTCTGTGTTCTTACCTATTGTGATAGATTATGTACATAATTGTACACGCCTGGGCAAGGAGGGAATGGTTGAATAGTTAATACATTATTACAATCTTGCTGGCACTCTGATTTCCAGAAAGCAGCTGCAAAGCGTGCACACGCCCAGCTAATCCACAGCCACTTCCAGGACAGCAGCGACACGAGGCGCATGTGGAAGGGCATCCAGGACATCACCAATTACGGGACAACATCTCCTGCAGACCAGCTAGCAGGTGTTCTCACTGACATCTTCAACATCTCCCTGAGCAGCGTCACCGTTCCAACGTGCTTCAAGGCCGCCACCATCGTCCCCGTACCGAAGAAGTCTTCAGTGTCCTTCATGAATGACTACCATCTCTTTGCACTTACATCCATCATCATGCAGTGTTTCAAGAGGCTCGTCATGAGGCATATCAAGACACTGCTGCCCCGCTCACTGGACCCCTGCAGTTTGCGTGTCGTCCCCTACGCTCAACAGATGCTGCCATTGCCATTTCCCTCCACCTGGACAAAAAGGTCACATGCTGTTCATAGACATCAGTTCAGCATTCAACACAATCATCCCTCAGAAACTGATTGGAAAGCTGAGTCCACTGGGCCTGAACACCTCCCTCTGCAACTGGATCCTAGACTTCCTGACTGGGAAACCTCAGTCAGTCCGGATCAGGTACAGCATCTCCAAAAGCATGACACCGAGCACGGGGGCGCCCCAGGGCTGTGTGCTCAGTCCACTGCAGTTCACTCTGCTGTCCCATGACTGTGCTGACACACAGCTCGAACCACATCATCAAGTTCGCCGATGACACCACCGTGGTGGGTCTCATCAGCAAGAACAACGAGTCAGCTTACAGAGAGGAGGTGCACCGGCTAACGGACTGGTGCAGAGCCAACAACCTGCCTCTGAATGTGAACAGAACCAAAGAGATGGTTGTTGACTTCAGGAGGGCACAGAGCAACCACTCCCCACTGAACACTGACGGCTCCTCGGTAGAGATCGTAAAGAGCACCAAATTTCTTGGTGTTCACCTGACGGAGAATCTCACCGGATCCCTCAACACCAGCTCCATAGCAAGGAAGCCCGGCAACGTCTCTACGTTCTGCGAAGGCTGAGTAAAGACCATCTCCCACCCCCATCCTCATCACATTCTACAGGGGTTGTATTGAGAGCATCCCGAGCAGCTGCATCACTGCCTGGTTCAGAAATTGCACCATTTCGGATCGCAAGACCCTGCAGCGGATAGCGAGATCAGCTGAGAGGATCATCGGGGTGTCTCTTCCCGCTGTCACGGACATTTACACTACACGCTGCATCCGCAAAGGTAACAGCATTATGAAGGACCCCATGCACCCCTCATACAAACTCTTCTTCTTCCTGCCGTCTGGGAAAAGGCTCCGAAGCATTCGGGCTCTCACGACCAGACGATGTAACAGTTTCTTCCTCCAAGCCATCAGTCTCCTCAACACCCAAAGCCTGGACTGACACCTTGCCCTATTGTCCTGTTTATTATTTACTGTAATGCCTGCACTGTTTTTGTGCACTTTATGCAGTCCTGTGTAGGTATTTACATTGTATTAAACTGTTCAACCTAAAATCCACTAATGTGATTGGGAAAAGAAAACAAAGTAGAGTTACTGAGAGTGCGACACTGGGACATATTGCATAATCCAACAAGCCCATACTCCAAGCGTGATAAGAGCCCAGATATCCAAAACCAAAAACTCTCTTCCTGAGTTTTCCCACCCGTCCTCTAACACACTTTCAACAACATGATAATGTCTCTGCCCCCTAAAATTAATCAGGTATGTTAATATCAAGTTCAGCTGCCGCAATTGTGAGGGTAATTATCCCAGTTCACCCAGTAAAACCGAAACATGGGACGACTTTACTGCATAACAACACAATCTTAAAATCTATGCTTACATCACATCCAAGCATTTAAAAGTTGAAGATGAAGCTGATACATGCCACACAGTCAGAATCCAGAACAGCTCTAATTAAACAATTCTAAATGATTAACAAAGATTTTCGTGTAACACCCAAGAATATCCACATAGACAGCTGAGAATATTTAATGTTCCTTTTTATTGATCAGTTATTATAACGATGTAGCGCTTCCATGTCCGCTTATTATCCACCCATATGCCTGAAAATCTTTGTACTGGCACGACTTCAAGAGTTTGATCGTATGTTCAAATCATCTGCAGATCAATCAATCTTATTTGTAAAACACATAACTTATGTTTAGCTACTGAAAGCTTAAATTGTCATCTATTTCCTTTTTTCAAAGATATTAATAAATAATTACAACTCCATACACTAATATTCAAATTTCTGCCTCTAATCCAGAAAGCTCCTTCATCTGTACATAGTAATTTACCGACGCTATCTCGGAAAATATCATTAATCATATTATTAAATAATAAAGGATTACAAGTACGGTCTTGTACGGTCCCAGTCGCTATCTCATACACACCAGGATATATTTTTCTCACCCTTACTTGCAGGAACCTTCCAAATGACAAAAGAAACAGAAAGAAATGCTGCAATCTCCCCTCTCCTAATTTCCAAAAGTCCTTCCTTCCATAAATATTAAATGCCTTTTCAATGTCAAAAGTACTGTCATTGCAACAACATAATTTAACTGTGCTTTCCTAATATCGTATTCAAAATATAAAACTGAATCCAACTTCATTCTCCCCTTCCAAAATATACTCTGATAAAATGATAAATTGCCTCTCTCTTCAAAAATATAATTCAACCGTTCCAGTACTATACGTCCATAAGTTTACATAAATGAGAGGTTAACCATATTGGTCCAAAACTGGAAGGATCAGACAGGGAGCTCCGGGTTTAGAATAGGCAATACTACTGTCATTTTACACAAGTTGTAAAAATGAACCCCTTAAATACCCCACCTGTTGAATGATATATTTCTACTACATATGCCACATATGTTTAACTCACATTCACAACTCTGTTCGCTGCCCTTTGCCTAAGAAAAGCTGGTAACACCAGTTACACCAAGATATCTTTCTGCAGCTGTCACAATAATTTCAATTACCCCAGTAGGACGAGGTGTTTGATCAGTACAATTCACTGTTGCATGGGGCTACTGAGGAGAACCCAAGTGCGGGACACAGGCACGTCGACTGAGTTGGGGATGCTGACGTAGACATGAACGTAGAACAGCAAACCGGAGGAATCTTGACAAGGAGACGGGGTTAACAGGGACTATCTTGAAACGAGAGCTGAATCAGACAAGGGACCGAAGTCTCACACGAGACAGAACAGACCAACAAACTGGCAGCCTGTGATAGTGACGCCATCGTATTTATTTCACAGTCGCTGATGAAAACCAGGTGTACTGTAATTAAGTAAACGAGCAGCGATTGGAAATCTAATGACTGAAATCAGGGTATATGTCAGGGATAAAGGAGGGTAAAAGGTGAATAACCAAACGGAACCATGATAGTACCCCTCCCTCAAAGGGAGACTCCAGGCGATCCCCCCCCCCCCCCCCAGGTTCGTTTGCATGGTCCCAATTGGGACCCGAGATGAGAGAAGGGTCCAGAATGAAGGAGTTGGGAATCCAGGATCGTTCTTCCGGGCCGTACCCCTCCCGGTCGACCAGGTACTGGAGACGCTGCCTCTACGACGAACATTCAATAACCACCGGAAGGTGGACGCCGGATGGTCGTCGACGATACGGGGGGAGGGGGGAGGGGTAGAGGGTGTTCGGTCGGAGGGCACAAGGGGCTGTCAGAAACCGGTTTAAACTGGGAGACGTGAACTGTAGGGTGGATCTGCATTGACGTAGGCAGTTTGAGCTGGATTGCCGTGGGATTGACAATGCTCTCAAACGAAGGATCGCAGGAAGCGGGGGGCGAGATTCTTGGGCTCGTTCTTGAGAGGAATGTCTCCAGCCGAGAGCCACACCATCTGCCCAGGTCGTTACTCAGGAGCAGGGGTACGATGGCGGTGGGCAATTTTTCGTTTACGGTTGGCTGAGCGAAGCAGGGTCGTGCGTGTGTCTTCCCAGATCTTTCGGCACCTTGTATATGGGCTTTGACCGAGGCTTTTCCCCGGGCGCAGACGGAACATGCAGAGACACAGGAACGGGTGTCGGCGTCCATGGCGGGTCATCAGAAATGTCTCTTCAGGAGAGTCAGAGTCCGATCGGTCCCGGGATGACTGGCGAAACGAGAAGTGCGCCCCCACTGGAGAACCTGAGATCGAGCAGAATCGAGTACAAAGAGGCGATTGGGAGATCCGATGCATGGGTCAGGTTGAGTCCGTTGGGCCTCCGTGACTCTGGACCCGATCTCCCAGGCGAGGGCAGCCACTACACAGGATGATGAAAGAATGGTCTCGGGGTTGGGAAGGTCCTTCTCGGAAACGTATTGACCGGAGAGAGCATCGGGCTTCCCGTTCTTGGTTCCCGGACGAAAGGTAAACCTGCACCGGCCAAAAAATAATCCCAACGGGCCTGTCGGGAATTCAGGAGTTTGACGGTCTGGAGCTATTCAAGGTTCTTGTGGTCTGCAGAATGAGGGTTGACCCGATTGAAACCTACCGAATGGTGAATGCCTCTGACAGAGCTGTTGTGGAGAGGATCATACCTCTGGTGGGAGAATGTAAGACTAGAGGTCACTCAGATTGGAGGGGCATCCATTTAGAATGAAAGCACGAGGAATATCTTTAGCTAGAGAACAGCGAATCTGTAGAATTCGCTTGTCGTCACAGGCAGCAGTGGGTGCAGTCCTTACGTATATTTAAGGGAGAGGTTGACAGATTCTCGACTGCTCAGGGCATGAACGGATATGGAGAGAAGGATGGAAATGGGGGCCAGTGGCGTACAGTAAATGGATCAGCCATGATGAAATGGCGGAGCAGAAGCGAAGGGACAAATGGCCTAGTTGTGCTCTTGTATTTTATAGTTTAATGGGCTCAATCAGGGCAGATCAATTTCCAATTAGTGACAAGACATCGCACCGGCCCTTGTGGAAGTCGAGTACGGAAACTGCAGAGGCCTTAGCCTGTCTCCAGGAGTATTTAAAATGTCTTTGGACACCTGTGAGGTGCCTTAGATTAGCTTCCATTGTTCCAGAAAGGCTCTGACGATGAGCCGGGAAAGTAGAGGCGGATGAGCCTGACACCAGCGGTTAACTTATTGTCAGACATTCTAAGGGACAGGATATAGAAGTATTTCACAGGTATCAAATGTTTCAAATGTGGAGTTAATGTTAGAGAAATGTATACAATATACATCCTGAAATTCTACTCTTTGCAACCATCAACGAAAGCAGAGGAGAGCCCCAAAGAATGAATGACAGTTTAATGCTGGCACCCCAAATTCCCCCCAGCTCACCCCATCCACCCATAAGCAGTAGCAAAGCAACCATATCCCTCCTCCCCACCCACCACTCTCTCTCCCCCTCTAATAAGGGAAAATGTTTGTCCCCGTTTCACAGCGAGAGGCGGGACCGGACAAACAGCTCGCTGATTTAAGATGTTAAATGACTGTTGTGTTGCTTGTTCCGAGCTCTGTGCCCGAGGAAATCGGGTCTCCGGGCACACGGCCAACAGCCAGCTCGCTGCTTTCGATCTTCCGTCTCCCACGACGCACCGATTTCCTGCAACGGCACCGACCTCGTCTCCACCCGCCTCCAGAGTCACGAAATCCCGGAATACTGAAGGCGCGCTGGTGTTCCAGCCCTCGTCCTTGGTATATTGAATAACGACCAGTCGTCAGACTCCGAGAACGGGTCCCATTCCCGCAAAGAATCAAAGTCAGTTTGTAATTCCAGGTCAGGGTCTTCAAAAGCATCATGAGTGGGAAAATAGAGATATTAAAATAGAACTAGAGCTCTTTCCGAAGTTGCAAACAATGAGTCGCCGTTAGGCGCCATCGTCCTCCTCAGCTCCACGTAACATTGGATTTCAACAGGAATAAGGTAAACTGGATTTGTAGCTGACACCTGGATACAGAGCATGAGTGGCAGTGAGGCAGATTATCGAAACTTGGAGATGGGTTTAGCAGCTGGATAAATGGTCTGACGGTTTTGCAGCTGGAATGTAATGAGGACCGATGTGAGGTGTTGCGCTTTGCTGGGAACAACAGGGTCGGACTCAGACAGTGACTGGTCGGGGATTGTGATCTGCGGGGAGCAGAGGGATCCGGGAATACAGTTCCATAGTTCAAGGCAGGGTCATGAAGAGAGCCTTTGGCACTTTGGCCTTCATGATTCAAAGTGCTGAGTACACGAATTGCAATATTATGTTGAAGTTGTAAAGGACGTTACTGAGGACAATCCTGGAGTATTGTGCGTAGTTTGGATCATAGAAAAACGACAACATAATACAGGTCCTTCGGCCCACATTGCGGTGCTGAACCTGACCTTACCATAGACTACCAGGCTTACCCAAAGCCCTCTATTTACTTAAGCTCCGTGTATCTATCCAGGGTCACCCATCTACACGAAAAAAACATCAAGAACCTTGAACGATTAGAGCGGACATTTATAATGATGTTTCCGGGAGGTGAGGGCCCGAGTTGGAGAGGAAGATTCAAAGGGTTTTGTCGTACCTAAACTGAGGCTTTTCCCCTTCAGGTTGGGTGAGGCCTGAATAAGACGTCATAAGTTCCGGGTAAAAGGAAGAGAGTTTAAGGGTAAAATGTGAGGGAACTTCTTTACTCAGAGGACAGTGTGAGTGTGGAATGAGACGCCAGTGGAATTGGTGAAATGAGGTTCCATTGAGACACTTGGACAGGTACATGGACGGGAGGGATGGTCCTGGTGCCGGCCGAAAGTGCCGTCGGGAAACAGACTATCACACTCTGCAGGAGACGATGGGTATGTTGATGTGTGAGGAGTTTGATAACTCTACATCCAATCCCTAAGAATATTCTCCAGAAACGTGTCTACCCCTAACGTGAGTCTATATTTTCCAGGATTATCCATCCCCCTTCTTAAATAACAAAATAAGATCGATCAGCGCTTTTCTGAGATCTTACTCGTGGCTACAGAGAACACAAATATATTGGTCAAGTCACTAGTGATGTAATTTCGTGCCTCTCTCAATAATCTGCAGTATATCCTACCAGGCTCTGAGTAAATAATCCACCTTCCTGCCCGATAAGTGAATAAACACTACCTCCTTTGTGGTCCTGTACTGATACAAATTTAAAAGGCATTGTGATTAGGTATAGGATAGGAAAGGTTTAGTCAAAAACTCCTGGAGCAGGGAAAATAACCTTTCAGCACCTGTGCCCATTTGACTATTCAAGCTAACTCAAGCCCAGAGGAAATGGCTCACACGCAGGCAGATGGGACAATTCTGTTGGGCAGCAGTGTAGCCTGGAAGGGCCAATCTCAAAGCTGAATCTGAAAGGTTGCATCCGAAACTTCAACAGTATTCCTCTCAGGAGATTGTGCCTGACCTGGTATGTTTCTTAAACTGTTGCATTCTATACAAAGTATATATTGTGCAGGAGGTCTCCAGAGGATATTCACCAGGAGTGTGGAGGATCGTAGTTCATCACTCCCAGAGTGCCTGCTGCCGGCTGGTGGCGCAATTTTCTCTGCATCGGCGGAGGCTGAGGGAGGTCTGGCAAACATCGCCGGGACAGACACTTGGAGCTGTGGACGGACAGCCACGCCGGTCCCTGTAGATGCCGCGGCCGACGACCACCGACAATAGTATCACTGAACACCACCAGAGCGATAGAGCAGACAAGGAGGGTCTGAGTTTGGGGCAGATTTCCATCAGACCTATCGTAGTTCAGACCCTTCACTGTCCCCTGCTGTCACTGGCAGAGGAACGCGTCGGTCAAATGAGATGATTAGTTAATGTGAATTTCAGTCATGGAGAGAGGTGGGAATATGAAAACAGCGACGGTGTTGCCTTTGGAAAATAGAGGCGGATCAGTTCAACAGGTTAAAGTACAGTTGGGTGTGTTTTATGCAGAGACCTTGCAAAAATTTAAACCTGACTTTGACTTCTAAACTTAATAAAGTGTTCCCAGTCAGAGAGTAGCCTCTGTACTGTTGGATTCAATAGAGTTTGTGATGCTTATAATGGATGTTGTGAATTGCACTGATCAGACATCTCGTCCTACTAGCAAAAACATAAAATGATTGTGAAAGCTGCAGAAAGGTATCTCGGTGTAACCGGTGTTATGTTGGAAGCTGTAAATGAAGATCTGATGGGTGGAGTATCTGCATCCTAGTCTGTCCCAGACTGATTTTTCATCGTCAACACATTAAGAAGCCTGTTTCTCAATTGGCAGAATCCCCCAATGTTTTGAGAATTCAGGAAAAGAGATTATTTTCACAGTTAAGTTTTTACTGTGCAGGATTATATTGTCGTTTGGCGTGATTGGCCATCTGATAGAGAGGTAGTGCTGACAGTTTTATAAGGAAAGAGGCAGGGTGTAGAGTTGTGAATATGAATGAACCGTATGCGGCATTTGCTGGAGAAATATTTGATTCAGCAGGTAGTTGTATAAAACAGATTATGGTTTACAACGCTTGTGGGAATCTTTCTACTCAGTTGTGAGAAAGTATATTTTGTTCTCGCTCGCGAAGAGTTGTCTGCTGCTGAGATTTTAACGCAGTTCACTGAGGGTTTGTTTGCTGAATGATGGTAATGGTTTGATTAAAGAACAGTTTTTCAACTTGTGTGTCTGAATGGGTAGGAGATTCAATATTCGCAGTAGTTCTAGAACCGCTGCAGAATGTTGACGAAGATGTGTATTTTTACAATGAAATGTTATGTCACGTTATTCAGCAAACTGAGATGAAAGTGATTCCCATTACAAACGGAATTAATAGGAGAAAGGCTGTATCACTGTGGACTGAGGAGTGTACAGAGGCGATTAGGGAGTGGGACAAGGCGTTTAGGAAAGTGAAGAAGTATCAGTGTCCCAGCAACCTTATTAAGTATAAAAGGACAGAAGCCGTGATGAGGAAAATGGTAAAGATTGCGAAAAAGATTTTCTAGCGACATACTCTGACAATATTGCAGGGATTGGTAGGTCAGACGTCACCAGGACAGGATGATACATGTTATTGTTTGGTCAGATAAATGGGGATGCAGGCATATTTCGGGGTTTGCCAATGAATCCAGTGGTGCAGACGGATTTGGCGGAGCATCCAGCTTTGCGGATGTGCTCCGCTTTAGGGGTATGTCAGCGAATGTGTGAGTGCACAAGGATTTTTGGTGACGGATGCTTTGGGGTGGACACTGATTTGAAGGTTCATTGAGGGTTTTCTGGAGAGCACAGATCTGTGGATGCAGACTGATTTGCACAAAGCTGGGTGTGTTGGCGGATTTGGGGTTGAACAATAACCTGGGTGAGCCGGGGCATCTGGAGGTGTGTCGGATTTCAAGGTTTTTCCGTTTGTCCATACTTTAATAAAAATGCAATGTCAACTTTGACCATTGTTCTTCCTATGTTTTAAACGGAGACAACCTTTTTTGTGAACTGTTTGAAATGATTCTTGCTCTGGCACAATCTAGGGTTGCCTCCTGATTTCGAGCTGCGAAAAGTCTCGAAGTTATTTCATTTCTACATACACTACTAATAAATGCAATTTGCCGTCTGTTCTTGTCTTTGTTTATTGTTCAGGCAGCCATTTTGTGAAGTGTTGGAACTGTGCAGTTTGGGGAGACAAATGAGAAGGGACTAAACCAAGGGGATTAAGTGAATGGGAGATGGACACGTACATAGTCCGGCAGGGTCAGGCAGAGACAGTCGGTCTACCCACACACAGACACACAAAGGTTTTTTTTGGAACCAGCTGGAATCGAACTCGGAAACCTTCGCTCCGAGGTCCGGCGCTGATCCCACGACAACACCTGCAGGCAGAGTGTTCGTGATTCAATACAATTTCACGAGCTACAATGGCATAATTTACTTCAACATTTTGTGTCTGATAAATGGTTACTTTGAAGTACATATTTACACTGGAAGAGCATTTAATTGCTAAGATAACTCGGACGGTTCAGTCACCTGCATTGGGACAAATTAGCTCCCAATGCTCTTCATATTAATTGAATAGTTAAATCGCCATCCGTCACCGCGGGAATTTCACGTGTCTGATGTAATCGATTGGCAATATTTTAAAAACTTTATTTTCAAATCTGTTGAAATCTGTCCCTGTGGAGTCACTGAATTGTATTAAAAACCCGAGGCATGTGCTGCCTCAGCATTTCATTCCGAGAGATCGCGTGTAACACACGGGGGCCAAATCACTGGACAGAGAAAATGTCTGCATTGTTGGAAATGTACAGGTGTGTGCAGAAAATATCGTACGTGTTCATTGCCGTTGTTGGAGTTCCCGGTGAGTAAGCAGAGAGATTCATGTTTGGAATTTCTGATTGTTACCGGTATGAACCTATTAATGATCATTTTACAATCTTCCAACTTGATGATCATTGTACAACTATCAGTCAGAGATATCGATCCTGTCAATTCCACTTTCCGATTTTTCATAATCAATGACAAAGGGAACTAAATCTCTGTCTCTCTGCTAACACGGTATCGACTCAAACGCTGTTCTTGCCTTTAATGATACCTTGTCCAGATTTGTCCCAGTGCGGAGGACAGGTAGCTCTCCGAGAAGGTGTGACTAGAAGGGGTTGGGGGGTGCTTATTGTCAGGTTCACTGTTTCTGAGTTATTGATCAAAGAGAGCCCCTGGTGCTGTGTTTCGCGTCTCCCTGTGGAGTCTGTCACAATCGTATCCCGCTGCCTTTTGGTCAATAAATTGGTCTGGTCGCCCGATCCGGTGTCCAGGGATCTGCTCGCTTGTGTTATCGAATTGATCTGCGGTGTAGAATTAATCCGTCAACTGAGCCACTCAGTCTCTGTTTGCTAATACTGTTTCAGTGTTTTCAGTGTGTTTCTCCCCTCTGTATCTCATCTTGGAAACATCAGATGCTGATTATCCAGAGTCCTGGTCAGTCACGGTTAAGTCAGTGAAACCGGCCCCATCATCGACTGGAATCGGGATCAGCAGCGATCGTTGTTGCTCATTCAGCTCGTTTATATCGCCGACGATGGCCCACACATTGCTTTATCTCCACACTGAAGAAAACAGTTCAGAGATAGTGTGACCAGTGTCTGGTGCTAGATTAGCAGCCGTTCACAGACATTTTTAGCTGCAACTCGATCCGGTGTTAATTCCCGGAGAATGTGTCAGGTAATTCCCAGTGTCTGTTTCTCTCCCTCTGTCTCTCCAGTGAATGTAGTGGCGATTGTGACCCTGTCCCGGGGAAAGTGCGGCCTCTCTACCTGCACCACCCGCTACCTGGTGGCCATGGCAGCGGCCGATCTACTGACCATTGTCACCGAGGTCATTTTGACTCGAATCAGAGTGTATTACTACCCGAGGAGTTTCCTGAACATCACCCCTGTGTGCAGTGTTATCGATGTACTGAGCTTCACGGCCACACACTGTTCTGTCTGGTTCACCGTCACTTTCACCTTTGACCGGTTTGTCGCCATTTGCTGCCAGAAGCTGAAAAGAAAATATTGCACCGGGAAAACTGCGGCTGTGGTTCTGACAACAACCGGTGTACTGTTCTGTCTGGAAAACGTTCCCCGATACTTCACACGGGAACCCAGGGTAATAATCGACAATATACCGTGGTTGTGTGATCTCAGGGACAATGTTTTCACTGACCCCGGGTGGATAGGATATGACTGGCTCGATACGGTTTTAACTCCGTTCCTCCCTTTCGCTGTGATCTTGCTGCTCAACACTCTGACAGTCAGGCACATTTTAGTGGCCAGTCGGGTCCGTAAGGGGCTGAAGGGTCAGAGCAAGGGGGAGAACCGCAGTGACCCGGAGATGGAGAGCAGGAGGAGGTCTGTGATTTTACTCTTCACCCTCTCCGGCAGCTTCATCCTCCTGTGGATGACACTGGTTGTAAATTTCATGTATTATCAGATTTCAGGAAAAGGATTCGAATTCAATGATTCTGAATGGATCTTCTACTTCGTCGGGGTTTTGCTGAGGAATTTCAGCTGCTGCACGAACACATTTATTTACGCGGTGACTCAGTCGAAATTCAGGGAGCAGGTGATCAGCGCGGTGAAATATCCGGTCAGCTCGGTGTTTCAGTTCATTAATAAAGCCGCGTCCTGAGCACAAGCCAAAGGTGGTTGCAGTGAGGGTTCCAGCTCCTCACATTCACCCCCTGGTCACCCAGGTGTTATTCCCGGCAGGTTGTCGCATCGACCGGCAGCTCTGGAAGGTTAGGATAGTTTGTGTTTTGTGAGGGGCAAGGCACCGTCCTGGAGACTCAGTACCGCAATGGACCTGCCAGATGACAGTCAAAGACCTGCACCGGAACGCTGTCCAGCCATTGGTCTGAGCATATGTCCATCTATTCCCTTTGCGGCCCATCGACCTTACAGCCCACGAAACGGCGGGGATCTAGTCGATTACTGGCTGCGTAATCCAATATCAATCACACTACTCTCCGCCTTCCCCTTGAATGATTTGCTAATGTAACGAAATGGGGCGGGGTTTGATTAAAAGGCCTTTGAAAGATCAAATTAAAGACGGATTCCCGACACTAACTGGACTGGTGCACAGCATTAGAAAGTAAAACCTTCACTGCTCCTTTTTTGAATAAAATTCTTTCCCTTCTTGTTTTACTCCGTTTCCCCATAAAGCTAACAATTATGAATTCTGCAGCGGTGTTTCCTTTATGCTCAGTATCCAAACAGTATTGCTATAAGTAATACACACTAAATGCTGGTGGAACGAAGCAGGCCAGGCAGGAACTATAGGGAGAAGCACAGCCGACGTTTCGGGCCGAGACCCTTCGTCAGGACAATTCCAATCTCAATAATTCTCAATCCCACCAAACTCTGAGCTTCTGATTTGCGGGGTTTAAGGTCTTTATCCACGGCTGGAATTGTATCAGCTTTTGTAACTCAACCTCTCCGTGCAGGTTGAGACCCATAGGAGGACCCATAAAACTCATAAGAAGTGGGCCAATGAGTTTCGAACAGGAAATCTGACCGCCCGCTAGAATAAATTGTTTTAAAAATCATCAAAACCAAAAAGGCATGTGAATAAATTAGAGCTTTACACGGACAAATTTCCTCCACCCAGTGTAAGCCTAAAATGATGTCAAAAAATGTTACTCTATATACTGATTTAATGCTTAGTAAGTTGTTTCCCTGTCGTTACCTGTAATTAAGGCACAGAAACAGCCAGAGGAACATATTAGTCGTTATCTTTTGATTCTTCTGCAACAGCTAAAATATCATTATAGTTTTCCAAAATACAGTGATGAACCAACAGTCTCTCGGATATTGCAGAATTCTTAGACTTATTAAGCTCTGTGACCTAAAATCAGCTAGTCAGAGGCAAAACAAGATGGGGTTTCAGAGAAGGTGACATTGGGGAACATTGCGTAATCCCACAATCCCATCTTCCCAGCGCGATAACATCCCGTGTGATGTTTCCAACCGTTCTCGAACAGAACTTCAACAGGATGGTAATTTATTTGTCCCTTCTAATGAATCCAGTTTGTTAATATCAACTGCAATCTCCGCAATTATACTTGGCTCATTTCAACCAATAAAGCTGAAACAGGGGACCACCTTATTGCGCCAGAACACTTCCGAACACTTTAAAATTGAAGACGACGCTGATCTACAAGTAAACAGCCATAATCAAGAACAGATCCAATTAAACAAATGAACATGGTCCACAATGATATTCATGCAGCTCCACAGGAATATTTAATGTTATAATTTTCTGATCCGGCGCTTCCATTCCAGCTGATTATCCATCCACATGCCTGGAAATCTTACCGCTGTCACGTCTTGAAGAGTTTGACCATATCATTTCAAATCAACTGTATGCCTATTAATCACATTTATAAAACACAGAACTTGTTCAGGAGCGACTGAAAGCTTAAATTCTCATATAATTGCCGACTGTTCAAAATTATTAGCTGCTAATTGGATCCAATATACAGTGTAACTGCAATTTCTGCCTCTAAGCCATAGAGCTCCATCATCTGCAGATAGAGATTTACACACCGAAGCGATTTTCTCAGAGAGAATATCATGAATCATAACATTAGATTATAAAGGGTTACAAATACGGCGTTGTGGGTTCCCACCCGTACCAGCATCGGCCGTCCAAATATAAAACTCAGAGCAAGTCTCGCAGCTTCCTGCTCAATCCTCATTTCCGTAATGCCATAAGACATGGAAGCGGAGTCAGGCCATCTGGCCCATCGAGTCTGCTACACTACTCACTCATGGCTGATCGTTTCTTTCCGTCCTCCTCAAACCCAGCTACCGGCCTTCTCCCCTGAACCGTTGATGCCATGTCGAATCAAGAAACTATCAATGTCTGCCTTAAATGTACCCAACGCCGTGGGCTCTGCAGCGGCATGTGGCAAGAAATTCCATGAATTCACCACCCTTTGTCTGAAAGATTCCCCGCTGCTCTGTCTTGAAACGGCGCCCCTCTCTCCTGAGGCTATGCCCGCTTATCCTAATCTCTCCCACCATGGGAACCATCCTTTCCATAATTCAATCCAAAGTCCTTCCGGACTCCGCCTCCCGCTACGAACATCTAAGCCTTAGTTGCTTATTGTCCGTCTTTAATCTCTCCCTTTTCCGTTTTAAACTTTGAAATTTTAACTCTATTCAGTCGAATTTGTATCACAATAATAACAATTATGGCTACTTCGAAGAGTACCAGTCGAAATCCCGACCCCTCTAACGGAAAATCTGAAGAAAGCCGACGGGTTCTCGGAAGAAGCCCCTTGGGTCAAGAGATTGGAATCTCGAATCACCGGTATCTGCCCTGAAATAACTCAACTGAAAGAGACATTTGAAGAAGAAATTGACTCTCTGAGCCTCGATCTTGAAGAAGTGAATCGAAATGCGGCTGACCTTTCTTTTCGTTTGGAAAAGGCTCAACAACGGATCGTGGATTTGGAAGCTCGATCGCGTCGGAATAATATTCGAATTGTTGGATTAAAAGAGAAGTCAGAATCTGCCGACTCACTGGATTATTTTGCTAAAATGTTTCAGTCTTTACTTCCGGTGGTTTGTTCGCAACCCCCGGAGCTTGAATCGGCTCACGGAACCGGTGCTTTAAAATCTTTGGATGAAGGTAAAAACAGGCATGTCGTTGTGTGTTTTCTCCGTCTCAGAGACAAGGACAGCATTATTAAACTTGCAAGAAATCAAAGATTATTTCAATTTCAAGATTCAGAAGTTCGTTTTTTTTTCAAGATTTTCCACGATAAATTGTTAAGAAACGTGTTGCATTTGTCTCTTCTATGAAATTAGCTTTTCAAAAAAAGCTCTTTCCATTATTACAACAGCCTGTCAAATTAAGGCTTTTTGTTAAAAATTCTGGAGTTCATACTTTTGATGATCCAGCCGAAGCATTGCGTTTTATTAACTGTTTGTCTGACGAGTCCGATGGCGAATCAGAAGTTTGAATAATTTATAATAATTCGACTGTCTCATGGTGTAAAGCGATGAAATTGGAAGATTTGATGGTTATAGAAGTTTTTACTTTAAAATGTATTCTTAGCTTCGACAAAGACTGGTTCGGATGGTTTTAACCTTCGAAGATATAGCGGGAGAACTGTTGAAAGAATGTAGATAATTCTGAACCATCTAGTTTTTTTTTCTCTCTGCAGCATTTAAATGAACCAACTTTTTTTAATTCTGTATGCTTATTTAGTTAAGTAATTGCTTGGATTTCTTTACATTTTAAACAAAGACTGGATAATTCAACGATGGCGATTGTTTTTCCTTTTGTGCAAATATTTCGTTCACGACGAGTCTGAAGCCTGAAGTTTGAATGATTTATAATGGCTTGAGTGTCTCGCGGTGTAAACACTGATAAGACTAGAAGATCTGATGGTCACAAAGTTTTTAGCTTCAAATTCATTTTTATTTCTGAAAAACACTGGTTTGGACCGTTTAAACCTCAGAAGGTATAGTGGGAGAACTGGTAATTGGCTGTAGTTAAGGTTGTACTATCTGGAACATTTTCTTTTCTTTTTGCAGCATTTAAATGAGTTAATTGTTTTTTTTTATTCTGTATGCTTTATTGAAGATTTCTTAAGTAATTATTTGGTTTTTCTTGTATTTTAAAGATAGCTTGGATACTTTAAAGATGGCGATTGTTTTTCTTTCGTTCAAATATTTCAAGAATTGTGTTGGATGGGTTTTACTTCCCTTATCTAATGCTGAGAAGGTTACTTTCAAGTTGAAGGTCAATAGACATTAGACAATAGGTACAGAAGTAGACCATTCGGCCCCTCGAGTCTACACCGCCATTCTGAGATTATGACTGATCATTCACTATCAATACCCAGTCACTGCCTTGTCCCCATATCCCTTGATTCCCCTATCCATCAGATATCTATCTAGCTCCTTGAAAGTATCCAGAGAATTGGCCTCCACCGTCTTCCAAGGCAGTGCATTCCACACCTCCACAACTCTCTGGGAGAAGAAGTTTTTCCTCAACTCTGTTTTAAATAACTGACCTCGTTTTGTCGTTTTCTTTCATAGGAAAAACACTATCCTTTCAAGTTAACTGGACTGAGATATATGTCGACTGTAATGAGGTTTATGTCCGGAAGAGGGAGGCAGAGATTACTTTCTTTGTAGTCAAGTAGGCGGAGCTATGACAGCATCGATGCTTTTCTTGGGGCTTGCGTCGATAGATATCGACATTCTTTCTGGGCTTGTAAATTGGGTGTTTTTTTCTTCTTTTTTTACCCCCATAATGGAATCCCGGATTATTTTTATTGTTGTTCATCTCCGCCAATTTTCGATCACTTTATTCTGAAAATATTTGAACTAAAATCATCTCTATGAATCAAACGGGCTTTATTAAAGGCCGTTCTCCCCTTCCCCCACCACCACTCTGCAATCCCCTCTCCCTCAGATCCCATCGTCAGCTCTTGGGCCCTCAGAGGCTCCATCTTCCTCTCACCCCAACCCTTCCCTCTCTACTGACACTACCAGCCTCCCTCCCCCATCTGATCCCATCTCTCATCCGTGCCGGGTCTTTACCATTCCCTCCGACCTTCAACTCTCTGAGGCACAGCGCTCTGTCCTCAGTGAGGGTTTCACCTTTGTCCGCCTTCGCCCACACCTCAGCGAGTTCCGCGTACGCCATGACGCTGAACTCATCTTCCGCCGGCTCCGTCTCTGAGCTTATTTCTTTGGCAAGGACTCCCCTACCCCCACCGATGACCCCTTCTCCCGTCTTCAACCCCCCTCCTCTTCATGGACACCCCGCTCTGGTCTTCTGCCTGCCCTGGATCTCTTTATTGCTAAGTCCCGACGGGATATCAACCGTTTTGACTGCATCACACCCTGTTCCATTTCCAACCTAACTCCTTCCGAACGCTCTGCTCTCCGCTCCCTCTGCACCAGTCCCAACCTCACTATAAGACCCGCTGATAAGAGGGGAGCTGTTGCTGCCTGGCGTACTGACCTCTACTGACCTCTACCTGGCCGAGGTACTGAGACAACTGTCTGATACCTCCTAATTTTTACCCCTTGATCATAGCCCCACTAAGGAGCACGAGGCCACTGTCTCCACATCACCAACCTTATCAGCTCTGGGGATCTCCCATCCACTGCCACCAACCTCATAGTTCCCACACCCCGCACTTCCCGTCTCTACCTCCTACCCAAGATCCAGAAACCTGTCTGTCCAGGTAGACCTATTGTCTCAGCTACCTCCTGCCCTACCGAACTCATTTCTGCATACGTTGACATTGCCTTATCCCCCTTTGTCAATCTCTTCACACCTAAGTTCGTGACACTTCTTACGCTTTGAATTTTTTTAATGATTTTAAGTTCCCTGGACCCCACCGCCTTATTTTCAGCATGGACGTCCAGTCCCTATATACCTCCATCCTCCACGCGGACGGTCTCAAAGCTCTTCGCTTCTTTTTGGATTCCAGACCTAACCTTACACTTCCTCCCTCACCACCAATCAGGGCCTAGACAGTCCTTCCAGGCGACACATCACCTGTGAGTCGGCTGGTGTGGTATACTGTGTCCGGTACTCCCGGTGTGGCTTTTTATATGTTGGTGAGACCCGACGCAGACTGGGAGACCATTTCGCTGAACACATATGCTCTGTCCGCCTGTGAAAGCAGGATCTCACAGTGGCCGCACATTTTAATTCCATGTCCCATTCCCATTATGAAATGTCTATCCATGGCGTCCTCTACTGTCAAGATGAAGCCACACTCAGGTTGGAGGAACATCACCTTATATACCGGCTGGGTAGTCTCCAACCTGATGGCATGAACATTGAATTTTCTAACTTCCGTTAATGCCCCTTCTCCCCTTCTTAACCTATCCCTGATATATTTAGTTGTTCTTTTATCTCTCTGTTCACTCTGCCTGTTCTCCCTCTCTCTCTGGTGCTCCCCTCCCCCCTTCTTTATTCCTGGGCCTCCCGTTCCATGATCCTTTCCCTTCTCTAGCTCTGTATCCCTTTTGCCAATCACCTGTCTGGCTCTCAGCTTCCCCCCCCTCCGATCTTCTATCATTTCGCATTTTCCCCTCCCCTCCTACTTTCAAATCTCTTACTATCTTCCATTTGAGTTAGTCCTGATGAGTGGTCTCGGCCCGAAACGTCGACAGTGCTTCTCCTTATAGATGCTGCCTGACCTGCTGCGTCCCACCAGCATTTTGTGTGTGTTGTTTAATTTTCTAGCATCTGCAGTTTTCCTCGTGTTTGCATACTATTAGGTTTCGCTTTGCAGGAAGTAAACCCTGCCAGAGCTGTTGTACATCCGATGTCGCCTCAATTCTCGTTCGAAATAGTCTCACTCGCTCTAAGTAGCCCTGCGCAGGTCATTCCTGGTTTTCCGGTACAGTCATGTGTCGGCGGATTTGAATGCCACAGATTTAGGCGTCAGCAGACGATATACCTCATGGTGCATCCACAGATTTTGGTTTGGGAATGTCTTTGCTCTTTGCACGTTGAGCTTTGTTCTTGCTATTGTTTCTTGCGGAGTAAGATATTTTGTGAACTCTGAAATGATTGTTCTCCTGGGATAAACTGTTGTGCATGTAGGGATGCGTCGGCTTTGGGGGATGCACAAAGATTTGGGGATGGGCATGGCGAATATGGATTGAATTAGAATTTCATTGTCGAGGCAGCCATTTTCTGAACTGTCACACGATTCTGTTTCTGTGATAATCTAAAGTGCATCTGGGGTGTCAGCGGATTTGGGGTGCACACTGAAATGGGGATAGCGCACATTTAGGGATCTGGGGTTGCGCACGGACACAGGGTGTATTCTCCAATATGACGTTGCGCACTGATTCTCGAAATGTGCAAACTGAGGGCCGTGTCGTCCAATATGGAGGTGCACATGTGGCTGTACAGGGATTTAGAGTGACACCCAGAATTGGATGTGTCGGCCGATCTGGAGTGGGGATTTTTAATACCGAGACCGCCATTTCCTGAACTCTTTGAAATAATTCCTGCTCTGAGGGTTATGTTTGCGGGGGGTGTCAGCATGTGTGGGTGCGCACTGAGTTGGTGATTGAGCTATGGATTGGTGGTTTGTAGGCACATGACTTTGGGGGATGCAGACGGATTTGGGGGTTTGCCCGGAATAAGGGGTTGAGTCGTCGAACATCAGGGCTCTCAACTCAGCCTTAGATCTCTCGGACAATAAACAAGTCAGGCTGCTGATTACAGCTCAGCCTTCAACACAATCGGTCCCTCAATTGTAATTAACAAGCTCCAAAACCTGGGCCTCTGTACCTCCTTCTGCAACTGGATCCTCACCAGGAGATCCCAGTCTGTGTGGATCAGAAATAACATCTCCTCCTTGCTGACAATCAACACTGGCACACCTCAACGATGCGTGCTCAGCCCACTGCTCTACTCTCTCTACACCACGTCTGTGTGTCTAGGCTCATCTATAAACTTGCAGATGACACAACTATAGTTGGTGGAATTTCAGATGGTGACGAGGAGGAGTACAGGAGTGAGATAGATCAGCAAGTTGAGTGGTGTCGCAGCAACAACCTTGCACTCAACATCATGAAGACAAAGAATTGATTGTGGATTCAGGAAGGGGAAGTCGAGGGAACACACACCAGTCCTCATCGTGGGATCAGAAGTGAAAAGGGTGTGCAGTTTCCATTTCCTCCCTCTCAACACCTCTGAGGAACTATCCTGGGCCCAACATATTGATGCAGTTACAATGAAGGCACAACATTGGCTATTTTCATTCGGAGATTGAGGGGAATCGGTCTGTCAGTAAAGACATTTGCAAATTTCTACAGATGTACTGTGGAGAGCATTCTAACTGGTTGCATCACTGCCTGGTGTGGAGAGGCCACTGCACAGGATCGGAAAATGCTGCAGAAAGTTGTAAACTCAGCCAGCTCCTTCATGGGCACCACAGCATCCAGGACACATTCAAAAGATGAGGCCACAAAAAGATGGCATCCATCTTTAAGGACTCCCATCACCCAGGACATGCCTTCGTCTCGTTGCTACCATCAAGGAGGACGTACAGGACCCTGAAGAGACACTCAATGTCTCAGGAACAGCTTCTTCCCCTCCATCAGATTTCTGAATGGACAGTGAACCCATGAACACTTCCTCAGTATTTTCCATCTCGTTTAGCACTAACATTTAAATTTAATTTTATACATACTGTAATTTATATTTTTTTATTTCTATGTATTTCAATATACTGCTGTCACAAACAACAAATTCCACCACACATGCCGGTGATATTAAACCTGATTCTGATACACAAACACACACAGCTGGGCTCAGACATACAGCACTCCCACATTCCTCCCTTTGTGTCACCCTGCTTGCTCCGTGGGCCCCGGTATGAAGCTCAAACTGTTGCAACACCTGCCCTTTAAATTCATGTCTGAGGCTGTGTTGTGTCTGTTCACTGTTTGAGTTCGATATTAAATGAAGAGCACAGGCGGTTTCTGGAGTAGGTTACATGGTCGGCCCAACATTGTTGGTCGAGGGGCCTGTAATGTGCTGTACATTTCTATGTTCTATATCAAGGGCAGGCAAAGGGATTAGTTTAAATAGACACCGGGACAGTTTGGAAAAGGTTGGGCCGAAGGGCCTGTGTCAAGGCGTAAGGGAGGGGTTCTGTCCCAAACATAGACTCTATTCCCCTCAACAGATGTTGCCTCACTTGCCAACATTCTTGAAAAGTTGCATTCAGTTCTGCTGAGCATTCTGTACGAAGGATGTTTTGTGCTGGAAGACAACAGAGGAGATTCATCATGACTGAGGGGGCTTGTAACCTGAAATCTTCAGTGATAGGAACAGACGCAGGCCATTCAGCACATCGAGTCTGCCGCATTTCCATCATGGCTGATCCTCGATCGCACTAAAACCCATGCACCTGCTTTATCGCCATATCCTTTGATGACTTGACTGATCAGGAAACGATCACATTCCACCTTGAATATACCCACACGCTTGACCTCTGCCGCAGTCTGTGGCAGAGCATTCCACAGGTCCATTGCTGCCTGGCTAATAATAATCCTGGTTACATCTGTTTGAAAATTTGGCCCCTCAGCTTTGTGGCTGTGCCCCACCACAGGAAATACCTTCTCCACATCCACCTTATCCAGTCCTTTCAACATTCGGTAGGTTTCAATGAGATGCCCCGCATTTTTCTGAGTTCCAGTAAGCGCAGGTTCAAAGCTGCAAAGTGCTCCTCACATTTTAACCTCTTCGTTCCCAATATCAACCTTGTGAACCTCTTCTGGACTCTCTCCAATGACATCTTTCAGATGACATTTCAAATTTCAGGAAGATAACCTGCCATCGTTCAGATCACTCTACTAACTGGCCTAAATCTCTCAGCAAGTTTTGAAAACCTACTTCATTATCCACAACGCCGCCTATCTTAGTATCATCTGCATACTTACTAATCCAATTTACCACCCCATCATCCAGATAATTAACGTATATGACAAGCAACATTGGAAATAGTACAGATCCCTCTGGCACACCACTAGTCACCTGCTTCCAACCTGTCAAACTGTTATCCACCATTACTCTCTGGCACCTCCCATCCAGCCACTGCTGAATCCATTTTACTACTTCAATATTAATACCTAACGATTGAACCTTCCTAACTAATCTTCCATGTGGAACTTTGTCAAAGGCCTTACTGAAGTCCATATAGCCAACATCCAGTGCTTTACCATCGTCAAGTTTCCTCGTAACCTCTTCAAAAAGTTCAATAAGGTTTGTCAAACATGACCTTCCACGCACAAATCCACGTTGACTGTTCCTGATCATGCCCGACATCAGATAACATGGCGAGTCCTGGTAGCTCATAAGCCTACTCTCAAAATTCCAACCTGATCACCATGGATCAGCCTGGGGAGGCCATAATAAATGAAATTCGGCCACCGTGGACGCCCTCTGATCCTTGGTAGCGAAAGCCTGTGCATATCTGGTGTAGTGGTCCGTGATGACTAATACATTGGCCGCGTTGCTGCATCGGGGTCTATCAACAGGAAATACATACATACCAGGTCAAGAGGCCTCGCACTCTACAAATGTGACAAGGGAGCTGCCCGAGTAGACAGTCTCTTCCCCGGTATGCATCGAATGCACGTCTTGCTATATTCTTCGTCCTCCAGCTTCATTAGCGGCCGGTAGAACCAATCTGAGCAATCGATTGGCCTTTTCAGCCACCAAATGGCCAAAATCAGCAGGAAGTGACTTCAACACTGTCCTCCGATAATTCTCAGGCTGAATCGGCTGAGAAGGCCGAGGCTGGTCCGAAGGCGACATGACCCGGTATGAACACCGCAGCGGAGACATGAGAGACACAGGCCTTCAGGTAATCTGCTCTACTGGACTATAAATGACAAAAAATTATTGTCACTCACTTGGTTACCGCAGTTTGTAGACAGTAGAATGGCCCCAATGTTCCGAGGGACCGTATGGGGTGTCCTGAAATAATACATGGGTTAGTGGGGTCAGGTTACCCACACCTTGCACAGGTAACCCCGCTAGTGAAATCGGAGTTTTCCCTCTCCCAGATGAGCTACCATCCGCCGGGGCAACTGGTTTCAAGGCGCCAGTGGCCCTCCTTTGCCTCTTCTCCTGTCAGTGAGAACAGCTCCGCCCCGTGAAGGCCAGGAGTCGGATCTGGTTGTCAGAAGCTGTTTGAAACGCGCGTCATGAAGAGCATTTGTTTAGTCGGGGGAAATCGTCCCCGCTACCACCCTTCGGCTGTGACCACCTTTGCAGCCTAGAGAAAGTTATATCTGAAAGTTAAAAACAAAGTTTTTGTTGTCGTGCAAACCGCTGTATATTTGTATTTTTTCCCACATAAGAATGTTTTCATTCGTTTCTTTGTAAATACTTTTCTTCAGTACAACCTTTTGGCAGCTTTTGTACTTTTTCCATCTTGCATTAAATAAAACCCCTTGCACTAACGTGGTGGTGCGGACTGATATCCGTTTGATTTTCAACTGGTGACCCTCGTCGTGTACACTACCCTCACCTGATAGCGAGATGTGACACCCCCAAATGCACATTAGATTTTCCTAGAGCAAAAACCATTTCAAACAGTTCACAAATTAGCTGTCTCCACCTTACAGAATAGCAAAACCAAAGTTCAAATTTCAAACTGTATTTATTAGAAAAGTACCGTGAGATTCATCACACTCCAGTCCGTGTGTACCCCAAATCCACAGACACACCCCAAATCTACCCACTCATCCAAATCTACAGGCACACCCCCAAATCTACCCACACACCATATCTGTCCGGACAATCAAATTCGAGTGTACGCGCTTATTCGATAATACACTCATAAATTTACACACATTCCCATATCAGTGTATATCCCCATATCAGCCGACACATCCCTAGATCTGTGCCCATCACAAAATCCATGTGCAGCTTGAAATCCCAATGCATCCCACAGATCAGTGCGCACCGTCAAATCCACCGAAATCCCTAAATCTGTGTGCAAACACAAATCTATCTGCACCCTCAAATCCGTGTGCAGCCCAACCCCGCTGACAACCCCACGTGAAAATTTGATTATGCAGAGCAAGAACAGCATCAAACAGTTCACAAAATAGCTGGCTCCACCTTACAAAAGTAGCAAGAACAAAGTTCAATGTTCAAAATGTATTTATCAGTAAAGAATCTTTGAATGAAACAACGCTGAGATTCATCACACCTCAAATCGACCTGCACCCCGTAATCCCCCACATGCGCTGCCACACCCCTAAGTCTGTAGACTTCCCCAAACCTGTGCGCACTCCTAAACCCAATGACTCCCCACATACACATTAGATTATCCCACAGCAAGAATAATTTCAAACTGCTCAGTGAATAGCTGCCTCCGCCTTCAACTAACATCAAGAACAAAGTTCAAAGTTCATTTGTTATTAAGGAATGAAAAATGAAAAGCGTTCTTTTTAATCACCACCCCAAATCTGTGAGCACCCCCAAATCGGTGTGCACCCACTTAACTATGCGCATCCCCCAAATCTGTGTACATTCCCAAATCCGTGCGCACCCCAAACCCACCGACACATTCCAAATGCACATTAGATTATACCAGAGCAAGAATCATTTCAAACATTTCCCAAGTACCTTCCCGGCTTTAAAAAAGTGTCAAGAACAAAGTTCAAACTTCGAAGTGTATTTATTATTAAAGTATCTATAAATGTAACAACCTTATTCTCACAGGACAAGAACGACGCGCTGATGGGTCAAAGCGTTTGTTTCTGCTCTGCGGTTTCTTTGACTGTCTCTCGCGTGAGAGGAACAACAGGGTGAAGGCCGAAGGGTAGTCTTGTGCTATCGTGTTTGTGACTGACTCTAACGTTGGGAAATTATATGCACAATTAAAAGGGTTAAAACCTAACTGAGTTATTGGCAGCCTGACAAGTCGTGCTGTGAGAATAAAGTATGAACAAAGAAGTGTTTGTTGAATGAGAAACTGAACAGTGTCCCTTATCAGAGTGTGTGTGTGATAAGGACAATTTTTAACAGCTGCGCACTGTGGGTCAACTGAGCAAAGCAAGCTTGCTAATAAACAGTATGTACTTTTAAGTAAACTATCTTGTATGTATGCATGTGATAAGGAATATTTTTAACAGCTGCGGACTCTGCACTTCGTACATCATCCTGCCTGTGAGAGTCAATTACAGACACAACACCACATAGACCGTTGGGCCCATTATCCTGTTGTTCATGTCACATTCGAGTCCGATATAGACATGAAAGAGAGAGAGAGAGAGAGAGAGAGAGAGAGAGAGAGAGAGAGAGAGAGAGAGAGAGAGAGAGAGAGAGAGAGAGAGAGAGAGAGAGAGAGAGAGTGAGAGAGATATGAAAGGCCATTCGGCCCGTCATCCTGCTGAATCTGTCCATTACAGTGAATCACAGACACGACAGCACAGAAACAATCTTTCAGCCCATCTTCCTCCCTTTGTCCACAGAAACTGCAGCACTGGCATAGACGCTTCAGCCTATCAAGATACCCATCCTATCCCATTATCAGAAGAAAGTATCGCAGAGAGAGAAACATTTCGGCCCATCCTCCTTCTGCATCTCCCCAATTCGAGTCCGTAACGGACACTACGGCATGGAAACAAACTCTCCGGCCCATCTTCCTGTTGTTCCTTTCACGGTAGAGTCAGTCAGCACAGTACAGTACAGACACAGTACAGCAACGAAACAGACTGTGATTGAACAGGTTGATAATGCTAATTCTCCGCTAACCATGACCCTTTGCCCGGTTTGTATCTTCCCCTCGTTCTGTCCATGGTCTATTTTCCCCAGAGTTTCGCCCCCTTTGCCGTCCCGTTCCACAGCTCTTAAGAGTTCACTGTTTACACACCCCACAGTGGAACAATGGCTAGCTTGGCCAATCAATAAGATCCCTTCATTTAACTTGCATTGCTGGTCTATAAATCATAAAAGTAAGGATTCTAGACACAGTCATTCCAAACACTTCCATTTGTTTTAACTCACACCGTTACAGGGGCTTGTAGACAGCAGAACGACTCCGAAAGACCAGCAGGACCGTTTGCGGGGTCCTGAAATAACACCTGGGTTTGTGGTGTCACGTGCCCCACACCCTGCACAGGTAACTCCACTGGTGGGGAGGGCATTATTACTTTATATTCATCTGTGCATATGTACACTGATCTATGGATTTAACTGTGGCATATATTGTGAAATAAGACGCTAGCATGTTAGAATCTCAGCCAGGCGGAAGCAGATTTAAACCCCCAGTCTTTCGTTGCTGGAGAGGTGGCGAGGTTGGATTTGACGGTTGGTAAATATTTATAAGGGAAAATTAAAAGACGAAGTTTGTCGTTGAGAAAGCGTCTGGATATTTGTACTTTTTGGGCATGGGCGTTTGTTTTCATTTGTTTCTTTATAAATATATTTTTTTCTCGACACAACTTTTTCGGCGGCTTTTGTACTTTTCCCTCTGGCACTAAATAAAACTCCTTGCTGTTGCGGCTTGCCGTCCGTCGGTTTGTCTTTCAACAGGTGACCTCGTCGCGGACTCTCCCCATACCTGTTAGCGAAGTGTGACAAGTCTAACTGCATATCGGATTATCCCAGAACAGGTATTATTTCACACAGTTCACAAAATAGCTGCCTCCGCCTTACAAAAATATCAAAAAAAAGAACAAAGTCCAACTTCAAGATTTATTTATTCATAAAAGTACCTTGAGAGTCATCACATCCGAAATCGATCTACACCCTCAAATCCCTATGTACACTGCAAATATAACGAGGCACACAAATCTGTGCGCTCTCCCACATTCGTGTGCAACCTCATATTTGATTACACATCCCATATCAGTGTGTGCTCACAAACTGGCCGACACACTCCTAGATCTGTGTGCATCCCAAAATCCATATGCATCCCAAAATCCCAATGTGCCCACACATCACTGGGCAGAGTGAAATCCACCGACACCCCTAAAACATTGTGCAGCCCCTGTTTAGGGACACCCCAAAACTTGTGTGCACAAAATATATCTGAACCCCCAAATCAGTGTGCAGCCCCAAATCACAGACACCCCACCTGCACATTAGATTACACCCCCAACAAGAACAATTACAAACCGTTTACATAATATCTGCCTCCACCTTACAAAAACAGCAAGTACAAAGTTCAGAATTCAGACTGTATTTATCAGTAAAGTAACTTTGAATGAAACAACCTTGAGATTCGTCACACGCCGAACTGACCTACACCCCCTACCTCCCCATGGTTGCTGACACACCCCGAATCTGCGCTTATCCCCAAATCTGAGCGCACTCCTCAACCCAGTAACACCCCTCAAACATGGAATATTATCTCAGAGCAACAATCATGCCAAACTGTTCAGTAAGTAGCGGCCTCCACCTTAAACTAACAGCAAGAACAAAGTTCAAGGTGCATTTATCATTAAACTATTCAAAAATGGAACAATCTTGTGTTTTGTCAAAGTACCAATTCCGCAGACACGCCAAATCCGTGTGCACCCACATATCAAACCCGCTGACACTCTCCACATTCTCAGTAGATTATCCCAGAGTCAGAATCATTTCAAGCACTTCACAAATAGCTACCCCACCCTAAAAAATAGCAAGAACAAAGTTCAAACTTCGAAGTGTATTCATTTTTAATGTATCTATAAATGAAACAATCTGAGATTCGTCACGCCTCCTGATCCGCCGACGCTGCCAAATTTGTTTTGTGTGAGAAGCCAGAGTGTGGTATTAGATGGTCTCCTCTTTGAATAAAGGCCTGTGACCAGTGGAGTGCCGCAGAGATCTGGATGATAACATGGTAAATTACATCAGAAAATTTCTGAATGCCACCAAGATTAGGGGTGTAGACAACAGTGAAGAAGGTTTTCATGTTTTTTTTTAGAATAATCTGATCCAGCTGGAAAAATGGGCTGAAAAATATCAGACCGAATTCAGTGCAGACGGGAGAGAGGTGTTGCTCTTCCATAGAACCAAACCGGGTCGGTCTGACCAAGTGAACGGAAGGGCACTGAGGCGTGTAGAAGATAAAACGGATCTGGCAATACAGGTCCACAATTCATTCAAAGTGGCTTCAAAAGGATACAGATTGTTCGGAACATTGGCCTTCCTAAATCAATGTATCGATTATAGGAGATGGGATGTGACGTGAGAGATAGTGATGAGGCCTTGCTGCGAGATCTGTGTTCAGTTATCGTCACCGAGATACAGGAAAGCTGTAAATAAGTTTGAAGGGGTACAGGGGAAATTTACAAGGATGCTGCCAGGTCTGGACCATCTGAATTAAAGACTGAATAGCTTAAAACTTTATCCTTAGTTTAGAAACACTACAATTTCGATGTCATCATCAGAGTTCCGGTCAGTGGAGAATGGGTTACAAGGCTTCCTAAGTTAAAACATTCAGTAGTCCAGAGTTTATATGTTCCTGTTGGAACAAATGCCAACGCTTCAGGGATCTTGATTTTAGAGGCATACTGAGAGTCTGATTAAGACGACGAAAGAGGCATAGACAGCTCGTATGAAATGAATTACTCGTGAGGTATAAGAAAACATGAAATACTTCACAGAGAGTTCAGCAGGAATTAAAGAAGGCATGAGTTTTCTCGAGCAGACAAGCTGAAGGAGAATCCAAAGGGTCTCTGGAGATCTACGCAGAGCACGAGGATTGCAAGGGACAAACATGGTGTCCATTGGCAATCAGAACAGTCTTCCAAGAGAGACGGGGAAGATATTTTAAATGTTTTTTGTATCTGTATGTGCTTCAGCAACAGGAACATGGACAAAAGAAATGGGGCAGAACAGCATTGAGAGTCATGGACCATATACGGATTATGGTGAAAGGGGTGTTTGACGACTTGACACAAATTACGGAAGATGAATGCGCAAGTCCAGATAGGGTGTCCTCCCCGGTTCATGTCGGTGGCTAATGCGGAAACTGCAGGGACCTTGGCAGAGGGATTTCAAATGTCCTCAGCCACGGGTGAGGTGCTGGAGATGAGCTTCCGATGATCAAGGAAAGTTGGAAGAATAAGCCCGGAAATTAGAGACAGTTGCGTCTGACATCAGTCGTGGGTAACTTATTGGAAGACGTTTTAAGGGACAGGGTATGGAAACTCCTGAATATCAGTAGTATTCTGGTAAACTGGTTTTACAGATGACACCTAAATTCAGAGCGTGAGTAGGTAGCGAAGTAGGTGAACAAAACTTTCAGCATGAATTAAGCAGCTGGAAAGAATTTCTAAAAATGACAGATGCAATTTAATGCAGATTGGTGTGAGTTGTTGCACTTTGGGAGGACCAAGCAGAGAAGGACATGCACAGTGAATGGTAGGGAATTGAGGAGTACGGGAGAATGGCGGAATCTGGGAATGCAGGTCCATAATTCCTAGGCAGGTCATAGATTGGCTCATAAATTGAGCTTTTGTCACATTGACAAACATAAGAGCAGATGATTCTACACGTCATAAAACCAAATGAAGATCCACATTGGCTCTTAATACGACAAGGGGATCGATCCAGGAACCATTCATGTGAACATCCTGTGAGCCATCTCCAACATCAGCCCATCCTGCCTAAGATAAGGGGCACAAAACATCTCGCAATACTCCAAGTGAGGCTTCACCAGTGGTTTATAAAGTCTCAACATTCCCGCCTCGCTTTTATATTCCCGTCTTCTCGGGGTGAATGCTGACACCGCATTTGCCTTCCTCATCACCGGCTCAACCTGCAAATTAGCCTTCATGTAATCCTACACAAAGTCTCCCAAGACCCTTTGCATCTCATTTTAAAAAATCTATCACCTAATAAATAGTCTACCCTTTTATTTATTCTACCAAAGTACATGACCGAACACTTCTTGACAATATATTCCATCTGTTACATTCTGCCCTTTCTTCTGATCTGCCTAACACATTCTGTAGCCACTCTACTTCCTCAAATCTATCTAAGCCTTCACCTGTCTTTGTATCTTCCGCAAACTTGGCCACAAATCACTCAATTCTGCCATCCAAGACATTGACATATAATGTAAAAAGAAGAGGTCCCAACACAGCCCGCTGTGGAACACCACTAGATACCGGCAGCCAACCAGAAAAGGTTCATTTTATTCCTACGCTTCGCAACCCGCCAAACAGCCAATACTTTTTATATACCAGCAGCTTTTGTGTAATACCATGTGCTCTTAATTTGTTTTGCAGCCTCATATGTGGCACCTTGTCAAAGGCCTTTTGAAAATCCAAGCAGACAACATCCTCTGTTTCTCCTTCGTCTACCCTGATTGTTATTTCTTCAAATAATTCCAACAAAATTGCAGGCAAGATTTTCCACTGACAAACCATGCTGTCTACGGCCTATTCTATCATGTGCCTCCAGGAACCCAGAAACCACCTCCTTAATACTTGACTCCAAACACTGAGTAATAGGATAATATTTAACCTGACTCTGAATGTATAAAGGAGAAGTGCAATGCAAGTTTCTTTTTCATACTCATAGTGGTGGGTGCCTGGAATGAATGCCGGGGGAGGTGGTGGAGGCAGCAGACGGGATAGGGGCTATTGGATACCACGTGAGTGTGAGGCGAATGGAGGGATGTGGACCTTGTGCAGGCAGGATGGTTTGGTATAGTAAGGAAGGGCCTGTACTGCTCCATGTAGGTGAGACCACAGCTGGAGGACCGTGTGCACCTCTGGTTGGTCACCTCTGGAAGGACGTGATTAACCTGGAACGGCGGAGTAGGGATTCACGGCTTTTGCCGCCGGGACTGCCGGTCTCGAGTCAGAAGGAGACTGGACAGTGACTGTCTCAAACAAGAGAAAATCTGCAGTGATCAGGGGAGCTGGAGATGTCAGTCACAGTTTGTTATCAGAATCAAAGGAGATTCCCCGAAACTCAAAATTTATTATCAGAGTACAGAGAAGTCCAGCCAGGGGAGTAATCATTCCTGCCCCTACCCTGTAAATACCCTATGAGAACGAGTCTGTCCCAGTCAGACCAGCTCTTATTTCTCTAATTCTGAGACAGGCCCAGTGCGATAAAAGGTTGCAGGAGCATCTCAATGGATGGGTAAGCGAGTGTATTTCTCCTGTATTGTTCAAGAGCCTGGTGGCTGAGGTTTAGTAACTGATCCTGAACCTGGTGCGAGTCCTGAGGCTCTTGTACATTTTCCCTGATTGCAGCAGCTAGAAAAGAGCCTGGCCTGGGTGGTGAGCATCTCTCTACTCCGACAGCGTTTCATGTCGATGTGCTCAGTGGTTGGGAGGATCCACCGGAGATGTACCGGGCCGAATCCAATACCTTGTGTCGGTTCATCAACCCCGCCCCTTTCCTTATAAAATGGGCAACACCACCCCTCGGCCTGTCAAGCCTAACTGTAGCGGTGTGCTACACGCAGCGCTAAAATTACGACACGGAGTCGGTAACTGCAGTCGAAGGAAAAAACTTTATTCGAAATCCTGAGCCTCGCTTTTAAGCCTCCCTCAACCTGCCCCCCATGGCGCAGAGGCTCCAAAGCTCTGTGCTCGCAAACCCCCGTAGGCTACCTAATTGTGAGCCGGTTCGGATGTGCCAGGAAATGGGACGCCACATAACTCCACCCCCCCACAGAACCGGCGATACACTTCCCAATGTCCACAGTCTGGGCCAGAACCTGCTTGGGAGGTCGGCCTCTGCGCCGAGGTGTCGGAAACTCGGCCGGTTGCGCCAGGTCCACATGGGCCGGTTTGAGGTGGTTCACCGTGAAAACCTCCTCTTTCCCCCCAACGTCCAGCACGAACGTGGACCCGTTGTTCCGGACCACCATAAACGGCCCCTCGTATGGCCGCTGAAGCGGTGGCCGATGCCCGCCCCTTCGTGCAAACACAAACTTACAGTTCTGCAGGTCTTTGGGTACGCAGGTCGTGCTGCGAAGTGGGTATGGGGGCCAGGTTACCGAGCTTCTCGCGTAGTCAGCCCAGGACTGCTGCGGGATCTTCCTCTTGCCCCCGTGGGGCTGGTAGGAACTCCCCGGGGACGACCAGGGGCGCGCCGTATACCAACTCGGCCGACGAGGCGTGCAGGTCATCCTTGGGCGCTGTGCGGATGCCGAGTAGGACCCAGGGAAGCTCGTCCGCCCAGTTAGCTCCTCGCAGGCGGGCCATGAGGGCCGACTTCAGGTGACGGTGGAAACGCTCCACTAGCCCGTTCGACTGTGGGTGGTAGGCAGTTGTGTGGTGCAGCTGAGTCCCCAAAAGTCTGGCCATAGCTGACCACAGGCTGGAGGTGAACTGGGCGCCTCCGTCGGAGGTAATGTGGGCCGGCACACCAAAGCGAGATATCCAGGTGGTGATCAGGGCTCGGGCGCACGATTCGGAGGTGGTGTCGGTGAGCGGGATCGCCTCTGGCCATCTTGTGAACCGGTCCACAATAGTCAGGAGGTGCCGCGCTCCGCGCGACACTGGCAGGGGGCCCACAATATCCACATGAATGTGGTCGAAACGCCAGTGGGCGGGATGGAACTGCTGCGGTGGGGCTTTGGTGTGCCGCTGCACCTTGGCCGTCTGGCAGTGCATGCACGTTCTGGCCCATTCACTGACCTGCTTGCAGAGTCCGTGCCAAACAAACCTGCTGGAGACCATTCGGACAGTTGTCCTGATGGAGGGGTGCGCCAAGTTATGAATGGAGTCGAAAACACGGCGCCGCCAGGCTGTCGGGACGATGGGACGGGGCTGGCCGGTGGCGACGTCACAGTGTAGGGTCCTCTCACCTGGGCCTACGAGGAGGTCCTGGAGCTGCAAACCGGAGACTGCGGTTCTGTAACTCGGGATCTCCTCATCTGCATGCTGTGCCTCTGCCAGTGCCTCAAAGTCTACCCCTTGGGAAAGGGCATGAACGGTAGGGCGAGAGAGCGCATCCGCCTCGACATTGTCCTTACCCGAGAAGTGCCGGACATCCGTCGTGTATTCAGAGTTGTAGGACAGGTGGCGTTGCTGGCGGGACGACCAGGGGTCGGACGCTTTCGTAAATGCAAAGGTAAGCGGTTTGTGGTCCGTGAAAGCGGTGAAGGGCCGACCTTCTAGGAAGTACCTGAAATGCCGGATCGCCAGGTAGAGCGCCAACAGGTCCCGGTCGAAAGCACTCTACTTGAGCTCGGGTGGCCGCAGGTGTTTGCTGAAAAACGCCAGGGGTTGCCAGCGACCCTCGATGAGTTGCTCCAGCACCACCGACTGCCGTGTTAGATGCGTCCACTGTGAGGGCGGTAGGGGTGTCCATTCTGGGATGTACTAGCATCGCGGCGTTCGCCAAGGATTCCTTCGTTTGAATGAAAGCGGCGGCGGACTCCTCGTCCCAGGTAATGTCCTTGCCCGGACCGGACACCAAGGCGAATAGGGGGCGCATGATCCGGGCAGCTGAAGGGAGGAAGCGGTGGTAGAAATTGACCATACCTACGAATTCCTGAAGGCCTTTGATCATGGTGGGTCGGGGGAAATGGCGGACCGCATCTACCTTAGCAGAGGGGTTGCCCCGTCTTTAGTAATCCTGCGGCCCAGGAAGTCGATGGTGTCGAGCCCGAACTGACTTTTGGCGGGGATGATTGTTAGACCGTCCTCACTGAGTCGGGCGTAGAGTTGACGAAGGTGGGACAGATGCTCCTGACGACTGCTGCTGGCTGTGAGGATGTCGTCCAAATAGATGAATGCGAAGTCCAGGTCGCGTCGCACCGCGTCCATTAACCGCTGGAACGTCTGTGCGGCATTCTTCAGGCCGAACGGCATGCGAAGGAACTCGAAAAGGCCAAACGGGGTGATGAGAGCCGTTCTGGGGACGTCGTCCGGATGTATCGGGATTTGATGGTACCCTCGGACGAGGTCTACCTTGGAGAAGATCCGTGCGCCGTGCAGGTTTGCTGCAAAGTCCTGAATGTGCGGCACAGGGTAGCGGTCCGGTGTGGTAGCCTCGTTCAGCCTGCGGTAGTCGCCGCATGGTCTGTAGCCTCCTATCGCTTTGGGCACCATGTGCAAGGGGAAGGCCCATGGGCTGTCGGTCCGTCGGATGATCTCCAATTCCTCCATCCTCTTGAACTCCTCCTTTACCATCGGAGCTTGTCCGGGGGAAGCCGCCGAGCACGGGCGTGGAGGGGTGGTCCCTGGGTCGGGATGTGGTGCTGTACGCCGTGCCTGGGCATGGCCGCTGTGAACTGCGGTGCCAGAACCGATGGGAACTCCGCCAGGACCCTGGTGAAGTCGTTGTCGGACAGCGTGATGGAGCCGAGGGGAGGGGCTGGCAACTGGGCTGCACCCAGGGAGAACGTCTGAAAGGTCTCGGCGTGGACCAGTCTCTTCCTGGGCAGGTCGACCAGTAGGCTGTGAGCTGGCAAAAAATCCGCACCCAGAAGCGGTTGGGCTATGGTGGCCAGTGTGAAGTCCCACGTGAACTGGCTGGAGCCGAACTGTAGCTGCACCTGACGGATGCCATAGGTCCTTACTGTGCTGCCGTTCACGGCCCTCAGGGGGGGACCCAGTGCCCTGCTACGGGTGTCGTAACTCGTCGGAGGTAAGACGCTGATCTCGGCACCGGTGTCGACCAAAAAGTGGCGTCCTGAACGCTTGTCCCACACATACAGGAGGCTATCCCGATGGACAGCCGGCGTAACCATCAGCGGCGGCTGGCCCTGGCGTTTCCCGGGAACTTGCAGGACGGGCGATAACGGCGGGCTTCTGCGCCCCACCGCTGGTGGTAGAAGCACCATTGTTCGTTGGGCTCCCCACCCCTGCCCCTGGTGTTAGCGGGCTCTGCGGCCGGGCCTGGACTGGTTTGCTGCTGGGAGCGTGGCCGGGTGATCTGTGCGATGGACGCCCCACTCACCTTCTTGACGTTCCACAGCAAGTCCGCCCAGGCTGCCACCGCCGGGGGTCACTGAAATCCGCGTCGGACAGCAGCAGGCGTATGTCCTCGGGCAGCTGCTCCAGGAATGCCTGCTCCAACATGAGGCAGGGTGTGTGTTCGTCGGCCAGAGACAACATCTCATTCTTTAAAGCCGATGTAGGTCTGTCTTCCAAGCCATCCAGGTGCAGTAAACGGGCAGCCCGCTCGCGCGGTGAGAGTCCGAAAGTCCTTAGGAGCAGGGCTTTGAATTCCGTGTACTTGCCGTCTGTCGGGGGCGACTGTACGAACTCCGCGACCTGGGCCGCTGTGTCCTGGTCGAGGGAGCTCACCGCGTAATAGTAACGGATGTCCTCTGAGGTGATCTGCCGAACGTGGAATTGGGCTTCTGCTTGCTGGAACCATAGGTGAGGTCGTTGTGTCCAGATACCAGGCGGTTTCAACGCCACCTCTGAACAGAGGTCATTTCTGGTCAAAAAAATCGTTTGGACCGTCGGGGTCACCAATTGTCACCAGCAGCAGAATGTTCATTCCCCGAGTCTGCAGCGCGCGTAGTGGACAATCGCGGTACTGCAGGGGATCAGCAGCTCCCCGAAAGTGAAAGCATTCTGAATCAGGAAGTGCCGGGAGTTAACATGGCTTCGAAAGGACTGGCCGAGAGTTTGAGCGAGGAGGTAATTTGTCCCATCTGCCTGGATTTCTTCACCCATCCGGTTATACTGGAGTGCGGACACAACTTCTGCCGCTCTTGTATCACACAGTATTGGGAAAGGGAGCAGAGAAACTCCTGCCCGGAATGTAGAGCGCGGTTTGCTGATCGCACCCTCAGGGTGAATCGGGCCTTAGCAAATCTGGCTGAAAAATTTCGAAATCTAAACCTGAATCCGAAAGGGAAGGAAAGTAAACTTCACTGCGAGGAGCATGAGGAAGAACTGAAGCTGTTTTGTGAAACGGACAAAACACTGATCTGTGTGATCTGTGCAGCTGCGCAGGAACACCGAGAGCATCGATTTGTGCTGATTGAAGAAGCCGTTAAAAACTATAAGGTAAAAACTAACGTTAATTTAACACAAAACCCCTCCCCACAACTCTCCCTCCAACAGCCCAGACCCACCCCTCCTCACATCTCTCCCTCTAACAGCCCAGACCCACCCCTCCCCACAACTCTCCGCGCTCTGTAAGGATCGCCCATTACGTACTGTATCGCCCTGATCCACTCGCTCCTCCACACTGATCTCCCTCCTGGCACCGCCACCTGCAAGCAGGACAAGTGCTACACCTGACTCCTAACCTCCCCCCTCGTCACCATTCAGGGCCGCAAACAGCCCAGTTCCTCCCGTTTTTTTCCATGGTCGATTGTCCTCTCGTATTAGATTCCTTCTTCTCCAGCCCATTACCTCTTCCACCTGTCCCCTCTCATCTTCTCACTTCATCACCCTCCCCCACGTCCCCCTTCACGTTGTCTCCCCTGTCAGCTGGTTCTCATCCCTAATATTTTTATTCTGGCTCCTGTCCCATTCCTTCCCAGTCCTAATGAAGGGTTTCATCCCGAAGCACCGACTGTTTATTTCCCCTGAATAGAAGCTGCCTGACTCACTGAGTTCCTCCGGCATTTTGTGTGATAATCGGGTTTGATCACCTGTTTCTTTTGATGCATCTTTATTTCTATTTCCTTCATTCTCTGACTTCCAGGATCAGCTAAAATCTTCCTTAGACTCTCTCACAAAAAAGAAATCAGACTTCCAGGAAAAGGAGCAGCAACAGAAAGAGAAGATTTCCGGAGTTCGGGTGAGGATTCCTGAGCGGAATTTCTGATATTACTGTCGAGCTTTGCTCCCTTTAATGCAGAATAACTGAGTATCGCAGCTCCAGTGACTTGGGTTAGATCCTGACCTCTGCTGCTGTCTGTGTGGAGTTTGCATGCTCCCCCTGTGACCACGAGAGATTCCGACACATCCCAAGGACATGCCGGATGAATGGCTAATTACTGTTAACCCTGTGAAGGTGGGGAGGGTGTGCATGAATCAGTTGGGAGTTTATGGGTCAATAAGTGAGTGTAGGTTTCAGGAAAATGTGAGTGAATGGTGTTGACGCGAATGCTTTCAGAAGTAGCATGAACTCCAATAGACCGAACTGAAAGACAAAAGGAAACAGAGCACAGCAATGCAGTATATTAATCTTCACCTTTCATTCGACAGGAACAGTCATACAGCCTTCAGTCTCACGTCAGATCCCAGTTTGCTGAACTGCGCCAGATTATCACTGAGAAAGAGCAGAGCTTACTCAGGGATCTCAGGGAAGAGGAGAAGAGGATTCTCAATACAATGCAGAAAAATCTTCTAGCTCTTCAAGAGAATAAAAGGATTATTCAGGAGGAAATCACTAAGTTAAAGGAGCAGATGGATCAAAAAGACAATGTGATATTTCTCAAGGTGAGGGATTCTATTTCAATTTGCTTCTGTCAAAGGGCACTAAATGAACAGTGGTATATTTGAAATAAACACAGCACAGCGGCCAATTCTAACAAATCAATTGCCGCTGCTGGTGTCCTCACACAAGCTGTTTTACCTGCATGATGCGCCCTCCCATCACTCCAATAATTACATTTCAAATTGTCCAAGATACGCTTTCAGTCCTTCATTAGCTCAATACAATCTTGAAGCGATGAAACTTCAGGGTAATTCATTGTAAAGTAAGCTGCAACACAGCGGCCAAGAACAGAATGACATCCGCCCGTCCCCAACTCAAAACTGCCCAGAACAAAATACAGATGCGTAACTTTTCCCCTTTGCTTTTACCATGTCCCCACTCACGTGACGAGTTACCATAATAAACACGTAACACAGAATACAATGCAGACAGAAAACAGACGTGTTGCTCCTACACACAGCATTTACAAATGGCAGTAAACTGTTTCTCACCAGACAATTGATGCAACTATTCAGGGTTGTTGTTGTCCCATAATAATAAAATTATGAAGGAATTGGACACGCTTGAGGCAGGAAGCATGTTCCCACTGAAGAGTGAGTCCAGAACTAGAGGCCACAGTTTAAGAACAAGGGGTAGGCCATTTAGAACAGTGATGCGGAAAAAAAAAAATCACCCAGAAAGTGGTGCCTATGTGGAATGCTCTGCCTCAGAAGGCAGTGGAGGCCAAGTCTCTGGATACTTTCAAGAGAGAGTTAGATAGAGCTCTTATAGATAGCGGGGTCAAGGGAATTGGGGAGAGGGCAGGAACGGGGTACTGATTGTGTATGAGCAGCCATGATCACGGTGAATGATGGTGCTGGCTATAAGGGCCGAATGGCCTACTCCTGCACCTATTATCTATTGTCCCATAACTGGACTTCCACAACTTCTGTACATCCCAGGACTGAATGCAAATTTCTCTGAAATTATCTACTCCGATCATAACACAGAGCTGCTGACTGTTTCCTTAATTACCGCATTAAATATCCTCTAAAACTCCCATTAACACCCAGTTCCAGTCATAGGCTGTGAGTGTGTCTGGTGCGGCTGGTGTGAGGGTCTCTCTGTCAATCAGTGAGAACAAAGACTTATCATCCATATCCGGTTTCCATCAGATTACGGAAACTTTCACTGTCTCTTTATTTTCTGGATATATTTTGCATGGTATTCTATCCCATTCTCTATCATAAACAGGCTATTAGTTCCATCTTCTATCAGTTTCGCTGCTTCACAATCCTCCTGCCACCTGCTCACCACAACCAGCAACAGTGCCCGAAAGCTCTGGCCCCTCACGTGTTTACCCAGCCTCCCCATTACATTCAATCTCTGCTGTTCCATTTCATCCACTCCTGTGGCACTGAGTTCCACATCCTCTTCACTAAATTTCTTGTAGAATTTATTAAAATCCATCTGGAATTACATCTCCCCACAAGTCTCCCCATAAATAGAGGTACTTCCTCCACCCGCACACAATCACCTAGATCACTGATCTTAAATTCCTCCATCCTATCAGCCTGACGTCATATCCATTTGATAATGCACAGCCAGTCCTGTCTTCCCTGTAAGTTTCATCCTCTCAGGAATGGTCTGACATTCAGAACCTTTCCCTGTATTTTACCCCATGGTTCTGTATTGTCCGTGTGTCTGAGTGACTGTGGGAGTGGGAATTTTCAACACCTTGTAATGATATGGATGAAATTCAAGATGTGGACAGTAAGTCCAAGTCTAATCAGATTTGTGTTTTATTTATTTCAGGAGGAAGCTCGTCGGAACAGGAGGTAGGACAGGCTCTTTACTGAAACCCTGAATGGATTTGTAAAATAGTTCAGAATAGCAATTTATAACCAGCAGTTTAATATTTACAGGATTAACGACGATGTCCAGGAATTGGCAGTGACAGATGAGAACCTACCGGTTGAAAAATTGGATTACCTCTATTTGTTGAACACAATGCTGAGAGAAACGCTTGATCCTAGTAATCGAGGTAAAACTTACAAAGATTCATTTCTCCTTGTTTATGAAGCTCAATTTAGTTCCAATTTGAGGCAAAGATTGTCTCTAATAGTGGGCTGAAGGGGAACTGAAGTTTATTCCACGTCAACCCCACCAAATGAGAGGCATCACTGTCACATGGTCAGCTGGAGATGTCAGACCCCTGGACACACCAGCACAGGGTCGCAATGCAACCAATACACGGGACTGTCAAATGAACCACTGTGTTCCAATCCCAGGCAAATGCACTAACACAGCAGGACATGAGTTAGGATCTATCAGAGGAACTAGGAATTTAATTCTGACGATAATATTGTAGGGAATAAAAACAGGTATCAGTGTGGTGACAGGGATTGCCAGGAAAATACACAAGTCCTTCATGTGCCCTGTGAGTGCAGACTCTGACTGACACAGGTCTTCCCGCTTCCGGATCAGCAACTCTCACTGTTGTTAGAGGCAGAAGAGGGGAGTGGTCGTGATCGGGGACTGAATCGCCAGGGGAACAGACAGGAGAATCTATTGATGTGAACGGGACACCCGAATGGTATGTTGCCTCCTGGGTGCCAGGGTCAGGGATGCCTCGAATCGTATCTGCAGCATTTTAGCGAGGGAGGGAAAAGAGCCAGATATCTTGGTAAATTTGTGACAATGACATTGGAAGTAAAAGCAATTAGGTCCTTAAAATAGAATTTGGAGAGCTTGGTTGAAAGCTCAGAAGCAGTACCCCCAGGGTAGTAATTTCTGGATTGCTGCCTGTGCCACGTGCTGGTGAGGGTAGAAACAGGATAATTTGACAGATAAACATGGCAGAGAAGATGGTGCTGGGGACAGGGATTCAGGTTCTTGGATCATCGGGATCTGTTCTGGTGGAGGAATGACCTGCTCAAAAGGGATGGGTCGCACCTCGACCGAAGGAGAATAATATTCACACAGAGAGGTTTTATTGAGCTGTTGGGTAGTGTCTGAACTAATTTGGTGGGGTGGAGGGGGTTGGAAGTGGAGTGAAGGGATAGGACTGATGGTTAAAATGCAAAGATAGCATACAGTCAGACTGTCAGATAGGGCGGACAGGTGCGAAGAGAAAGTTGCAGCCAGCAGGGTGAGTATCAGTGCATTAGGGATGCAGAATTAAAAAGAGTCTCAGATACAGAACACAAAGCGTTATATCTCAATGCATGGAGTATGAGAAACACGGTGGATGATCTTGTTGCACTATTACCGATTGTCAGGTATGATGTTGTGGCCATCACAGAATCGTGGCTGAAGGATGGTTGTAGTTGGGAGCTGAATGTTCACGGTTACACAATGTATCGGAGGAAGGAAGGAAGGCCGATGGGGTGGTGTGGCTCTGCTGGTAAATCAGCAGCTAGATGTGACATAGGATTAGAAGATGTTGAATCCTTGTGGGTTGAGGTAAGGAACTGCAAAAGTAAAAATGACCCTGACAGCAGTCACAGATTACAACTGGAAACAGAAAAGGCTGATGAAAAGGATAATGTTACGATAATCATGGGAGATTTCAACATGCAGGGCAATTGGGAAAATCAGTTTGATAAAGGATCTCAAGGGAGTGAGTTTGTTGAATGCAATGTGATGGCTTTCTAGAGCAGTTTGTCGTTGAGCCTACTCGGGGAACAGCTCTACTGGATTGGGTGTTATGTATTGAACCAGAGGTGAGTAGTTAAAAGAAACCTTAGGAAGCAGAGCTCACAACATGACCGAGTTCAACTTGAAATCTGAGAAGGAGAAAATGAAGTCTGACATTGTAGTATTTCAGAGGAGTAAAAGAAATTACAGTGGTCTGAGAGAGGAGTTGGCTAAAGCTAATTGGAAGGAGATGCTGGCAGGGATGAGAGCAGAGCAGAAATGGTGTCAGTTTCTGTAAAAATGAGAAAGGTGAAGGATAGATGTATTCCAAAAATAAATAAATACTCAAATGGCAAAATAGTAAAACCGTGGCTGACAAGGGAAGACAAGTTAATGTAAAGGCAAAAGATAGGGAATACAATTAAGCAAAAATTAGTAGGAAGATAGAGGATTGAGAAGCTTTTAAATATCTACATGAGGAACTAAAAGAATGTTTGGGAGGGGAAAAATAAACAAGAAATTGATTTGAATTGAATTGACTTTATTACTTAAATCCTTCATATACATGAGGAGTAAAAATCTTTACGTTATATCTCCATCTAACTGAAATTTGCAATTTATAGTAATTTATGATGAATAATATGTACAACAGGCTGATTAATATAACATAGAAATTCTGTTGTCTCAACATGAGTTAAGCAATCTGATGGCCTGGTTGAAGAAGCTGTCCCGGAGACTGTTGCTTCTGGCTTTTATGCTGTGGAACTGTATCCCGGATGGTAGCAACTGGTACAGTTTGTGGCTGGGGTGACTCTGGTATCCAATGATCCTTCAGGCCCTTTTTACACACCTGTCTTTGTAAAACAAGTTAGCAAACAATATCAAATTGTTTTTCAAGTACTGTAAAAAAATAAAACAGAGATGAGGGTAGATATAGGACCGCTAGAAAATGAGGCTGGATATATAATAACACAGGATAAAGAGATGGCGGAGAAACCAAAAATTTTGCACCAGTCTTCACTGTGGATGATACGAGCACTGTGCCCGGTGTTGAAGGATGCGAGGGAAGAGAAGTGAGTGCAGTTACTGTTACAAGGGAGAAGGTGCTCAAAAAGCTGAAAGACCGAAAGGTACATAAGTCACCCGGACCAGATGAACTGCACCCTAGTGTTCTGAAAGTGGTCGCAGTAGAAATTATGGAGGCATTTCAAATGATCTTTCAAAAATCACTGGACCCTGGCATGGTGCCAGAGAACTGAAAAATGGCAAATGTCACTTAACTCTTTAAGTAAGGAGGAAGGCAGCAGAAAGGAAACCAGTTAGCCTCACCTCTGTGGTTGGGAAGAAATTGGAGTCAGTTGTTAAGTATGAGGTTACGGAATACTTGATGACACTGGACAAGATAGGACAAGTCATCATGGCTTCGTTAGGGAATATCCTGCCTATCAAACCTGTTGGGATTCTTTGAGGAGATTAGAAGCAGGATAGATAAAGGGGATGCAGTGGATGTTGTATATTTGGAATCTCGGAAGGCCTTTGACAAGGTGCCACACATGAAGCTGGTACCCAGGTTAAGAGGACATGGTATTACAGAAAAGTTACAGACATGGTTAGAACATTGGCTGATTGGTAGGAAAGAGAAAGGGATCCTCTTCTGGTTGGCTGCCTATTGACTCGTGTTCCACAGGGGTCAGTGTTGGGCCACCATTTTATGCTGTATATCAAGATTTAGCTGATTGAATAGATCATAAGATATATGAGCAGAAGTAGGCCATTCAGCCCATCGATTCTGCTCCACCATTCAGTCATGGGCAGATCCAGTTCTTCAGTAAACCCCACTCCCCTGCTTTCACCCCGTACCCTTTGATGCCCTGGCTAATCAAGAACCTATCTATCTCTGCCTTAAATATGACTTGGCCTTAAGAGCCACTTGTGGCAACCAATTCCACAGATTTTCCACACACTGACTAAAGTAATTTATCCACATCTCAGTTCTAAAAGGACGTCCTTCAATCCTGAATTCATACCCCCTTGTACTAGAGTAGATGGCTTTGTTTCCATGTTTGCAGATGATACGAAGATTGGTGGAGCTGGTAGTGTTGAGGAAACTGTTAGGCTGGACAAGGACTTGAATGAGGAGAATGGGAAGGAAAGTGGCAAGTGATATATAATGTTGGAAAATTCATGGTCATGCATTGTGGTCGTCAAAATAATGTGCAGACTTTTTTTCAGATGTGGAGAAAACCCAAAAAACTGAGATGTAAATGGACTTAGCAGTCGTTCTGCAGAACACACGAAAGGTTAATTTGCAGATAGAGTCAGTGGAGAGGAAGGCAAAACCAACGTTGGCTTCAATTCAATAGCAGTGATGTGATGCTGAGGCTTTATAAAGCACTGGTGAAGCCTCACCTTTAGTATTGTGAACAATTTTGGGCTCCTCGTCAAAGGAAAGATGTGCTGGCATTGCAGAAGGTTCATTTCATAAGGATGATTCCAGGAATGAAAGGGTTATCATACGAGGAACGTTTGATAGCTCTGTCTCTGTACTCGCTGGAATTTAGAAAGATGAGGGGGGATCTCATTGAAACCTTTCGAATGTTGAAAGGCCTAGACAGAGTAGATGTGGAAAGGATGTTTCCCATGGCGGTGGAGATCAGGGCAACAGGGCATAGCCTTGAGATGGAGGGGCATCTATTTAAAACACATGTGAACAAATTTGAGCCAGCGGCTGGTGAATTTGTGGAACTTGTGTGTATTTAAGGCAGAGCTTGATAGGTTCTAGATTGGACACAGCATCAAAGGTTACGTGGAGAAGACCAGGGAGTGGGGCTGAGGAGGGAAAAAAAGGATCAGCCATGATTGAATGGCGGAGCAGACTCGATGGGCAAATGGCCTAATTCTGCTCCTATGTCTCATGGTGATCAGACCACTACATTGAAGCATTGTGAGAATGAGCTCGGACACACCAACAAGCATTGACATGGGTCAAGATTTCATCTCGGGCTCGGGAGAAGCACACACAGCATAACCGGCCTGGCAAAGCTCCCTCACACACATACACAGGAAGGACTGGCAGATTGTAGTCAGAGCCTCAGCAATGTTCGTTGTTATTTCCCTCAGCAAACTGGAAACCTGTCTCTTCAGAGAAAGTCATTTATTCATTTAAACAACTCAATCACGTGTGACACATTGTCAACACACACCAGACATGTGATGAAACACTGTAACATACAAATTCTTCAATGTGCACACTCTCCTTCGATGTGTATACACACCACACGGATATTTACCGCAATCAATACACACACACACACACACGATATACTATCAGAGTGTGACACACGGCCACAGAAACAGGCACAAATTCCCATTTAGGATTGAAACCTGCCGTCCTTACCCAGTCTGTCTGTTCTGTGTCACTGAGCTGCCATCTGACGAGACGTCACATCAACACTTCACAGACAGACTCCGGGGTGAGATTCCTCAGGAGGATGATCTGGGAGGGTTTGACGGATGTTGAACTCACGGCCCACTTCATCAATCTGCAAGACTAAGATGTCTTCTTGAGCATGGCCCGTTTGTGTGTGTTCCCCCCCCCATCCCTCTAACCATTTCCCATCTGTGTCCCTGCCCAAATTTATTTTAATATATTTTATTTTTACCTGTTTGAATAGCGTCTGAGGGCAAATTCCATTCACCAACCTCCCTCACTTTGAGAATATTACCCGATAGACCACTCAGAAAAATTTCCCGTCTCACCTTCAATCTGAGCCCTCTGGTTCTGTACTCCCTTTTCTTGGAAAAATAAACGTTATTTAAGGTCCTCAGAATTATTTACCTCAATAAGGAGTCATCCCTGAAAATCCTGCACAACAGCTGAATAGCCCAAGCTAACCCACTCTCTGCTTTTAACCCAAGCCCCCTGTAGCGTTCTCGCTCGGGTGTAATGAAACGCCGAATGAAACGCCGAGATAAACCGTAGGCAATGAAACACGGTCGCAGTAAGATTAACCACTTACTGTTCACTCTTCACATTAACGTATGGTGAAAACTGTTGACAAAACAACACAAGATTGATACAGTATTTGTTCCCTTCTTGATAGTACATTTACATTGTAAATACTTGTAAAAGTAAACTACAACTACATTGCATTAAAGTGCAGCATACAGTCAGAATCCACCTTCGCCATGGACCGCTTTAAATACAGTTCAACACAAACTATCCGCAACTCTTTAACTAACGAAAACATAAACCTTATCGGCCGTCGTTACTTCTAACGGGATCGGCGTTAACATTTTAATTCAATTATTAACTTACAGCGTTGAACTCACTGTGATTTCTAATGCTTACATACTAATTCTTGCTCGGGTCTGCCTCATGCGAGGCCCCGCCCTTGCGTTCATCCCAAACCGGTATTTTCCCACAAGACGCGACGAAACCGGATGTGACGTCATCGCATGCCGATATATTTTACAGGCAATGAATATACTTTAAACAATTCTAATTCTAACTAGAAAATACTGACAAATGAATTACTAAGCGAAAATATTATAAACTAAATAACTGCCATAAAGTCAACACACCCCCAGTCCTGGTAACATCCTCCTGAAGCCTCCTGTCCAGTGTAATGACATCCTCCCCATATTCGGGAACCGAAAATGCAGACAATACTCCAAGTGTGGTCTATCATCGACATCAAAGTCCTTGCTTAAGTTCATGTGGACAGTGTGGAATAGGCTGATGAATACACGACCGAAGGTGTTTTTTTGGGACAAGAAAGGCGGCGTGGGAGCTAACTTCTGAAGGAAGGCAGTTTTTAAAAAAAGTAACTTCACGTACAAGCACGATAAGACTGCGCAGGACAGCGAGGAGAGTTTAAAAAGATGACCACCCTATACAGCGGGCAGCGGAGTGGGTGGCAGCAGAGTGTAGGGCTTTGGCTCAACGGGCTTAGGCGGTAACGGGAAGAGGCGAGAGCGAGGCACCGACTCTTTTTCTCCCCTTGGCAAATCGGCCCGTCGGACGGGGGAATAGCAGGGCACATTAGCTAACGGTTTAAAATGTTTGTGTGTTTGGCGAAGTAAGTGGGTGAGTAGACCTATCTTTCTTTCTTTCATTCCTGTAGAATTAGGTAGTATATCTGCAGGGTTAGCGCTTTGTTCAGGGTGTCAGATGCGGGAATCCTGGGAGACCTCCAGCCTCCCTGATAGCCACATCTGCACCAGGTGAACCGAGATTCAGCTCCTCGGAGACCGTGTTAGAGATCTGGAGCTGCAGCTTGATGACCTACTGCTTATTAGAGAAAATGAAGAGGTGGTAGACAGGAGCTACAGGGAGGTAGTCATCCCTAGGCTACAGGGGTCAGAAAACTGGATGACTGGCAGGAGAGTGAAGGGAAATGCCCGGATAGTGGAGAGCACCCCTGTGGCTGCCCCCCTCAGCAACAAGTATATCGTTTCGGATGCTGTTGAGGGGGATGACCTGACAGGGGACGGCCACAGTGACCGGGTCTCTGGCACTGAGCCCGGCGCTGTTGTGCAGGAGGGAAGGAGGGAGATGAATAATGCGGCAGTCATAGGGGATTCCATAGTCAGGGGAACCGACAGGAGATTCTGTGAGCCTGATAGAGATACCCGCATGGTGTGCTGCCTCCCAGGTGCCAGGGTACGGGATGTCTCGCATCGGGTCCAGAATATTCGGAAGGGAGAGGGCGAGCAGCCAGCTGTCTTGGTACATGTTGGTACCAATGACATAGAGAGGAAAAGGGAGGAGGTCCTGAAGAGAGATTTCCGGGAGTTAGGGATGAAGCTGAGAAGCAGGACCTCCAGGGTAGTAATCTCAGGATTGCTACCTGTGCCATGTGCTAGCGAGGGCAAGAATAGTAGGATCAGGCAGATGAATGCGTGGCTGAGAGACTGGGCTTCACATTCTTGGATCATTGGAATCTCTTTAGGGGGAAGTATTAACTGTTCAAAAAGGACGGGTTACACCTGAGCCCGACGGGGATCAACATCTTCGCGGGAATGTTTAATAGAGCTGTTCGGGAGGGTTTAAAGTAATTTGGCGGGGGATGGTATACCGGAATGATAGAGCGGAGGAGGGGAAAAATAAATCTAAGATAGTGAGCAGTAAAGATGTCAGGAAGGACAGGCAGGTGATGGGGCAAATTTGCAGCCACTGAGATGAGTTGCAGGGCAATCAGAACAAAAAGTACCAAATACTGGACTTAAGGTGTTATACTTAAATACACACAGCATAAGGAAGAAGGTGGGTGATCTTGTCGTACAGCTACAGATTGGCAGGTATAATTTTGTGGCCATCACTGAGACGTGGCTAAAGGATGCATGTTTCTGAAAGCTGAACGTCCAAGGATACACGGTGTATCGGAAGGATAGGCAGGTAGGCAGAGGGGGTGGCGTGGCTATATTGGTAAGAAATGATATTACATCATTAGAAAGAGGTGACATAGGATCGGAAGAATCTTTATTGGGTTGAGCTAAGAAATCGCAGGGGTAAAAGGAACCTGATGGCAGTTATCTACAGGCCTCCAAACAGCTACAGTGAGGTGGACTACAAATTACACCAGGAAATAGAAAAGGCTTGCCAGAAGGGCAGTGTTATGATAATTGTGGGGGAGTTTAACATGTGAGTGGATTGGGAAAATCAGATCGACACTGGATCTCAAGAGAGAGAATTTGTAGAATGTCTACGAGATGGTTTTTCAGAACAGCTTGTTGTTGAGCCCACCAGGGGATCAGAGCTACCGGATTGGATATTGTGCAATGACCCAGAGGTGATTAGAGAGATGGAGGTGAAGGAACCGTTAGGAGACAGTGATCGTAACATGATGGAGTTCACTGTGAAACTTGAGAAAGGGAAGCCGAAATCCGATGTGTCGGTATTGCAGTGGAGTAAAGGAAATTACAGTGGCATGAGAGAGGAATTGGCCAAATTTGACTAGAATGGGACACTAGCGAGAGGACGGCAGAGCAGCAGTGGCTGGAGTTTATGCATGATGTGAGGAATGTGCAAGACAGATATATTCCAAAAAAGAAGAAATTTTCGAAATGAAAAAGGATGCGACCTTGGCTGACAAGAGAAGTCAAAGCCAAAATAAAAGTAAAGGAGAGAGCATTCAAGGAAGCAAAAATTAGTGGGAAGTCAGACGATTGGGAAGTTTTTAAAAGCTTACAAAAGGAAACTAAGAAGGCGATTAAGAGGGAAAACATGAACTATGAAAGGAAGCTAGCAAATAATATCAAAGAAGATACTAAAAGCTTTTTCAAGTATATAAAGAGTAAAAAAAAACAGGTCAGAGTGGATATAGGACTGATAGAAAATGATGCTGGAGAAATTGTAATGGGAGATAAGGAGATGGCTGGGGAACTGAACGAGTATTTGCATCAGTCCTCACTGAGGAAGATATCAGCAGTATACCGGACACTCAAGGGTGTCAGGGAAGAGAAGTGTGCGCAGTCACAATTACGACAGAGAAAGTACTCAGGAAGCTGAATAGTCTCAGGGTAGATAAATCTCCAGAACCAGATGGAATGCACCCTTGTATTTTGAAGGAAGTAGCTGTGGAGATCGCGGAGGCATTAGCAATGATCATTCAACAATCAATAGACACTGGCATGGTTTCGGAGGAGTGGAAGATTGTAAATGCCACTTTGGAATTTAAGAAAGGGGCAAGGAAGCAAAAAGTAAATTATAGACCTGTTAGCTCGACATCGGTGGTTGGGAAGTTGTTGGAGTCAATTTTCAAGGATGAGGTTACCGAGTATCTGTAGGCCTATGACGTGATAGGCCAAACTCAGCAATGGTTTCCTTAAAGGAAAATCCTGCCAGAGAAACCCGTTGAAATTTTCTGAGGAGATTACAAGTAGGCTAGACAAGGGAGATGCAGTGGATGTTGTGCATTTGGATTTCCAGAAGGCTTTTGACAAAGTGCCGCACAAGAGGCCGCTAAACAAGATAAGAGCCCATGGAATTACAGGAAATTTACATAAGTGTATAGAGCGTTGGCTGATTGGTCAGGGATTCCATTCTGGTTGTTTGCCAGTTACCAGTGGTGTTTTACGTTGTATATCAACGATTTGGATTATGGAATAGATGGCTTTGAGGCTAAGTTTGCTGATGATACAAAGATCGGTGGAGGGCCGGTAGTGCTGAGGAAACAGAGAGTCTGCAGAGAGACTTGGATAGTTTGGGAGAATCGGCAAAGAAGTGGCAAATGAAATACAATGTCGAAAAGTGTATGATCATGCACGTTGGTGGAGGAAATAAACGGGCAGACTATTATTTAAATGGAGAGAGATTTCAAAGTTCTGAGATGCAATGGGACTTGGGAGTGCTCGTGCAGGATACCCTTAAGGTTAACGTCCAGGCTGAGTCGGTGGTGAAGAAGGGGAATGCAATGTTGGCATTCATTTCTAGAGGAACAAGAGCAGGGATGTGATGTTGAGGCTCTATAAGGAACTGGAAAGACCTCACTTGGAATACTGTGTGCAGTTTTGGGCTCCTTATTTATGAAAGGATGTTCTGACATTGGAGAGGGTTCAGAGAAGATTCACGAGAATGATTCCTGGAATAAGAGTGTTAACATGTGAGGAATGTTTGACCGCTCTTGGACTGTACTCCGTGGAGTTTAGAATGAGGGGGAACCTCACAGAAACATTTCGAATGTTAAAAGGCATGGACAGAGTGGATGTGGCAAAGTTGTTTCCCATGGTGGGGGAGACTAGTACGAGAGAGCATGACTTAAGGATTGAAGGGAGCCCATTCAGAAGGGAGATGCGAAGATATTTTTTTATTTTTTAGGGTGGTGAATCTGTGAATTTCTTGCGGCAGTGGAATCCAAGTCATTGGATGTATTTAAGAGAGATTGATAGGTATGTGAGTAGCCAGGGCATCAAAGGTCATGGTGAGAAGCTGGGGGAGTGGGACTAAATGGGAGAATAGATCAGCTCATGATAAAATGGCGGAACAGATTCGAAGGACTGAATGGCCGGCTTCTGTTGCTTTGTGTTATGGTCTTATTTGAATGCACCAGTATACGTAATAAGGAACTTGCATCACAGGTAGAGTTTGGCAGGTACAATCTTAGGCAGGTACGACTTTGGTCAAAGGAATAAAGACATAGACAATTCTGTAAACAGGGCGAAATTCAAAAATCAGAGGTGCAAAGGGATTTGGGTGTCCTTGTGCAGGATTCCCTGAAGGTTAACTTGCAGTTTGTGTCAGTGGTAAGATTGGCAAACTCAATGTTTGCTTTCATTTCGAGAGGATTAGAGTACAAGAGCAAGGATGTAATTCTGAGGTTTTATAAGGCATTGGTCAGACCACACTTGGATTATTGTGAGCAGTTTTGGGTCCCTTCTATCGGAAAACATGTACTGGCATTGGAAGGGGTCCGGAAGATTCACAAGAATGATTCCAGGAATGAAACAGTTAACATATGAGGAGTGTTTGATGATTCTGGGCCTGTACTCACCGGAGTTTAAAAGAATGGCTGATTTATTATCCCTCTCAACCCTATTCTCTCGCTTCCTCCCCGTAACTTTTGAGACTCTGACTAATCAAGAAGTTTAGTTATTAACTTCTGCCTTAAAAATCAAACAGGAGAAAATCTGCAGATGCTGGTAATCCAAGCTACACAGGTCCTGATGAAGGGTCTCGCCAGATCTCTCTGACACCTGTCTGGAGAGAGTTGATGTTGGGAGGATGTGGGTGGGTCGAGAACGGTAAGCACAGCCTCCGACTATAGGGATGTCCAGTTAGGACAGAGATGAGGAGGAATTCCTTTATCCACAGGATAGTGAATCTGCCACAGGCAGCTGTGGAGGCCAAATAATTGAGTATATTGAAAGCGGAGTAAAACACACAAATTGTTTGGCGGGGATGTCACGTGATGACGTGGGATCGAGACGCGGATATCCAGATGTCCCGTAAAAAAAAACCTAATAAATTAATGCTTAAGTGAAGAAAAGTTTGTAAATATTTCCTAAAAACTACGTCCAAACTACTCAGGATTTTCATTAGAGATGCCTCCTAAACAGACAAGGAAGAAAACTATTGCTTTGAAGATAGTGCAAATTGAGCCGGCCACCATGAAGAAGCCTCGGACTCAAGTGCATCTCAATCCGGCGAAACAGAACAGAAATCGCCCGCAGCATCAATCGTCTCCAAGATGCAACAACAGGAACTGCGAGTGCGCGCAGGAAAGTGCATGCGCAAACATGAGCATAATGAACTACAATCCCAGCTACCAGTGGAAGCGGAAGTGACAATGAATACGGGATGGATTCGGATTCTCTGGAACATCCAGATGAAGATGAGGAGGTAAAAGAATAACAACAGGAAGAGATTGGAGGTGGAAGATATTCTGGACACATAAGAGTTCCTTCGTTGATGCAAATAATGCATGAATTAAAAAAAATAAAAATAATACAAGAATATATTAAAAATATGAAGGCTATGTTTGATAAGATGGTGAGAAAACAGGAGAAAATACTCAAGAAAGTTACAAACCTGGAAGAAACAACGGGAGACACTATTGAGAGAGTGAAGAAAATGGAAGATAATACATCAGAAAGAAAACGACTGTTGGAAAAAATAGACGTGCTTGAAAATTTTAGTGGACGAAATAAAATTAAAATTGCGGGTCTTAAAGAAGGGATAGAGGGAGAGGATCCAACAAATTTTTTTGAAAAATGGATCCCGGAAAATTTGGAAATGGAAGAAGGAACCCAGTTGATTGAAATCGAAACCGTCCACAGAGCTGTAAGATCAAAACCCACGACGAATCTTGATAAAATACTTAAGATATCAAGAAAAATGAGCCATTTATGATAGAAGTGAAAGCAGTTCTTCTCTATCCTGATATAATTTATGACCTTTCGAAGAGAAAGAAGAAATTTAAGCCAGCGAAAAATGTTTTATGGGAAATGGTTATAAATTTATATTGCGCCACCCTGCAGCACTGATATTTTTTTTGGATGACGGAAAAAGAAGATTTTTTTACTGATCATCGGGATGCAGAGGAGTTTGCACAAGTACTCCCAAATATTCACTGGACACAGTAAATATTTATAAGTGAAACAGATTAAAGATGAAGACAGGGACACTGAAGTGAGTTGATGAACATTAAGGACGGAAGAATATTTAAATATACTTTTAATTATATGATACAGGGGGAGATACGTAAAAAATTTGAGAAAAATTAATCGCGAATAGAATGTTAAAATAATTCCCCAAGATACTATGAGAGTTGAAATATAGTGTATTATTATAGACTGGAGTAACCACGTTAAAAATAATGACTAATTTACAGATTGTTTTAAGTTTTAATGTTAATGGGCTTAATGGACCGGTGAAAAGAAAAAGAATTTTAACATACATTAAGAAAATGCAAATAGATATAGCTTTTATACAAGAAACACATTTAACAGAGATAGAACATCGGAAATTAAAGAGAGATTGGGTCGGAAATGTTATAGCAGATTGACTTAATTCAAAAGCGAGATGGGTTGCAATTTTGGTCAACAAAATTTTACAAATTAAAATACAAGATGTATTAATTGATTCTGCGGGAAGATATGTAATTATACATTGTCAAAGCTTTTCAGAACTATGGACTCTTATGAAAATTTATGCACCAAATGAAAACGATGTAAAATTTATACAGGAGGATTTTTTTTTGAATTTGGCTGACGCACACGATAAAATATTAATAGGTGGAGAATTTAACTTTTGTCTAGACCCAGTTTTAGATAGGTCAACAAAGGTTGCTACAAAACCAAAAGTAGCAAAATTAACTTTATCATTGATGAAAGATTTAAATTTGATTGATAAATGGAGAAGAATTAACCCAAGAGAAAGAGATTATTCATTTTATTCAAATAGACATAATACTTATTCAAGGATAGATTTTTTTCTTACGATCAGAGAATATTCAAGACAGAGTGAAAAATATGGAATATAAAGCAAGAATATTGTCAGATCATTCCCCCTTGATAATGACAATGATAATGATGGATAAGGAGGAATCGATTTAAAGATGGAGATTTAATTCAATATTATTAAAACTTCAAGATTTTTGTGATTTTATGAAAAAACAGTTTCAAGTTTTTTTAGATACAAACTCAAATTCAGTTGATGATAAATTTATATTATGGGAAGCGATGAAGGCATATTTGAGAGGCCAGATAATAAGTTATACTTCTAAAATTAAGAAGGAATATATGGTAGAAATAGATCAATTGGAAAAAGAGATTACAAAATTAGAAAAAGAATCTCAAAGATATATGACAAAAGAAAAATAAAGATAACGTGTAAATAAGAAACTACAATATAGTACACTTCAGACATACCGCACAGGAAAAAAAAGCAATTATGAGAACTAAACAAAGATATTATGAACTTGGTGAAAGATCACACAAGATACTTGCTTGGCAGTTAAAAACAGACCAGGCTTCCAAAACGATAAATGCAATTGGAACAACTGTAAATAAAATTATTTATAAACCTTTATAAACTTAATTTTTTTTATTCTGAATTATATCAATCAAAATCACAAAATGATATTGTTGAGATAGAAAGGTTTTTTTCACAAATAACTCTCCCAAAATTGAATTTGGAAGAATAGAAGGGATCAGATGTGCCTTTTACATTAAAGGAGGTCGAAGAAGCTTTAGGATCACTTCAGAGTAATAAATCTCCAGGAGAAGATGGTTTTTCGCCTGGTTTACAAAAATAAATATTTATTAATTCCTCCTTTTATGGAGCTAACACACCAAGCAGAAAGAATGCATAAACTTCCAGAACCTTTTTCGACAGCTACTTTAATTGTATTGCCAAAAAAAGACACAGATCTTTTAAAACCAACATTACATAGACCTATTTCTTTTTTGTATACGGATTATAAAATAATAGCAAAGATTTTATCTAACAGATTATCTAAATACTTACCAAAATTAATACACATGGACCAAACAGTATTTATTAAAAATAGACAATCGGCAGATAATGTAACTCGGTTACTTAACATAATTCATTTGGCACAAAAGAGGGAAGAACTAAGCAGTTCTTAGTTGCTTTGGATGCAGAAAAAGCATTTGATAGATTGGAATGGGATTTTTTATCTAAGGTATTGGAAAAATATGGATTAGGAGTATATTTTATAAAATTGGATTAAAACCTTAAATACTAACCCCAAAGCTAAAGTGGTGACAAATGGCCAAATTTCAACATAATTTCAGTTAACACGGTCAAGTAGACAAGGTTGTCCATTATCGCCTGCTTTACTTGCGTTGGCGATAGAACCATTAGATGAATTAATTAGAACTGACTCAGATATTATGGGTTTCAGAGTTAATCTGGAGGAATATAAGATTAGCTTATTTGCTGTTGATGTTCTGATTTATCTAACTAACCCATTACATTCGTTGCGTAAATTATCTTCTAGATTGGCAGAATATGGGAAAATATCAGGGTACAAAATAAATTGGGATAAAAGTGAAATTCTTCCACTTAATAAAGGAGATTATAGTCAATGTTGATTAATAACTCTATTTAGATGGCCAATAAATGGTATAAATATTTAGGTAAAATAGTTGATAATGATATAATGAACTTATATAAATTTAATTATTTGCCATTATTGAAAAAAAATCAAAAAAGGAATATATTCCCTAGATTACAATATTTATTTCAAACATTACCAATACAATCATCACAGAAACTTTTTCAAGAGTTAAATAAATGTGTGAGGAAATTCCTTTGGAAAGGTAAGATGTCAAGAACATCAGTGGAAATATTGACATGGAAGTTTGACCTAGGAGGGTTACAATTACCAAATTTTAAGAATTATTACAAAGCAAATCAACTTAGATTTACTGCATCTTTTCTTGATAAAGATAAGCCAGCATGGATTAGAATAGAATTAGACATAATAGGAGAAAATATACCAGAAGATTTTATATATAAATGGGAATCTAAATGGATACTGGAAAAGAAAGAATCTCCTATATTAAAACATTTGATTGATGTATGGAATAAGATAAATGTTGATGATGAGATAAAGAAATATTAATTAGGAAAGAGACCTTTAATTCAAAATAAACGTATCCCTTTTACAATGGATAATCAACTTTTATATAACTGGTTTCACAAAGGGATTAGATATATAGGAGACTGTTTTGAAGGAGGTATATTAATGTCATTTGACCAATTAAAGAATAAATATAAAATATCAAATAACACTCTTTTCTGTTATTTCCAATTAAGGACTTATTTAAGAGATAAACTGGGTCAAACAATGTAATTGCTGAAACCTAATGAAATAGTATCTTTATTTCATAAAGGAAAACTTTAAAAAGTATTTCTGGTATGTATAATTTGATTCAAAAACAGGCAATTAAACAAGGAATTCATAAGTCAAGACAAAAATGGGTAACTGATTTGAATATTAAAATTGATGAAACAAGTTGGTCCAGATTATGTCTTGACAGTATGACAAATACAATAAATGTTCGACTAAGATTAGTACAATATAACTTTTTACATCAAATATATATTACACCACAAAAAATAAATAGATTAAACTCAAATTTACCTGATCAATGTTTTCGATGTAATCAAGAAATTGGTAATTTTTTACACTCTACTTGGTCTTGTTCTAAAATTCAACCTTTTGGGGCAAATTTAAGAGTTTTACTGGAACAAATTATTCAAATACAACTTCCACACAATCCAATATTGTTTTTACTAAGCGATATTGAAGGGATAAAATCAAAATCCAAATTCAATAAATATCAGAAAGAATTCATAAAAATTTCATTGGCAGTAGCCAAAAAGGCTATCGCAGTTACTTGGAAATCGGATTCATACTTAAGTATAGATCGTAGGAAGAATGAAATTTTTAGCTGCATTCCACTTGAAAAAAATACTTATAATTTAAGAGATAAATATGAAATATTTCTGAAATTTGGCGCCCTTATTTACAAAAAGTAGGATTAAATATATAGGTGCTCCGAAGATAAAATTATTGGTTATCTTGGGAAAGAAAGAAATATATATATATTAAAGCTATTATGAACTCCATGGAGCATGTGGGGATCTTCCGATATCCAGGCATTCTTTCTTTATTTCCTTATTTTTTCTTCTTTTTTTTCTATCGGGAAGTTGGGGTGAGGGGAAAGGGTATTTTTTTTCCTTTCTTTAACCTATTTGAAAATTCAATTAAAAAAAAATGTTGGCGTAACAGCAGGCCTGGAAGTTTCTATGGAAAAGAGTAAACAGTCGACGGTTCAGACTAAAACCCTTCGTCAGGACCTGTGTTGCTTAAGGTTTCCTGCAAATTCATCCCCTGTCCTAATGAGGGTCTGCGGGGGATGGGGTTGTGGGAAAGGGGACGAAGTCATCCTCTTCTGCCATCTTTGCCCCCTCCAGATTCAGTTCACCCAGGGGCTTTCAGACCCCTCCCTCTCCTGGTTCAATCTGCCATTCAGCACCCCTCCCCCGATCCCCGGGGCCGCGCAGTCCGAGTCTCCCCCCGATTCCCTGGGGCCGCGCTGCCCGAATCTCGCTTCAATCCCCGGGGACTCTCTAATTCTCTGCTTCTCCCCGCCCAGTCTCTGTCACCCTGGATGTGGAAACGGCGAATCCGCTGCTCGAGGTGTCTGAGGATCGGAAGAGTGTGAGACGGACCTGGACCTGGAGGAATCTCCCTGACACCGGGAAGAGATTCACATACCGGCCTTGTGTGCTGGGATCGAAGGGATTCACATCGGGGAGACATTCCTGGGAGGTGGAGGTGACGGGGATTCGGGACTGGTGGCTGGGAGTCGCCTCAGAGTCTGTGAAGAGGAAGGGACGGGTCAGACTGAGACCGGAGACCGGATTCTGGGTCATCGGGCGGGATGGAGACGTGTTACATCGGGATTATGACGTGGACCGTGGTCTCCCCTCCCCCGAGTCCCGTCTCGCTGCCGGTCCCATCCCCGGGAGGGTGGGAGTTTATTTCAGTTACGAGTCCGGGACAGTTTCATTTTACAACGCGGAGACCAAGTCCCATCTCCACACCTTCACAGGGAATAAATTCACGGGAAAACTTTATCCTCTCTTCGCGAGCTGGGATGTAAATCAATGGCTGAGAATCTGCTCCGGTTCCGCTCCGGGTCTGTAAACGGGTCGGGTCCCGGGACCGGCGTCAGGAGTAAAGTCCCTGTAAATATAAATGTGCGGAGAGTGCAGCTAAATACGTGGCTAAGGAGATGGTGCAGGAGGGAGGGCTTCATGTTTCTGGACAATTGGGCTTTGTTCCCGGGAAGGTGGGACCTGTTCCGACGGGACGGTTTGCCCCTTAACTGCAGGGGGACTAACATCCTTGCAGGTAGATTTGCTAGTGCTGCTGGGGTGGGGGGGGGGTAAAAAAGATTTGCAGAGGGAGGGGAACCCGAGTGTTAGAGCGGATAGTGAGGTGGAGGAGGATAAAGGTCATGCGAGGACTGCATGTACAGACAGAAATCAAAGATTTGTACATTAGGTTGTAAATTGATTTTCAGAGCTTTAAAAACTGTAGAATATTTTGGATAGTCTCTCCTTTGTTAAATATAACAGTGAACAATTTTAAATTGAATTAAACACTGATTGGCACATATCGAAGAAGAATTGTCCATCTTCATTAACAAATGTCATATTACGTTGAAAGGATGAAAGGGGGAGGAGTGGCATTACTAGTCAGGGAAAATATCACAGCTGTGCGTAGACAGGACAGACCGGAGGGTTGTCTACAGAGGCCATATGGGTGGAGCTGAGGAACGGGAAAGGTGTGACCACACTAATAGGGGTGTATTATAGACCGCCCAATAGTCAGAGAGAATTGGAGGAGCAAATCTGTATAAAGATATTAGTCCAATGTAAGAAACAGGAAGTTGTAATAGTAGGGGATTTTAACTTTCCTCATATTGACTGCGACTCCCAAACTGTCAAAAGGCTAGATGGCTTGGAGTTTGTGAAATGTTTTCAGGAAAGTTTTCTAAATCAATATATAGAGGTACCTACGAGAGAGGATGCAATACTTGATCGCCTATTAGGAAACCAGACAGGTCAGGTGACAGAAGTATGTGCAGGCGAACATTTTGGGTCCAGTGACCATAATGACATTAGTTTCAAGTTAATTACGGATCAGGATAGGTCTGGTCCTCGAGTTGAGGTTCTAAATTGTAGAAGGACCAATTTTCTGAAATGAAAAAGGATCTAGGGAGGGTGGATTGCGATATTTTTTTTCTGGCGAGGATGTGTTCAGTAAGTGGAAGGCCTTCAAAGGTGAAATTTTGAGAGTGCAGTTTGCATGTTCCTGCCAGGGTTAAAGGCAAAGTTAACAGGAACCTTGGTTTGCAAGGGATATTGGTGATCTGGTTAAGAAAAAGAGAGAGGTGTATAGCAGGTATAGGCAACAAAGAACAAATGAATTACTTGAAGAGTGTAGAAAACGTAAGAAAATACTAAAGAAGGAAATCAGGAAGGAAAAAAAGAAGACATGAGGTGGCTTTGGCAGATAATGTGAAGGTAAACCCGAGGGGTTTCTACAAGTATATTAAGCGTAAAAGGATAGTAAGGGACAAAATCGGTCCCCTAGAAGATCCGAGTGGTCGTCTATGTGTGGGGCCTTATGAGGTGGCGGAGATCTTAAACAGTTTCTTTGCATCAGTATTTACTCAGGAAACTGGCATAGTGTATATGGAAGGAAGGGAAACAAGCAGTGGTGTCATGGAACATTTGTAGATTAAAGAGGAGGAGGTGTTTGCTGCCTTACAGCACATAAAGGTAGATAAATCCCCCGGGCCTGACTTTATATTTCCTCGGACCTTAAGCGAGACTAGTGTAGAATTTGCAGGGGCCCTGGCAGAAATATTTAAAATGTCCTCAGTTACAGGTGCAGTGCCGGATTGGGGGGTAGCTCATGTTATTCTGTTGTTTAAAAAAGGTTCCAATAGTAAACCAGTTAACTACAGGCCAGTGAGCCTGACATCAGTAGTAGATAAATTATTGGAAGATCTCCTGAGAGATCGGATATACAAGTATTTGGATAGCCAACGGCTGATTAAGGATAGTCACTATGGCTTTCTGCGTGGTAGATCGTGTTTAACAAATCTTATAGAATTTTTCGAACAGGTTGCCAAGAAAGTAGAAGAAGGAAAGGCTGTGGATGTTGTCTACATGAACTTTAGTAAGGCCTTTGACAAGGTCCCACATGTGAGGTTAGTTCACAAGGTTCAGACACTAGGTATCCATGGAGAGGTTGTTAACTGAATTCGAAATTGGCTGTGTGGGAGAAGACAGAGAGTGGTAGTGGATGATTGCTTCTCAGTCCGGAGGCCTGTGACTAGTGGTGTGCCTCAGGGATCTGTGCTGGGGCTATTGTTGTTTGTTGTCTATATCAATGATATAGATGTGGTCAATTGGATCAGCAATTGTGCTGATGACTCCAAGATTGGAGGCGTTGTGGACAGCGAGGAGGCTTTCAATGCTTGCCGAGGGATCTGGACCAACTAGAAAAATGGACCAGGAAATGACAGATGGAATTTAATGCAGACAAGCGTGAGGTGATACATTTTGGAAGGACAAACCAAGGTAGGACATAGACAGTAAATGGTAGGGCACTGAGGAGTGCGGAGAAGCAAAGGGATCTGGGAGTTTTAAGAATAAAATGGATAGATACATGGATGGGTGAGGTCTGGAGGGTTACGGACTGGGTGCAGGTCAATGGGACGAGCGGAATAAAGTTTCCGCACAGACTAGAAGCGCTAAATGGCCTGTTTTCTGTGCTGTAGTGTTCTAAGGTTCTATGGAGTGAAATAAACACCAGATGAGAATTATTGATTGATTAATTTTAACTCGTTCACCGCGTTCATCAGCCGAACAGAAACACCGGGGATTCAGAAGCAGCAGCGGGCGGTGGGTCCTGAGATCCCCCGGCTCCTAAAGTCCACCCGTAATGAGACAGGTTAAATGGGATAAGTGGGGGTGGTGCTGACCGGAAAAGACAGTGCAGATTGTTCATTAAATTCATCAGCCATTTCTTTGTCCCCCATTACTACTTCACCAGCATCATTTTCCAGTGGTCTAGTGTCAACTCTCATCTCCCTTTCACTCATCATGTAACTGAAAACTAAACTTTTTTTTCGTATTCTGATTTATATTATTGGCCAGTTTGCCCTCATATTTCGTCTTGACCATTCTTACGGCTTTTTTGTTGCATTTTGTTGGATTTTAAGAGCATTCCAATAATCTAACATCCCACTCACCTTTGGTACCTTACATGCCATTTCCTTCGATTTAACATAGTCCTTAACTTCTCTTGTCAGCCATTGATTCCTTCCCCTGCCATTTGAGAACTTTTACTGTGGGACCTGCCTGTCCGGCACCAGCTACCTCAGTTCAGCCACCATCCCCGCAGAATCCTCCTCCAATTCACTGGGGCAAGAACTTCTCTCATGCATCTGTAATTCCCTTTATTCCATTGCGAGACTGATACATGTGACTTAGGCTTCTCCCTCTCAAAGTGCAGTGTGAATTCAATTATATTATGAACACTGCTTCCAATGGGTTCCTTCATTTTAAGCTCCCGAATAAGATCAGGGTTATTAAACAACACCCAGTCCTTTCCCCAAGTGGGTTCAAACACAAGCTGCTCTACAACTGAAAACTGCATTTGATTTTTCTTCAGCCTTACACACTTCACATTGAAATAGTATGTGTTTCGACAGTTTCATAATGACAAAATATACACGACTCAGAATGAAGTTTTCCAATGAGATACAAGGCATAATTAAGCATAGTGTGGGCATTTCTAAGTCGAGTCAATATCATTCCTTACCTTGTTTTAAGCCCTTCTTCTATAAACCTATAAATCCACTCCAATAAAACACTTTTTCACCACTCTTTCCAAAATATAACTCAAGCGTTTGATTACCACACATTCCATAAGTTTTCATAAATGAGACATTCACCATATAGGCCCTTAACTAGAAGGATCAAATGGGGATCTGTCAGGATTTAAAATGGGCACTACTATTTCCATTTTCCATGAGGAAAGTAGATGCACAATTCAAACATTTAATATTTAAACAAAAGAGAATTATATACAATTACAATGTCAAATATCACTCCTTCCTGGGGACACCTGACCTGTATTATTAATAGACTTCTTCAATTCATACAAAGAAATCTCTCCATCAGTGATACTATCATTGCTACAGCTGACTTCCAGCACATCAGGGTATTCACTGAAAAGCATACCCTACATTGTTTAACTTCTTCACTTAAATTATCCTGATTCTGAATCTCAGCAAATGACCCAGCCAGTAACACAACCTTCCCTGCTGCAGTAACAATCATTTTGCCCACATTAAGCAACACTGGAATATTATGATCCCCACAAATACCCCCATTTTCTAAATCATATCCCAAACAATTCCAAGTTTGATATCCCTTCCAATATTATCTCCATAGAACCTCCAGTAAATCACCTCCTTCCTCAGCACGGCCTTTGCCCTTTTATTGTTAATAATGTCACTCGGAGACTGATGCACCATCACATAAAAACTCACATTTCTCCCAATTTGCTTCCTGTCCCGTTATAAATCCAAATCCAAACTCATAAAGACAGGAAGGCTGACTGACGTTCACATAAACTAATCACCCTCTGTGTTCCCATTTGAGCGACAGGCACTGCAGCCAATGACAGCAGGGGTCAGTGTGAAGTCTGAGCTACGATAGGCTGGAGGAAATCGGCCCATGATCAGCCCCTCCTTTTCCGCTCCATCGCCATGGCGGAGATCAGCGAGTCGCTTCTGTCGGTGTCGCCGGCCTCGGCGCCCACAAGGACGGGTGTGATTCCCCTTCGCACTCGGTGGGTCTGTTTCGGTGCCGTCTGTGGTGGCTGACGAAACATGCTTTGACAGAGAGCGAGCGAGGAACAATGACTACAACTCCCAGAAGGCCCCACTGATGACGTTGTGGTGTTGTTTCGGGGTAAGGTATGAATGCAAAATGGAGGAAAATGTAATGCATTACGTTTTCTGGACTGTGTCGTGCCTTCAATAAACAATTAAACTAAAAGAGAGATTCCAGCGAGAAATAGATAGAACATAGAACAATACCGCACAGTACAGGCCCTTCGGCCCACAATGTTGTACCGACCCTTAAACTCTGCCTCCCTAAGCTTAAATTCCTCCATATACCTGTCTAATAGACACTTAAACTTCACTAGTGTATCTGCCTCCACCAGTGACTCGGGCAGTGCATTCCACGCACCAACCACTCTCTGAGTATAAAATCATCCTCTAATATCCCCCTCGAACTTCCCTCCCCTTACCTTAAAGCCATGTCCTCTTGTGTTGAGCAGTGGTGCCCTGGGGAAGTGGCGCTGGCTGTCCTCTCTATCTATTCCCCTTAATATCAACTATACCTCTATCATTTCTCCTCTCATCCTCCTCTCCAGAGAGTAAAGCCTTAGCTCCCTTAATCTCTGATCATAATCCATACTCTCTAAACCAGGCAGCATTCTGGTAAATCTCCTCTGTACCCTTTCCAGTGCTTCCACATTCTTCTTATAGTGAGATGACCAGAACTGGACAGAGTACTCCCTGTGGCCCAACCAGAGCTTTATAGAGCTGCATCATTACACCGCGACTCTTAAACTCAATCCCTCGAGTTATGAAAGCTAACACCGCATAAGCTTTCTTAACTACTTTGTCTACCTGTGAGGCAACTTTCAGGGATCTGTGTACATGTAGCCCCAGATCCCTCTGCTCCGCTGCACTGCGAAGTATCCTGCCATTTACTTTGTACTCTGCCTTGGAGTTTGTCCTTCCACTTCTCTGGGTTGAACTCCATCTGCCAATTCTCAGCCCACTCCTGCATCCTATCAATGTCTCTCTGCAATCTTTGACAATCCTCTTCATTATCCACAACACCACCAATCTTTGTGTCTTCTGCAAACTTGCCAACCCATTCTTCTACCCCCACATCCAGGTCGTTAATAAAAATCACAAAAAGTAGGGGTCCCAGAACTGACCCTTGTGGGATACCACTAGTCACAACCCTCCAATCCAAATGTACTCCCTCCACCAGAACTCTCTGCTTTCTGCAGGCAAGCCAATTCTGAATCCACCTGGTCAAACATCCCTGGTTCCCATGCCTTCTGACTTTATGAATAAGCCTACCGCGTGTAACTTAATCAAATGCATTACTAAAATCCATGTAGATCACATCCACTGCACTACCCTCATCTGTATGCCTGGTCACCTCTTCTCCATCAGGCTTTTTAGACACGATCTGTCCTTCAGAAAGCCATGCTGACTGTCACTGATCAGACCATGATTCTTTAAATGCCAATAAATCCTATCTTTCTGAATCTTTTCCAACAGCTTTCCACCACAGATGTAAGGCTCAATGGTCTATAATTATCGGGACTATCCCTACTACCCTTTTTGAACAAGGGGACAACATTCGCCTCCCTCCAATACTCCGGTACAATTTCCGTGGACAATGAGGACATAATGATCTTCGCCAGAGGCTCAGCAATCTATTTCCTTGCCTCGGATGCAGAACTGGGAAGCGCAGATGGAGTTCAACACAGATGAAGGGGTTCATTTCTGCAGGTCAAATTTGAACACAGAATATAATATTAATGGTAAGACTCTTGGCAGTGTGGACGGTCAGAGAGATCTTGGGGTCCATGTCCATACGACACTCAAAGCTGCTGTGGAGGTTGGCAGTGTTGTTAGGAAGGGGTCTGGTGTGATGGGCTTCATCAACCGTGGGATTGAGTTCAAGAGCTGTGAGGTGATGTTGAAGCTATATTTCTCCTAACCTGTACATAAGTAATTGTACCCCAACACGGCAGGGCTGTGGGCTTAGTTGGACCCCACTTGGGAGTCCTGTGTTCAGTTCTGGTGGCCTCACTAAAGGAAGGATGTGGATACTATAGAGAGTGTAGAGTAGATTTAGAGAGCATGCCTTATGAGAATAGATTGAGTGAACTTAGCCTTTCCTCCTTGGAGCGACGGAGGATGAGAGGTGACCTGATAGAGGTGTATAAGATGGTGAGAGGCTTTGACCATGTGGATAGCCAGAGGCATTTTCCAAGGATTGAAGTGCCTAACACGTGGGGACGTAGTTTTAGCTGCTTAGAAGTCGGTACTGAGGGAATGTCAGGGGTAAGTTCCTTACACACAGAGTGGTGGGTGCGTGGAATGCACTGCCGGCAGCGATGGTGGAGGTGGATACAACAGGATATTTTAATAGACTCTTAGATAGCGTCACGGAGGTTAGAAACACAGAGGGATATACGATCAGGAAATCCTAGGCAGTCTCTAGAGTAGGTTACATGGTCGGTACAACATTGTGGGCTGAAGAGCCTGTAATGTGCTGTAGATTTCTGTGTTCTGTGTCAAAGACAGGCAGAGGGATTAGTTTAAATGGACAGGAGGACAGCATGAAAAGGTTGGGCCGAAAGGCCTCTGTTAGTGCCGTAAGTGACGGGTTCTGTCCCAACCATCGACTCTAATCCCCTCAACAGATGCTGCCTGACATGATAACGTTCTTGAAAAGTTGCATTCAGTTCCGCTTAGCATTCCGTATAAAGGATGTTTTGTGCTGGAAGAGTGCAGAGGAGATTCATCATGATTGAGGGGGCTTCTGTTCATAAGTCCATAAGGCATAGGAACAGAATTAGGCCATTCAGCCCATTGAGTCAGCCACCTTTCCATCATGGCTGATCCCAGATCGCACTCATTTCCAGATATCTGACCTCCCGCCATATCCTTTGATTCCCTGACTGATCAGGAAACGATCAACTTCCACCTTGAATATACCCGCAGACTCGGCCTCCAACGCAGTCTGTGGCAGAGCATTCCACAGATCCAATACACTTGGCTAATTAAAAAAATAAGCTGCTTACCTCTGTTTGAAAAGGTGGCCCCTCGACTTTGTGGCTGTTCCCCACCACAGGAAATACCTTCTCCACATCCACCTTATCCAGTCCTTTCAACATTCGGTAGGTTTCAATGAGATGCCCCGCATTTTTCTGAGTTCCAGTGAGCACAGGGTCAAAGCTGCCAAGTGCTCCTCATATTTTAACCCCTTCATTCCCGAAATCATCTTTCTGAACCTCCTCTGGACTCTCCCCAATGACAACACATCCTGTCTGAGATATGGGGCCCAACACTGTTGACAATACTCCAAGTGTGGCCTGACTAGAGTCTTATAAAGCCTCAGCATTATCTCTTTGCTGTTATATTCATGGGGTGAGATTGGACTGTGTTGATCTACAGGGGGATCTTGGAATCCGAGATCATAACTCCCAGATAGTGGTTCCATTGTCAGGCAGTTATGTTGCAGTTGTATAAATCTCTAGTTTATCCACATCTGGAGAATTGCATTTGAAGACAGGAATAATGCGGAGGTTTTGGATGGTGAGTGGAAGAGGCTTAACAGGATGCTGCCTGGATAAAGTGAGACTGGACAATCTCGGGGAATTTTCTCCGGAGTGGCAGAGGCTGAGGGAGGTCTGACAGACGTTTACAGGAATGTGAGAGACACAGACAGAGTGGACAGCCGGGATTTTTTCTCTAAGGAGGAAATGTCCAATGCGAGTTGGCATGAACTTCAGGAGAAAGGGGGAACACATCCTCATTGGACCTTTTTGCGCTATTGAAGTATTTTGCGATTTAGTGTAATTTTGTCTTTTCTCTGCATAGCTGCTGTTGGAAAAAAAAACAATTAGAAAAGACAATGATGTTAAAAACTTGACTCAGAATGTTTAAAGAAGATTTGTGGTTCAAGTTTTGTTTTTCATTCCCATCAATGTGGGTGTCTGGAGTGAATATCGGATGGTGGTGGTGGCAGATGTGATAGAGGCTATTGGATACCACGTGGATGTGAGGAGAATGGAGGGATGTGTTCCTTGTGTTGGCAGAAGGGATTGGTTTAGTAAGGCATGAAGTGACCAGTTCAATTGGTTCAGAACAACACAGTGAGCAGAAGGGCCTGTTCAAGGACAAGTACAGCAAGCAGAGGAGGTAAACTGGATAAAGTGATCCCACTCAGAGAACAGACTGTGACGTCAGTGGATATATGCCAGCATCACAGTTCTCTCACCAAAGATACTTTACTGCTGGATAAAATGAAGTTTGTGATGTTTATAAACAATCGGGTGAATTGTACTGAACAGGCATCTCATCCTACTGAGGAAATTAAAATTATTGTGAAAGCTGCAGAAAGGTATCTTGGTGTAACTGGTGTTTTGTGGGAAGCTGTAAATGATGCTCTGATTTGTGGGGTTTCTGCATCCCAGTCTACTTGTGAGGATATGTAATGGGATTGAAATATTGAAGTGAAATGCAAGAAGCCTGATTTTACATGGCCAACACTTTCAGCAGTTTATTTCTGGTTTGTCAGATTCTTCCGATGTTATATCTGTTCAGGAAACTTGCACATTTTAAGTTTTATTCCTGTGCAGGATTACATTGTCGTTTGGCTTGACAGGTTAGTTGGTAGAGGGGTGGTGTTGTCAGTTTTATAAGGAAAGGGGCAGAGTATAGTGTTGTGAATGGGAATAAAATGCATCATGAACTTGTCGAAAATCTTGATTCAACAGGTATGTGTGTAATTTTCTTTTGAAAAATATTAGCTTTCTGAATCGTATTTGGAGGTTTGGCTATCCACTTTTCTCATGGAAAATGGTTGTAGTAGTTCCCATTCTAAAACCTGGATCTCCCCGTCTGATCCTCCTTGTAGGCCAATATCATTAAAGTCTCATTAATGTAAACTTGTAGAATGTATGGTAATCGAATGTTTGAATTATATTTTCGATAAAAGAGGTAACTTCTTGTTTTATCAATGGGGAATTTGGAACGGTAGAATAAGACCATAAGAAAAAGGAGCAGAAGTCAGTCATTCGGCCCATCGAGTCTGCTCTGCCATTTTATCATGAGCTGATCCATTCTCCCATTTAGTCCCACTCCCCCACCTTCTCACCATGACCTTTGATACCCTGGCTACTCAGATACCTAGCAATCTCTGCCTTAAATAACATTGGAATCAGTTTGGGTTTGGAAGATCATAATAGGAAAGTACAGTTAAATAAAGATGTTGTAATAGCAATATTTTTGATATTGAAAAGGCAAATGATATTTATTGAAGGATGGACTTTTGATTAATTTTTGGAAATGCAAATGAGAGGGCTATTGTACAATTTTTTTCTGATTGTTTCTATTTGTACGTCTTGTAAAGGTCTGGATGGGCAAGTATGACATTGAATTCATTTTTATATTTGGAAGATGGTATTAGTAAAGCCAGTTAAATATAGATGTTGTAACAGCAGTATTTTTACTAATCAAAAGGCAGATGGTATTTATGTAAGGAAAGAATTTTTATGAAATTGTGGAAATGGGGATGGAGGGGCTATTATCTAACTTTGAGTTGTTTTAATTGAACGTTTTGTGTCAGGTATGGGTGGGAAAGTTATATTCAGGTTGTTATGAGATAGAGACTGGGATCCCACAGGCAGTATTTATTATTTTATATTGTTATGAATCCCGTAACTGGAGAACTTACCAGCAGAGATAGAGAGGTCCGTTGAAGTCTGATGTCACTATTTTCAAACGTTTTACTCGTAAAGGGACACAAAAGTAGGGTTAATACATACATTTAGATAGTGCACATTGTCAACATTCAATCTAAAGCGCGGGTATAGTAATCATCATCATTAAGAAGTGAGCTCTGCTGGTGTCTAGGGGTTAATAGATTGTCCGTTGGAAATATAAAATTCAGTCTGAAAGTCTGCAGGCCGCAGCCCTTTGAAAATCGCTGGGTTTTGCGTGGGGCGACCGAGAGAGAGAGATTGGGTGGGGGAGAAGAGAAAGAACTTGCCGAGTCTTGATGAATCTTCGGTGAAATCGGGGAAGCGTTGGTTCCCTCTCCCCGATGTTAGTTAAAAGCGGTTTCCTGTGATTCCAGCCACAAATTCCAATCCCGGAATCTAACGCAAGTGGCTTCCTTCAGAATGGCATCCCGCTACTGCGGGATCGCTCTCTCGTGTCTTCTGGGTGCGTCTAAGGGGCTGTCCCCCTGAGACTCTCCTTTATACTTCCTCACGGGGTCGCAGGTGTCAATCAGGTTGGGATGATGCAATCTCTCTCTCAACCAGCCCACCTTGCCCGAGGGCTTTTCACGTGGTCTCCATGAGACAATAGTTGCTGGCATCTTATTCTGTATCCCTGGTGGGACGTGCAATTTTTCACGTTCCTCTCTCTCTCACTTCCTGGGTCTACTGACCCCCCCGCCCCCAACGGGTGCTCTTGCGATTCTCACAAAGGAGGGGGCTGGGATCCCCTCTTAAAAAGACGTTTTACCAGCGGTTAAAACGGAGTGGTCCACCGTCTTACAGGAGTTTTGAATCTAACACAATACTCAAGTTTTTCTTTTCACAAAATACTACCGTTATACATTCAAGTCAGTATCTAAATAGTTAACGATTACAGTGTCCCTTTCTTTCGTATCTTAACATTGCGAACCGTACATCAGACTTCAATTCAATAACCACCTATTTAATTTTTTTTTTCTAAGCATAAAACTAAGGAGGTGTGACCTTAGCTTAGGTGCGTTTACAAAAGTTTACGCGAATACTAATCGTTTCAGTCGTTTAACTTAACCGGCAGCTCTCCAAAGGGCTGTCTTTATTATTCACAGGCTTTGGCGCAAACCCGTTCAATCTGCCTGGCTGTCTAACAATGACATCCCCATTAACCGTTGCCTCTTTTCTGGCGAGCCCCCCCGTGGGGAACTTGAGTAGTTTTGCGTGGTGAACTCCCGCCCGCCCCGCTCATCGGGGTTATTTTAGCAACACCATGCCCCAGACTTAGACCATTTCCACCCAACTCTTTGATTTTACCCAGGTGGCTGGCCCTTTTATCAGTTCCCTTCAGGCTATTGGTGTTTGATTCGAACTCGAAGGCAGCCTTTTCACACCCCTTCCTGGCGTAACAATAGAGTGGGGGACCCCGCTATTCCCCGGCTCACTCTGTGAGCGATCTGCCAGGTTTAAGATTTCGTCCTTCGATTTGGAAACTACAGACTTTTCGTTTCCTTCGCCAACAATCCTCACCCCCCCATTCTTAAATTCTGCATTAACTTTGAACACTCCTTCAAGTACAGGCGCCGGGGAACTCACACTTTCCCCGGTTACCAAGGTTAACCCTTTTCCCACTGAACCGAGTCCATCTGACCCACAAGGACGGCCACTGTCCTGTTCCACTGAATCAGAAACCTCAGACTTCTTCTGAGCTCCGTTACCAGGTTCAGCACCTCATGCATCCCCATCTCGGACACACTCAAACGGGACATTGGCCTCTTCCAGGCTTTCAACACCCGTACCTTTTCCACATTCTAACTTCCCCCGATCCTCCCAGTTACTCTCTGGGCAGCTCCCACCCGGGGAAGGCGCAACCCTGCGAGTTGAAACAATCTCCTTTTCAGCAGACCCCTTCGAGGCAAGGGTATCCTTTCCATCTAGGACTGCCCTCCTCTCGTTATCGGGAACACCTTTAGAACTCTCAAGTTCTTCAAACAACTCTGCCAAACCAGATAGATCATCCATGTCCAACTCTGGACCTTTTAACAGCTTTATCTGTTTCTCATCTTTATTTCCTACCTTTAGGACCTTTCTCTTCGCTAAAGACAGATCTATCTCCTCTCCCTTACCCCCTTTCACTTTACTACTCTTCGTCTTACCACCCTCGAAACCCTCGTGGCACAGGGTCGGCAAAGACGTCTCGGCCAAATCAAAACTGGCCAGATTTAAACTGCTCTCGTTCACAGCTCTCTCTCTCGACAGGCTGTGAGTGACCGCGCCGGCGAGATGGTCCTTGGGCGCTAGGGACGGGGCCACCACACTCTCCGGTCGGCCGGTCAGCAGGTCGGCAGCATGGCTGACCAAACCTTACCACCTGCTAAGTCATTTCTCAGCAGGATGTCCACGTCATCTCTCGGGAATTCTGAGGGCACCCCTATTTCAACTGGTCCATACACCAGCTCACAATCCAACAACACCTTATATAAGGGCACCATTTCTATCCGTTTATTTATTCCTTCCACCTTTACCATGCCCGTTTCCCGACCAAATTCTAGTACCTTACGGCTAACCAGGGATAATTCAGAGCCCGTATCCCTCCAGATTCGTACGGAAACTGGTGTGTCTCCCTACGTCACAGACACGGTTCCGTGTGACAGACAACTCCCAGAGCCCTCTCGTACTTTATCGACCCTCAGCTCTCTGGTCGATTTGCTGATTACCACGGCACACCCGATAGGGACTGTGGTTTTCCCTCTTCCTATCTCCTACCACGGAGCAAAGCATCGAGATGCAATGTGCCCCTCCTTTCCACAATTAAAACAGGTCAAACCCGGAGCCCTCTGGTCGTCTTGCCTTTCCCCCTCAACCTTACTGCTAGCTCCCGGTGGAACCTCTGCCTCACTCGTCGGACTTTCTCGATCGTTCCCACGGTCTCTCTGGGGACCTTTCTTCGAGGGAGTCTTTGTCTTGTGGGTTAGGGCATATTCGTCCGCCAACCTGGCAAATTCTGAAATGGACTTATCCGGCTTCTCATTCAAATACACCCGGATCTCCTCCGGAACACAACTTTTGAATTCCTCAATCAAAAATAACTTCCTGAGACGCCCATAATCCTCGCCCACTCTTTCCGCGGTGCACCAACGGTCCAAGAGCACCCCCTTCTCATGGGCTAGCTCGGTATACATTTGATTCCACCCTTTCCTTAAATTTCTAAACCTTTGTCTATAGGCCTCAGGTACCAATTCCTAAGTCCGGAGAATTACCTTTTTTACCTCATCATAATTCTCCGCTACTCCCTCCTCTAGGGACAAGGCCGCATCTGCTCGTTGGGCCTTCCCCTTTAACACACTTTGTAACAACGCCACCCACTGCTCTTTTGGCCACTTCTGATTTACTGCCACCTATTCAAAAAGCAAGAAATAGCTATCGACATCTGTCTCCTCGAACGGGGGCAGCAATCTCAACTCCCTACTAACATTAAACCGCTCTGCTTGGTCTAACCCTTGATCTCTTCTTTCGTTCTTCATCTTCTCAATTTCCCGGTCATGTTGCCTCTGTTTCTCTTTCTCTTCTGCTTCTAGCTTCTTTAGGTTAATTTCATGCTGCCTTTGCCTTTCCCTCTCTCTCTCTCTTGCCTTTCCCTCTCTCTCTCTCTCTCTCTCTCAGCCGCTTCCAGCTCTTTTAACTTAATTTCATGTTCCAACTTCAATTTCTCCACCTCTAACTGAACCGTCCCACTTGATGGTATCTCTTCAGGGATATCTCCCAATACCTCAGCTTCAAACACCTTCTTCCCAATGTAATACTGGGTTATGGCCCTTCGTACCTCCCGCTTTTTCATGGACGACCTCACTTCTGTGAGGTTCAACCCCTTCGCCAAATTTAACAAGTCTGATTTGGTGGCCGCCTCTAGCACCCCCACCGTCGGGTTTTCCATAAATTCCCCCACGTCCATCTATGCTGGTTTCCCGTCTGGCTACCCGCGTAACCAGATTCAAGTTTTTGATTTACAAGCCCGATTCACTGGCCTCCCAATTTGGTGTCAAATCCCGAGACGAGAACCCCAACTGTTATGAATCCCGTAACTGGAGAACTTACCAGCAGAGATAGAGAGGTCCGTTGAAGTCTGATGTCACTATTTTCAAACGTTTTACTCGTAAAGGGACAAAAAGTAGGGTTAATACATACATTTAGATAGTGCACATTGTCAACATTCAATCTAAAGCGTGGGTATAGTAATCATCATCATTAAGAAGTGAGCTCTGCTGGTGTCTAGGGGTTAATAGATTGTCCGTTGGAAATATAAAAGTCACTCTGAAAGTCTGCAGGCCGCAGCCCTTTGAAAATCGCTGGGTTTTGCGTGGGGCGACCGAGAGAGAGAGATTGGGCGGGGGAGAAGAGAAAGAACTTGCCGAGTCTTGATGAATCTTCGGTGAAATCGGGGAAGCGTTGGTTCCCTCTCCCCGATGTTAGTTAAAAGCGGTTTCCTGTGATTCCAGCCACAAATTCCAATCCCGGAATCTAACGCAAGTGGCTTCCTTCAGAATGGCATCCCGCTACTGCGGGATCGCTCTCTCGTGTCTTCTGGGTGCGTCTAAGGGGCTGTCCCCCTGAGACTCTCCTTTATACTTCCTCACGGGGTCGCAGGTGTCAATCAGGTTGGGATGATGCAATCTCTCTCTCAACCAGCCCACCTTGCCCGAGGGCTTTTCACGTGGTCTCCATGAGACAATAGTTGCTGGCATCTTATTCTGTATCCCTGGTGGGACGTGCAATTTTTCACGTTCCTCTCTCTCTCACTTCCTGGGTCTACTGACCCCCCCCCCCCTCAACGGGTGCTCTTGCGATTCTCACAAAGGAGGGGGCTGGGATCATAACAATATTATAATTAATAATATTTTTCTCTGAGATAGGTTTTTCATTGTGTAAATCACTATGTGCAGATGATGAAGGTTTATGGATTAGAGGTAGAAATTTCACTTTTACTGTATATCGGATGCTTTAGCAATTAGTAAGGTCGAACAGTCGGCGACTAGATGGGATTTAAGCTTTCAGTAGCAAAAACACAAGTTATGTGCTTTCCAAACAGGATTAATGGAAATGATATGGTCAAACTCCTTAAAAGGTGTCAGTGGTAAGATTTCCAGGCATGTGGACGGATAATAAGCTGACATTGAAGCACCTGATCAGAAAATAATTGATAAATGTAAAGAAACATTAAATACTCTTCGTTATCCCTGTGAGTATTCTTGGGTGTGACATGAAAATATTTGATGACCAATCTCGTTTGTTTAATTGGATCTGTTCTTGATTATGTTTGTGGTCTATAGATCACCTTCCTCTTCAACTTTATGATGTTTGGGTGTGATTCATTTTGTGCTTTAAGATTGTGTTGTGGTTAAGTCAGGTCGTCCCCTGTTTCGGCTTTACTGGTTGAACTGGGACAATTGCCCTTCCAGGGACAGAGGTGGAAGTTGACGTTAACAAATTGGATTGAACATCCTGTGCTAAAGGGTGGTGGGGAACATCACAAGAAGAATGCTTTTAGTTCTGGGTGGCTGGGTTCTTATCACACTGTCATTCCAGGCACTCACAACCCTCTGTGTAAAAAAAAAACTTACCCCTAATGTCTCCCCTAAACTTCCATCCCTTAATTTTGTACCTATGCCCTCTGGTGTTTGCTATTGGTGCCCTGGGGAACAGGTACTGACTATCCACCCTATCTATGCCTCTCATAATCTTCTAGACCTCTATCAAGTCCCCTCTCATTCTTCTACGCTACAAAGAGAAAAGTCCCAGCTCTGCTAACCTTGCTTCGTATCATTGTCATGTACATTTTGTCATTATGAAACTTTTAAACACATACTATTTCAGTGTGAAGCAGATACAGGTGAAAAAAATCAAATGCAGTCTCCAGTACAATCTTTGAGGGGTTGATAGTTTTCAGATTAAAACTTTATTGAGTTATAGTACTGACTTTAAATTAATTCACAGTATTGAACAGGCAAAGGCATATAATAATGGAAACGTTCCAATTGTATCGGGACGTTACTCTGGGGATGACGGCTTAACAGAGGTGGCTGACAGATGTGGGAACAGCAGGAGAGACATGTCCCACCGAAGAAGTTCTCCAATGGCGGGGGTAGGAATCCGTCGCTGACAAGGGAAGTTAAGGACTGTGTTAAGCCTAAGGAAATGACATATAAGGTAGCAAAGGTGAGTGGGATGTTGGATTATTGGGATGCTCTTAAAATCCAACAAAAGGCAATGAAAAAAGCCATAAGAATGGTCAAGACGAAATATGAGGGCAAACTAGCCAACAATATAAATCAGGATACTAAAAGTTTAGTTTTCAGTTACATGAAGCGTGAAAGGGAGATGAGAGTTGATACTAGACCACTGGAAAATGATGCTGGTGAAGTAGTAATGGGGGACAAAGAAATGGCAGATGAACAATGAACAATCTTCACTGTCTTTTCCAGTCAGCTCCACCCCGACTTGTCCCATTTAACCTGTTTCAGTTCGTGTGGACTGTAGCACCCGGGGGAGCTCAGGACCCTATTCTATTCTGTTGTTGGACACGGTGAACGAGTTAAAATTAATGGATCGATAATTCTCATCTCATGATTATTTCACTCTCCGCTCATTTACACTTACAGTGATCTTACTCCTGACGCCAGTCCCAGGACCCAACCCATTTACAGACCCGGAGCATAACGGGAGCAGATCCTCAGCCACTGGTTTTCATCCCCAGTCGCAAAGTAAGGATAAAGTTTCCGTGTGAATTTATTCCCAGTGAAGGTGTGGAGATGGGACTTGGTTTCCGCGTTGTAAAATGAAACTGTCCCGGACTCGTAACTGAGATAAACTCCCACCCTCCCGGGGATGGGACCGGCAGCGAGACGGGTCTCGGGGGAGGTACAAACCTTCATCATGTTATTATTCCGAAGTAACACGTCATAATACCGCCCAATGACCCTGAATCCTGTCTCCGGACTCAGTCCGACTCCTCTCTTCCCCTCCAACGACCCTGCGGTGACTCCTAAATAACAGTCCCGATTCCCCGTCACCTCCACCTCCCAGTCATGTCTCCCAGCACACAACCCTGATTTGTGAATCTCTTCCCGGTGTCAGGGAGCTCTCTCCGGGTCCGGGTACATCTCACACTCTTCCGATCCTCAGACACCTCGAGATCCGGATTCGCCATTTCCACATCCAGGGTGACAGAGACTGGGGGGAGAAGCAGAGAATTAGAGAGTCCCCGGGGATCGGGGGGAGACTCGGGCAGCGCGTTTCCGGGGATCGGGGAGAGACTCAGGCAGCGCGTCCCCGGGGATCGGGGAGAGACTCAGGCAGCACTGCCCCAGAGATTGGGGGAATACTCGGGCAAAGTGTCCCCAGGACCAGTGGAAAGCCCGTGGGCCTTCGGCGCAGTCGGGTTGCCGATCGGCAACCTTTCCCAGGGAAGCATGTGGGCAACTAATATCTCTCCAATATCTTTCTGCTGGATGGAGAGCAGAGATTTCCTGATCAAACAGACACAAAATCCTGGAGGAACCGAGCGCGTCAGGCAGCATGTGTGGAGAGAGATGGACAGTCCACGTTTCAGGTCGACATCTTCCCTCAAGAGCAGAAATGAATAGGGGAGAGAGACAGCAGAAATGAGTGTGGGAAAGGGGTGGATTAAGATGGGAAGGGGGTGAGTGAATGGATTTAAACAGGTCGCAGAGGCTCTTCGGCCCAACTTGTTTGTGCCGACCAGCTTGCTTTAATGAGCTGGTCCCATTTGCCCATTATTCCTTTCCACCTTTGTTATCCACGTCCCTGGCAAGATGTATTTTAAAACATTGTCACTGTACCCAATTCTACAGCTGATCAAGAGCCCGGTGTACTATACCATGAATTTTAGTGTCACCCACAAACCTACTAACTGTGTCAGCAACGTTCTGATACAAATCATTAACATGAATGACAAACAACCCGTCCCCAGCACCGACCTCTGCAGGTCACAGGCCTCCAGTCCTCTGTGTTTAAGACACTTGGACAGACACTTCAACAGGCAAGGCATGAGAGAGACTGACCTAATGTTGGCCAATGGGATGAATGTAGATGGGTAAATAGGTCAGCACGGAGGTGATGGGTCAAAGGGAACATTTCTATGCTGTACGCAACGCCATGCTGATAATTCCAAATGGACAGTGACCCCTGACCTTTAACTCCTCAGACAGGGGAAACATCCTCCCTGTATCCTGCCTGTTGATCCCTGAGAGAATTTTGTATTTCCCTGAGATCTGCTCCCATTCTTCTAAACAGGGAACAGAGAACACAGAACAGTACAGCACAAGAACAGGCCCTTCATTCAATGTTCACATTCATTGAGTGTGAAGTGGGAAGTTGAAGGTTCAAGATAGTAAAGAAGGTGATAATGGGAACCAGTAGGGGAGAGATGAACGGGGGATTGAACCAGAACCAGGTGGGCGAGGGGTGGAAAGCCTGTGAGTGAACTGTGTGTGTAGACGTAACAAGAAGTTCGAGGGGAACAAAGATGGGGGATAAGTTTTCCTTTGTCCCCTTTCCCACAACCCAATCACCCACAACCCCTCATTAGGACACGGGATGGAAATGCACAGATCCTTAAGCAATACAGGTCCAGATGAAGGGTTTCAGCCCAAGCCGTCGACTGTCTACTCTTTTCCATAGATGCTTCCTGTCCTGCTGAGTTCCTCCAGCATTTTGTGCGTGTTAATCTACATTAAATATACTCAATTATTTGTCCTCTATTCTCTGGCGAAAGGAATTCCTCCTCGACTCTGTTCTAAATGAGCATCCTCCAGTCGGAGGCTGTGCCATCTGGTCCTCGACCCACCCACATCCCCCAGACATCAACTCTCTCCAGACAGGAGACCAGGCAAGACCTTCATCAGGACCTGTGTAGCTTGGATTACCAGCATCCGCAGATTTTCATCCTCCAGTCTGAGACTGTGCCATCTGGTCCTCGACCCACCCACATCCCCCAGACATCAACTCTCTCCAGACAGGAGACCAGGCAAGACCTTCACCAGGACCTGTGTAGCTCGGATTACCAGCATCCGCAGATTTTCTCATGTGTGCAGGGTGCCGAAGCAGTTTAGAGGGCTTCACTGCCGCATTAGACAGCCTCCAGGCCCGAACTCCATCCTCGGCCGGCCCGCTGCCAGATGCCTTGGCCAGGTGTGGCTGGTCATGGGTGGGGTGTGAGGACAAGGTCAGGGCCGGAGGTCCCCGTGCCGGGGCCGCGGCGGTCGCAGTCTGGACAGAGCGACCGACCGAGAGGCCCGCGCCTGCGCCCTTTGTAGGATCTATCGACAGACAAAAGTTTGTTTCAGCAGATCATAGCGCGGTAGCTGCTCTGATACTTGCGAAACCTTCAGCCCGAATTAGGTTGTCTGTGAATATTTTAGCACCGGATTCCCCAAGAAAATTCGGTGTGCTAAACAATTACAGCGGCGGCACCCATCTGTCCGAGATCGGGGCCAGTAGCATTGGGTATTCCCGCCAGCCACCTTTCGGGCTAGTAGCATCGGCACTTCCCGCCGGCCGCGCGTTTAGGCGACTGATGACCTTGCGTAGGTTCAATTCCAACAGTAGCTGTGACAGGGAACGAGGAAAGGTGCAACTGACTCGCATTGTTTCCTCGCGGCCCGGTGGTTGGGGACCACTGAAGTACACCGTCTGGGCACAGTGGATTCTGAGTGGGCTGGGTGTAGGGAGAGATGTGTTTGGTGGTAGAATCTGGCTGGAGATGGTGAAAGATGTCAGGATAAGTTGGATATAGAGGCTCGTGTTGCGGTTGTTCGGACTTTGGAGATTCACTTGACGGTGGGGTCAGTATCGAATTCAGGCTGATTTTACCGTGCACATTTTAACAGCTTCTTTAATCGGCATGAAGTGGTGCTCTCTGTGTTCCTGCGCGTCTCTACAGATCAGACAGATCAATGTCTTGTCCGTTTCACAAAACAGCTTCAGTTCTTCCTCATGTTCCTCACAGTGACGTTTACTTTCCTTCCCTTTCGGATTCAGGTTTAGATTTCGAGCTTTTTCAGCCAGATTTGCTAAGGCCCGATTCACCCTGAGGGTGCGGTCAGCAAACACCTCTCTACAGTCCGGGCAGGAGTTTCTCTCCTCCCTTTCCCAATACTTGTGATACAAGAGCGACAGAAGTTGTGTCCACACTCCAGTATAACCGGATCGGTGAAGAAATCCAGGCAGATGGGACAAATTACCTCCTCGGTCCAACTCTCGGTCTCTCCTTTCGAAGCCATGTTAACTCCCGGCACTTCCTGATTCAGAATGCTTTCACTTTCGGGGAGCTGCTGATCCCCTGCACGCTGCAGTGTCGGACACTGACCGTGGTTTTGCTGGATGTGTTCATTGGGGAAAAGTTTGGCTATTTCCATATCAGGGTGGGATCAGAAAAATGTTAAATAGGTGGGAACTGCAAAGAAAACGTGGCCCTGGACTGCCTAAGCCCGGCTGTGAAAGCAGGCGGGTTGGGCTTGTGAGAAAAAAAAAGTGCAACAGAAACGTCGACTGAATCTCCAAAGGACTCATCCCTGGAATCAGAAGGACCATCCCTGAAATCAGAAGGACCGTCCCTCGGACCAGACGGACCGTCCCTGGGATCAGAAGGACCGTCCCTCGGACCAGACGGACCATCCCTGGGATCAGAAGGACCATCCCCTGGGATCAGAACGACCATCCCCGAGATCAGACAGACCATCCCCAGGATCAGACGGACCATCCCCGGGATCAGACGGACCATCCCCTGGGATCAGAACGACCATCCCCGGGATCAGACGGACCATCCCTGGGATCAGAAGGACCATCCCTGGGATCAGACGGACCATCCCCTGGAAGACGATTGAGGTCGTGTGGTGAAAAAAGAAGCCACAGGGCCGATCAACCCAGGCCCTGGATTGGGGTCTCTGGCGAGCTGCTGTTGGCGACCCGTAGGCGTGGTGGGCTGAAGAAGAAGCAGAACAGAAATGAAGCCAGAGAGAAGAGCCTGGTTCAGTCTGAGGCAGGACTGAAAGGGAGAAGTTCTGAAAAGAGAGGCCCAAGACACTGCACATGCTGGAATCTGCAGTAAGAAACATGATCCTGAAAGAATTGTGGTGAGAAATGTACAGTCGCCCTTCCTGGTCGAGATCTTTCATCTGGAATGTCGATTGTCCACTTCCCCCCACAGATCGCTGCAATTGCTGCCTGACCCGCTGAGTTCCTCCAGCGGTTTGTTTGTTTTTTAAATTTTCTCGGGAAATAAATAACGAGAACATGAAATAACTGCAGCGGCTGCTGGTGGATCTGAGGTGCTCTCACCGCAAAGGCAAACTTGTGCTTTAGAAAATAAGAAACAGGAGGATGCATCGCCATTCGGATCATGCCTGACCTTTCACCTCAGCGCCACTTTCATGCAAAGTTCCCAACATCGCTGAGACACCAAATTTGCCTTTTCAATTCAGAAACCTTGTGGGGAAAATTCAAAAATATTTGCCGCACTCTGGGTGAGAAACTTTCTCCTCATCTCTGTCCTGCTGAGCTGACCTCTGATTTTGAGTCTGGATCCCTGGTTCCAAACCACAGCCGGGAAACATCATACCTACCGCTACCCTGTCCATATAATCTCTCTAAGGACACCTCCTCATCCTTCCCTCCCCCCAAATCAATCTGGGAAACCTTCTCTTCATTCCCTTCATTCCACAGACTGACTCCGGGAGGGAGACCAGACCTGTGCACAGTGTTCCATGTACGCTCTCACCAGGACCCCATATACCTTCAGTGGAGATCTTTATTCTTCTATTCAAACCTTCCTTCCCATTCAATGCTCTTCATTTAGTATCGAACTCAAACAGTGAACAGACACAACACAGCCTCAGCCATGAATTTAAAGGGCAGGTGTTGCAACAGTTTGAGCTTCATACCGGGGGCCACGGAGCAAGCAGGGTGTCACAAAGGAAGGAATGTGGGAGTGTTGTATGTCTGAGCCCAGCTGTGTGTGTTTGTGTATCAGAATCAGGCTTAATATCACGAACATATGTGTGAAATTTGTTGTTTTGTGACAGCAGTACATTGCAATACATAGTAATAAAAAGTATAAATTACAACAAGTATGTACAACATTATATTTAAAAAGTAGTGCAAAAGAGAGGAAAAATACTGAGCAACTGTTCATGGGCTCATTGTCCATTCAGAAATCTTATAGCAGAGGGAGAAAAAGCTGTACCTGAAACAGTGAGTGGCTCTTTAGGATCCTGTATCTCCTCCTTGATGGTAGCAATTAGAGGAAGGCATGTCCTGGGTGATGAGGGTCCTTAATGATAGATGCCACCTTTTTGTGGCATCATCTTTTGAATGTGTCCTGGATGCTGTGGAGTTCAGTGCCCATGAAGGAGCTGGCTGAGTTTACAACTTTCTGCAGCATTTTCCGATCCTGTGCAGTGGCCTCTCCATACCGATATATCACCATGTGCTGCATTTACTGAAATTGTGCAGCGTATTAATTTAAAATAAAGGACCCAGTGATTTCCCGGCGTTGATGATGTTTAAACTCTTCTCAGGCTTCCAACCGGGTACAGTTGTCTATTTTAATCAACAGTCCAATACCAATCTCTGCATCTTCGTCAGGGACGACGCCTGGGCATGTCTGATCGGGGCGGCTGACGGAAATATATATACTACTGGAATAGACATGCCAAGGCATCATCCCCAGTGAAGATGGCAGAGTTTGTAATGGAAACATCGGTTAAAGTTGACACCTTTACCCGGCTGGAAGCAGGAGAATTTATTATCCTGTTAAAAAATTCATCATCATCAAAGTTCCTTTATCTTATTATAGAAGTGATCGGTTTTTCAGAAGAGCTGTTTTTTTTTGCCTTGTGCTTCTTGCCATCGTTCTCAGCTCTTTGTTTAGTTTGCTGAGGATTTGTATGTTTGTTTGTACTCTAAGATAACCATGAATTTTGAAATTAAGCTCACTAGTTATTCTTCACTCCTGGAAAAACTCTAAGCCTCAGAAATTAAACAGAGTTTCCACAGGAGAAGAAATCAGTCATGATGGGATGGCAGACAGACGGGAAGGGCCGAATGTTCTAACTTTGCTCCTTTATCTCATCGCCCTTCGGTCTATGAACTCGTGCAGCTGCATTTGAGGCTCCATGACGATGGGAGACCATAAGATACAGGAGCAGGATTTAGCCATTCGGCTTGTGACGGGCAGTGCTCAATAAACACACTCCTGACACACACAAACATTGTCTTTTCATTCTGTTGTCATTCAGCTGACTGTACGCACTTTAATGTCTTCAACGTTATTTTTAATAAAATGTTTTAAACTGGGTTGATATGCTCAGGTTGGCTTTGTGGTGCCTTTCCGAACATACACGGTATCAATGTCTCTGGTGATGGGTATATGTAAATGTGTATATGTTGTTTGTATACCGGAGACAGATAGATAATTATGTTTATTTTGTAACTACATTGTGGGGTGCATCATGGTCTAATTTGGGTGCAGTCTTCAATAAACTTTGTGGCCAATTAAAGATGATGTGTTCTGGTTCCCAATAAATGGGGCTGGTCGCTCTTGCAAAAATGTGAGAGACTATTTCAGACATTTTTTCATTGAAGGGGAAGGTGAGGTGGGAGCATTCACTCAGGGGGTGAGAGTGTGGAACGGGCTGCCAGCGCAAGTGGTGGATGCGGCTTCAGTTTCCACATTTAAGAGTGATCTGCACAGGTAATGAGGGCTGGAATTTGGGGAGAGATGCATCCGGTCGATGGGTCGAGGCTGCACGGTAGTTTGGTGTCTGAATGGCCTGTTTTTGGTTCTATAATTCTATGTTCACGGTCAGAAGCGACTCTTTAACGGTGTGTCCCACATTTCTCTCCCCTCACGCTGCTTTGCCCAGGGTAAAGCAGACAAGAATCCGTGACAACAATTGGATGTGATTCGGCTATTTTTAATTGCTTGTTTAAAATTTGCTTTTTTGTCATTTAAATATGGCTCGTGGTTCCTACATCAGGATGGGGGGTGTCTGCTGATGATCAGTCCTCCACCCTGAGTGTGGCCAGTCTCACAGGTAACAACAATCCAGCTCATCATTCCGGAAGCTTCTGTCCACTGCGTCACTATACGGACACGGCCCCGGAAGAACCCTGAGGATCAGAAATCAAACAGAATTTGCACAGAAGAAGAAATCAGTCATGGTGGGACGGCAGGCAGACTCGATGTGCCTAATGTTCCCATTGTGATCCTTTCTACCATGGCCTCTCGGTCTATCAACTGGTGCAGCTGCTTTGAGGGAATCCTCCAACGTCCTCACATTCAGGAGTGTTGGAATCTGCCGAGGGAGATGGAGGGTTAATGTAGAACTGGCTCGTCTACGGTGAGGGATGTTTACATTCCAGCAGCCTTTCCCCGACCGTTTCAAGTTCCAGTTCCAGTTTGCCGTGATTCAGCCGTACACCCGCATACTGGCTGAAACAAAACAATGCCCTGGGTAAATTTCCTACTCTCCCTCTCTAAAACCTCCACGACTTTCCTATCAGGAGGAGACCAGAAATGACACAAAACTCTCAGTGTCGTCTAACTAGACTTTCAGAGAGCTCAACATGGCCCTTGAGATTAATGTCCCGACTAATGAAGTCCAACACTCCATACGCATTCTTAAACATCCGACCAGCTTCATTGTAAGGATGTGATGATGTGGGCAGCGGGAAAAATATCCCTCTAGGTTTGTCAACCTGCTCGTGGATACACCGTATCCCTTCACTATCCCAACTTTGAGATGGCCCACGTCTTCATTATCCAGGTCCCCCAAGTGTCTTTATTGGGATCTTTCTCCTCGTTAACCCCATTTTAAAGTTTTAAGTTACCTGTATGTTCAGCTGGTGGGGTTATTACTGATGGGCTGGGAGAGACAACACAGACTTGCCCCGTCTTGAGGCTTTTTCAGGGGAATCTGCTGTTCGCCCCTCAGCCGGGCTCCGTTTAAAGTTGAGATGCTGAGCCTCCCCCTCCCGGGGTGTTCTGCCCAACCCCCAGCAGTCCTCGGCTTTGTTTTACCAAACCTGTTTGTCTGCTTCGGCTGCAAGTCCCGACTGTTGCTAGGATACTGGCCTGTGTGTTGGTTTAGGCTGCTCGAGGTATGTAATATAGAAACACAGAAAGCCTACAGCTCGATACAAGCACTTCGGCCCAGAAAGCTGTGCCGAGTAAGTCCCTGCCTTAGAAGAAACTAGGCTTACCCATAGCGCTCTATTTTTCTAAGCTACGTATACCCATCCAGGAGTCTCTTAAAATACCCTCAAGCACTGCCGCCGGCAGCCCATTCTAAGCACTCACCTCAATCTGCGAAAACAAACAAATCTCCTCTGCACCTACTTCCAAGCAGCTTAAAACTGTACCCTCTCGTGCTAGCCATTTCAGACCTGGGGAAAAAGCCTCTGACTAACCCCACGATCAATGATTCTCATTATCTTGTCCACCGCCATCAGTTAGAGGCATTCCTCGGGTTCAGTTTTACGAGAATAGTTGCCCCTTGCAGCGATTCAAACACTGTGGTAATTATTGACAAGTGGGAGTGATTCACACTGTTATTTTTGTTAAAGCCACTATAATCGATGCAAGGTGTCAGAAGCCCATCTTTCTGATCACACAAAGAACCCTGCTCCCGCTAGGGAAGTGCAGTATCTGAAAAACCCCGCGGAAAGAGCCTCTTGAATATACTTGTCCTTGACCGGCATTTCGGGTCCTGGGGAAAGAAGGAGTCTTCCATACGCTGGGCAGGTCCCTAAAATAACTTCATGACACAAACATAGCGCCGATGGGGCGGTGTGTGCGTTTGCAATCTGTTTACTGGAAACCCCGAGGAGGTCGGAATACTCCTGGGAAACCTCTTGGGATCGTCATAGGTCGGAAACTTGGGAATGTCAGAGGCAGGAACGGACAGTCTCGGGAACTCCGTGAGCTTCTGGGAAACGGCCCAGGATAGAGACATTCCCATGTTTCTGATCGATGATGATCCTAGGAAGTTTCCCGGGACCATAACGGGACCATGCTCTGAAAACCACAGAAACCCTCAGCAGAAGCGGACCCCAGGGGAATAGATAAAGTGAAATCTGTCAGGACCTCAGAGACGTGACAAACGTGCCCTGACACAAGTGGTCTCCCGTTAGGAGCCCTGGTAATCAGGTGATGGTCTAACTCAGAGACTGGGACTCCTACTGGTCGGGTCAACCGCAGATCGTAAAAAAAATACCTGTAGGTCTGGAGTCTCTAAATGGCCAGGGATGTGGGATCTTGGGGACCGTCACGGAACTCCATCCAACAACCAGTAGGTCTCTGGACTGTGGGTGGAAACCCACACGGTGTCGGGGAGAAAGTACAAACTCTTTACAGTCAGCGTGTACTCTATGATCACCTGTTCTGTAAAGCACTGTGCGAACCACCACGCTACCGTCCCGTCTCGTACACAGGAGTACGGCCGGATTACAATTATACTTCAAAATGAATTTGAGGATTATTGACAGTACCCGCTATCAATCGGACAGGGGGGTATTTCCACGTTGTCTCTTTCTGCACCGGAATCACTCCGTCTACTAACACTCACGTCCCAGTGGGATTTTGTACCGCTCGGTAAAATCGACAAAGCTTCTTCTGGACGACTAACGAATCTGGAGCAAATTGTTTTTAGTTGTTTTTGTTTATAAAGAATGAATCTCTGTTGGAGCGTTTTTAATGTTAATGTACTGTTCACTTCATGTACAGTGGGTACCGAGCCATAATCAATATTAAAATTCCGCCTCACCCTCATCCTGTCCAATTGTACTTCTAAATCTGAACCACTAAACAAACACACAGGCCGGTATCCCAGCAACAGTAATAACTTGCAGCAGAGGCAGTCAGACAGGTTTGGTAAAACAATGCCGAGGACTGTTGGGGGTTGGGCAGAACACTCCGGGAGGGGGAGGCACAGATTCCCAACTTTAAACGGAGTCCGTCTGAGGGGCGAACAGCAGATACCCTTGAGAAAGCGACAGGACAGGGCGAAACAGTGCAGTCTCTCCCAGTCCATAACTAATAACCCCACCACTGATAATGTTAAACTTTAAAATGGATTTAACGAGGAGGAAGAATCCAATAAAGACCAGTGGCGGGCGGATCTGGACAATAAAGAGGTGTCCAAATCAAAGTGGCAGGGTCAAGGGAGGCGGTATGTCCACTAGGAGATCGGCAAACCAAGAGTGGTATTTTCCCCCTGCACGCATCATCACATTCTTATAACGAAGCTGGTAGGGGGGTTGAAGAAAGCGGATGGTATTCTGGCCTTCATTAGTCGGGGCTGAACTACGTTGCTGGTCTCTAAAAGTCTAGGCAGGGAACACTGAGAATTTTGTGTCAGTCTGGGCCTCATCCTGAATGGACAGAATTGGCAGTTTTTCGAGTGGGTGCATATAAAATTATTCTTTAGTTTTAGCTGCGTGCTGAATCACTTGGAGCGGTCGGGGAAAGGCTGCTGGAATGTAAACATCCCTCACTGTAGACGAGCCAGCTCAACATTAACCCTCCTTCTCCCGCGGCAGATTCCTGCACTTCTGAACGTGAAAATATTGGAGGATTCTGCACAAAACAAATCAAAGCTCATGGAATGTATGAGAAACGATGCAGGAAGAGACAGAGACGGACAAAACAATCAATGTGCAGGGAAAATAAGAGATGCAAATAAAAATAAGAAGACTACATCGAATTGTAGACTGTGGAAGTGAGTCTGTAGGTTGTGTAATCAGTTGAGATTTGTTGGTGATTTAAATTATCCACACTGCATCAGGAGTCTGACGGCTGTAAGATAACGACTGGTCCTGAACCTGGTGGTGTCAGACCGAAAGGTCTCCATATGTAGTGGTGATAAGAGGGCATATCCTGAATGCTGGGCGTCCTTGATGTTGGATGGTGCTTTCTTGAGGCAGTGGTCATTCTGAATGTATTCAATGATCTGGAGCGGTTTGCCTGTGATGGACTGGCCTCTGTCCATCACATTCTCTTCACCAGGTTCCTGAAGTAAACATGACTGTAGGCTCTCCATGAATATCAGAACGTAGAACAAATTGATGAATCAGATGTGCAAAGGGAGTTGGGAGTTGATCAAAAGTCTGAAAGTCTATAATTGCAAATATCACTCCACTCTTCAAGAAGCGATTTAGCCGATAGCCTGAGCTCAATGGTTGGGAAGGTGTTGGAGTCGATTAATAAGGAAAAGGTTTCGGGGTACTTGGAGCCCCATTATAAAATAGGCCAATAGCCGCACAGTTTGAGTAAGGGAAATTCCTGCCTGGCTTACCTTTGGAATTCGTTGAGCCAACAACAAGCAAGATGGACAAAGTAGTATCTGTGGATGTTGTGTATTTGGGTTCTCAGAAGGGATTTGACAAGGTGAGGCTGCTAAACAAGGTAAGAGTGCAGGGTATTACAGGAACGATACCAGTATGGCTAACGTATTGCCTGACTGGCAGCAGACAAAGTGTGGGAATAGTGGGAGCCCTTTCCAGTTCGCTGCCACATGGGTCTGTGTTGGGCTCGTTTATTTTCATATTGCATCTCAACGATTTGAGTGATGGATTGGTGGCCAAGTTTGCAGACAATACGAGGACAGGAAGAGGGCGTGAGGCACCGGTCGTGTAGAGGAAGCAGAGTTATAGCAGAAGAAATTAGATAGATTAGTAAAGTAGGAATCAGTGCACAATTGTAGGTAGTTTTAAACCCAATAATACAGGAAACATTGGAGAGGGTACAATAAAGGTTCACAATACTGATTCAGAAATGAAGGACTTATATGAAGAGTGTCTGAGCACACTGGTCCAGTATTCACTGGAATTCAGAAGAATGAGGGTTGCTAATTGAAACCTACTGAATATTAAAATGGCCAAAAGTCAATGTAGAGTGATCGTTTGTATTGTTGCAGCCTATGACCAGAGGACAAGGGTTCAGAATAAAGGGACATTCCCTTTGAATGAAAATGGGGAGGAATTTATGAAGAGTGTGGTGAACCTATAACATTTCATTTTACAGATGGTGGTGAAGGCCTCATCACTCGGTGTATTTAAGGCAAAGGTTGATCGTTTCTGGATTGGTCAATGTGTGAAAATTATGGGGAGAAGGCAGGAGGATGTGGTTGAGAGGGCTAATAAATCAGCCATGATGGAATGGCCGAGCAGAGGTGATGGAACAAATGTCCTAATTCTGCTCCTATGTCTTATGGTCTAGTGATCTAATTGATTCTGGAAATGAATTGTCTAACCGACTTTACTTGAGGTACAGGCGCGGGGAACTGGAATTGCTGACACTGTAAGGAATGGTGTTGGCAGAAAACAGGAAGCTTAAAGGTCCCTCATGCAGACCTTAGCACAGCAGGACAACAGTGAAAGCTGATGTACCTGAGCATGAAGTTGGTACAGCTTTTACATTCTCATTTGACAAAATTACCAGTCGAGCTCAATTTTGATAACAGAAAGAATTCATGAAATAATAGTCTAGGTCCAAATGATTGAATAAAATATTTGTGCACAGGTCTAACACTACAAAAAATTCTCTATGACAACAACTGGTGTACACCATAACGTCATTAGTGAAGTTCCTGAAACTTGGGTGTTGTCACTGTTCCAATATTCTGTAAGTTGGGGAAATCAATATTCATGCTGTAATGTAGCTCTACAGCACAAACAGGCCATTCAGCCCGTCTAGTCCTTACTGAACTATTATTTTGCCTGGTCCCACCGACCTGTACTGGCACATACCCCTGCTACACATGTAGTCATCCAAACCTCTCATCAATGTTGAAATTGATCTTCCGCTGGCAGCACATTCCACACACACCACACTCCCAGTGAAAAAGTTCCTGTAAATTTTTCACATTTCACCCTTAATCTATCATCTCTAATGTTGAATTTTTTGAGGATGTGACAAAGTGTATTGAAGTTAGAGCAGTGGATGGGTGTATTTAGAGAGTCAGGAGGCATGGGATGCAGGGAGACAAGGCTGTGTGGATACAGAATTGGCTTGTCTCCCAGAATTAACTTATAGAAGGCAGAGGGTGGGTGCATATAGAGGGTATTTTGCCCAGAGGTCAGGGACATGATGTGTTCTGCAGGGATCTGAGCAGAACAATTGTTCCATGCGATTTTATAACGGTCAAATGCACACAAAAAGCTGAAGGAACTCATCAGATCAGGCAGCATCTATGGAGATGAATAATAAATCTCCGGTTCAGGTCGAGACCCTTCTTGTGGACTGGAAAGGAAGGAGGCAGAAGGGAGAATGAGGATGGATTGGGAGGGGAAAGAATGCAAGCAGACAGGTAATAGATAAGTGGGTGAAGGAAGAGAAATGAATTAAGAAGGTGGGAGGTGATAGGGAGAAGAGATAAACAACTGAAGAAGGAATCTGAGAGGAAAGGAGTGCGAGCAATTGCAGAACCGTAAGGAGGAGAGGGATCTGAGGAAGGTGCTGGAGATGTGAGGAGAGGACAGGAGGTGAAAGGAAAGCCAAACTGGAGGAGGGGAGAATTTTCTGTAAGTTGGGGAAATCAATATTCATGCTGTAATGTAGGTAGCTGGAGTATGATGTTGCTCCTCCAACCGGGGAGTAGGGTCATCGTGACAGAAGGCTAGTCCATGGACAGGCATGTTGGAATGGGAATGGGGTGAGGAATTACAATGGGTAGCCAACAGGAGATGCTGTCCATCAGACCACATGACATAGGAGCAGTGTTAGGCCATTCAGTCCATCGAGGTTGTTCCGTCAGTCCTTCATGGCTGATCCCAAATCCGAATCAACTAAAATACGCCTGCTTGCTTGTCATATCCTTTGAGGTCCTGACTAATCTGGAAATATCCATTTCCGCTTGAAATGTACCCAAGGACTTGATCTCCACCACATTCCACGGATTCGTTACTCTGACTGAAAAGAAACAAATCTTCCTTCCCTCTGTTCCTGGACAGGGTCAGTGGTGCTGTGAGGATTACATTCCTGGACTTCTCTAGTGCCTTTAACACCATCCAGCCCAGGATCTTAAGGCACAAACTAACGGAGATGGGAGTAGACTCACACATGGTGGCTTGGATAACGCACTACTTGACAGACAGACCTCAGTATGTGTGGTTGTTAGACTGTAGGTCTGACACGGTGGTCAGCAGCACAGGAGCGGCTCAGGGGACAGTGCTCTCTCCGGTCCTGTTCACCCTGTACACATCAGATTCCAATATAACTCGGAGTCCTGCCGTGTGCAGAAGTTCGCTGATGACACGGCCATAGTGGGGAGTGTCAGGAATGGTCAGGAGGAAGAGTATAGTAAACTGATACAGGACTTTGTGATATGGTGCAACTCAAACTACCTGCGTCTCAATATCACCAAGACCAAGGAGATGGTGGTGGACTTTAGGAGACCTAGGCCTCATATGGAGCCAGTGATCATTAATGGAGAATGTGTGGAGCAGGTTAAGACCTACAAGTATCTGGGAGTGCAGTTAGATGAGAAGCTAGACTGGACTGCCAACACAGATGCCCTGTGCAGGAAAGCACAGAGACGACTGTACTTCCTCAGAAGGCTGGCATCATTCAATGTTTGTAGTGAGATGCTGAAGATGTTCTATTGGTCAGTTGTGGAGAGCGCCCTCTTCTTTGTGGTGGCATGCTGGGGAGGCAGCATTAAGAAGAGGGATGCCTCACGTCTTAATAAGCTGGTAAGGAAGGCGGGTTCTGTCGTGGGCACAGAACAGGAGAGTATGACATCGGTGGCAGAGCGGAGGGCGCTGAGTAGGCTATGGTCAATCATGGAAAACCCCGATCATCCTCTGCACAGCACCATCCAGAGACGGAGAATCAGCTTCAGCGTCAGGTTGATGTCGATGCAATGCGCCTCAGACAGGATGAAGAGATCATTACTCCCCAACGCCATTCGGCTCGACAATTCAACCACCAGGGGCAAGACATGTTAAAGTGCCAGGGTTAGGACTGAGCTTAAGTTACCACTCAATGCACTTTAGTAAACTATTTAGGAACTTTTTAAAAGCTATTTATTAATGCTTTTTGGGAGGGTGATTTTAGATGCATATCATATTTAAATACTGTATGTAATTAGTTTTGCTACAATAAGTGTATGGGACACTGGAAAAATGTTGACTTTCCCCTTGGGGATGAATAAAGTATCTATCTATCTATCTATCTATCTATCTATCTAAATGGTCTCCCCTCAATTTTGAAGCTCAGCCCTTTAGTTCGGGATACCCCCACCACAGGAAACATCTCTCCGCATCCACCACGTTTCAACATTCGTACGTTTCTGTGAGATACCCTGAATTTTTCTAAATTCCAGTGAGCACAATCCCAAAGCTGCCAAACGCTCCTCATTCGTATATCCCTTAATCATCCCCATGAACCCGGAATCATATGTCATGGTGAATATGGAAAAATTACTGAACAAATATATTCCCAGTAGGTATCAGGTCTGATCACTGCAGAGGAGACTGGAAAGAGACCCTGTCCCCAACAATCTCACAGGTGAAGGGTCACCTCTCCTGGGGGATACTGCTTCTGACCTTGAATATTGGTATGTGAGTAGGTGAATAGGCATTTGTAGCACGTTGAGATCTGACGTTGATTATAAGCAGAGTTTGGCCAAACATGTTATTTTCTCTGGAGTTCTGGAGGCTGAAGGGAGATTTAACAAATCTTTGTACGATCACGGGGTTATAGAATAGACAACTGGCGTAGTTGTCCCAGGACTGAAATATCACAGACCAGCAGGCATGCATTTACACTGAGGGGAGTTAATTTGAATGGAAATATGCCCGGCAAGTTTTTGTTCACATATTTTGGTGGGCACTTCCAGGGCTGATACTCGAGGCAAGTATGACAGAGGCTATAAAGTCCCTTTTAAATAGGTGTTTGAATGAGCAGGGAATGGACAAGTGAGGATATTATATCAGCCGATGGCGTTAGTTTAGTGGGGCATTAAATGATACTTTAATGATATGTTTCTGGACTGCATGATTCAGTGTTCGATGTTGATCGGAATGTTGTTCCACCCTGGGACTGGTTACAGCAAATCCGGCTGATTATATCAGTTCTTGTGAAATCTTCATCACCATCCACACCCTCATAGCAATAAATCAAACCTACATACTTTCATGACAGTTCCACGCAAATTTATTATCAAAACCCGCATACATTACCACATACCTCATGGGCAGATTCCATTTCTTGTAGCCGCTTAGAAGAAAAATAAGCACAACAGAATTTAATAAACACTACACAGGTAGAGTCAAAGATGGAGAAACAACCAATGTACATGGAAAATAAATTTGCAAATAAAAAATATGAGGATGAAATTGAGTTGTAAATTCCTTGAATGTAAGTCTGTAGATTGTGGAACGAGTTGAGATTTGTTGGTGATTTAAGTTAGCCACAGTGGTTCAGGAGCCGGATAGTTGTAGGGGAACAACTGGTCCTGAACCTGGTGGCGGCGGACCATAAGGGTCCAGTATCCCTCTCCCAGATGTAGTGACGAGAAGAGGGCATGTCCTGAATAGTGGGCGTCTTTTGTCAGTGTTCCTTGGGAATGTATACAATGGTGTTGTCGGGTTTGTCTGTGATGGACTGGGTTGTAGCCACCCCTTTCTCTGCACTTTCTCTTCACTAGATTGCTTAAACATGACAGGAGGTCGTCCAGGAATACAATACCTCACATCTGCGATAGTTAGTCATAAATATTCATAATGACCTCTCTGGGTATTAAAAGCTGTCTTCCACTCATCCCCTTTATGAATGCGAAATAAGTCAGAAGAGTTCCTCAGGTTCAGTTTTGTGACAATACTTGGAATAGTCTTGGGAAATTTCCTGGGTGTTTACAGGTCAAAAACCTGGGAATGTCAGAGGCAGACTCAGAAATTGGGATTACATTCTCGGGAACTCGGTAAGCTTCTGGGAGTCAGCCCGAGATACTGCCATTGGACCATAACGGGGCAATGCTATGAAAACCATGGATACCGTCAGGTGAGATTGTCCACAGTGGAAGAGATCAGGTGAAATCTATCGGAAACCTCAGGGTCCATCAAACAATACACACGTTTCCTGGCTCAAGTGGTCTCTTGTCAAGAGCAGAGGCTCTCAATGGACAGTCGAACTTAAAGGTTGGTACTCCTACTGGTCGGGTCACCCGCAGATCTAAAAAAAACCTGTGGAAACAAAGTCTATAAACGGCCGGAAGGGCCAGTTCTTGGTTCCAAGGCCAGGTTCCCCAGAGACTGTGGGATGAGGAGGTATCTTCGAGACCGTCACAGAACTCCCTTCACCAACTGTTATGAAGGATGAACAACTCTGATAGGCAGAAGGGTACAGAGTTGCCCATGTTTCCTCCCCCCCCCCCCCCCGGGAGTATCACAAACTGTTACTGTTACCACGCTGCTAATGAGAGAGAAAGAGAGACAAAGGGAAACATTTTGGGACTGGAACATCTGCTTTAGATAAGGGACAGAGAACACCGGGAGAGAGAGACTTGTTGACCCACCATATTATGACTCCTGAAAGACTTATGGCTCCAGAGAGGGCTGTTTACTTGGTACCATTCTGTTCATTAAAATTCCTCAGTGGACAGCCGGAGTGTGTTGGTTTGATGGACTAGACTTTTGGAGAGCTGCAACAGGGTGCTTGAGATAAATGCCACGACTGATGGCCAACACACCGTCCGCATTCTGAAACACACTACAGCTTCACGGTAAGGATGTGATGATGCGGCAGCGTGGAAATATCCCCCTTGTTTGTGAGCTCCTGGTGGATAAACCGTCTCCCTTCACCCTGCCACTTTGAATAGGCTCACGGCCTCATTATCCAGGCACCCCACGTGTTTTTATTGGGATCCTCCACCTCACTCAACCCGTTTCAACGTTTAAAGTTCCGTGTGTGCTCAGTGTGGGGTTATTACTCGCGGACTGGGAGAGTCCCCACAGTTACACACTGTCAGGGAGATCTGCTTTTCACCCCTCAGACGGGCTCCGTGTAAACCTGAGCTTCTGTATTACCCCCTCCCCTCCCGGAGTGTTCTGCCCATCCCCCAACAGGTCTCGGCATTGTTTTACCAAACCTGTTTGTCTGCCTCGGCTGCAAGTCCTGACTGTTGCTGGGATACCGGCCTGCGTGTTGGTTTATTCCGCTCCAGGTATGTAAGAGGTTCGGGTTTAGAAATACAATTGGATCGGGTGTTGGTGAGGCGGAATCTTAATATTGATTTTGTTTCAGGGCCCCCTGTCTCAAGTGTTTAAAGTTCCGTGTATGCTCAGTATGAGGTTCTCTGTCTCCCCCCCCCCCCCCTCCCCCCGCAGAGTGTTCTGCCCAACCCACAACAGGTCTCGGCACTGTTTGTCTGCTTCGGCTGCAAGTCCTTACCGTTGCTGGTATGTAAGAGGTTCGGGTTTAGAAATACAATTGGATCGGGTGTTGGTGAGGCGGAATCTTAATATTGATTTTGTTTCAGGACCCTCTGTGTCTGAAAGTGAACAGTGCATTAACATTAAACACGCTCCAACAGAGATTTATTCTTTACAAAGAAAACCAACTGGAACAATTAGCTCCAGATTCTTCGTGTCGTTTAGAAGAATGTTTTCCGATTTTACAGACCGGTACAAAACCCCACTGGGACGTGAGTGTGAGTAGACGGAGTGATTCAGGTACAGAATGGACACAGTGGAAGCACACTCCTTTCCGAGTGATGGCGGCTACAGTCGATGATCCTCAAGTTCATCCTGAAGTATAATTGTCATTCGACCGTACTCCGGTTTACGAGACAGCACGGTAGCGTAGTGGTGACAATGCTTTACAGTACCGGGTCCAAACAGTATGTATAATTGTCATTCGACCGTACCCCGGTTTACGAGACAGCATGGTAGCGTAGTGGTGACAATGCTTTACAGTACCGGGTCCAAACAGTATGTATAATTGTCATTCGACCGTACCCCGGTTTACGAGACAGCACGGTAGCGTAGTGGTGACAATGCTTTACAGTACCGGGTCCAAACAGTACAGGGTTTCAGATAGGACGCTGCCTTTAATGGGTTTGCACATTCTCCCTGTGTCCGTGTGGGTTTCTCCGGTTGCTCCGATCTCCTCCCACAGTCCACAGGTGTACTGGTTGTGTTGCGTACCCCGTAACTGGGTGTCTGACCAGCAAAGATAGAAGAATCCGTTGGAGTCTGGTGGTACTATATTCAAACAGTGTTTATTAGTAAAATATACAAATCAATATCAACAATGCAAATATATAGCTAATACACGTTAGCAATACTAAACCTAAAAGTGTGGGTATAATAATAATCAATAATAAACAAGACTTATCGAAGTCTAGGGGATAATGAATTGTCATATGTGAATATAAAGTTCAGTTCAGTTCATACGTGCTGAGGAAGTTGTTCGTTCTTGTGTTTTAATCGTTGGAGAGAGAGAGAGAGAGAGCAAACAGTGACTGCTACAGTAAACCTTCCTTTACGTTCTTGATCCGTCGATGTGTTGTGCCCATTCATGTATGACCCCTCTATCCTTCAGCTAGACCGGGGGTCGGCAACCTACGGCTCCCGAGCCATTTGTGGCTCTTTCACCTCTGTGCTGCGGCTCCCTGTGGCTTTGGGAAATAATTGGTCAGTATTTAATTAAAATGTATTTTATGTTAGTTTGTTAGCTTTTGAAATGTAATTCTAAATTTGAAGATTATGGTGATCTTGTACAATCTAAGTGTGGCGACACATTTCCTCACAATTAGCCAGCATTCCGGCTAAGGGAGATAGCCTACGGGGGTTTGTGAGTACGCGTCTTTTGCAGCATCTGCGTCCATGGGGGCTGGGTTGAGGGAGGCTTAAAAGCAAGGCTGTTTAGTTCGAATAAATTTATTCGACTGCAGTTTACTGACTGCGTGAGCACACCGCTACAACGTGTTTTTATCGCTATTAATATACGTCACCACTGCCAATACCTGACACCCGCCAGTGCGCGATTTCTTTAATTTTTCGATCCAAGGTAAGCCAACTATGGAGAATTCTAAAAAAAGAAAAGTGACTGAAGAAAACAGAACGTTTAATGATACGTGGACAGATTCATTTGCTTTCACTGTTGACGAGACTGGTTTACCGGTATGCTTAATATGCAATGAGAAACTAGCAAACAACAAAAAGTCAAATGTCGCAAGGCATTTCCAGAATAAACACGCAGCCTTTGCTCAAAAATATCTGGATGGAGATGAGAGAAAAAAAGCCGTTTCGGAACTGATGCGGAAGGTTGATCTGAGCAAAAATCATTTCCAGAAATGGATGAAGTCTGGAAAATCAACGACATACGCCAGTTATATTGCCGCTCAGGAAATAGTCAGGCACGGGAAGCAGTTTACAGATGGTGAATATATAAAAGAATCTTTCATTAAGATTTCAGAACATCTATTCACGGACTTTAAAAACAAGAGTGAAATTGTGCAGAAAATCAGGGATATGCCCCTCTCTGCAAAGACTGTCAAAGACAGAACCATAAAAATGGCAGAAGACATCACAAGACAGCAAATTAAAGACATCAATTCAGCTGTGGCCTACTCGATTGCCTGTGACGAGTCTAAAGACAAAGGTGATATTGAACAAATAGCGTTGTTCTGCCGGTATGTAAACTCTGCCGGGCCACAGGAAGAACTGATTGAGTTGATACCTCTAAAAGACCAAACACGGGGGGAGGACATCTGTGAGGCTGTCTTGAATTGTTTAAGAGCCAAAGGAATAAAGACCACCCATCTGGTGTCAGTAGCTACTGATGGGGGCACCGAATATGACGGGAACGCACAAGGGAATTGTGGCTTTACTGCAGAAGTCGCTGGACAGAAAGCTGCTGACTTTTCACTGCATCTTGCACCAAGAGGCACTGTGCCCTCAAACATTTCCTCCGGAATGCACAGAAGTAATGGATGTTGTCATTCAGATTGTCAATAAAATAATGGCAAAAAGTTTAAATCACCGTCAATTCCGTTTGTTACTGGACGAGCTGGAAATTGCATATTCTGATCTCCTGCTGCACAACAAAGTCTGATGGTTGTCCAGGGGGGAGGTGCTGAAACGCTTTGTCGCGTGTCTGGAAGAAGTGAAAACTTTCCTGGGCAGCAAAGGGCTCACCTTTCCTGAGCTGGAACAGCCAGAGTGGCTGGAAAAGCTACACTTCATGGTAGACATGACAGCGCACCTGAACACGCTGAACACAGCTCTTCAACGGGGTAAGGACGTACAGCCCTGCACATGTTGGAGGATGTTTTGGCATTCGAGCGCAAGTTGACGTTGCTTGCCAGAGATTTACAGAAAGGCACATTGTTTCACTTCCCCAATTTGAGAGAGTTCAAACAAGGTCACGACATGATAAATTCGGAGTATTTACATTCTGCAATCATCGCAATGCAAACATCGTTTGGGAAACGCTTCTGTGAGTTCAGAGAGGAAAAAAACACATTATCCTTCCCGGTCACTCCCCTAAGCATCGATCCATCCCTACTAAATACGACTGCATTGTCAGGTGTGAGTCAACCTGAACAAGTATGATAAATATTTTAATTGCCTATTATTTTACGTATATTCATATGTTTTCATTGTTCAGTGAAATAGTCCTTTTATTTTTCAGGTTGACAGCTGGCTGACGTTATTTTTGGTTTGCTGCTGGCGGCAAATTTAAGTTTGGCGTTTTTCATAAATACAAGAAGGACTCAAATAGACGTTGAGTATTTTACTTAAAAGTAACCTTCAACCCAACGTCTTTTTTTCGGAGTTCAAAATGTTTTTGTTGCATGCAGAAATGTAATTTCATTTTCTCTGCAGGAGTTCATCAATTTCATAAATGCAACACATTATAGTTTGTTTATACATAGCATAAAGGCAAAACAAAACGTTGTATGCAGTGTTATTTCATTTTAAATGTCAAGCGGGTTTTGCGGCTCCCAGTGTTTTCTTTTCTGTGGGAAACGGGTCCAAGTGGCTCTTTCAGTGGTAAAGGTTGCTGACCCCTGGTCCAGGTGATCAAAGGCTGAGTGGAGAGTCAGGGAGATTGCGTCTGTTGTAGACATATTGTGGTGATCGGCAAATTGCAGTGAGTCCAGGTCCATGGACAGACAGGAGTTGATTCTAGTCATGACCAACCCCTCAAAGCTCTTCATCACAGTAGATGTGAGTACCACTGGGGGATAGTCATGGAGGCAGATCACCCTGTTCTTTTTGGGTTCTGCTTTGATTGTCACGTGTGTGTGTGTGAGTGTGTGTGTGTGTAACAGTGAGACAGAGAATCTGAGGCTTCCTAGTTCGATTGAGGAATGTTTCCTGTAACTGGACTTCCTCTAAAGAGGGCTCACAGTGACAGGACGACCATTCAGATCAGAACAAATTTATTTACCCGGCCAGTGGTGAACCTTTAGAGCTGACAACCCAATATGGCGTTTGGGATAAATACTCACAAATTCACACGTCAGTTTAAAATGTGCAAAGTAAACGTATTATCAAAGTACACGCACGTCACCATGTAGAATCCTGAGATTCGTTTTTCTGTGGGCAAACTCAGTAAATGAAAGATCCACAACTGAATCCGTAAAAGACTGAACCCAACAGGACGGACAAAAGAAAGAGGAAACAGCATACAAAAAAACAACAAACTATGCAAATACAAAATTAAAAAAAGATAAATAAATAATACATATTCATAACGTGAGATGAAGAGCCTCGAATGTGTTTTCAAAAGTTTGAGGTTGCTGACCCTCTCCACCTTTGATCCCCGATGAGGACTGGCTCATGGACCTCCTGTTTCCGCCCTCTGGGGTTAATAATCAGCTCCTTGCTCTTGCTGACATTGAAAGAGAGTTTGTTATAAGACCACAAGTTACAGGAGTTTAATTAGCCGTTCGGCTCATGGAATCCGCACCGAAATTTCATCATGACTGATTCATTATCCCTCTCAGCCCCAATCGCCTGCCTTCTCCCCGTATCCCGTCATGCCCTGACCAGTCAAGGATCTTTCAACCTCTGCCTTAAATATTAATAATGACGGCCTCCACAGCTGGCTGTAGCAAAGAATTCCACAGACTCACTAATACCTGGCTCAAGAAATTCATCGCCATTCCAAAAGGACACTCCCACATCCTTTGCACAGGCCTTCCAATATTCGATAATTTTTAATTAGGTCACTCTCGTTCTTCTGAGTTCCAGTGAATAGCGGCCCAGAGCCGTCAGAAGCCCTTCATATGCCAAGCCTTCAAATCCTGGATTCATTTTCGTGACCTTCATTTGAACTCTCTCCAGTTTCAACACATCCTCTCTAAGATAAAGGACTCAAAATGCTCCCATTCCTCCAAGTGAGGCCTCGCCAGTGAGTTACAAAACCTCAGAATTGCATCCTTGCTGTTATATTCTAGTTCTCTTAAAATTAAATGCTGACATCGCACTTGCCTTCCCCACGATAGACTCAGACTGCAAGTTGGCTTTGTGGAATCCTGCATAATTAATTCAAATCCCTTTAATCCTCAAATAGTTGTTTCTTCATTTGGGGGAAAATACCAATGCGTCCATGTCTTCTACCTACGTCATGACCATACATTTCCTGACATTATATTGCATCTGTCACTTCTTCGCCCATTCTCTTAATCTGTCTAAGTACTTCTGTGGCCTCTCTATTTCCTCAAAACTCTCTGTCCTTCCACCTATTTTCGTATTGGCTGCAAACTTTGCTCAAAACAATCAATTCAGCCAAATTATTCACATAACACAAATCCCTGTGGTTCATCACTAGTCGACGGCAACCAAGCAGCAAAGTTTCCCTTTATTCCCACTGTTTACCTCTTGCCAACCAGCCACTGCTTTATCGATGTATATTTCCTGTAATACCGCGGGTAAGTAGCCGCTTCTGTGGCTCCTCGTCAAAGGCCTTCTGATAATGCAGATACACAGCATCAACCGATTCGCCTTTGCGATCCTGATTGTTATTTCTTCACAGAATCCCAACAGATTTGCCAGATCTAAGATTGTCCCTTGAGACGGAACAAGCAGCTCACTTGTGCAGCGGACCAACAGTCCTCGGGGTTCGTGTAGTCTTGTGATCATATAAAACACATGAAGCAGAGAGAGAGAGAAACAAAACACGTTTAGTTTGGCCCGAGAGGACGCAGCATCCGAACGTTTTGCCAACTTGATGATGGCTCCAGACCTGGACTTGCAGAGTTCTGAAGAATTAAACATATCAAACATCAAAGCAGAGAAAACACAGTGGACAGATGGAGAGGGAGATGTGAAAGTTGTTTGCGTGGTGCATGCGCTTGTATCTCCTTTTGAGTCTCTATGTGCCTGTGTCTGTGTGTGCGTGCCTGTGTTTATGTCTCTATGTGTCGTCTCTGCGTGCTAGAACGCTTGTGAGTGTCTGTGTGTGTACTTGAGTCTGTGTGCGTGTTTGTTTCCATTAATGTGTGTCAGTGTGTATGTACTGTATATGTGTCTGTGCGTGCACGTGTGTGTATCTCGATGTGTGAGTGTGTCTGTGTTTTGTGTGAGTCTCAGGGCCTGTGTGCACATTTATGCCAATGTGAGCCTCACTGCGCGAGAATGTGTGTGTGTGTTTGTGTTACTCTGCCTCTGGATGGATGTCTGTGAGTTCTTGTGCCTCTGCTCAAATTTGAAATTAAACTTATTCTGACAGTACATATACGTAACCACATACAGACATGATATTCATTTTCTTGCTGGCATCCACAGTAGAACAGAAAAATACAATAGAATCAATAAAAAAAACTTCACACAAAGACTGACAAACTCATAATTTTCAGACGATGAGTTGTAGAGCCCTGGAAAATGTGTCCACACGTGTGGGACCTGCTTCCCCAGGGCAGCAGCGAGAAGAGAGCGTGGTCTGAGTGGGTGGGGATCGTTACCATTGATGCTGCTTTCCTGTGGCCGCGCTCCTTGTAGATATGCTGAATTTCTCTTTGCTGGGCTGGGAGTGTCCAACACTTCCTGTAAATCTTTCCGTTCTTGTGAACTGGTTTCTGTCGCGGGCTGTGATGCAACCAGTCTGTCATGCATTTATTGAAGTTTGACCAAGTTTTGGACAACAAGCTGAATTTGTGCAACTTCTCAAGCAGTGGAAGTGCCGTGCCTTCTTTGTAACAGCACTTACGTGTCAGCTCTCTGAACTGGTCGCACCAAGGCATTTAAAGTCACCGGCCCTGTGGAAGATCATTTGAAATATAAAGTCAGAACAGCTGTGTGTTGTTGAAGATTTGTGGCCTTGTGGATTGTTCGCAGATATAAACACGCTGATTTCCCTGTAACTCAGAGGGTAGAGAGGGGGCAGCGAGGGTTAAAAGAGTTGTGTGCTGTTAAGACTTTGTGACTTTGCCGATATCCTGTATTTTGCCAATTCAGATGCCAGCCTGCACAACTAAGATTATTGTGCTGACCACATCCCCTCAGTAGGGCGATAATACAGCTGTACAGATGAGATAAGTGGAGACGGGTGGGAATGAACGTTTTGAAATGACTCCTCTGTTCTGACAAGGTCACAGACACTTGTCTGCTGCTGGATCCAAACACGAGCTGATTTCCCTCTAACTCAGTGGGGGGAGGGTGGGGGGAAAGGTGGGGGAGAGATGTAGAGAGAAGGTGAGGGTGGCAGAGAGAGAAGGGGAGGGAGTGGGAAAAGAGGGTTAAAAGAGTTGTGTTCTGTTAAACCTTTGTGACTTGACAGCGTGTATTTATCCAATTCAGTTGCAAGCCTGCGGAACCAAGATTATTGTGCTGACCACAACCCCTCAGTCGGGCGATAATACAGCTGTACAGATGAGATAAGTGCAGACGGTTGGGAAAGAACATTCTGAACTCACACCTCTGTTCTGCTAAAGACACACACACTTGTCTGCTGCTGGATCCAAACACAAGCTGATTTCCCTCTCACCCAGAGTTCCACAAATGTGGAATTTCAATGACCTAGTGTTAAAATAAATGATTTTCCACAATGACTGTGCGTTTCTATTTTTATTGCAGCATCGGATCCGGAGTAACAATTATTGTCTTTTCCTTTCCGGTTGTGTCCGGAAAATGGCATCAAAGGCAGGAGCGCTGAGAAACAGACTTGCCGCAGCATCACAGACACATGGCAAAGCCGCGGTCACAACAACATCAACACAAGTTATTCAAACAGAAGGAACTCAAATAGAACAAAAACATTTAGAGCACAGTGGTCAGAGTGTTCACAGTACAACATCGCCCTCACAGTGTTCAAAACTGAAGTGTCCAGTTCCAGATAAAATGGTAAACCAGCTTCCTGTCCGTAAAAATGAATGCAACTGATTGTCACAGGCAGGAAAAAATCTGCAGATTCTGGAAATCCAAGCAAAACACACGGAATGCTGGAGGAACTCAGCAGACCAGGCAGTATCTATGGAAAATAATACTTTCGACGTTTTGGGCCTTGGCCATTGACAAGACTTGACTTTAGAACATCCAATAGATTGAGCACTTCTGATATCAGTCTCACCGGCCTATCATTGCCTGGCTGAGAACAGTAGGTGGTGAATGTGTTGAAATCGTAGCCACAGGTGGATGTGTTGGCAAGTGATGGAGTGTAAATATGGCGGAGGCTGATAGGTTCATGATCACTCAGGTTATTCCGGTAGGAGGACAGAAGAATGGATTCGTGAGGGAAATTGGTCAGTCACGATGAAATGACGGAGCATACTCGATGGAACGAATGGCCTGATTCTGTTCCTATGTCTTGTGGTCTAAGCACATATATACCTCCCCCCCCCCCCTCCACTTTCCAGTTTCTGCAGAAATCGCTCCCTTCATTTGCCCTTTTCCACTGATGTTCCTCCTGGCACTTACCCCTGAAAGTGAGAGGAATACTACACCTGCCCATTCATCTCCTCCCTTACTCCATTCATCACCCAAAGAGGTTCTTCCAGGTGAGGCAACGCTTCCTCTATTGCATCCGCTGCCCCTGATGCAGCCTTCTCTATATTGGTGGGACCCGGAGTTAATTGGGGGGGATCGTTTTGATAACACTTCCTTTCCAGCTGCCAAAGTAAAACTTCCCTGTCCCTGAACAATTTTATTCATATCATCATTCCCGTTCCAACGTTTCGGTCCATGGCTTCCTCTTATTCCATGATGAAGCTCACCTCCGGCTGGATAAACGGCACCTTATATTTTTTTTTATATAATCTCCAACCAGATGGCAGGTGTATCGATTTCTCCTTCCAGTCAACTTTATCCTTCCCCCTCCCTTCACCTTTTTTTCCCCACTCTGGCTCTGACCTCTTCTGGTCACCTCACTATAGGGAGGATGTGGAAGCATTGGAAAGGGTACAGAGGAGATTTACCAGAATGCTGCCTGGTTTAGTGAGTATGGGTTATGATCAGAGATTAAGGGAGCTAGGGCTTTACTCTTTGGAGAGAAGCAGGATGAGAGCAGACATGATAGAGGTGTACAAGATATTAAGAGGAATAGATAGAGTGGATAGCCAGCGCTTCTTCCCCAGGACACCCTGCTCAGTACAAGAGGACATGGCTTTAAGGTAAGGGGTGGGAAGTTCAAGGGGGATATCAGAGGAAGGTTTTTTTTACTCAAAGAGTACAAGTGCGTGGAATGCACTGCCTGAGTCAGTGGTGGAGGCAGATACACTACTGAAGTTTAAGAGACTACTAGACAGGTTTATGGAAGAGTTTAAGGTGGGGGGGTTATATGGGAGGCAGGGTTTGAGGGTCGGCACAACAATGTGGGCCGAAGGGCCTGTAATGTTCTGTACTATTCTATGTTCTATGTTCTATTTTCTTCTTGCTTGCATATCACCTCCCACTGTTGCCACTCCTCCTTCCCTTTCTCCCATGGTCTATCCTCTTCTCTCCAATCAGATCCCTTACTCTCCAGCCCTTTATCGTTCCCACCCAACGGACTTCACCAAGCACTTCACATCTATCCTCCTTTTTCTGCCCCGCATTTTTATTTTCGCCTTTCCCCTTCCATTCCAATCCTGAAAAAGTGTCTCAGCTCGAAAGGTAAGCTGCTGATTTATTCCCATAGACGCAGCCTCACCCGCTGAGTTCCTCCAGCAATTTCTGTGTGTAACTTTCCCACCTAGTGGTGTCCTACCGTAATGGCAGGTCCTCTGTGCGGAGCACTCTCACCCGGAGGGTTTCTGCCGCAATGGCCGCTCCCTTGTTGACAACACTCCTACCTGGTGGTGTCCTGCCGCAATGACCGGTCCGCTGTGGACAACACTCAACAGTTAACAGACGACAGTCAACGTTTTGTAAAATGACACTTCATCATGACCGGAAAGGACGCAGAAAGATGCTAGACTGATAAAGTGAGGAAAGTGGTAGAAGTACAAGCTGGCAGATGAGGGACAAGGTTGGGGGAGGGGATGTAATTGAACTCAAAGTCTTGGAGATGAGAGTTGGAAAAGTTAAACAGCTGCAGAAGAACGAATCTAATAGAGGAGTAGAGTGGAGCACTGACGAAAGGAAGAATGAGTGGAACCAGGGAAAGGTAATGGGCAGACGAGAAGAGAAGGGGTGACAGGGTAACTAGTAGCACACACAAAATTGCCCGTAGGAACTCAGCAGGTTATGCAGCATCTATGGAAGGGAGTACGGACAGTCGACGTTTCCAGCTGAGACACCAGCAGGACTGGTGGAATAACGATGAGGAGTCAGGCTGAGAGGCTGTGGGGATAATGGGGAGAAATACAAGGTGATATGTGCAACCCGGAGGAGGGTGTAGGGGTGAAGTAAAGAAGGCAATGGAAGAAAGAAAAAGATGCTGGAGCACCAGATGGAGGCAATACCCATCTGTCCTCTATCAGATTCCCCTTTTCCAGTCCTGTATCTCTGACCAGTCAACTTCCCAACTCTTCACTATTCTGACGTGGATACAATCCCTTAATACAATCTTGATTTTATCGCTCCCTCAGCGACCGCAAGCTGCCCAGGCCCCGACTCAGCAAAGCAGTCCCAAACCATAATGCTCCTTCCATCCGGCTTCACAGTTAGGATGAGGTTTTGGTGTTGGTGGGCAGTGCTCTTTTCCCTCCAGACACAGCAATGTGAATTTCTGCCAAAACCTTCAACATTTATCTCGCCTTTCCTCAGAACATTGTCCCAGAAACCTTGTAGAGCATCCAGCTGCTCTTCCTTAAAGTTGAGATGTTCAGCAAAGTGTTTTTTGAAGAGCAGTCGTTTACTCCGCGGTGTCCGTCCATGAAAACCATTCTTGCTCACTGTTTTCATACAGTGGACACATGAGACTTTAGAGAGTCCGGCATGTTTCCTGCTGTTACCCTTGGGCTAGTTTTCATCTCGTTCAGGATTCTCTTGATGTGATCTTTGCAGGATGTCCAGTCCCAGGGAGAGTGACAACTGTACTGAATTTCCTCCGTATGTAGATAATTACCTTTCCTGTGGACTGAAGAACACTCGGGACTTTAGAAATGCTTTTGTAGCATTTTCCATTTTCATGCAGCTCTACTGAACTTCTAAGGTTCTCGGAAAGATTTCTTTTGATCGAGGCATGGTCCATATAAACAGTTACATGCTCTGTCGGTAACCTGACCTCCTGAATCCTTTTTAATTATAGGGCAAGTCATCTCTACACCAGCAATTCCAATCTCATCTCATTGAACACGTGATTCCAAATAGATTTTTATGAATGGCATTATACCTCAGGTTCACACACTTTTCCCACATAATCTATGTATTATTGCATCATTTTTCCTCATTAAATAAATGAACAACTACAATGTTTCTTTTTTGTTGTTTATTCAGTTGTTTTCTCTGTCTGCTGTTATGACGTTAATGAGGATCGGATCATATTTATGCAGAAATAGAGAAAACTTTCCAGCACCACTGAAAATCTGACCCTCACTGCCACAGAAACCCTGGTACACACAACGTCACAACACCGGACCCTCACAGCCACAGAAACCCTGGTCCACACACCGTCACAACACCTGACCCTCACAGTCACAGAAACCCTGGTCCACACAACGTCACAACACCTGACCTTCACAGCCACAGAAACCCTGGCCCACACACCGTCACAACACCTGACCCTCACAGTCACAGAAACCCTGGTCCACACACCGTCACAACACCTGACCCTCACAGTCACAGAAACCCTGGCCCAAACACCGTCACAACACCAGACCCTCAGAGCCACAGAAACCGTGGTTCACACACCGTCACAACACCTGACCCTCACAGCCACAGAAACCCTGGCCCACACAGTCACAACACCTGACCATCACAGCCACAGAAACCCTGGCCCACACAATCACAACACCTGACCCGCACAGCTACAGTAAACCTTGTCCACACACCGTCACAACACCTGATCTTCACAGCCACAGAAATTCTGGCCCACACACCGTCACAACACCTGACCCTCACAGTCACAGAAAGCCTGGCCCACACACCGTCACAACACCTGACCCTCACAGCCACAGAAACCGTGGTTCACACACAGTCGCAACACCGGACCCTCACAGCCACAGAAACCCTGGCCCAAACACCGTCACAACACCTGACCCTCACAGCCAGAGAAACCCTGGTCCACACACCGTCACAAAACCTGACCCACACAGCCACAGAAACCCTGGCCCACACAGTCACAACACCTGACCCTCACAGCCACAGAAACCCTGGCCCACACAGTCACAACACCTGACCCGCACAGCTACAGTAAACCTTGTCCACACACCGTCACAACACCTGACCTTCACAGCCACAGAAACTCTGGCCCACACACCGTCACAACACCTGACCCTCACAGTCACAGAAAGCCTGGCCCACACACCGTCACAACACCTGACCCTCACAGCCACAGAAACCGTGGTTCACACACAGTCACAACACCTGACCCTCACAGCCACAGAAACCCTGGTCCACACACCGTCACAAAACCTGACCCTCACAGCCACAGAAACCCTGGACCACACAGTCACAACACCTGACCCTCACAGCCACAGAAACCCTGGCCCACACACCGTCACAACACCTGACCCTCACAGTCACAGAAACCCTGGTCCACACACCGTCACAACACCTGACCCTCACAGTCACAGAAACCCTGGTCCACACACCGTCACAACACCTGACCCTCACAGCCACAGAAACCGTGGTTCACACACAGTCGCAACACCGGACCCTCACAGCCACAGAAACCCTGGCCCAAACACCGTCACAACACCTGACCTTCACAGCCACAGAAACCCTGGACCACACAGTCACAACACCTGACCCTCACAGCCACAGAACCCTGGCCCACAGACCGTCACAACTCCTGACCCTCACATCCACAGAAACCCTGATCCGCACAGTCACAACACCTGACCCTCACAGCCACAGAAAACCCTGTCCATACACCGTCACAACACCTGCCCTTCACAGCCACAGAAACCCTGGTCCACACACCGTCACAGCACCTGACACTCACAGCCGCAGAAACCCTGGCCCACACACCGTCACAACACCTGACCCTCACAGTCACAGAAACCTTGGTCCACACACCGTCACAACACCTGACCCTCACAGTCACAGAAACCCTGGTCCACACACCGTCACAACACCTGACCCTAACAGCCACAGAAACCCTGGTTCACACACCGTCACAACACCTGACCCTCGCAGCCACAGAAACCCTGGTTCACACACCGTCACAACACCTGACCCTCACAGTCACAGAAACCCTGGTCCACACACCGTCACAACACCTGACCCTCACAGCCAGTGAAACCCTGGTCCACACACCTTCGCAACACCTGACCCTCACAGTCACAGAAACCCTGGTCCACACACCGTCACAACACCTGACCCTCACAGCCACAGAAACCCTGGCCCACGCACCGTCACAACACCTGACCCTCACAGTCACAGAAACCCTGGTCCACACACCGTCACAACACATGACCCTCACAGCCACAGAAACCCTGGCCCACGCACCGTCACAACACCTGACCCTCACAGCCAGTGAAACCCTGGTCCACACACCTTCGCAACACCTGACCCTCACAGTCACAGAAACCCTGGTCCACACACCGTCACAACACCTGACCCTCACAGCCACAGAAACCGTGGTTCACACACCGTCACAACACCTGACCCTCACAGCCACAGAAACCGTGGTTCACACACCGTCACAACACCTGACCCTCACAGCCACAGAAACCCTGGCCCACACAGTCACAACACCTGACCCTCACAGCCACAGAAACCCTGGCCCACACAGTCACAACACCTGACCCTCACAGTCACAGAAACCCTGGTCGACACACCGTCACAACCCCTGACCCTCACTGTCACGGGAACCCTGGTCCACGCACCGTCACAACACCTGACACTCACAGTCGCAGAAACACTGATCCACACACCGTCGCAACACCTGACCCTCACAGACGCAGAAACCCTGGCCCACACACCGTCACAACACCTGACCCTCACAGTCACAGAAACCCTGGTCCACACACCGTCACAACACCTGACCCTCACAGTCACAGAAACCCTGGTCCACACACCGTCACAACACCTGACCCTAACAGCCACAGAAACCCTGGTTCACACACCATCACAACACATGACCCTCGCAGCCACAGAAACCCTGGTTCACACACCGTCACAACACCTGACCCTCACAGTCACAGAAACCCTGGTCGACACACCGTCACAACCCCTGACCCTCACAGTCACGGGAACCCTGGTCCACGCACCGTCACAACACCTGACACTCACAGTCGCAGAAACACTGATCCACACACCGTCGCAACACCTGACCCTCACAGCCGCAGAAACCCTGGCCCACACACCGTCACAACACCTGACCCTCACAGTCACAGAAACCCTGGTCCACACACCGTCACAACACCTGACCCTCACAGCCACAGAAACCCTGGTCCACACACCGTCACAACACCTGACCCTCACAGCCAGTGAAACCCTGGTCCACACACCTTCGCAACACCTGACCCTCACAGTCACAGAAACCCTGGTCCACACACCGTCACAACACCTGACCCTCACAGCCACAGAAACCCTGGCCCACGCACCGTCACAACACCTGACCCTCACAGTCACAGAAACCCTGGTCCACACACCGTTACAACACATGACCCTCACAGCCACAGAAACCCTGGCCCACGCACCGTCACAACACCTGACCCTCACAGCCAGTGAAACCTTGGTCCACACACCTTCGCAACACCTGACCCTCACAGTCACAGAAACCCTGGTCCACACACCGTCACAACACCTGACCCTCACAGCCACAGAAACCGTGGTTCACACACCGTCACAACACCTGACCCTCACAGCCACAGAAACCGTGGTTCACACACCGTCACAACACCTGACCTTCACAGCCACAGAAACCCTGGCCCACACAGTCACAACACCTGACCCTCACAGCCACAGAAACCCTGGCCCACACAGTCACAACACCTGACCCGCACAGCTACAGTAAACCTTGTCCACACACCGTCACAACACCTGACCTTCACAGCCACAGAAACTCTGGCCCACACACCGTCACAACACCTGACCCTCACAGTCACAGAAAGCCTGGCCCACACACCGTCACAACACCTGACCCTCACAGCCACAGAAACCGTGGTTCACACACCGTCACAACACCTGACCCTCACAGCCACAGAAACCCTGGTCCACACACCGTCACAAAACCTGACCCTAACAGCCACAGAAACCCTGGACCACACAGTCACAACACCTGACCCTCACAGCCACAGAAACCCTGGCCCACACAGTCACAACACCTGACCCTCACAGTCACAGAAACCCTGGTCCACACACCGTCACAACACCTGACCCTCACAGCCACAGAAACCGTGGTTCACACACCGTCACAACACCTGACCCTCACAGCCACAGAAACCGTGGTTCACACACCGTCACAACACCTGACCTTCACAGCCACAGAAACCCTGGCCCACACAGTCACAACACCTGACCCTCACAGCCACAGAAACCCTGGCCCACACAGTCACAACACCTGACCCGCACAGCTACAGTAAACCTTGTCCACACACCGTCACAACACCTGACCTTCACAGCCACAGAAACTCTGGCCCACACACCGTCACAACACCTGACCCTCACAGTCACAGAAAGCCTGGCCCACACACCGTCACAACACCTGACCCTCACAGCCACAGAAACCGTGGTTCACACACCGTCACAACACCTGACCCTCACAGCCACAGAAACCCTGGTCCACACACCGTCACAAAACCTGACCCTCACAGCCACAGAAACCCTGGACCACACAGTCACAACACCTGACCCTCACAGCCACAGAAACCCTGGCCCACACAGTCACAACACCTGACCCTCACAATCACAGAAACCCTGGCCCACACACCGTCACAACACCTGACCCTCACAGTCACAGAAACCCTGGTCCACACACCGTCACAACACCTGGCACTCACAGCCACAGAAACCCTGGTCCACACACCGGCGCAACACCGGACCCTCACAGCCACAGAAACTCTGGCCCAAACACCGTCACAACACCTGACCCTCACAGTCACAGAAACCCTGGTCGACACACCGTCACAACCCCTGACCCTCACAGTCACGGGAACCCTGGTCCACGCACCGTCACAACACCTGACACTCAGAGTCGCAGAAACACTGATCCACACACCGTCGCAACACCTGACCCTCACAGCCGCAGACACCCTGGCCCACACACCGTCACAACACCTGACCCTCATAGTCACAGAAACCCTGGTCCACACACCGTCACAACACCTGACCCTCACAGTCACAGAAACCCTGGTCCACACACCGTCACAACACCTGACCCTCACAGCCAGTGAAACCCTGGTCCACACACCTTCGCAACACCTGACCCTCACAGTCACAGAAACCCTGGCCCACACACCGTCACAACACCTGACCCTCACAGTCACAGAAACCCTGGTCCACACACCGTCACAACACCTGACCCTCACAGTCACAGAAACCCTGGTCCACACACCGTCACAACACCTGACCCTCACAGCCACAGAAACCGTGGTTCACACACAGTCGCAACACCGGACCCTCACAGCCACAGAAACCCTGGCCCAAACACCGTCACAACACCTGACCTTCACAGCCACAGAAACCCTGGACCACACAGTCACAACACCTGACCCTCACAGCCACAGAACCGTGGCCCACACACCGTCACAACTCCTGACCCTCACATCCACAGAAACCCTGATCCGCACAGTCACAACACCTGACCCTCACAGCCACAGAAAGCCCTGTCCATACACCGTCACAACACCTGACCTTCACAGCCACAGAAACCCTGGTCCACACACCGTCACAGCACCTGACACTCACAGCCGCAGAAACCCTGGCCCACACACCGTCACAACACCTGACCCTCACAGTCACAGAAACCTTGGTCCACACACCGTCACAACACCTGACCCTCACAGTCACAGAAACCCTGGTCCACACACCGTCACAACACCTGACCCTAACAGCCACAGAAACCCTGGTTCACACACCGTCACAACACCTGACCCTCGCAGCCACAGAAACCCTGGTTCACACACCGTCACAACACCTGACCCTCACAGTCACAGAAACCCTGGTCCACACACCGTCACAACACCTGACCCTCACAGCCAGTGAAACCCTGGTCCACACACCTTCGCAACACCTGACCCTCACAGTCACAGAAACCCTGGTCCACACACCGTCACAACACCTGACCCTCACAGCCACAGAAACCCTGGCCCACGCACCGTCACAACACCTGACCCTCACAGTCACAGAAACCCTGGTCCACACACCGTCACAACACATGACCCTCACAGCCACAGAAACCCTGGCCCACGCACCGTCACAACACCTGACCCTCACAGCCAGTGAAACCCTGGTCCACACACCTTCGCAACACCTGACCCTCACAGTCACAGAAACCCTGGTCCACACACCGTCACAACACCTGACCCTCACAGCCACAGAAACCGTGGTTCACACACCGTCACAACACCTGACCCTCACAGCCACAGAAACCGTGGTTCACACACCGTCACAACACCTGACCCTCACAGCCACAGAAACCCTGGCCCACACAGTCACAACACCTGACCCTCACAGCCACAGAAACCCTGGCCCACACAGTCACAACACCTGACCCTCACAGTCACAGAAACCCTGGTCGACACACCGTCACAACCCCTGACCCTCACTGTCACGGGAACCCTGGTCCACGCACCGTCACAACACCTGACACTCACAGTCGCAGAAACACTGATCCACACACCGTCGCAACACCTGACCCTCACAGCCGCAGAAACCCTGGCCCACACACCGTCACAACACCTGACCCTCACAGTCACAGAAACCCTGGTCCACACACGGTCACAACACCTGACCCTCACAGTCACAGAAACCCTGGTCCACACACCGTCACAACACCTGACCCTAACAGCCACAGAAACCCTGGTTCACACACCATCACAACACATGACCCTCGCAGCCACAGAAACCCTGGTTCACACACCGTCACAACACCTGACCCTCACAGTCACAGAAACCCTGGTCGACACACCGTCACAACCCCTGACCCTCACAGTCACGGGAACCCTGGTCCACGCACCGTCACAACACCTGACACTCACAGTCGCAGAAACACTGATCCACACACCGTCGCAACACCTGACCCTCACAGCCGCAGAAACCCTGGCCCACACACCGTCACAACACCTGACCCTCACAGTCACAGAAACCCTGGTCCACACACCGTCACAACACCTGACCCTCACAGTCACAGAAACCCTGGTCCACACACCGTCACAACACCTGACCCTCACAGCCAGTGAAACCCTGGTCCACACACCTTCGCAACACCTGACCCTCACAGTCACAGAAACCCTGGTCCACACACCGTCACAACACCTGACCCTCACAGCCACAGAAACCCTGGCCCACGCACCGTCACAACACCTGACCCTCACAGTCACAGAAACCCTGGTCCACACACCGTTACAACACATGACCCTCACAGCCACAGAAACCCTGGCCCACGCACCGTCACAACACCTGACCCTCACAGCCAGTGAAACCTTGGTCCACACACCTTCGCAACACCTGACCCTCACAGTCACAGAAACCCTGGTCCACACACCGTCACAACACCTGACCCTCACAGCCACAGAAACCGTGGTTCACACACCGTCACAACACCTGACCCTCACAGCCACAGAAACCGTGGTTCACACACCGTCACAACACCTGACCTTCACAGCCACAGAAACCCTGGCCCACACAGTCACAACACCTGACCCTCACAGCCACAGAAACCCTGGCCCACACAGTCACAACACCTGACCCGCACAGCTACAGTAAACCTTGTCCACACACCGTCACAACACCTGACCTTCACAGCCACAGAAACTCTGGCCCACACACCGTCACAACACCTGACCCTCACAGTCACAGAAAGCCTGGCCCACACACCGTCACAACAACTGACCCTCACAGCCACAGAAACCGTGGTTCACACACCGTCACAACACCTGACCCTCACAGCCACAGAAACCCTGGTCCACACACCGTCACAAAACCTGACCCTCACAGCCACAGAAACCCTGGACCACACAGTCACAACACCTGACCCTCACAGTCACAGAAACCCTGGTCCACACACCGTCACAACACCTGACCCTCACAGCCACAGAAACCGTGGTTCACACACCGTCACAACACCTGACCCTCACAGCCACAGAAACCGTGGTTCACACACCGTCACAACACCTGACCTTCACAGCCACAGAAACCCTGGCCCACACACCGTCACAACACCTGACCCTCACGGTCACAGAAACCCTGGTCCACACACCGTCACAACACCTGACCCTCACAGTCACAGAAACCCTGGTCCACACACCGTCACAACACCTGACCCTCACAGCCAGTGAAACCCTGGTCCACACACCTTCGCAACACCTGACCCTCACAGTCACAGAAACCCTGGTCCACACACCGTCACAACACCTGACCCTCACAGCCACAGAAACCCTGGCCCACGCACCGTCACAACACCTGACCCTCACAGTCACAGAAACCCTGGTCCACACACCGTTACAACACATGACCCTCACAGCCACAGAAACCCTGGCCCACGCACCGTCACAACACCTGACCCTCACAGCCAGTGAAACCTTGGTCCACACACCTTCGCAACACCTGACCCTCACAGTCACAGAAACCCTGGTCCACACACCGTCACAACACCTGACCCTCACAGCCACAGAAACCGTGGTTCACACACCGTCACAACACCTGACCCTCACAGCCACAGAAACCGTGGTTCACACACCGTCACAACACCTGACCTTCACAGCCACAGAAACCCTGGCCCACACAGTCACAACACCTGACCCTCACAGCCACAGAAACCCTGGCCCACACAGTCACAACACCTGACCCGCACAGCTACAGTAAACCTTGTCCACACACCGTCACAACACCTGACCTTCACAGCCACAGAAACTCTGGCCCACACACCGTCACAACACCTGACCCTCACAGTCACAGAAAGCCTGGCCCACACACCGTCACAACAACTGACCCTCACAGCCACAGAAACCGTGGTTCACACACCGTCACAACACCTGACCCTCACAGCCACAGAAACCCTGGTCCACACACCGTCACAAAACCTGACCCTCACAGCCACAGAAACCCTGGCCCACACAGTCACAACACCTGACCCTCACAGTCACAGAAACCCTGGTCCACACACCGTCACAACACCTGACCCTCACAGCCACAGAAACCGTGGTTCACACACCGTCACAACACCTGACCCTCACAGCCACAGAAACCGTGGTTCACACACCGTCACAACACCTGACCTTCACAGCCACAGAAACCCTGGCCCACACAGTCACAACACCTGACCCTCACAGCCACAGAAACCCTGGCCCACACAGTCACAACACCTGACCCGCACAGCTACAGTAAACCTTGTCCACACACCGTCACAACACCTGACCTTCACAGCCACAGAAACTCTGGCCCACACACCGTCACAACACCTGACCCTCACAGTCACAGAAAGCCTGGCCCACACACCGTCACAACACCTGACCCTCACAGCCACAGAAACCGTGGTTCACACACCGTCACAACACCTGACCCTCACAGCCACAGAAACCCTGGTCCACACACCGTCACAAAACCTGACCCTCACAGCCACAGAAACCCTGGACCACACAGTCACAACACCTGACCCTCACAGCCACAGAAACCCTGGCCCACACAGTCACAACACCTGACCCTCACAATCACAGAAACCCTGGCCCACACACCGTCACATCACCTGACCCTCACAGTCACAGAAACCCTGGTCCACACACCGTCACAACACCTGGCACTCACAGCCACAGAAACCCTGGTCCACACACCGGCGCAACACCGGACCCTCACAGCCACAGAAACCCTGGCCCAAACACCGTCACAACACCTGACCCTCACAGTCACAGAAACCCTGGTCGACACACCGTCACAACCCCTGACCCTCACAGTCACGGGAACCCTGGTCCACGCACCGTCACAACACCTGACACTCACAGTCGCAGAAACACTGATCCACACACCGTCGCAACACCTGACCCTCACAGCCGCAGACACCCTGGCCCACACACCGTCACAACACCTGACCCTCACAGTCACAGAAACCCTGGTCCACACACCGTCACAACACCTGACCCTCACAGTCACAGAAACCCTGGTCCACACACCGTCACAACACCTGACCCTCACAGCCAGTGAAACCCTGGTCCACACACCTTCGCAACACCTGACCCTCACAGTCACAGAAACCCTGGTCCACACACCGTCACAACACCTGACACTCACAGCCACAGAAACCCTGGCCCACGCACCGTCACAACACCTGACCCTCACAGTCACAGAAACCCTGGTCCACACACCGTCACAACACATGACCCTCACAGCCACAGAAACCCTGGCCCACGCACCGTCACAACACCTGACCCTCACAGCCAGTGAAACCCTGGTCCACACACCTTCGCAACACCTGACCCTCACAGTCACAGAAACCCTGGTCCACACACCCACACAACACCTGACCCTCACAGCCACAGAAACCGTGGTTCACACACCGTCACAACACCTGACCCTCACAGCCACAGAAACCGTGGTTCACACACCGTCACAACACCTGACCCTCACAGCCACAGAAACCCTGGCCCACACAGTCACAACACCTGACCCTCACAGCCACAGAAACCCTGGCCCACACCGTCACAACACCTGACCCTCACAGTCACAGAAACCCTGGTCGACACACCGTCACAACCCCTGACCCTCACAGTCACGGGAACCCTGGTCCACGCACCGTCACAACACCTGACACTCACAGTCGCAGAAACACTGATCCACACACCGTCGCAACACCTGACCCTCACAGCCGCAGAAACCCTGGCCCACACACCGTCACAACACCTGACCCTCACAGTCACAGAAACCCTGGTCCACACACCGTCACAACACCTGACCCTAACAGCCACAGAAACCCTGGTTCACACACCGTCACAACACATGACCCTCGCAGCCACAGAAACCCTGGTTCACACACCGTCACAACACCTGACCCTCACAGTCACAGAAACCCTGGTCGACACACCGTCACAACCCCTGACCCTCACAGTCACGGGAACCCTGGTCCACGCACCGTCACAACACCTGACACTCACAGTCGCAGAAACACTGATCCACACACCGTCGCAACACCTGACCCTCACAGCCGCAGAAACCCTGGCCCACACACCGTCACAACACCTGACCCTCACAGTCACAGAAACCCTGGTCCACACACCGTCACAACACCTGACCCTCACAGTCACAGAAACCCTGGTCCACACACCGTCACAACACCTGACCCTCACAGCCAGTGAAACCCTGGTCCACACACCTTCGCAACACCTGACCCTCACAGTCACAGAAACCCTGGTCCACACACCGTCACAACACCTTACCCTCACAGCCACAGAAACCCTGGCCCACGCACCGTCACAACACCTGACCCTCACAGTCACAGAAACACTGGTCCACACACCGTCACAACACATGACCCTCACAGCCACAGAAACCCTGGCCCACGCACCGTCACAACACCTGACCCTCACAGCCAGTGAAACCTTGGTCCACACACCTTCGCAACACCTGACCCTCACAGTCACAGAAACCCTGGTCCACACACCGTCACAACACCTGACCCTCACAGCCACAGAAACCGTGGTTCACACACCGTCACAACACCTGACCCTCACAGCCACAGAAACCGTGGTTCACACACCGTCACAACACCTGACCCTCACAGCCACAGAAACCCTGGCCCACACAGTCACAACACCTGACCCTCACAGCCACAGAAACCCTGGCCCACACAGTCACAACACCTGACCGGCACAGCTACAGTAAACCTTGTCCACACACCGTCACAACACTTGACCTTCACAGCCACAGAAACTCTGGCCCACACACCGTCACAACACCTGACCCTCACAGTCACAGAAAGCCTGGCCCACACACTGTCACAACACCTGACCCTCACAGCCACAGAAACCGTGGTTCACACACCGTCACAACACCTGACCCTCCCAGCCACAGAAACCCTGGTCCACACACCGTCACAAAACCTGACCCTCACAGCCACAGAAACCCTGGACCACACAGTCACAACACCTGACCCTCACAGCCACAGAAACCCTGGCCCACACAGTCACAACACCTGACCCTCACAATCACAGAAACCCTGGCCCACACACCGTCACAACACCTGAACCTCACAGTCACAGAAACCCTGGTCCACACACCGTCACAACACCTGGCACTCACAGCCACAGAAACCCTGGTCCACACACAGGCGCAACACCGGACCCTCACAGCCACAGAAACCCTGGCCCAAACACCGTCACAACACCTGACCCTCACAGCCACAGAAACCCTGGTCCACACACCGTCACAAAAGCTGACCCTCACAGCCACAGAAAGCCTGATACACACACCGTCACAACACCTCACCCTCACAGTCACAGAAACCCTGGCCCACACACCGTCACAACACCTGACCCGCACAGCTACAGTAAACCTTGTCCACACACCGTCACAACACCTGACCTTCACAGCCACAGAAACTCTGGCCCACACACCGTCACAACCCCTGACCCTCACAGTCACAGAAAGCCTGGCCAACACACCGTCACAACACCTGACCCTCACAGCCACAGTAACACTGGCCCACACACCGTCACAACTCTTGACCCTCACATCCACAGAAACCCTGATCCGCACAGTCACAACACCTGACCCTCACAGCCACATAAAGCCCTGTCCATACACCGTCACAACACCTGACCTTCACAGCCACAGAAACCCTGGTCCACACACCGTCACAACACCTGACCCTCACAGTCACAGAAACCCTGGTCCACACACCGTCACAACACCTGACCTTCACAGCCACAGAAACCCTGATCCACACACCGTCACAACACCTGACTTTCACAGCCACAGAAACCCTGGTCCACACACCGTCACAACACCTGACCCTCACAGCCACAGAAACCCTGGTTCACACACCGTCACAACACCTGACCCTCGCAGCCACAGAAACCCTGGTTCACACACCGCCACAACACCTGACCCTCACAGTCACAGAAACCCTGGTCGACACACCGTCACAACCCCTGACCCTCACAGTCACGGGAACCCTGGTCCACTCACCGTCACAACACCTGACACTCACAGTCGCAGAAACACTGATCCACACACCGTCGCAACACCTGACCCTCACAGCCGCAGAAACCCTGGCCCACACACCGTCACAACACCTGACCCTCACAGTCACAGAAACCCTGGTCCACACACCGTCACAACACCTGACCCTCACAGTCACAGAAACCCTGGTCCACACACCGTCACAACACCTGACCCTAACAGCCACAGAAACCCTGGTTCACACACCGTCACAACACATGACCCTCGCAGCCACAGAAACCCTGGTTCACACACCGTCACAACACCTGACCCTCACAGTCACAGAAACCCTGGTCGACACACCGTCACAACACCTGACCCTCACAGTCACAGAAACCCTGGTCCACACACCGTCACAACACCTGACCCTCACAGCCAGTGAAACCCTGGTCCACACACCTTCGCAACACCTGACCCTCACAGTCACAGAAACCCTGTTCCACACAACGTCACAACACCTGACCTTCACAGCCACAGAAACCCTGGCCCACACACCGTCACAACACCTGACCCTCACAGTCACAGAAACCCTGGTCCACACACCGTCACAACACCTGACCCTCACAGTCACAGAAACCCTGGCCCAAACACCGTCACAACACCAGACCCTCAGAGCCACAGAAACCGTGGTTCACACACCGTCACAACACCTGACCCTCACAGCCACAGAAACCCTGGCCCACACAGTCACAACACCTGACCATCACAGCCACAGAAACCCTGGCCCACACAATCACAACACCTGACCCGCACAGCTACAGTAAACCTTGTCCACACACCGTCACAACACCTGACCTTCACAGCCACAGAAATTCTGGCCCACACACCGTCACAACACCTGACCCTCACAGTCACAGAAAGCCTGGCCCACACACCGTCACAACACCTGACCCTCACAGCCACAGAAACCGTGGTTCACACACAGTCGCAACACCGGACCCTCACAGCCACAGAAACCCTGGCCCAAACACCGTCACAACACCTGACCCTCACAGCCAGAGAAACCCTGGTCCACACACCGTCACAAAACCTGACCCACACAGCCACAGAAACCCTGGCCCACACAGTCACAACACCTGACCCTCACAGCCACAGAAACCCTGGCCCACACAGTCACAACACCTGACCCGCACAGCTACAGTAAACCTTGTCCACACACCGTCACAACACCTGACCTTCACAGCCACAGAAACTCTGGCCCACACACCGTCACAACACCTGACCCTCACAGTCACAGAAAGCCTGGCCCACACACCGTCACAACACCTGACCCTCACAGCCACAGAAACCGTGGTTCACACACCGTCACAACACCTGACCCTCACAGCCACAGAAACCCTGGTCCACACACCGTCACAAAACCTGACCCTCACAGCCACAGAAACCCTGGACCACACAGTCACAACACCTGACCCTCACAGCCACAGAAACCCTGGCCCACACACCGTCACAACACCTGACCCTCACAGTCACAGAAACCCTGGTCCACACACCGTCACAACACCTGACCCTCACAGTCACAGAAACCCTGGTCCACACACCGTCACAACACCTGACCCTCACAGCCACAGAAACCGTGGTTCACACACAGTCGCAACACCGGACCCTCACAGCCACAGAAACCCTGGCCCAAACACCGTCACAACACCTGACCTTCACAGCCACAGAAACCCTGGACCACACAGTCACAACACCTGACCCTCACAGCCACAGAACCCTGGCCCACACACCGTCACAACTCCTGACCCTCACATCCACAGAAACCCTGATCCGCACAGTCACAACACCTGACCCTCACAGCCACAGAAAGCCCTGTCCATACACCGTCACAACACCTGACCTTCACAGCCACAGAAACCCTGGTCCACACACCGTCACAGCACCTGACACTCACAGCCGCAGAAACCCTGGCCCACACACCGTCACAACACCTGACCCTCACAGTCACAGAAACCTTGGTCCACACACCGTCACAACACCTGACCCTCACAGTCACAGAAACCCTGGTCCACACACCGTCACAACACCTGACCCTAACAGCCACAGAAACCCTGGTTCACACACCTTCGCAACACCTGACCCTCGCAGCCACAGAAACCCTGGTTCACACACCGTCACAACACCTGACCCTCACAGTCACAGAAACCCTGGTCCACACACCGTCACAACACCTGACCCTCACAGCCAGTGAAACCCTGGTCCACACACCTTCGCAACACCTGACCCTCACAGTCACAGAAACCCTGGTCCACACACCGTCACAACACCTGACCCTCACAGCCACAGAAACCCTGGCCCACGCACCGTCACAACACCTGACCCTCACAGTCACAGAAACCCTGGTCCACACACCGTCACAACACATGACCCTCACAGCCACAGAAACCCTGGCCCACGCACCGTCACAACACCTGACCCTCACAGCCAGTGAAACCCTGGTCCACACACCTTCGCAACACCTGACCCTCACAGTCACAGAAACCCTGGTCCACACACCGTCACAACACCTGACCCTCACAGCCACAGAAACCGTGGTTCACACACCGTCACAACACCTGACCCTCACAGCCACAGAAACCGTGGTTCACACACCGTCACAACACCTGACCCTCACAGCCACAGAAACCCTGGCCCACACAGTCACAACACCTGACCCTCACAGCCACAGAAACCCTGGCCCACACAGTCACAACACCTGACCCTCACAGTCACAGAAACCCTGGTCGACACACCGTCACAACCCCTGACCCTCACTGTCACGGGAACCCTGGTCCACGCACCGTCACAACACCTGACACTCACAGTCGCAGAAACACTGATCCACACACCGTCGCAACACCTGACCCTCACAGCCGCAGAAACCCTGGCCCACACACCGTCACAACACCTGACCCTCACAGTCACAGAAACCCTGGTCCACACACCGTCACAACACCTGACCCTCACAGTCACAGAAACCCTGGTCCACACACCGTCACAACACCTGACCCTAACAGCCACAGAAACCCTGGTTCACACACCATCACAACACATGACCCTCGCAGCCACAGAAACCCTGGTTCACACACCGTCACAACACCTGACCCTCACAGTCACAGAAACCCTGGTCGACACACCGTCACAACCCCTGACCCTCACAGTCACGGGAACCCTGGTCCACGCACCGTCACAACACCTGACACTCACAGTCGCAGAAACACTGATCCACACACCGTCGCAACACCTGACCCTCACAGCCGCAGAAACCCTGGCCCACACACCGTCACAACACCTGACCCTCACAGTCACAGAAACCCTGGTCCACACACCGTCACAACACCTGACCCTCACAGTCACAGAAACCCTGGTCCACACACCGTCACAACACCTGACCCTCACAGCCAGTGAAACCCTGGTACACACACCTTCGCAACACCTGACCCTCACAGTCACAGAAACCCTGGTCCACACACCGTCACAACACCTGACCCTCACAGCCACAGAAACCCTGGCCCACGCACCGTCACAACACCTGACCCTCACAGTCACAGAAACCCTGGTCCACACACCGTTACAACACATGACCCTCACAGCCACAGAAACCCTGGCCCACGCACCGTCACAACACCTGACCCTCACAGCCAGTGAAACCTTGGTCCACACACCTTCGCAACACCTGACCCTCACAGTCACAGAAACCCTGGTCCACACACCGTCACAACACCTGACCCTCACAGCCACAGAAACCGTGGTTCACACACCGTCACAACACCTGACCCTCACAGCCACAGAAACCGTGGTTCACACACCGTCACAACACCTGACCTTCACAGCCACAGAAACCCTGGCCCACACAGTCACAACACCTGACCCTCACAGCCACAGAAACCCTGGCCCACACAGTCACAACACCTGACCCGCACAGCTACAGTAAACCTTGTCCACACACCGTCACAACACCTGACCTTCACAGCCACAGAAACTCTGGCCCACACACCGTCACAACACCTGACCCTCACAGTCACAGAAAGCCTGGCCCACACACCGTCACAACACCTGACCCTCACAGCCACAGAAACCGTGGTTCACACACCGTCACAACACCTGACCCTCACAGCCACAGAAACCCTGGTCCACACACCGTCACAAAACCTGACCCTCACAGCCACAGAAACCCTGGACCACACAGTCACAACACCTGACCCTCACAGCCACAGAAACCCTGGCCCACACAGTCACAACACCTGACCCTCACAGTCACAGAAACCCTGGTCCACACACCGTCACAACACCTGACCCTCACAGCCACAGAAACCGTGGTTCACACACCGTCACAACACCTGACCCTCACAGCCACAGAAACCGTGGTTCACACACCGTCACAACACCTGACCTTCACAGCCACAGAAACCCTGGCCCACACAGTCACAACACCTGACCCTCACAGCCACAGAAACCCTGGCCCACACAGTCACAACACCTGACCCGCACAGCTACAGTAAACCTTGTCCACACACCGTCACAACACCTGACCTTCACAGCCACAGAAACTCTGGCCCACACACCGTCACAACACCTGACCCTCACAGTCACAGAAAGCCTGGCCCACACACCGTCACAACACCTGACCCTCACAGCCACAGAAACCGTGGTTCACACACCGTCACAACACCTGACCCTCACAGCCACAGAAACCCTGGTCCACACACCGTCACAAAACCTGACCCTCACAGCCACAGAAACCCTGGTCCACACACCGTCACAACACCTGACCCTCACAGTCACAGAAACCCTGGTCCACACACCGTCACAACACCTGACCCTAACAGCCACAGAAACCCTGGTTCACACACCATCACAACACATGACCCTCGCAGCCACAGAAACCCTGGTTCACACACCGTCACAACACCTGACCCTCACAGTCACAGAAACCCTGGTCGACACACCGTCACAACCCCTGACCCTCACAGTCACGGGAACCCTGGTCCACGCACCGTCACAACACCTGACACTCACAGTCGCAGAAACACTGATCCACACACCGTCGCAACACCTGACCCTCACAGCCGCAGAAACCCTGGCCCACACACCGTCACAACACCTGACCCTCACAGTCACAGAAACCCTGGTCCACACACCGTCACAACACCTGACCCTCACAGTCACAGAAACCCTGGTCCACACACCGTCACAACACCTGACCCTCACAGCCAGTGAAACCCTGGTACACACACCTTCGCAACACCTGACCCTCACAGTCACAGAAACCCTGGTCCACACACCGTCACAACACCTGACCCTCACAGCCACAGAAACCCTGGCCCACGCACCGTCACAACACCTGACCCTCACAGTCACAGAAACCCTGGTCCACACACCGTTACAACACATGACCCTCACAGCCACAGAAACCCTGGCCCACGCACCGTCACAACACCTGACCCTCACAGCCAGTGAAACCTTGGACCACACACCTTCGCAACACCTGACCCTCACAGTCACAGAAACCCTGGTCCACACACCGTCACAACACCTGACCCTCACAGCCACAGAAACCGTGGTTCACACACCGTCACAACACCTGACCCTCACAGCCACAGAAACCGTGGTTCACACACCGTCACAACACCTGACCTTCACAGCCACAGAAACCCTGGCCCACACAGTCACAACACCTGACCCTCACAGCCACAGAAACCCTGGCCCACACAGTCACAACACCTGACCCGCACAGCTACAGTAAACCTTGTCCACACACCGTCACAACACCTGACCTTCACAGCCACAGAAACTCTGGCCCACACACCGTCACAACACCTGACCCTCACAGTCACAGAAAGCCTGGCCCACACACCGTCACAACACCTGACCCTCACAGCCACAGAAACCGTGGTTCACACACCGTCACAACACCTGACCCTCACAGCCACAGAAACCCTGGTCCACACACCGTCACAAAACCTGACCCTCACAGCCACAGAAACCCTGGACCACACAGTCACAACACCTGACCCTCACAGCCACAGAAACCCTGGCCCACACAGTCACAACACCTGACCCTCACAGTCACAGAAACCCTGGTCCACACACCGTCACAACACCTGACCCTCACAGCCACAGAAACCGTGGTTCACACACCGTCACAACACCTGACCCTCACAGCCACAGAAACCGTGGTTCACACACCGTCACAACACCTGACCTTCACAGCCACAGAAACCCTGGCCCACACAGTCACAACACCTGACCCTCACAGCCACAGAAACCCTGGCCCACACAGTCACAACACCTGACCCGCACAGCTACAGTAAACCTTGTCCACACACCGTCACAACACCTGACCTTCACAGCCACAGAAACTCTGGCCCACACACCGTCACAACACCTGACCCTCACAGTCACAGAAAGCCTGGCCCACACACCGTCACAACACCTGACCCTCACAGCCACAGAAACCGTGGTTCACACACCGTCACAACACCTGACCCTCACAGCCACAGAAACCCTGGTCCACACACCGTCACAAAACCTGACCCTCACAGCCACAGAAACCCTGGACCACACAGTCACAACACCTGACCCTCACAGCAACAGAAACCCTGGCCCACACAGTCACAACACCTGACCCTCACAATCACAGAAACCCTGGCCCACACACCGTCACAACACCTGACACTCACAGTCACAGAAACCCTGGTCCACACACCGTCACAACACCTGGCACTCACAGCCACAGAAACCCTGGTCCACACACCGGCGCAACACCGGACCCTCACAGCCACAGAAACCCTGGCCCAAACACCGTCACAACACCTGACCCTCACAGTCACAGAAACCCTGGTCGACACACCGTCACAACCCCTGACCCTCACAGTCACGGGAACCCTGGTCCACGCACCGTCACAACACCTGACACTCACAGTCGCAGAAACACTGATCCACACACCGTCGCAACACCTGACCCTCACAGCCGCAGACACCCTGGCCCACACACCGTCACAACACCTGACCCTCACAGTCACAGAAACCCTGGTCCACACACCGTCACAACACCTGACCCTCACAGTCACAGAAACCCTGGTCCACACACCGTCACAACACCTGACCCTCACAGCCAGTGAAACCCTGGTCCACACACCTTCGCAACACCTGACCCTCACAGTCACAGAAACCCTGGCCCACACACCGTCACAACACCTGACCCTCACAGTCACAGAAACCCTGGTCCACACACCGTCACAACACCTGACCCTCACAGTCACAGAAACCCTGGTCCACACACCGTCACAACACCTGACCCTCACAGCCACAGAAACCGTGGTTCACACACAGTCGCAACACCGGACCCTCACAGCCACAGAAACCCTGGCCCAAACACCGTCACAACACCTGACCTTCACAGCCACAGAAACCCTGGACCACACAGTCACAACACCTGACCCTCACAGCCACAGAACCCTGGCCCACACACCGTCACAACTCCTGACCCTCACATCCACAGAAACCCTGATCCGCACAGTCACAACACCTGACCCTCACAGCCACAGAAAGCCCTGTCCATACACCGTCACAACACCTGACCTTCACAGCCACAGAAACCCTGGTCCACACACCGTCACAGCACCTGACACTCACAGCCGCAGAAACCCTGGCCCACACACCGTCACAACACCTGACCCTCACAGTCACAGAAACCTTGGTCCACACACCGTCACAACACCTGACCCTCACAGTCACAGAAACCCTGGTCCACACACCGTCACAACACCTGACCCTAACAGCCACAGAAACCCTGGTTCACACACCGTCACAACACCTGACCCTCGCAGCCACAGAAACCCTGGTTCACACACCGTCACAACACCTGACCCTCACAGTCACAGAAACCCTGGTCCACACACCGTCACAACACCTGACCCTCACAGCCAGTGAAACCCTGGTCCACACACCTTCGCAACACCTGACCCTCACAGTCACAGAAACCCTGGTCCACACACCGTCACAACACCTGACCCTCACAGCCACAGAAACCCTGGCCCACGCACCGTCACAACACCTGACCCTCACAGTCACAGAAACCCTGGTCCACACACCGTCACAACACATGACCCTCACAGCCACAGAAACCCTGGCCCACGCACCGTCACAACACCTGACCCTCACAGCCAGTGAAACCCTGGTCCACACACCTTCGCAACACCTGACCCTCACAGTCACAGAAACCCTGGTCCACACACCGTCACAACACCTGACCCTCACAGCCACAGAAACCGTGGTTCACACACCGTCACAACACCTGACCCTCACAGCCACAGAAACCGTGGTTCACACACCGTCACAACACCTGACCCTCACAGCCACAGAAACCCTGGCCCACACAGTCACAACACCTGACCCTCACAGCCACAGAAACCCTGGCCCACACAGTCACAACACCTGACCCTCACAGTCACAGAAACCCTGGTCGACACACCGTCACAACCCCTGACCCTCACTGTCACGGGAACCCTGGTCCACGCACCGTCACAACACCTGACACTCACAGTCGCAGAAACACTGATCCACACACCGTCGCAACACCTGACCCTCACAGCCGCAGAAACCCTGGCCCACACACCGTCACAACACCTGACCCTCACAGTCACAGAAACCCTGGTCCACACACCGTCACAACACCTGACCCTCACAGTCACAGAAACCCTGGTCCACACACCGTCACAACACCTGACCCTAACAGCCACAGAAACCCTGGTTCACACACCATCACAACACATGACCCTCGCAGCCACAGAAACCCTGGTTCACACACCGTCACAACACCTGACCCTCACAGTCACAGAAACCCTGGTCGACACACCGTCACAACCCCTGACCCTCACAGTCACGGGAACCCTGGTCCACGCACCGTCACAACACCTGACACTCACAGTCGCAGAAACACTGATCCACACACCGTCGCAACACCTGACCCTCACAGCCGCAGAAACCCTGGCCCACACACCGTCACAACACCTGACCCTCACAGTCACAGAAACCCTGGTCCACACACCGTCACAACACCTGACCCTCACAGTCACAGAAACCCTGGTCCACACACCGTCACAACACCTGACCCTCACAGCCAGTGAAACCCTGGTCCACACACCTTCGCAACACCTGACCCTCACAGTCACAGAAACCCTGGTCCACACACCGTCACAACACCTGACCCTCACAGCCACAGAAACCCTGGCCCACGCACCGTCACAACACCTGACCCTCACAGTCACAGAAACCCTGGTCCACACACCGTTACAACACATGACCCTCACAGCCACAGAAACCCTGGCCCACGCACCGTCACAACACCTGACCCTCACAGCCAGTGAAACCTTGGTCCACACACCTTCGCAACACCTGACCCTCACAGTCACAGAAACCCTGGTCCACACACCGTCACAACACCTGACCCTCACAGCCACAGAAACCGTGGTTCACACACCGTCACAACACCTGACCCTCACAGCCACAGAAACCGTGGTTCACACACCGTCACAACACCTGACCTTCACAGCCACAGAAACCCTGGCCCACACAGTCACAACACCTGACCCTCACAGCCACAGAAACCCTGGCCCACACAGTCACAACACCTGACCCGCACAGCTACAGTAAACCTTGTCCACACACCGTCACAACACCTGACCTTCACAGCCACAGAAACTCTGGCCCACACACCGTCACAACACCTGACCCTCACAGTCACAGAAAGCCTGGCCCACACACCGTCACAACACCTGACCCTCACAGCCACAGAAACCGTGGTTCACACACCGTCACAACACCTGACCCTCACAGCCACAGAAACCCTGGTCCACACACCGTAACAAAACCTGACCCTCACAGCCACAGAAACCCTGGACCACACAGTCACAACACCTGACCCTCACAGCCACAGAAACCCTGGCCCACACAGTCACAACACCTGACCCTCACAGTCACAGAAACCCTGGTCCACACACCGTCACAACACCTGACCCTCACAGCCACAGAAACCGTGGTTCACACACCGTCACAACACCTGACCCTCACAGCCACAGAAACCGTGGTTCACACACCGTCACAACACCTGACCTTCACAGCCACAGAAACCCTGGCCCACACAGTCACAACACCTGACCCTCACAGCCACAGAAACCCTGGCCCACACAGTCACATCACCTGACCCGCACAGCTACAGTAAACCTTGTCCACACACCGTCACAACACCTGACCTTCACAGCCACAGAAACTGTGGCCCACACACCGTCACAACACCTGACCCTCACAGTCACAGAAAGCCTGGCCCACACACCGTCACAACACCTGACCCTCACAGCCACAGAAACCGTGGTTCACACACCGTCACAACACCTGACCCTCACAGCCACAGAAACCCTGGTCCACACACCGTCACAAAACCTGACCCTCACAGCCACAGAAACCCTGGACCACACAGTCACAACACCTGACCCTCACAGCCACAGAAACCCTGGCCCACACAGTCACAACACCTGACCCTCACAATCACAGAAACCCTGGCCCACACACCGTCACAACACCTGACCCTCACAGTCACAGAAACCCTGGTCCACACACCGTCACAACACCTGGCACTCACAGCCACAGAAACCCTGGTCCACACACCGGCGCAACACCGGACCCTCACAGCCACAGAAACCCTGGCCCAAACACCGTCACAACACCTGACCCTCACAGTCACAGAAACCCTGGTCGACACACCGTCACAACCCCTGACCCTCACAGTCACGGGAACCCTGGTCCACGCACCGTCACAACACCTGACACTCACAGTCGCAGAAACACTGATCCACACACCGTCGCAACACCTGACCCTCACAGCCGCAGACACCCTGGCCCACACACCGTCACAACACCTGACCCTCACAGTCACAGAAACCCTGGTCCACACACCGTCACAACACCTGACCCTCACAGTCACAGAAACCCTGGTCCACACACCGTCACAACACCTGACCCTCACAGCCAGTGAAACCCTGGTCCACACACCTTCGCAACACCTGACCCTCACAGTCACAGAAACCCTGGTCCACACACCGTCACAACACCTGACACTCACAGCCACAGAAACCCTGGCCCACGCACCGTCACAACACCTGACCCTCACAGTCACAGAAACCCTGGTCCACACACCGTCACAACACATGACCCTCACAGCCACAGAAACCCTGGCCCACGCACCGTCACAACACCTGACCCTCACAGCCAGTGAAACCCTGGTCCACACACCTTCGCAACACCTGACCCTCACAGTCACAGAAACCCTGGTCCACACACCCACACAACACCTGACCCTCACAGCCACAGAAACCGTGGTTCACACACCGTCACAACACCTGACCCTCACAGCCACAGAAACCGTGGTTCACACACCGTCACAACACCTGACCCTCACAGCCACAGAAACCCTGGCCCACACAGTCACAACACCTGACCCTCACAGCCACAGAAACCCTGGCCCACACCGTCACAACACCTGACCCTCACAGTCACAGAAACCCTGGTCGACACACCGTCACAACCCCTGACCCTCACAGTCACGGGAACCCTGGTCCACGCACCGTCACAACACCTGACACTCACAGTCGCAGAAACACTGATCCACACACCGTCGCAACACCTGACCCTCACAGCCGCAGAAACCCTGGCCCACACACCGTCACAACACCTGACCCTCACAGTCACAGAAACCCTGGTCCACACACCGTCACAACACCTGACCCTAACAGCCACAGAAACCCTGGTTCACACACCGTCACAACACATGACCCTCGCAGCCACAGAAACCCTGGTTCACACACCGTCACAACACCTGACCCTCACAGTCACAGAAACCCTGGTCGACACACCGTCACAACCCCTGACCCTCACAGTCACGGGAACCCTGGTCCACGCACCGTCACAACACCTGACACTCACAGTCGCAGAAACACTGATCCACACACCGTCGCAACACCTGACCCTCACAGCCGCAGAAACACTGGCCCACACACCGTCACAACACCTGACCCTCACAGTCACAGAAACCCTGGTCCACACACCGTCACAACACCTGACCCTCACAGTCACAGAAACCCTGGTCCACACACCGTCACAACACCTGACCCTCACAGCCAGTGAAACCCTGGTCCACACACCTTCGCAACACCTGACCCTCACAGTCACAGAAACCCTGGTCCACACACCGTCACAACACCTGACCCTCACAGCCACAGAAACCCTGGCCCACGCACCGTCACAACACCTGACCCTCACAGTCACAGAAACACTGGTCCACACACCGTCACAACACATGACCCTCACAGCCACAGAAACCCTGGCCCACGCACCGTCACAACACCTGACCCTCACAGCCAGTGAAACCTTGGTCCACACACCTTCGCAACACCTGACCCTCACAGTCACAGAAACCCTGGTCCACACACCGTCACAACACCTGACCCTCACAGCCACAGAAACCGTGGTTCACACACCGTCACAACACCTGACCCTCACAGCCACAGAAACCGTGGTTCACACACCGTCACAACACCTGACCCTCACAGCCACAGAAACCCTGGCCCACACAGTCACAACACCTGACCCTCACAGCCACAGAAACCCTGGCCCACACAGTCACAACACCTGACCGGCACAGCTACAGTAAACCTTGTCCACACACCGTCACAACACCTGACCTTCACAGCCACAGAAACTCTGGCCCACACACCGTCACAACACCTGACCCTCACAGTCACAGAAAGCCTGGCCCACACACCGTCACAACAAATGACCCTCACAGCCACAGAAACCGTGGTTCACACACCGTCACAACACCTGACCCTCACAGCCACAGAAACCCTGGTCCACACACCGTCACAAAACCTGACCCTCACAGCCACAGAAACCCTGGACCACACAGTCACAACACCTGACCCTCACAGCCACAGAAACCCTGGCCCACACAGTCACAACACCTGACCCTCACAATCACAGAAACCCTGGCCCACACACCGTCACAACACCTGACCCTCACAGTCACAGAAACCCTGGTCCACACACCGTCACAACACCTGGCACTCACAGCCACAGAAACCCTGGTCCACACACAGGCGCAACACCGGACCCTCACAGCCACAGAAACCCTGGCCCAAACACCGTCACAACACCTGACCCTCACAGCCACAGAAACCCTGGTCCACACACCGTCACAAAAGCTGACCCTCACAGCCACAGAAACCCTGATACACACACCGTCACAACACCTCACCCTCACAGTCACAGAAACCCTGGCCCACACACCGTCACAACACCTGACCCGCACAGCTACAGTAAACCTTGTCCACACACCGTCACAACACCTGACCTTCACAGCCACAGAAACTCTGGCCCACACACCGTCACAACACCTGACCCTCACAGTCACAGAAAGCCTGGCCAACACACCGTCACAACACCTGACCCTCACAGCCACAGTAACACTGGCCCACACACCGTCACAACTCTTGACCCTCACATCCACAGAAACCCTGATCCGCACAGTCACAACACCTGACCCTCACAGCCACTGAAAGCCCTGTCCATACACCGTCACAACACCTGACCTTCACAGCCACAGAAACCCTGGTCCACACACCGTCACAACACCTGACCCTCACAGTCACAGAAACCCTGGTCCACACACCGTCACAACACCTGACCTTCACAGCCACAGAAACCCTGATCCACACACCGTCACAACACCTGACTTTCACAGCCACAGAAACCCTGGTCCACACACCGTCACAACACCTGACCCTCACAGCCACAGAAACCCTGGTTCACACACCGTCACAACACCTGACCCTCGCAGCCACAGAAACCCTGGTTCACACACCGCCACAACACCTGACCCTCACAGTCACAGAAACCCTGGTCGACACACCGTCACAACCCCTGACCCTCACAGTCACGGGAACCCTGGTCCACTCACCGTCACAACACCTGACACTCACAGTCGCAGAAACACTGATCCACACACCGTCGCAACACCTGACCCTCACAGCCGCAGAAACCCTGGCCCACACACCGTCACAACACCTGACCCTCACAGTCACAGAAACCCTGGTCCACACACCGTCACAACACCTGACCCTCACAGTCACAGAAACCCTGGTCCACACACCGTCACAACACCTGACCCTAACAGCCACAAAAAACCCTGGTTCACACACCGTCACAACACATGACCCTCGCAGCCACAGAAACCCTGGTTCACACACCGTCACAACACCTGACCCTCACAGTCACAGAAACCCTGGTCGACACACCGTCACAACACCTGACCCTCACAGTCACAGAAACCCTGGTCCACACACCGTCACAACACCTGACCCTCACAGCCAGTGAAACCCTGGTCCACACACCTTCGCAACACCTGACCCTCACAGTCACAGAAACCCTGGTCCACACACCGTCACAACACCTGACCCTCACAGCCACAGAAACCCTGGCCCACGCACCGTCACAACACCTGACCCTCACAGTCACAGAAACCCTGGTCCACACACCGTCAAAACACATGACCCTCCCAGCCACAGAAAACCTGGCCCACGCACCGTCACAACACCTGACCCTCACAGCCAGTGAAACCCTGGTGCTCACACCTTCGCAACACCTGACCCTCACAGTCACAGAAACCCTGGTCCACACACCGTCACAACACCTGACCCTCACAGCCACAGAAACCGTGGTTCACACACCGTCACAACACCTGACCCTCACAGCCACAGAAACCGTGGTTCACACACCGTCACAACACCTGACCCTCACAGCCACAGAAACCCTGGCCCACACAGTCACAACACCTGACCCTCACAGCCACAGAAACCCTGGCCCACACAGTCACAACACCTGACCCTCACAGTCACAGAAACCCTGGTCGACACACCGTCACAACCCCTGACCCTCACAGTCACGGGAACCCTGGTCCACGCACCGTCACAACACCTGACACTCACAGTCGCAGAAACACTGATCCACACACCGTCGCAACACCTGACCCTCACAGCCGCAGAAACCCTGGCCCACACACCGTCACAACACCTGACCCTCACAGTCACAGAAACCCTGGTCCACACACCGTCACAACACCTGACCCTCACAGTCACAGAAACCCTGGTCCACACACCGTCACAACACCTGACCCTAACAGCCACAGAAACCCTGGTTCACACACCGTCACAACACATGACCCTCGCAGCCACAGAAACCCTGGTTCACACACCGTCACAACACCTGACCCTCACAGTCACAGAAACCCTGGTCGACACACCGTCACAACCCCTGACCCTCACAGTCACGGGAACACTGGTCCACGCACCGTCACAACACCTGACACTCACAGTCGCAGAAACACTGATCCACACACCGTCGCAACACCTGACCCTCACAGCCGCAGAAACCCTGGCCCACACACCGTCACAACACCTGACCCTCACAGTCACAGAAACCCTGGTCCACACACCGTCACAACACCTGACCCTCACAGTCACAGAAACCCTGGTCCACACACCGTCACAACACCTGACCCTCACAGCCAGTGAAACCCTGGTCCACACACCTTCGCAACACCTGACCCTCACAGTCACAGAAACCCTGGTCCACACACCGTCACAACACCTGACCCTCACAGCCACAGAAACCCTGGCCCACGCACCGTCACAACACCTGACCCTCACAGTCACAGAAACCCTGGTCCACACACCGTCACAACACATGACCCTCACAGCCACAGAAACCCTGGCCCACGCACCGTCACAACACCTGACCCTCACAGCCAGTGAAACCCTGGTCCACACACCTTCGCAACACCTGACCCTCACAGTCACAGAAACCCTGGTCCACACACCGTCACAACACCTGACCCTCACAGCCACAGAAACCGTGGTTCACACACCGTCACAACACCTGACCCTCACAGCCACAGAAACCGTGGTTCACACACCGTCACAACACCTGACCCTCACAGCCACAGAAACCCTGGCCCACACAGTCACAACACCTGACCCTCACAGCCACAGAAACCCTGGCCCACACAGTCACAACACCTGACCCGCACAGCTACAGTAAACCTTGTCCACACACCGTCACAACACCTGACCTTCACAGCCACAGAAACTCTGGCCCACACACCGTCACAACACCTGACCCTCACAGTCACAGAAAGCCTGGCCCACACACCGTCACAACACCTGACCCTCACAGCCACAGAAACCGTGGTTCACACACCGTCACAACACCTGACCCTCACAGCCACAGAAACCCTGGTCCACACACCGTCACAAAACCTGACCCTCACAGCCACAGAAACCCTGGACCACACAGTCACAACACCTGACCCTCACAGCCACAGAAACCCTGGCCCACACAGTCACAACACCTGACCCTCACAATCACAGAAACCCTGGCCCACACACCGTCACAACACCTGACCCTCACAGTCACAGAAACCCTGGTCCACACACCGTCACAACACCTGGCACTCACAGCCACAGAAACCCTGGTCCACACACCGGCGCAACACCGGACCCTCACAGCCACAGAAACCCTGGCCCAAACACCGTCACAACACCTGACCCTCACAGCCACAGAAACCCTGGTCCACACACCGTCACAAAAGCTGACCCTCATAGCCACAGAAACCCTGATACACACACCGTCACAACACCTCACCCTCACAGTCACAGAAACCCTGGCCCACACACCGTCACAACACCTGACCCGCACAGCTACAGTAAACCTTGTCCACACACCGTCACAACACCTGACCTTCACAGCCACAGAAACTCTGGCCCACACACCGTCACAACACCTGACCCTCACAGTCACAGAAAGCCTGGCCAACACACCGTCACAACACCTGACCCTCACAGCCACAGTAACACTGGCCCACACACCGTCACAACTCTTGACCCTCACATCCACAGAAACCCTGATCCGCACAGTCACAACACCTGACCCTCACAGCCACAGAAAGCCCTGTCCATACACCGTCACAACACCTGACCTTCACAGCCACAGAAACCCTGGTCCACACACCGTCACAACACCTGACCCTCACAGTCACAGCAACCCTGGTCCACACACCGTCACAACACCTGACCTTCACAGCCACAGAAACCCTGATCCACACACCGTCACAACACCTGACTTTCACAGCCACAGAAACCCTGGTCCACACACCGTCACAACACCTGACCCTCACAGCCACAGAAACCCTGGTTCACACACCGTCACAACACCTGACCCTCGCAGCCACAGAAACCCTGGTTCACACACCGTCACAACACCTGACCCTCACAGTCACAGAAACCCTGGTCGACACACCGTCACAACCCCTGACCCTCACAGTCACGGGAACCCTGGTCCACGCACCGTCACAACACCTGACACTCACAGTCGCAGAAACACTGATCCACACACCGTCGCAACACCTGACCCTCACAGCCGCCGAAACCCTGGCCCACACACCGTCACAACACCTGACCCTCACAGTCACAGAAACCCTGGTCCACACACCGTCACAACACCTGACCCTCACAGTCACAGAAACCCTGGTCCACACACCGTCACAACACCGGACCCTCACAGCCACAGAAACCCTGGCCCACGCACCGTCACAACACCTGACCCTCACAATCACAGAAACCCTGGCCCACACACCGTCGCAACACCTGACCCTCACAATCACAGAAACCCTGGTCCACACACCGTCACAACACCGGACCCTCACAGCCACAGAAACCCTGGTGCCCACACCGTCACAACACCAGACCTTCACGGCCACAGAAACCCTGGTCCACACACCGTCACAATATCTGACCCTCTCAGCCACAGAAACCCTGGTCCACACACCGTCACAACACCTGACCCTCACAGTCACAAAAAACCCTGGTCCACACACCGTCACAACACCTGACCCTCACAGTCACAGAAACCCTGGTCCACACACCGTCACAACACCGGACCCTCACAGCCACAGAAACCCTGGCCCACGCACCGTCACAACACCTGACCCTCACAATCACAGAAACCCTGGCCCACACACCGTCGCAACACCTGACCCTCACAATCACAGAAACCCTGGTCCACACACCGTCACAACACCGGACCCTCACAGCCACAGAAACCCTGGTGCCCACACCGTCACAACACCAGACCTTCACGGCCACAGAAACCCTGGTCCACACACCGTCACAATATCTGACCCTCACAGCCACAGAAACCCTGGTCCACACACCGTCACAACACCTGACCCTCACAGTCACAAAAAACCCTGGTCCACACACCGTCACAACACCGGACCCTCACAGCCACAGAAACCCTGGTCCACGCACCGTCACAACACCTGACCTTCACAGCCACAGAAACCCCGGCCCACACACCGTCACAACACCTGACCCTCACAGTCACAGAAACACTGGCCCACGCACCGTCACAACACCTGACCTTCACAGCCACAGAAACCCTGGTCCACACACCGTCACAACACCTGACCCTCAGAGCCACAGAAACCCTGGTCCACACACCGTCACAACACCTGACCCTCACAGCCACAGAAACCCCTGTCCACACACCGTCACAACACCTGATCCTCATAATCACAGAAACCCTGGTCCACACACCGTCACAACACCTGACCCTCACAGCCACAGAAACCCTGGCACACACACCGTCAGAGCACCTGACCCTCACAGTCACGGGAACCCTGGTCCACGCACCGTCACAACACCTGACCTTCACAGCCACAGAAACCCTGGTCCACACACCGTCACAACACCGGACCCTCACAGCCACAGAAACCCTGGCACACACACCGTCAGAGCACCTGACCCTCACAGCCACAGAAACCCTGGTCCACACACCGTCACAACACCTGACCCTCACAGTCACAGAAACCCTGGTCCACACACCGTCACAACACCTGACCCTCACAGTCACAGAAATCCTGGTCCACACACCGTCATAACACCTAACCTACTCACCCTTCAACAGATGCCGAGACGCCAACGGTAAGCACCACTTCGGCATAGTTGTAAACATAAACATTAAAATCTGTGCACGGACGAGGAGGATCCCAGTAAAGGTAAGTGTGGACTTTGGTGATGAAGACGTGGGGCGGAGCAATATGGGAAGTTTGCGTGATTTGCCCGCAGAATTAAAATTGTACAAGGCATTGGTGAGGCCAAATTTGCAGTATTGTGCACAGTTCTGGTCACCGAATTATAGGAAAGATGTTCAACAAAATAGAGAGTGTACAGATGTGATTTACTAGAATGTTACCTGGGTTTCAGCACCTAAATTACAGAAACAAGGATGAACAAGTTAGGTCTTTATTATTTGGACCGCAGAAGGTTGAGTGGGGACTTGATAGAGGTATTTAAAATTATGATGGGATAGATAGAGTTGACGTGGATAGGCTTTTTCCATTGAGAGCAGGGGAGATTCAAACAAGGGGACATGAGTTGAGATTTAAGGGGCAAACGTTTAGGGGTAATACGAGAGGGAACCTCTTTACTCAGAGAGTGGTAGCTGTGTGGAACGAGCGTCCAGTAGAAGTGGTTGAGGCAGGTTCGATATTGCCATTTTTTAAAAAATGGATAGGTATATGGACAGGAAAGGAATGGAGGGTTATGGGCTGAGTGCAGGTAGCTGGGGCTACGTGAGAGTAAGCGTTCAGCACGGACTAGAAGGGCCGAAATGGCCTGTTTCCGTGCTGTAATTATTATATGGTTATATAATTGCACCTAATCAATGTGACAGGCTTTTCATTAGCCTTTTCCACTGGATGGCAATAAAAAACAAGGATTCAGAGAAAATATGTCACCCCTGCACCCCAGGTTGCAGGGTTAATTGACACTGAATATCCAGTAAATTCTGTTAATTTACTCCCGGGTACACACGCCCCCGACAGACACAGATTTATCATAAACCTCAGAGAAAAACAAATGCAGGGAGGTTACATCTTACTGCGAGGTGACGCCAAATAACAAGACCTCAAAACATAATGTACACCCCAAATGTTCAAACTAAAAACTAACAGCGGTGTCTTACATACCCTAATGCCCAAAGTGGCAAGCCTATCATTACCCTGGGCCATGGAGGAAACACAATCTCCATAAATGCCCACTCACCACCACACAGTGTGGTCCCCACGCCACCAGAAACGGTGGCCCACACACGCCTACACATTGCACGCATTTCCTGTAATCAACATTCACCCCAACACGATCGATGTAACAGACCCGTCACTTTCCCATATTAATAACCTTCCACCCTGAAAAAGATGTCCGGTAAATCACAATAAAGGCAGGCGTGGGACCTGGTTAATTAATGCGTCGGCCAGATCAAAGTTTCAGTGTTGTCTGTTACTAAATCTGCAGTAACAAGATCAAGAAATCCAAGAGGTATAATTTTCCTAATGTCCGCGCAATTACACCCTCACTTTAACTCTAACCCCAGCCACGCAGCACCGGAAACCCTCTGATAACCTCACATGCGCAGTCTATTGTCCGAAAATAAGAATCATTTTAATGAGTTCACAAATTAGCTGCGTGCACCTCCAGAGAATTCAAAGTTCACTGTCGACTTATGATCAAAGTATTTAGTAATGAAGTCAGCATTATATTCGACACACACCCAAATCAGGACGGAATCTTAAAGCCTCGTTCATCCACATTTGCCGATAGGCTCCTAAATCTGTGCACACCACCAAATCCATGTGCAAACACAATTCCTCCTACACTTCCACATGCACATTAGATTATCCCAGGGTAAGAATTATTTCAACCGTTCACAAAGCAGCTGGTGTAAATTATTGAACAAATTCACCATTCAATGTGCATTTATTAAAAAGTATTCCATAAGTAAGAAAACCTTATTCGTCACAGCCTTTCATATTCGTCATACCTCGAAATAAAAAGACTGCCTCCACTGTAAATTAGCAAGAAGACTGCTGAAGGTTCATTGGTGTTGTTCGTCCTTCGGAATCGAAGAAGACCACGACTTCTGTCAGGCGGGGGTTTGTGACTGGGGTCCGGAGTTGACTGGTGAGGCCGATCCGGGCCCGGAGAGCTCGCCCTCATGTGGGACAGATGAGGGTAGGTGCTGCAGTGGAAGTGGAGGTAGCTCGATCCTCTGAGCCTCTGCGGTGCGTCTGATTTCTGCTGCATACTCTCCTTTAGTGTTCCTGCTCCACCAGGTTGGGCGGTCCGGAGCAAGCGATACCCAGCTACTGGGATTGATGTTGAGGTCTTTGAGGGACACTTCGAGGCACTCTTTGAAACGTTTCTTCTGCCCTCCAACTGAGCGCTTGCCCTGGCTCAGCTCTCCATACAGCAGCTGTTTTGGTAGTCAACTGTCAGACATCCTGACGACATGGCCAGCCCATCTGGTGTAGGAGGGTGCAGATACTGTGGGTGCTAGCCCGCTCCAGGACCTCCGTGTATGGGACTTTGTCCTGCCATCGTACGTGGAGAAGTCTGCGGAGGCAGCTCAAGTGGAACTGGTTGAGCTGTTTAGCGTGACTGCTGTAGACAGTCCAGGTCTCGCTGGCATAGAGGAGGGTGGTGAGAACCACTGCTCGGTAGACCGTCAGCTGAGTCCTCTCCGCTCCCATACATCCTCAGGGAGTCTCCTAAAGGCTCATTTTAAAAGAATCATTTTAAACAATTCACAATATCGCTTCCTCCACCGTCAAAAAGTTCTATCTATGTACTCTCAACGTATTTACTAATGAAACACGCTTTAGATTCGTCACAAACATCCACATCTACCGGTACCCCTAAAACGGATACACTCATACTCGCCATGTACATCCCCAAATCTGTGTAGACCCCCAAAGACGAGCAACCCAGTACATGCTCAATAGGTTACCCCAGTAAAAGAAACATTTCAAACTGTTCACAATATAGCTTACACCACATTAAAAGTAGCAAGAACATTTTTTCAACGTCCAAAGTTATTATTTCAGTTATTTAAGTATCCATACACGGAACAACGCTGATATTTGTCATTACACCAAAAATTCACCAACATCCAGAAATCGGTGTCCACCCCCAAATCAGTTCTCACCCAAAATCCGTGGGCACTTCCAACCCGCCAACATTTCCCACTTACACATTAGATTATGCCAGAGAGAGAGAGAAAAAATCAAATAGTTCACAAAATGGCAGCAACAAACTTAAAATCAGTCAAACCAAACTGTAATTTAAAGTGCTTTTATTGATGAGCCAGTTTGCGGTAGTCCACTGTGGATCGCTGAATATAATTTGTGAATGATTTGAGCCCCAACTTGTGCACAGAATTGGCGCGACTGCAGTATGCATACATCGGACGTACGACGTAATTGAAAGATTTACGGGACTGCCAGCGAGGGCAGCCCAGGCAAAAATGGAGTTTCATTGTTGGGGCTCGTCCGGGATGGAGTGTCTGAGCTGCTGTGCGATTGGCCTGAGCATTGAACAAGTGGGTTTGTGTGTTTAAAACTGCGTTAAACAATTGTCCGTAAAGTGATTGAGAGCCTATGAAGATTATGAATTATGATTATGAAGACTGCAGGGATTGAATGTTGTTGCGAATCGAAGAGATTACCTGTAGCTAATGCTTGTGTTTGGAGTGGAATGGATATCCGTCGCCCATATTAAATGAGACTTATGATTATAAGTACCGTTAGAGCATCAGCAACAGTCGCGATCATGGACTAAGATTTGACAAAATGGCAGGCAAAGATTTCGCTTGAGCTTATACTAGCGCTTTCGTTAGGGCAGTAGATCTGTCCGGTGCTCTTGCGGCCCCGGGAGCGGGGGTGGGTCGTGGGCCCTTCATCCTTTCGAGAAGAGGGGAGTGAAGGCGAGGCTGACGAATCGGAAGCCGAGATTCCTGTCGCTGTGCGCGGAGACTTTAAAGAAAAGCTGCTGTCGTTTCGGCGGAGTGAGGGGAGGGTGTGGCCCGATGTGGAAGAGCGAATGGGACCTGCAGCGAAGGGTGACAGTTCTGCGTTGTATCTGGCCTCAGCTGCCGGATAAATGGCCGTACGCACCGGCGGAGAGTCCCGGTTATCGGAGAGTGAGGATGTTCCCGGGAAGGAAGCGCACCTCACAGAGTGAGGAGGAATATGAGACTTGGGCGGAGCAACTCCTCAGACGAGGATCAATTGCCGCGCTTTTCATGTGAAAAGACAGCGACTGTAGAGAGCCTGAGAAGTCCGACTGCTGAGGCTGTAAGCCCCTGAAAGACGGAGCCTTTGACCACTGCCGCGGGTACACGCAAGCGCTGAAAGACGGAGCCTTTGACCAGTGCCGCGGGTACACGCAAGCGCTGACAGACGGAGCCTTTGAACACTGCCGTGGGTACACGCAAGCGCAGAAAGACGGAGCCTTTGACCACTGCCGCGGGTACACGCAAGCGCTGAAAGACGGAGCCTTTGAACACTGCCGCGGGTACACGCAAGCGCTGAAAGACGGAGCATTTTACCACTGCCGCAGGTACACGCAAGCGCTGAAAGACGGAGCCTTTGAACACTGCCGTGGGTACATGCAAGCGCTGAAAGACGGAGCCTTTGACCACTGCCGCGGGTACACGCAAGCGCTGAAAGACGGAGCCTTTGAACACTGCCGCGGGTACATGCCAGCGCTGAAAGATGGAGCCTTTGACCACTGCCGCGGGTACATGCAAGCGCTGAAAGACGGAGCCTTTGACCACTGCCGCGGGTACACGCAAGCGCTGAAAGATGGAGACTTTGACCACTGCCGCGGGTACCAGCAAGCGCTGAAAGACGGAGCCTTTGAGCACTGCCGCGGGTACCAGCAAGCGCTGAAAGATGGAGCCTTTGACCACTGCCGCGGGTACACGCAAGCGCTGAAAGATGGAGACTTTGACCACTGCCGCGGGTACACGCAAGTGCTGAAAGATGGAGACTTTGACCACTGCCGCGGGTACACGCAAGCGCTGAAAGACGGAGCCTTTGTCCACTGCCGCGGGTACATGCAAGCGCTGAAAGACGGAGCCTTTGACCACTGCCGCGGGTACATGCAAGCGCTGAAAGACGGGGCCTTTGACCACTGCCGCGAGTACACGCAAGCGCTGAAAGATGGAGACTTTGACCACTGCCGCGGGTACACGCAAGCGCTGAAAGATGGAGACTTTGACCACTGCCGCGGGTACACGCAAGTGCTGAAAGATGGAGACTTTGACCACTGCCGCGGGTACACGCAAGCGCTGAAAGACGGAGCCTTTGACCACTGCCGCGGGTACATGCAAGCGCTGAAAGACGGGGCCTTTGACCACTGCCGCGAGTACACGCAAGCGCTGACAGACGGATCCTTTGACCACTGCTGCGGGTACAGGCAAGCGCTGAAAGACGGAGCCTGTGACCACTGCCGCGGGTACAAGCAAGCGCTGAAAGACGGGGCCTTTGACCACTGCCGCGGGTACACGCAAGCGCTGAAAGACGGAGCCTTTGACCACTGCCGCGGGTACACGCAAGCGCTGAAAGACGGAGCCTTTGACCACTGCCGTGGGTACATGCAAGCGCTGAAAGACGTCGTTGGCGCGGTCGGAAGCCCAGTGGAGTTTATGACGGAGTGAAGGAACATGTTTCAGGAGAAGGGAGAAACTTCCTGCCTGCAGCTTTCGGCCAGAGAGACGGCTGAGTTGCCTGCGGCGGAGACGGGCCAGACAAATGGCTGAGGTGAATTAGTTAAGGATAGATCAAGTGACAAAATGGCACACAGTCACAGGCGACGATCGATATTGCCTCAGAATGTCGGTGAGACGCGTACCCCTCCCTGCCGCGTTTGTGGAGCTGATCAGAGAAGTCAGAGGGGAGGAAAATGCGACGGGTGAGCGGGAGCCTCCGTCAGCAGGATGGCGACCTCGGTAGTAGCCTCCGTTGCTGAAGGGAACAATGATATATCACAACCGGGGATGTTACAGGAGTTTGTGGCAGGTTTGTGAACTGAGATGTCCAGGCTACAATGGACAGCTGCCGCCACCAGGCCTGACAAAGCCGACAGGGAGCCGGACCCACTGCTGGGATAGACTGAGCAGAGGGACGCTGTTGGACGGGGTCTCTGGAAAAAGCGACCGCTTCAGGAGGGAGTGTAAAGAACGTGAAAACCCTCAGCGAGTGAGCCCGCGGTCACTCCGGCAGGAAGGGAAGTCAGGTAACTTCAGAGAGACCCGGTGAGGGAACGGCATGGCTTCTCGATCGGGTCACATTCCAATCAATACGACAAGAAAAACACTGAAGTGTAAAGTCCTCTTCCTGAAGGCTCAGTGAGGCAAATCTACAGCTTATCGCTAGGTATCGCGGGTATTTGTGCTATAGACATACTTGACACAGGTTCCCAGGTTACCCCCTGTGCAGATCGCTCTACAACCGGTCTGTGACGTATTGGTGCCACACAGCGTGCGAGAGCCCCGGGGCCTCACTACCGACGACCACCCGTACGGTGAATAACATCATTAAAGGTGTCTGCGGACCTGGGGTTATGACAAAACCCAAGGTTGTTTCGGTTTTGATACTTTAACAAAAATGCTCTTTGAACTTTGTTTTTGGCATTAGTTTAAGGTGCAGGCAGCATTTTGGAAATGATTCTTGCTCTGGGATGATCTAATATGCAAGTGGGGTGTCCGTGGGTTTAGGAGTTCGCACAGATCTGAGTGTGTGCGCAGGTTTAGGGGTGTGTCGGCGGATATCGGAGATTAGGGGTTGCAGGTCAATTTGAGGCGTGATGACTCTCAAGGTACTTTACTGATAAATACAATTTGAACTTTTAACATGGTTTTCGTTATTTTTGTGAGGTGGGGGCAGCATTTTTGTGAACTGTTTGATATGATTCCTGATCTGGGATAATCTAATGTGCATTTGAGGGTGTCACTTCTCACTGTGATGTGCTCAGAAAGCGTACCCGACCCGGGTCACCAGTTGAAAAGCAAGCGATCCTATGCCGCAACAGCCCGTTCGTGCAAAGGGTTTTATTCAGTGCCAGGCGGAAATAGTGCAAAAGCTGTTCAAACGTTGTGAAGAAGAAAGGAGACAAATGGAAACAAAGAGATATCCGCAAAATATACAAATATACAAAGCTTTCTTCATAACAAACTTTGTTCTTTTTTAACCTTCCCATATAGCTACCCACCAAACGTCAAAGCCAACCGCCACATCTCCCAGCAAAGGCAGACTGAGGGTTTAAATCTGCCTCCGCCTGGCCGAGAAGCACTATTGGTCTGGGCGAGGGGAGGGTGTGGATTACGTGACCAGTTGATAATAATTATTTTAGATGAAGAAAATGACCTTTTTAAACAGCGTTCTAACATGCTACAGTTTGATTCCACAACAAATGTCCCACTGATCAGTGTCCACATGCTAAGGTGAATATAAAACAATAATGCCCTCCCACCAGTGGTGTTACCTCTGCAAGGTGTGGGGCGCCTGACCCCACTAACCCGGGTATTGTCTCAGGACACCCCAAAAGGTCTCTCCGGTCTCTTGGGGTCGTTCAACTGTCTGGAAACCGAAGTAACGGTGTGAGTGAAAATAAATGAAACCGTTTGGAATGACTGTGTCCAGAATCGTTATTTGTATCAGTTATTTCTACACGGTCTATTCCGCGGTCTCTGTTTTTCCTATACATTATCGTATCCTTCTCTCCCTTATTGCATATTCTGCTGTCTTTGTCTCCCTTAGATACCATTCTCTGACATCCATACTGTATAGTTTCCTGTCTTCGTCACACCGACACTGCATCATCTCCAGTCTCTGTCTCCCCTATACTGTACGGTCTGTCCTCTCTATCCCCCTAACACTGTCAAGTCTCCAGACTCTGTAAACCTACAGTGAATTATCCCTGGATTCTGTCACACATAAAGTGCACAGTCTCTCGTTTCTTCACCCCTATACTGCAGTCTCCAGCCGCTGTCACCACTATACCCTATATTCTCCATTCTCAGTCACCCCTGTACTCTGTATACTCCAGTCTCTGTCACCCCTGTAGTGTATCGTCTCCGGTCTCTGTCATCCCTGTACTCTATAGTCTCCAGTCTCTGTCATCCCTATAGTGTATAGTCCCTAGTCTGTCATCCCTGTAGTGTATCGTCTCCAGTCTCTGTCATCACTGTACTCTATAGTCTCCAGTCTCTGTCACCCCTGTAGTGTATCGTCTCCGGTCTCCGTCATCCCTATACTCTATAGTCTCCAGTCTTTGTCACCCCTGTAGTGTATAGTCCCTAGTCTCTGTCACCCCTGTAGTGTATCGTCTCCGGTCTGTCATCCCTATACACTATAGTCTCCAGTCTCTGTCACCCCTATACTGTCCTGTCCCTAGTCTCTGTCACCCCTATTCTCCGTAATCTCCGGTCTCTGTCACCCCCATACTCTATAGTCTCCAGTCTCTGACTCCCCTATACTGTATCGTTCCTAGTCTCTGTCACCCCTGTAGTGTATTGTCTCCAGTCTCTGTCAACCCTATACTTTCTAAACTCCCGCCTCTGTCACCCCTGTACTGTGTTGTCCCTAGTCTCGGTCAACCCCATAGCGTATCGTCTCCAGTCGCTGTCACCCTTATACTCTATAATCTCCAGTCTCTGACTCCCCTATTCTCTATAATTTCCAGCTCTGACTCCCCTATTCTCTATAATCTCCAGTCTCTGTCACCCCTATACTCTATAGACTCCAGACTCTGTCACCCCTATACTGTATAGTTTGTATAATCTCTGACTCCCCATTCTCTATAATCTCCACTTTCTGTCACCCCTATACTCTATAGACTCCAGTCTCTCTCACTCCTGTAGTGTATCGCCTCCAGTCTCTGTCACCCCTATACTCTAGAGACTCCAGTCTCTGTCAACACCTATACTCTATAATCTCCAGTCTCTTTCACCCCTATACTGTACAGTCCCTAGTCTCTGTCAACCCCACAGTGTATCGTTCCCAGTCTCTGGGGTTGTGGACCTCAGTAATGGACCAAAAGCAATGTTGGTGTGGGTTCAGCAGAGGGTTGTCAGGGTGAACCTCTGAACCGTTACGACAGTAAATTTTTGTGAGGGAACGGGCAAATAGGTTTGGAGATACTTAGAGAGCCCATTTGTTGTTTATTCCCCGTATTGTTGAAGTAATTCTGCTGAATTTACTGGAACCGGCAAACTACTAACATTTGCTCACCTGGCTGCTGGAATATGGACACATTTACCAGACATGGAAATAACATTGAAATGCATTTGAACTCCTTCGAAGCTGACAATCGAACAGAGTCGATCATATAACGTAACCAGATGTTTGACTACAGCCTTCAGCTCCTGCCTGAATTTCCTCTGTGCCAGAGTGTAGATACACGTGTTGGTACAGGTACAGAGATATTGTAACATGAACCCAAACTGTTGCAGGATATACGTCGGGGTATTCAGATATCTGTTGGTGTAATAGTAATTCTGAACTTGCCAGTTCATAGTGTATACAATAAAGGGGATCCACAACAATATGAAATTGGCAGAAAGTGCGAACAACAAAATTATTGACTTTCTCCGGTTCTCCACCTCTGGATCGTTCTTTTTCTCTCTGCTGTTCCTGAGCCCCCGGCGAACTCTGTTTGCCGCGATAATATGACTGACTGTTAAAGCATTAAAAAGTAGAATCAAACCGATCGGCAATAAAGGTGTAGTGATCGTGCTAAACAACTGGAATGCTTTCCACGCTGGTAAAGTAAGGAAATCCATTCCGAAAACGCATCGCCAGGGTATGTTGTCAATGATACGGTGAGGTTCTACCGCAAAGTAGAATGGAACACTTTTCGCACAACATCCTAAACACACAATTACTATCACAATAGTCGCTGTCCTCTCGGTGCAGTATCGCTCCCGCAGCTTTCGACTGCAGATTGCAACGCTGCGATCGAATGTGAAAGCCACCGTGAGCCAAACGGAACAATCCATGGTTGCGACACTCAGGACTATCGTCACGGCGCAAACCGGCGTAATGAGCAAAGGAAGGGCATAAACATAAATATTATTGATCTGATCGATTACAACAGAAATAATAACACCCAGTAAGTCAGCTGCTGCCATTCCCATCAGGTAACGAGAGATGCATTTAGTAAGTCCGCAATTTCCCAGAGACAGGATTACAAGCGCCACTAAATTAACTGCAAGGAAGCAAAGAAGAGTTAGGTTCAGACGCAGACACCCAGATCATGTTAACTTGGATTACACGCATAGAAATGTGTTAAATCGGATTGAGTGAATCTCAGACATCTGATCATATCCCGGGTGTGACAGGCTTCAATTCCGAGAGCGGAAATGTTCTTCGTACGGGCTCCGTCACTGTCCTTCGGTTGGATGACAAAGACGGACCCGAGTAACAGTTGAGCTGCAACTTTCCAGTTGTCGGCAAGTTATCAGTGAGCGACTTATCGATTCACTCATCCAGACAGCTGAGAATGCTGAAGGGTTTATATATTGCAGGGATAAAATGGACTCAGAAAGATGACATTTGGAGTGGAGGGGCAGGACGGCTAAATGCGTTTCGATGTACAGGTGGCAAATAAACTTCAATCTCGTACATTGCGACTGAGAAGCAATATAAGGAATTTTGCTCCCTCATGTTGTATGCTGGATGGATGAAATGAAATAAATATTGATTTAAATCAAAACTGGGCCTAAGAAGACACGGTGATATAAAAGAGTTTTTCAGTTTATCGTGGCGATTTCAGAGACATGTCGATAAATAAACAGACGAGTCTTTCCAGTGACATTGAGACGGAGAGAAAAGGAACTGGGCGTTGCCGAAAAACCGGGGCTCTGGCAAAGAGAGCTGCGGCGATGCTGCAGGGTTTGTTTTCATTTCAGTAAACATTTGGGGTTCTGTGTCGATGTGGAATCAGATTTGGAACAACACGTGATGGTAAAGCTGCAAAGACGAGAAAGGTAAAATGCCGGAACAGTATCAATATTAACACTCAATCAATTGTTAATATTGACAAAGTGATCGGACCTGAGAAAGGAGCAGCAATTCCAGGGTAAAATTAAAGAATAAAATAAAATATAACTTTGAACATGAACCGGAGGAGGCACCGTCTGTAACAAATGCAAGAAGAACAAAACACACACATACAGTAGTAGCCAATTCCAGTTACTTACCAGGGATACCAATCGCTGCCAGTACAGGATAGTAAATACTCGCGATGTTGTAAATTGCTGGATATCCCATTTTCTGTGTGAGTTGGTGATCAGTTGAAAGCAGTCCAACTACTGATCGCTACTGTTGATTGCTTTGCAAGCTCTTATACAGGTGAGGAAAGTACCCTCTGACAGTTAATCATACCACGTGGTTAATCACATCAGTGACAGTCCACTAAACAAACACTTGAGGTAAGACATTTATATGAATTGCGTCATCGTGCAATGAAAATCGCTCTCTTGTTGGAATTACAAAATAACAATTATGTTCAATTCTGTTTATACACACCTTCAAACGAGAACGTTGTACATTATATGTATTCTATGACAATTCTATGACACAGAGTTGGTGAATTTCACATGAAATAATCCTCAGTCTCAATATCTTTACAAGGTGGACTATCGCCCTCAAATAATCAACAATAGTAACAATAGGCGAACCGCATTAAGATTCTGAGGTCAAGGAAGGCATTTCGTTTGATTGTTCAATTCAATAATCTTTCCCGTATGGTCACACTTCCTTCTTGCTTTCAGATTGGTTTGGTGCCACAAAAGTGGTCAAACCGGAGGATAAATAACTCAGTACACAATAGACAAATGACAGTAGGTGCCCGGGTAGTCCATCCGGCCCTTCTAGCCAGCACCGCCATTCACTGTGACCAAGGCTTATCATACACAATCAGTACCCCGTTCCTGCCCTCTCCCCATATCCCATGTCCCCGCTATCTATAAGACCTCTACCTGATTCTCTCCTGAAAACATCCAGAGACTTGGCCTCTACTGCCTTCTGGGACAGACCATTCTACATACCCACCACTCTCTGGGTGAAAAAGTTTTTCCGCATCTCTGTTCTAAATGGCCTACCCTTTATTCTTAAACTGAGGCCTCTAGTTCTGGACTCACCCATCAGCGGGAACATGCTTCCTGCCTCCAGCGTGTCAAATCCCTTAATAATCTTATGTTTTTCAATCAGATCCCCTCTCATCCTTCTAAATTCCGGTGTATACAAGCCCAGTCGCTCCAATCTTTCAACATATGAAAGTCCTGTCTTTCCGGGAATTAACCTTGTGAAACTATGTTGTACTCCCTCAATAGCAAGAATGTCCTTTCTCAAATTTGGAGACTAAAACTGCGCACAATACTCCAGGTGGGGTCTCACTAGGGCCCTGTACAGCTGCAGAAGGACCTCTTTACTCCTATACTCAATTCCTCTTGTTATAAAGGCCAGCATGCCATTAGTTTTCACTTCCTGATGTACCTGCATGCTTGCTTTCATTGACTGATGTACGAGACCACCTCGATCTCGTTGTACTTCCCCCTTTCCTAACTTGTCTCCATTTAGATAGTAATCTGCCTTCCTGTTCTTGCCACCAAAATGGACAACCTCACATTCATGCACATTAAACTGCATCTGCCATGCATTTGCCCACTCACCCAACCTGTCCAAGTCACCATGCATTCTCATAACATCCTCCTCACATTTCACACTGCCACCCAGCTTTCTGTCATCGGCAAATTTGCTAATGTTACTTTTAATCCCTTCATTTAAATTTCTAATGTATATTGTAAACAGCTGCGGTCCCAGCACCGAACCTTGCGGTACCCCACTGGTCACAGCCTGCCATTCCGAATGGGACCCGTTAATCGCTGCTCTTTGCTTCCTGTCAGCCAGCCAATTTTCAATCCATGTCAGTAGTCTACCTTCAATACCATGTGCCCTAATTTTGCCCACTAATCTTCCATGTGGATCTTTATCAAAAGCTTTCTGGAAGTCCATGTACACTACATCCACTGGATCTCCCTTGTCCATTTTCATAATTGCATCCTCACAAAATTCCAGAAGATTTGTCAAGCACGATTTCCCCTTCATAAATCCATGCTGACTCGGACTGATCTTTCTACTGTTATCCAAATGTGCCGTAATTTCCTCTTTTATAATTGACTCCATCATCTTTCCCACAACTGACATCAATAAACGAGTAGGTTAGTTATACATCTCGAAGTCCACCTCCACATAGAAACATAGAAAACAAACATATAGCACAATACAGGTCCTTTGGCCACAAAGCTATGCCGAACATGTCCATTGGTGTCTGAACAGAGGATGCTGTCCAAGTTGCATGCCATCTCGGACAATGTCTCCCATCCATTCAATAATATACTGGTTAGGCACATGAGTACATTCAGCCGGAGACTCATCCACCGAGATGTAACACAAAACGTCATAGGAAGTCATTCCTGCCTGTGGCCATCAAGCTTTACAACTCCTGCCTCGGAGTGTCAGACACTCTGAGCCAATAGGCTGGTTCTGGACTTATTTCCACTTGGCATCATTTACTGTAAAGAAACCAAATTTCCCTCGGGATCAATAAAGTATGTCTGTCTGTCTGTCCTACCTTAGATCTACCTAGGCGTTACCCATAGCAAACTGCAAATAGCCATCTCGAAGACTCTTAAAAGATCCTACCGTTGCCGCCTCCACCGCCTCCGCCGGCAGCCCATTCCACGCACTCACCGCTTTTTGTGTAAAAAACCTACCCCTGACATCTCCTCTGTACCTAATTCCAAGCACCTTAAAACTATGCCTTCTCGTGCTAACCATTTCAGCCCTGGGAAAAAGCCTCTGACTATCCACACGATCAATGCCGCTCATTATCTAGTACACCTCTACCAGGTCACCTCTCATCCTCCGTCGCTCCAAGGAGAAAATACCGTGTTCACTCAAACTAATCTCATAAACCATGCTCCCCAACACAGGAAGCATCCTTGGAAATCTCCTCTGCACCTTTTCTATATTTTCCACGCCCTTCCTGTAGTGAGGCGACCAGAATTAAGCACAGTACTCCACGTTGGGTCTCACCAATGTCCTATATAGCTGCAACATTACCTCTCGCCTTTAGACTCAATCCCACGATTGATGGCCAATGCACTGTATGCTTTCTTAACCACAGAGTCAAACTGCGCAACAGCTTTGAGTGTCCTATGGACTCAGACCACAAGACCCCTCTGTTCCTCCACACTGCCAAGAGTCTTACCATTAATGCTATATTCTGCCATCATATTTGACCTACCAAAATGAAACAGCTCACACTTATCTGGGTTGAACTCCATCTGCCAATTCTCAGACCATTTTTGCATCCTGTCAATGTTCCGTTGTAACCTCTGACAGCCCCCCACATTATCCAGAACACCCCCAATATTGTGTCATCAGCATATTTATTAACCCATCCCTCCACTTTCTTATCCAAGTCATTTATAAAAATCACAAATAGTAGGGGTCCCCGAACAGTTCCTGAGGCACAGCACTGGTCGCCGGCCTCCATGCAGAATATGACCCGACTACAACCGCATTTGCCTTCAGTGGGCATGCCCGTTCTGGATCCACAAGGCAATACCTCATTACTTTCTCTATAAGCCTTGCATGGGGTACCTTATCAAATGCCTTGCGAAAATCCATATACTCTACATCTACGGCACTACCTTCATCAATGTCTTTAGTTATATCAACAGAAAAATTCAAACTGGCTCGTAAGGAATGACTTGCCTTTGACAAAGCCATGCTGACTATGATCATATTATGCCTCTCCAAATGTTCATAAATCCTGCCTCTCGGGATCTTCTTCATCAACTTACCAACCACTGGAGTAAGGCTCACAGGCCTATGATTTCCTTGGCCATCCCTACTCCCTTTCATGAATAAGGGAATACCATCCGCACACTCCAATCCTCCGGAACCTCTCCCGTCCTCTTTGATGATGCAAAGATCATTGCCAGAGGGTCAGCAATCTCCTCCCTCTCTTCCCACAGTAGTCTGGGTCACAAACCGTCCCATCCCTGTCACTTATCCAACTTGATGCTTTCCAGAAAGTACAGCACATCCTCTTCCTGAATATCTACATTGTCAAGCTTTTCAGTCCACTGCAAGGCATCTCTATAATCGCCAAGATCCTTTTCCGTGGTGAATACTGAAGCAAAGTATTCATTAAGTACCTTCGTTATTTCCTCCGGTTCCATACACACCTTTCCACTGTCACGCTAGACTGTCCTAGTCTCTCACGTCTGATCCTCTTGCTCTTCACATACTTGCAGAATGCCTTCGGTTTTTCCTTAATCCGCTCCACCAATGCTTTCTCATGGCCTCTTCTAGCTCTACTAATTTCATTTTTAACCTTCTTCCCGCTAGCCTTAAAATATTCTGGATTCATATCATTACCTAGTTTTTTTGAATCTTTCGTAAGTCCTTCTTTTCGACTGGACTAGATTTCCAGCAGCCTTTGTACACCACGGATCTTGTACCCCACCATCCGTTCCACGTCTCATTGGAATGTACCAACTCAGAACCCCAAGCAAATATCCCCTGAACATTTGTCACATTCCTTCCGAACGTTTCTCTGAGAACATCTGTTTTTCTTCAGTTTATGTTTCCAGGGTCTAATTTATGTTTCCAAGATCCAATTTATGATTCCAAAGTGATATGGAGGTTGCGGAGTCATGTCTAATTAATGTACGGAGTTTGTTCCGCAAAATAATCTCTAAAAACAGATACATTCAATACCATTTTTTTCCATAGAACTGCACTGGTTAACACGAAATACTTGTATTTCTCTCACAGACGTACCGATTGATTTCCCCTTTCTCCATTGACATTTTGTGCTATTCCTTGCAGGAGTGTTATTTTCATACATTGTTGACTGCATTTTTTCCTTCATTATTTTGCAAATACTTCAAGGGTCTGTTTGTTCATTGTGGGAAGTCAGCTGATGTCTAACATAGGTGATTTATCAGGAGGTGATGCAGTCTCCATATTTTCCTGACTGGAGTTGATATCCGCCTGAAGACATAACAATAGCTTATCCTCACGCTGTTCCGGTGTGTGGGAAGTCCCATTCCTTCATTGTATCTCCAGTATATCATGTCGGAACAGTTTTTGTCGTCTCCAGTCCCAGGTTAATTTATTATAGAACCTGTTCCTTATAAGTGTTTTGTTTGGGAACTCTCACGCCTTTATTATATCAACATGAAACACTGCAAGGCCAGTCATCTTGTCCAAAGAAAGAAGGATTAACGTGTATGGAGTTTATGTGGCAGATTGAGGTCACAGGGGAAAAAAAAATGTCCTTCCAAATGCAGTAAGTGGCAGCTCTTTCGCTGAACCTTCCAGTTAGATCAGACAAGCAGGTCTTTCCATCTCATATCATGAAATTGGAGCTCTTGTTTTATATCGGTCCAAATGTCTCTTCAATATCAACAACAGTGTTGTTGTTAAGGCCGCTTTCCCTCTGGTGTTCTTTCCCAAGTTCAAAATTTACGACCGTTAGACTATGAGGTATAGGAGCAGACTTAGGCCATTTGACCGACTGAGTTTGCTCCGCCTTTTCGAAATGCATCACCTTTACCAGATGGAAAAGGCTAAAGGAGATCTCATACTAGTTGTCTTCGGTGCGATTTTATGGACGAAGTACATTTATTATGATGCTAATTTATTGCTGATCACTCATCATTACGCCCCCGTCTGCCACTTATTCATTAAATCATCGATTCACGGGATTCCAGAGACTGAAATAAACATTTCCGCCAAACTGGTATTTATAGTCAAGACCTCTATCTATGCTCATGTCCTGGTTGTCTGTCTGCTATATGCAGTTGAACCAATTCTGTCCCTGTAACTGTTGAAATATCTGTTCATGATTTCAGTTACACTTATCTATGTCGGTTCTGTCAGTTTGTTCCATAATTCCAACAACTTTCCTTTGAAAATACTTTCCTTGTTAAAATGTTAAATCGTAGTGTTGACATATTTCGGGCATCGCTCTCAACTGAACACCGCAGATTCTTTGTCCCTTTCCAAGATAAATATATTAATTCATGAAGACGTCAGCTTGACCATTGGGATCCGCTTACGTCCGCCGAAGTTTGCATCTTTAGTTTAATTGGGATGGGAAAGTGGGGCAAACAGAAGAGTATCGGAGATATCGTTACGGCGTTGGTCGGGGTTTATTAAAGGAAGGATTTGGCGACACCGGGGCCATAGCACTGCAACTTATACATTCTTCTTACACAGAGTTTCCACGTTACAGATGAAATTATTCCATGTTTCAATATGTTTACAACGTGCACTATCACCCTCAAATCATTAACAGTGCAGCGCAGTATGTTGAGACTTTTTTATGTTTTGGAAAGCCATGTGGCTTGGCTGTTAAAGGAGAGAATATTTTCCATAGAAGGGGTATCTTCAAGCCTCTTTGTTTTTTGTTTGGTCTGGTTCCACGATAGCGTCCAATGTGAATGAGAAACGACTTAGCAAAAGATTGGTATAGTTAGAATTCTCGAAGGACAATATGATATCCACACTGACATGGGGGTCGTCTGTGATTACTGTAATGAGCTTGATATTTAGTGTCAGTTCATGCAGTTTTATTATTTTCATCCATTGTTCACTGTATTTTCTCTTTATTTTTCAATTTTTACAAGACACGGAAAGCATTAATTTATAATATGTCAGAAGGGATGTTACCGCGAAGAGAAGATGTCTCTACGTAGGTGAAGCTTGTTGGCCTGTTTCCCTTCCTGGATTAAATACACAGCACTTAAGGCAAATCCATGATATTCGCAAAAACAAAGCGGTCTCAAATGGCAATAACTGTGTGTGTGTGTGTGTGTGTGTGTGTGTGTGTGTGTGTGTGTGTGTGTGTGTGAAATTCCTGTGGCTTCATTATCTCCAGCAAATCATCTGATATCATTTTCTGTTATCTCTTATCCCAGGTTATTTTATTCCAGAATCTGTTCCCGATAAATATTTTGTTCACGACATGAATCCTTTTCGTCCAGTGAAAGAAAGGTAACCGGGATATAGTGCACTGTGTTGGAGTTTGAACTGTGAAGGAAGCTTGAGACTTTATAACAACAACCTGACAGCTCCTTTGGTGAACTTTTAGTTGCTTTTAGATAAGCTTTTTTTGTTTCCTCTTCAATAACCCTGAATCCAAATTAAGAATCAGAAAGCAGAGTTGTTTAATTGTATGCATCAGGGTTTTTATTTCGAGGTACTGATTTGTTACAAATCACGGAGCATCCTCACAAACAGAGGGATTTCGGGATGAATTCGCATCTCAATCTCATCCGTTTGGCAGGGCCAGAGATTGTCTTCCCTAGACTTCAGCAGCCGACAGAACTGAGGGTTACAATTGTGAGGGCTCTACCGGGATTTTGTCGGGTGTTGTGTGATGCTGCAAATGAACCAGCGGGTTGTGTGTTTCAGATTGTCCTAAAATATTGGCCGGGAAAGTGATTACGATGTGAGGATACGGATGGTGCCGGTGTTGTGTGGTGGTGTGAATCCACAGTGGTACTGGTCACGAATACGTGCGTGTTGAATGGGGTAGATATTCGTAATTCTGATGAATTTTTAATTCGACATTACAAGTACTGTTAAATCTATAGGGACAGTAACGTTTCTTGGACGGAGGTTTGATAAAATAGCGGGCACAGACTTTGTTTTAGTTCAGACTAGCGGTGATATAACGGCAGTGGAACTGCCTAGTACTATTGACGCCCAAGTGGAGGTGGGGCGTGGACTGTTCATAATTTCCAGGGAAAGATGAGAATAGGTGAGCGGGCCAAATTGTAAGCCGAGTCTCCCGCAACCGAAGGCCAAAAATATCAAAGACAGGGTTCGCTCGTTTCCGCATAGCGAGTGGAAGACGTGCCCTGATGTTGAAATTGTAGTCAGCCCCGCAGTGAGGAGTGTGTTGTCATTGGCAATTACCTCCTGTGGAATAAATGAATAACTCCCAGCTATGGTGGTCCCGCCTTTTCCCTTGAATGAAGCCTATCCCTAAAGGGGAAGAGGAGTAAGAGGGCAGAGCAGACCTCCTCGGTGTCAGTAGACTGGTCGTGCTCTGATGACGTAAAACAACAGCGATTGGTTTAAAATTTGAGCGGGCGGGCTGCTGACGTAGTGAGAGCAGAGAAGGCACAAAACCCACTTGCCAGTTCTGCGACCTACTTTCCAGCACTAGAAAAGGTGTTTTGTGTAACGGTAAGTCCAATGAAATTCATGTTCGGGTTCCTAAACATTGGCAGGAGGAGGGGGTAAAGCTTTCTGCCTACGTTTTTCGGTTGGAGAGGCAGCTAAATTGCATGCGGCTTAGAGGGGACAATTAGTCGGCTGAGGTGGATCAGCTAAGAATGGGCCAAATAGCGAAAGGCTCCCAGGCCCTGGACTGTCCCGTAAGACGCGCCCTCTCCGTCGTTTGTTGAGCTTATCAGAGAAGCAGGGGAGGAGGAGAATGCGTCGGAGGCGCGGCAGAGCGCCGTCAGCAGGGTGAAGTAGTCGGTAGTCGTTTCCTGCGTTGCAGCGAGCACGGATGGTCTGCCCCGGGGTGTCGTAGAGGAGACTGGCAGAGTTGAGAACTGAGATGTCCCAGTTACTAATCAGTGCCTGTGGGGCACTCGTATGATGAAGCTGATAGGGAGGCGGATCCCCTGGGGGGGATGGACTATGCAGAGGACTGCTAACAGCCGGTGTACCACGAGAAGGGAAGCGGCCGGATCTCTCTGTTATAAATGTGGTGAAGAGACATTTCAGGCGGGAGTTTGAACGACGGGAAACCCATCGGAGAGTGAACTTCCGGGTCCCTCAGCAGAAAGAGACGTTTGGAAAATGTCAAATGATAACCAGTGAGGTACGGCCTGGCCTATTGCGGGTCGCATGTTCCCAGCAATATGTCCTGGAACACTCTGAAGCAAAAGATCCTATTCCTGAAAAATACAGATAGAGGGATTTTATGCAAGAGCCAAACTTGACACAGCGTCGCAGGTTCCTTTGCTCTACCGTTCATTTGACAACCAGTATTTGACGCATTCACCATCGACGCCACTCAGTGGGGGCTTCGTGCGTGTGACTACCCGTATGATGGTTATTTGTCAGTGAAGCTGGAGTTTCGGAGTCCGATGAGGGAGTGGCTGAGGTGCTTGAGACATGAGCGCTAGTTTGTCCGGAGAAGGTGGGGCACTTCAATTCTTGAGAGGACCAATACTCATTGTGTAGAGGCTGATAGGAGCCCGCAAGGTGAAAGCTGGGAGAGAGCTTTCTGAGAATAATGTCTGTTCACCTACTGTTCCGAGCTGCTTTTGAGTAAGTGCGTGGCTGCATTGGACAGGATAACGTGTTTAACAGAGGGAGTGTGTGGTTCACCCAGTCAAAGCCGTTCGTGTTACGGTCCGGAGAGTTAGTGACAGTAATGGGAATCTCCAAATTTCCCGGAATGCCTGAGGGTAATGGACAATTGGTGAATACTCCAGAAGACTGCGAAGAGGAGTCGGGCGCGCCTTTTGGGTTACAGGTGAGGTGCGAACTGCAGAATCCTCGGTTGTACAGACAAACAGAACGGCAGTGATTGTCAGGAACATTACGGAGGGGGATGTCACCTTCAAGCAGGGGATGCGCCGGGGCATATCTTCCCTGTGCTGGCAATGAGTAGTGACCTTATGAGAAAAGACAGGATAAACTGCCTGCAAAAGGGGGAAGTTGACTCCCAGGTGCCTGCGGGTTGGAAAAGGAGGTTGATGTAGAAGAGACCAAAGCTGGAAGATTGTCTTTCCCACTGATTAGTTTGATGTGGGTTCCGACAGCACTCATCACACTATCCGTGTGACCAAGGATACCGCGCTCAGAGTGATGACGCCGAGACTGACCCAGCGCTCAGGCGAAGGACGTTCGGCAGCACTTGTGTAGGTTGAACAAAGCTGGGATCATCACTGAGTCCAGAAGCCCCTATGCGTCCCCGGTAGTCGTGGCCAGGAAGAAGAATAGTAAGGTACAGTTGTGGGTGGACCATAGGATTCAGAACAGTCGTAAAGTCCCAAAGGAGTGATGATGCGCTGACTGGTGTTATGTGGTTCAGTAAGCTAAAGATGAGGAGTGGATATTACCAGAGGATATGAGTGAGGCTGACGAAGGGAAGACCCCATTCATATGTCCACTACAATTTCCAGTTGGAAAGGATGGCCCATGGCATATCGGGAGCCCTTACACTCTTCCAGCGGATCATGGAGAAAAGGATGGGGATTATGAACTTGCTTGAGTTATTGGTGTATTCGGATGGCTTCATAGTGTCATACTGGAATATGTACCGAGGCGACTGAAGGTGCAGGTCCGCCTGAAATCTTCAGGGTTAAAACTGTCCATGATGAAGTGCCAGTTCTGTAAGACGTCTGCCAGCAACGTAGGGCACACAGTCTCAGGACATGGTGTCGTACCGATCCGTCAAAGGTGGAGGCAGTGAGCGCATGGCCAACGCCCCAGGCTGTGAATGTTCAGCACTCGTTAATTGGGTTCTGTGAATCCCATCGGAGGTTCGTTATCGGCCACGCGAGAGTGAGCAACCCACATAGTTCAGCCTCTGTGCGGTACCCTTCCTTGGTGAAGAAAGGGACGAGGACAAAGGGAGAGGAGAGTAAAGAATATCTTAGACCTGAGCCTTTTGGAGCAAGGTGGGATGTGAAATGTGAAGAGGCCTTTCAGTCGCTGAAGGAACCGCTGACACAGGCGCCTGTGCCGGCTTTTGCAGACCCCCGATTGCCCTATGAACTGCATACGGATGCCAGCAGAGAGGGCGCAGGGCTGTCCTGCATCACGATCAGGGCACCGGGTTGAAGCCTTTCGCATTTGGCAGCCGGAGCCTGTCGCCCCCTCCGAAAAACTATCCCATGCACAAGTTGGAGTTACTGGCGTTGAAATGGCTGTTGTGGCTAGGTTCAGTGAACATAAGAATATAAGACATAGGAGCAGGAGTAGGCCATCCGGCCCATTGATCGTGCTCCACTATTCAATAAGATCATACTGATCTGTCCGCAAACTCAACTCCATCTACCTGCCTTTTCCGCAGAACCCTTAATTCCCTTGCTATACAAAAACCCAGCTAACTGTTTCATAAGCATACTTAGTGAAGAAGCCTCAACTGCTTCCCTTGGCAGGGAATTCCACAGATTCACCACTCTCTGCGAAAAACGGTTTCTCCTCATCTCCACCGTAAATCTTCTGCCCTGAATCCTGAGGTAATGTCCTTTAGTTCCAGTGTGGAATGGAATGGAAACAACTTTCCCATTTCTATCTCATCTATTCCCTTCAAAATTCTGTATGTTTCTTTAAGATCCCCCTCGAAATCCAAGTTTATGTCATGCACCTGTTCCCTTCTATCCACTGCATTCATTATGTCCTCAAAGAACTCCAGTAAGTTTGTCAAACAAGATCTGCCTTTTCTGAATCCAGGCTGCGTCTGTCTAAAGGAACCATTCCATTCTAAATATTTCTCTATTTCTTCCTTAATGACAGCATCAAGCATTTCCCCGAGTACAGATGTTAAGCTAACTGGCCTCTAGCTGCCCGTCTTTTGCTAAAATCCATTTTTTTAAAAGTGGTGTGACATTTACTATCCTCCAATCAGCAGGGACCTTCCCAGAGTTCAGAGACTTTTGATAAATAATTAGCAACTCGTCTACTATAACCTCTGCCAATTCCTTCTGCACCCTCGGATGCATCCCATCAGGACGAGGGGACTTACCTACCTTCAGGACCTCTAGTTTGCTGATCATTATCTCTTTAGTGACAGTGATTTTATCAATGTCCTCTCCTCCCATTTCGTCCATAATATCCTTCTTTGGTATATTAGATGTGTCCTCCACTGTGAAGAACGACACAAAATAGTCGTTCAATGCATCTACCATTCCCTTACCACTCTATATCAATCTTCCATTCTCGTCTTCCAAAGGACCTACGTTGACCTTGGGCACCCTCTTCCGATTTATATATTGTTAAAAACTTTTGCTGTCTGATTTTATATTGTCTGCTAATTTACTTTCATACTCTACCTTCCCTTTCCTTATTTCTAGTTGTTCTCTGTTGCTTTTTAAAGTTTTCCCAATCTTCCGGCCGTCCACTATTCTTTGCGGCTCTGTACACATGAGCATTTAATTTGATACTATATTTTATTTCCTTAGTAAGGCTGGATCTCGCACACTTGCTGTCCTTACTTTTAACCGGAACATGTTTTTGTTGAGCACAGAGAAAAACCTCTTTGAAAGTATTCCACTGTTCCTCAACTGTTCTACATAATAGACAGTACTCCCAATCCACATTAACCAACTCCTCCCTGATCCCTCTGTAGTCTCCCTTGTTCAAGCATAATACACTAGTTTTAGATCTAACTATTTCATCCTCCATCTGAATGCGAAATTTAATCATATTGTGATCGTTCTTTACAAGAGAATACCTGACGACAAGATCGTTAATTTTTCCTGTCTCATTACACATGACTAGATCTCAGATAACATTTTCCCTTGTAGGTTCCCTAACATGCTGCTCAAGAAAACCATCACGGATGCATTCTATGACGTCCTCCTCAAGACTTCCTTGACCAACCGGATTCACTCAATCTATGTGGAAGTTGAAATCCCCCATGACAAATGCTGTTCCGTTCTTGCAAGCCTCAGTTATTTCTTAGTTAATCGCCTCTGCCACTTCAATATTTTTATTAGATGGCCTATAGACGATACCAACCAGTCAGTGTTTCCATTTACTATTCTTAATCTCTACCCAGATGGACTCAATATTCTGCTCCGTAGATCTTATGTCATCTCTGACAATCGCCTGATCTCATCCCTAATCAAGAATATTACCCTCCCTCCTCTGCCTTCCTGCCAATCTTTCTGTATTACCTGACACCCTTGGATATTTAATTCCCAGTCATCTCCACCTTGCAACCAGGTTTCTGTAATGGCCACTGAATCATATGCCTTGGTACTGATCTGTGCCACAAGTTCACGAAACTTTTTTCTAATACTACGGGCATTCAGATAAAGTTCCCTTACACTCATTGTCCTTTTAGAATCTAGTGAGCTATGCGGATTTTGCTTTTTACTTTTAAACAATCTACACTTACATTTTTTCTTCACTAACTCCAGCTTTGGTCTGTGCATCCCTTTCCTCTTTTCTGTGTGCGTTCCTATCCGCCTGCCATATTATTTATGGCATATTAAAGCCTCCCCAACAGCACTGGTAAACAATCTTGCTTGACGTTGATCCCGGCCCTGCCCAGATGTAGACTGTCCGGATGGTACTGGTCCCACCTCCCCCAGGAGCGGTTCCAATGCCTCAAGAATCTGTAACCCTCCATCCAGCACCATCGCTCAGGCCACATATTCTTTCTAGCTGTCCGGCCATTCCAACTCTGGCTAGCACATGGCAACGGCAACAATCCTGAGATGATTACCTTTGAGATCCTACTCTTTAATTTATCGCCTAGCTCCTTATTTATCTCAGCCTGTAGGACCTCATCCTGCTTTCTTCCTATATCGTTAGCACCTACATGCACCACGATAGCTGGCTGCTCACCGTCCCCTTTCAGAATGCCCTGCAGTCTCTCCGAGACATCTCTGACCCTTGCACCTGGGAGGCAACACACCATACGGGAGTCCCGTTTGCGGCCACAGAAACTCCTCTCTAAGCCCCTTACCGCGGAATCCCTTACCGCAACACCTCCTCCACACTTTTTCTTGCCATCATGCGCAGCAGGGCCACCCAAGGTGCCATGATCGTGGCTACCGCTCCTTTCACCTGATGAGCCATCTCCCCCAACAGACTCCAAAGCGGTATATCAGTTTTGGAGGGAAGTGACCACCGGAGACTCCTGTACTATCTTCCTGCGACAACTCTTCCTGTTGGTCACCCATTCCCTATCTTTTCCTAGATCCTTAAACTGCGATGTGACCACCTCACTAAATGCGCTATCCACCACACTCTCAGCATCTCGGATACTCCAAAGTGAGTCCGTGTTCAGTCCAGTGCCGCCATGCGGTCTATCAGAAGCTCAACTGGACACACTTCCTGCAGACGAAACACTGTCATCCTCCCTGAGTTCCCGCATGTCACAGGAGGAGCGTGGCACCGGTCTGAGCTCACCTGCCATGACAGAGCAACCGATGCTTGCGGAAGGAGACCACGGGAGAAAGGGAAGAGCCCGCTGGGGAAGTTGAAGACCGTTATCTGTGAGTCTCTGCGAATCAGCGCTTTGTTGGAGCCCCGTTTGAGTCAAAGCCCTCTCACCCCGCTGCCTGCTGCATAACTCCCAGTTCCCTGCGTCGTAATTTCGTTCGGCGGGAGACAGCCGGCGAGAAATGAAGGCACAGGGATGAAGTTTCTGATCTGGATCTGAACGCTGGGAGAGGAGCGCTCCCTCCCCGGAGTCGGAGGCGTCGACCTCCACAATGAATCGACAAGAGGGGTCTGGTTGGTCCAGGATAGGAGCGGAGATGAAACGCCTCTTCAGCTTCGAGAACGCTATCAGCTTCGGGCTCCCAATGAAAAGGGGTTTTAGGTGAGGACAGTTGGGTAAGGGGCGCCGCCACCCGACTATAATCCCTGATGAACCCGCGTTAGCAATTCGCAAACCCTAGAACTCCCTGGAGTTGCTCACCTGTCGTGGGTCCCGGCCACTCCGCCACCGCCCGGATCTTCCCGGGAACCGCTCTCGGTGATGTAACTGAAGAAGCTGACTGAGGGGGCATGGAACTCACACCTCTCAGCATGAACGAATAACCTGTTCTCTCATAGCCTCCGGAGAACCTAACTGACATGATGGCTGTGTTCCTGGAAACTGTTGGAGAAGATTAAGACGCCATCCAGATAAACAAATACAAAACGGATAATGAAATCACTTAGGATATCATTAATCAGGGCTTGGAAGATTAGCAGGGGCATTGGTGAGGCCGAATGGCATGACCAGGAATTCGAAGTGGCTGGAGGGATATTGAATGCCGTTTTCCACTCGTCTCCCTCCCTTATTCTGACCAGATGGCAGGCGCTTCGTAGGTCCCACTTGGAGAAGATGGTGGCTCCGTGAAGAGGTTGGAAAGTGGAGTTTATGAGGGGCAGTGGATACTTATTCTTTATGGTTTATGATTTGGGCCTCGGTAGTCGATGGAAGACGTAGTGAACCAACCCTGTTCCACACAAAGAAGAACCCTGCGCCAGCCGGGGAGGATGAGGGTCGGATAATGCCCGCCGCGGGAGATTCACTGATGTATTCCTCCATGACTTCCCTCTCTGGTCGCGATAAGCTATTCAGCCGACTGGTGGGGAGAGGAGCTCCGGGGAGAAGGTCAATAGCACAATCATACGGTCGGAGTGGAGGCAGGGAAAGGGCTCGCTGCTTACTTAACACTTGCCCCAGGTCGTGGTACTCCGCTGGAACGCTGGACATGTCAGGGGGCTCAGCGGCAGACGAGGTCGCGGTGGCTTTTACAGGGAAAGGGCCGACTGTCGACAACTGGAGTGACAAAACGGACTCTCGCCGGCTGTCTTCCCGTAGACCAATCAATGTGGGGATTATGGCGGTTTAGCCAGGGGTATCTCAGAACTATAGGAGCTGGAGGAGAGGAAATTAGGTTAAATTGCACTTGTTCCCGATGGTTCCCAGAGAGAACCAAAGACAGTGGTGGTGTTCAGTGAGTGAATCGGGCCAGAAGTCTTCCGTCCAGTGCCCGGACTTCCAGAGGGGTACTCAACGGCTCCCGAGGAATTCCGGCACTGGAAGCTATGTCTTCATCCAACAGATTCCCCCGGTCACTGTAGTCCACCTAGGCGAACAGAGACAGGGGCTACTGGTTGCAGCTTACAGTAGCTTGGATCTGCATACGGGATTGAGGGACAGAAGTGAATGTTGTCTAACTCACCAAAGTCTCCCTTTCTATTGGTGAGCCCTTAGTTTTGGCCTGAGGGAACAGGTAGCACGAAAATGGCCAGACTGAACGCAGTAGAGACAATCCCCTGCTCTGAATCTCCGGAGTCGCACTGTGGGAGAAAGAGGGCTCCGTCCCAGCTCCATTGGTTCCTCTCCCGGGTTGGTGGAAACGGCCGGGCCGGGTGCTATTCTAGGAGCGGGAGGAAGAGAGAGGCTAGGGCTGGGAGTAGATGGTAAAGCCTGCCGTGGGGTGACAGAGGTTCTCCCTCTCTCTCTCTGACGATCTCGGAATCGGTTGTCCAGCGTAGTGGCCAGGGGGATCAATGAATCCAGACTGTTAGTGTCATCCCTAGCCGCTAACTCGTCCTTTACCATGTCACATAGGCCTTGCGGGAATACTTCCTGGAGTGCCTCATCATACCACCTGGAGTCGGTCGCAAGTGTCCGGACTCCACGGAGTACTGGGCAACACCCCGTGAGCCCTGGTAGAGGGTGAGTAGACCGTTACTCTTACCCTTCGGAGATGAAGGTAGGAATGACGAGATGGTCATTTTCGAGGTCTCAATATCCATTTAGGAATCAGGTGGCAGAGTGGACGAAGCTGTTTTTGCCTGTGTACTCTCAGCCTTCTGAACCGCCTTCCTTGCGGTAACAATGAGGAGGGCATGTCCTGGGTGATGGGGGTCCTCCATTTCAGAGGCACCGCAACTTGAGGGTCGCTTGGATAATACCCAGGCGAGTACCCAAGATGGAGCTGCCTAATGTCATCACTTTCTGTAGATTCACTCGATCCTGTGCCTCCCCCACACCCATGCTGGGCAGTGAGGCAGCCCGTCAGAAAGCTCTGCGTGATACATCTGTGCAATTCAGAGAGTGTTCTGGATGACCAACCGAATTTCCTCCAAATTCTCATGGAAAATGGCCGGCGTCTTGCTTTCCTGACAGCTGCATCGTTATGATGCAACAGGGTTAGATCATTAGATATCTGACACCCAGGATCTTGACTGTCTGCCTCTGTGAGGATTGTTTTCCGTATTCCCCCGTCTTAGCTTTCCTGAACTCCACAATCAGCTCTTTGGTCTCACTGACGTGGAGTCCAAGGTTGTTGCTGTGACACCATTCAGCTGGCTGGTACATCGCGCTCCTGCATGCCCCCTTGTCTCCCTCCGAGATCCTAACGACAGTGGCTGTATCATTTACAATTTACAGGTTAGATGTATCTCGCCACACAAATATGGGTATAGATTAGAGCAGTGTGCTGAGCACATGTCCTGGAGGTGCACCAGTGTTGATTGTCATGCGAGTACAGGATATTATTCCAATCCGTACAGACTGATGTCTTACGGTTAGGAAATCGAGGAATCAATTTCAGAGCGATGTACTAATGCACAGCCTCTGCAGCTTATTGATCAGGACTGTCGAAATAATAATATTAAACGCTCAGCTATAGTCAATGAAGAGCATCTTCACAAAAATGTTTGTATTTTCCAGGTGAACTAGGATCATGTGAGAGCATCTCTGGTCAAAATTTCTGTTACTGTGAATAGCTAAGCGAGTAAACGATGACCGAATTTCCAAAAGGCATGAAGTTAAAGATGACACATTTCTTTAATATTTTAAGACAGATTACTTACTTTTATTTCCATCTTTGACCGTTCAAAATAACAAAAAAAGGGAAAAGTGCCTGAAACAAAATTTTGGATACCCTGCATTGTCAGTATTCAGTAACAACCCCTTTGGCAAGTACCACAGCTTGTAAACGCATTCTGTAGCCAGCTCAGAGTCTTTCAATTCATGTTTAAGGGATTTTCGCCCGTTTTACCTTGCAAAAAGCTTCTAGATTTGTGAGATTCTTGGGCCGTCTTCCATGCACTGCTTGTATGAGGTCTACCCATAGATTTTTGATGATTTTTATGTCGGAGGATTGAGAGGGCGTGACAAAACCTTCAGCTTGCGCCTCTTCAGGTAGTCCATTGTGGGGTTTGAGGTGTTTCAGATCATTATCCTGTTGTAGAAGCCATCCTCTTTTAATCTTCGGCTTTCTTACAGATGGTCTGTATTTAATAGTCAAGTATTCACTGTGCCACTGGCTGTAGCACAAGCCCAAAGCATGATCGATCCACCCACGATTTAGCAGTTGGAGAGGTGTTCTTTTCATGAAATTTCTGCATCCTCTTTTCTCCAAAATACCTTTGTTCATTGAGACCAATTGTTTTTTTTTATTTTAAATTCATCAGTCCACAGGACTCGTTTCAAAAATTCATTACGTATGTTTAGATGTTCCTTTGCAAACTTCTGACGCTGTATTTTGGGCTGAGAACGCAGGACGGGTTTTCTTCTGATGTCTCTTTCATTAGAACAGTGCCCCACCACTCCAGGGACTGCAAAATCTTCCTGAAGATCTTTTGCAGTCAAACGGGGGTTTTGATTTGCCTTTCTAGAAATCCCACGAGCAGTTCTCTCGAAAAGATTTCCTGGTCTTCCAGACCTCAACTTGACCTCCACCGTCCCTGTTAACTGTCATTTCTTAATTACATTACGAATTGAGGGAACTGCTACCATAAAATGTTTTGTTTTCTTCTTACAGACTTTTCCTGCATTGTGGGCATCATTTAATTTAATTTTCAGAGTGCTAGGCTGCTGCTTAGAGGAGCCCATGACTGCTGATTATTTGGACAAGGTTTGAGGAGTCCGGGTAATTATGAAGATTTGAAACTTGCATCACCTGGCCTGCCCTAACGATGACTGTGAACATGTCACAGTCCTAACAAGCTAATTAGGTCTGAGACTTTGGTAAAAGTTATCAGACAGTTCAAATCTTTTGGGGTGCCCAACCTTTTTCATGGTGCCCCTTTCCTTTCTTTCACTCTAAAATTGTACACAACAAAAATAATACTTTGATCTTGCTTAAAATTTTGAAAAGAATGTTTCATCCTTTAATTTATGACTTTTGGAGTTCAGTTCATCTTCTACTCACTTAACTATTCACAGTAACAGAAATTTTGACCGGGGTCCCCAAACCTTTGCATGCCAGTGTAATTTACTTTCGCAACTCCCACAGCCAATCAGCGTCAAAATACCCTCCGATAAAACAATTTGCTCTCTCCCTCACTCCGGTCCTTTTCCCTCGGAATCGTCGATTGTGCTTCTGTCCCCGCCGGTGATCCCAGGTCGGAGAAGACGCCAACCGCCGGGATTTGTCCGTACTCCACGGTCCTGGTTCCTTGCGTTGCTGGAAAATGGAAGAAAGCGGAGAAACCGGAGGAAACCCACACGGTCACGGGAAGAATGTGCAAACTCCTCACAGACAGCGGCGGCAATGTAACTCTAATCGGTGATCGCTGTCGCTGTGAAGCAATTGCACTAACCGTTTGGCTGTCGTGCAGCACAACAACCATGTATGTTCACAAAACAGCAGAAAAGCAGATTTCCGTGGGGATCTTTTACATTGCTTTCTGTAGGGATCGCTGTATACCCGACTCTCTTATTCACTCGTCACTCTTCATTGACCTCCCATCTGGTACCTTATCCCTGTTAGTGGGTCACCTATCCCTACACCTCCTTCCTCACCACCTTTCCCAGCCCGAAGAGTCCGTCCAGGCGAGGCGACACTTCACTTGTGAGTCTATCGGTTTCCTCCTCTCTAACCAGGCGCAGCCTCCTTTCCATCAGTGAAGCGGACGGACATAGAGGGACGCTTCATAGAGTACTTTAATTCCATCCGCCTTAAAGAGTGGGATTTCACAGTGCCCGCCCATTTCAATTGGACTCCCCATTCACATTCTGACATGTTGATCCAGAACCTCCTCGATTGCGCTGGCGAGGCCACACTCAGGTTGAAGATGCAACGATACATATCCCGCCTGGTCGCCTCCAAACTGATGTCATGAACATCAAGTCTCAAAGCTCTGGTAGTCCTCCGCCACCCTCTCTGCCAGTTTTCCTTTATTGTTTAGTTTTCTTTGTCTCCTGATCTACCGGCCCTCATCTTTCCTCGCTTACCCCGCCTTCTCCATCTCCCCATCCCCCACACTCATCACCTTCATCTCTTTGTTCCACGCTGCACTTTCCTCTCCGATCAGATTCCATCACTTCTGTCAATGTCACCATTCACCTCCCAACTTCCGACTCGATTCTTCACTCCACCGTCCCTCATCTGCCTTTCGTTCCCTCACCTGGATCCACCAATCACCTGCCAGCTCTTACCCCACCCTTCCCTCATCCTCTGTATACATTGAAAACCTACAGTACAAAGCAGGCCTTTCGGCCCAAAGTGCTGAGCCGAACATGTATTTACTTTATCAATTACCTCGGGTGACCCGCAACCGTCCATTTTTATTAAGCTCCATACACCTATCCAGGAGTCTATTAAAATACCCTATGGTATCCACCTCCACCACCGTCTCCGGCAGCCCACTCCACGCACTCAGCACTCGCTGCATAAATAAAAACATTTACCCCTGACCTTCCCTCTGTACCTACTTCCAAGCACCTTAAAACTGTGCCATCTCGTGTTCGCTTTTTCAGCCCAAGGGAAAGGCCTCTGGCTATCCACACGGTCTCTGATCCTCCGCACTGGATGTTCACACATTCTAACTGTGCCCTCTCGTGTTAGCCTTTTCAGCCCTGGGCAAAGGCCTCTGGCTATCCACACGGTCTCTGATTCACCGCAATGGTTGTTCGTACATTCTAACTGTGTCCTCTCGTGTTAGCCTTTTCAGCCCTGGGCAAAGGCCTCTGGCGATCCATACGCTCCTCTGATCCTCCGCATTGGCTGCTCGCACATTCTTTTTTCTGTGCCGTGTTATCTTGTTACTAGTCGTGACAGGTTAGTTGGTACAAGAAAGTGACAGGGTTGTGAATGTGAATGAAAGGTGTGAAGCGCTTGTAATAGAAATATTTCATTCAATAGGCAGGGATGTGGAAGTGTTTAATTATCACAGTTTGTTGTGCCGATACTAAACCCGGGTATCTCATCGTCTGATTGTTCTAGTTGCAGGCCTAAGTAGTTAATGTCCCTTTTATGTAAACTTATGGAAAGCATCTTAATGGAGAGTTTGAATTATATTTTCCAGGGAAGAAATGATATTTCGTTTTAGCAGAGTGGGTTTTGGAAGGGTAAAATTACCGGATTACCTTTTACATTTATAAGGTGATATTACTAAAGAACTCTTAAATAAGGGTGATATAATTGCAGTATTTTTTATATTGAAAAATCATAAGGTATTTATGGAAAGAAGGATTTTGGACTGAATTATGAAAAGGATGTTTCCATAAGGATGGTGGAGAGTTTAGTAAAAAAGAGCATAGCCTCAGGAGAGAGATGCGCCTTTTCAAAACAGAGATGCGGGGAATCTTTCAGACAAAGGGTGGTGAATTTGTGGAATTTCTTGCCACATGCAGCTGCAGAGCCCACGGCGTTGGGTGTACTTAAGGCAGACATTGATTGTTTCTTGATGGGACATGGCATCAAAGGTTCAGGGGAGAAGGCCGGTAGCTGGGGTTGAGGAGGTCGGAAAGAAACGATCAGCCATGTGTGAATGGTGGAGCAGACTCGATGGGCCGGACGGCCTGACTCTGCTTCCAAGTCTTATGGCTTTATGGAAATGAGGATTGAGCAGGAGACTGCAAGGCTTTCTCTGAGTTTTACATTTGGACGGTCGGTGCTGGTACGGGTGGGAACCCACAACGCCGTAATTGTAACCCTTTATTATCTAATGTTATGATTAATGACATTCTCTCTGAAACAGACACTGAGGTGTGTAAATCACTATATGCAGATGATGGAGCTCTATGGCTTAGAGGCATAAATTGCAAGCATACTGTATATTGGATCCAATTAGCAGCTAATAATTTTGAACAGTCGGCAAATACATCAGAATTTAAGCTTTCAGTCGCACATGAACAAGTTCTGTGTTTTAAAAATGGGATTAATAAGCATGCAGTTGATTTGAAATGATATGGTCAGACTCTTCAAGACGTGACAGCGGGAAGATTTCCAGGCATGTGGATGGATAATCAGCTGGCATGGAAGCGCCATAAATGAAAATAATAACATTAAATATTCTCAGTTGTTTATATGGGTGTTCTGGGCAGCTTCATGAATATCATTGTGGGCCATGTTCATTTGTTTAATTGGATCTGTTCTTGATTATGGCTGTGTGACTTGTAGATCAGCGTCATCTTCAATATTAAAGTGTTCGGAAGTGTTCTGGCGCAATAAGGTGGTCCCCTGTTTCAGCTTTATTGGTTGAAATGAGCCAAGTGTAATTGCGGAGTTTGCAGTTGATATTAACAAACTGGATTCATTAGACTGGACAAATAGATTAAATTCCTGTTGAATTTGTGTTCGAGGACGGTTGGCAATATCACACGAAGAGCGCTTTCAAGTTTAGGTGGCTGGGATCTTATGGCGCTGGGAAGGTGGGATTGTGGGATTACGCAATGTTCACCAATGTCACGTTCTCTGAAACGCCATCTTGTTCTGCATCTGACTAGCTGATTTTAGGTCACATAGTTTAATAACTCTAAGAATTCTGTAATGTCCGAGAGTCTGTTGGTTCATTAGTGTATTTTGGAAAACTCTTAAGATATATTAACTGTTGCAGAAGAATAAAAAAATAACAACTGAGATGTTCCTCTGGCTGTTTCTCTGCCTTAATTACAGGTAACGACAACGAAACAACTTCCTAACCATTATATCAGTACATAGAGAAGAATTTGTTGCCATCATTTTAGGCTTCCACTGGGTGGAAGAAATTTGTCTGTGTAAAGTTTTAATTTATTCAGATATCTTTTCGGATTTGATGAGTTTTAAAACAGTTTATTCTAGCGGTCGGTCAGATTTCCTGTTCGAAACTCATTGGCCCACTTCTTATGACTTCTATGGGTCTTCTTATGGGTCTCAACCTGCACGGAGAGGTTGAGTCACAAAAGCTGATAGAATTCCAGCGTTGGATAAAGACCTTCCATCCGGAAAATCAGAAGCTATGGGCTTGGTGGGATAGAGAATTATTGAGATTGGAATTGTCCTGACGAAGGGTCTCGGCCTAAAACGTCGACAGTGCTTCTCCCTATAGTTGTTACCTGGTCTGCTGCGTTCCACCAGAATTTTGTGAGTGTTACTTATAGCAAGACTGTTTGGATAATGAGCATAAAGGAAACACCACTGAAGAATGCATAATTGTTAGCATCATGGGGGAACGGAGTAAAACAAAACGGGAAAGAATTGTATTCAACAAAGAAACACAGATGGTTTTATTTTCTAATTCTCTGCACCACACTCCAGTCCAGTTAGTGGTGGAAATCCGACTTTAATTTGATCTGTTAAACGTCTTTTAAACAAACCCCGCCCCATTTCGAATTACATTAACAAATCATTCAAGGGGAAGGCGGAGAGTAGAGTGATTGACAGTGGATTAGACAACCAGCATTCTACAAGTTTGCCGTCGTTTTGTGGTTGTCAGGTTGATAGGCCGCAAAAGGAACGGATGGACAGTTGCACAGACCAATGGCTGGACAGCGTTTCGGTGCAGGTCTTTGACTGACATCTGGCAGGTCCAATGCGGTACTGAGTCTCCAGGACGGAGCTTTGTCCCTCACAAATCATACACGATCCAAACTTTCCAGAGCAGCCGGTCGATGCGATAACCTGCCGGGAATAACACCTGGGTGATCAGGGGGTGAATGTGAGGAGATGGAACCCTCACTACAACCGCCTCCGACTTGTACTCAAGTACAAGCTTTATGAATGAACTGAAGCACCGAGGTGGCCGGATATTTCACCGCGCTGATCATCTGCTCCCTGAATTTCGACTGAGTCACTGCGTAAATAAATGTGTTCGTGCAGCAGTTGCAGTTCATCAGTAAAACCGCGACGTAGTGAAAGATCAGTTCAGAATCATTGAATACGAATCCTTTCCCTGAGACCTGATAATATATGAAATTTACAACCGCCGTCATCCACAGGAGGATGAAGCTACCGGATATGGTGAAGAGTAAAACCATAGACCTCCTCCTGCTCTCCATCTCCGGGTCACTGCGGTTCTCCCCCTTGCTGTGACCCTTCAGCCCCTTACGGACCCGACTGGCCACTAAAATGTGTTTGACTGTCAGAGCGTTGAGCAGCAGGATCCCAGCGAAAGGGAGGAACGGAGTTAAAACCGTATCGAACCAGTCATATACCACCCACCCAGGGTCAGTGAGATAATTGTCCCTGAGTTCACAGTACCACGGTACATTGTCGATGATCATCCAGGGTTCCCGTGTGAAGTATCGGGGAACGTTTTTAAGACAGACAGTACACCGGTTGTTGTCAGAACCACAGTCGCAGTTTTCCCGGTGCAATATTTTGTTTTCAGCTTCCGGCAGCAAATGGCGACAAACCGGTCAAAGGTGAAAGTGACGGTGAACCAGACAGAACAGTGTGTGGCTGTGTAGCTCAGTACATCGATAACACTGCACACAGGGGTGATGCTCAGAAAACTCCACCGGAAGTAATTCCAACTTATTCGAGTCAATATGACCCCGGTGACAATGGTCAGTAGATCGGCCGCTGCCATGGCCACCAGGTAGCGAGTGGTGCAGATCGAGAGGCCGCACTTTCCCCGGGATAGGATCACAATCGCCACTACATTCACTGGAGAGAGAAAGGGGGACAAACAGACACTTGACACATTCTCCAAGAATTAACACCGGATCGAGTTGCTGCTAAAGATGTCTGTGAACGGCTGCTAATCCAGCACTGTTTTCTTCAGTGTGGAGATAAAGCAATGTGTGGGGAATCGTCGGCGATATAAACGAGCTGAATGAACAACAGCGATCGCTGCTGATCCCGATTCCAGTCTCTGATGGGGCCGGTTTCACTGACTTAACCGTGACTGACCAGGACTCTGGAAAATCAGCATCTGATGTTCCCAAGATGAGATACAGAGGAGAGAAGCAGCTTGAAAACACTGGAAGCAGTATTAGCAAACGGAGACTGAGTGGCTCAGTTAACGGATTAATTCCACACCGCAGTTCAATTCGTTAACACACGCGAGCAGATCCCTTGACACCGGATGGGTTGAAGACCAAATTATTGAGCAAAAGGCAGCGGGTTACGATTGTGACAGACTCCACAGGGAGACGCGAAGCACAGCACCAGAGGCTCTCTTTGATCAATAACTCAGAAACAGTGAACCTGACAATGAACCCGTCCCCCCCCCCCCCCCCAGTCACACCTTCTCGGAGAGCTACCTGTCCTCAGCACTGCGACAAATCTGGACAAGATATCATTAAAGGCAAGAACAGTGTTTGAGTCGATCCCGTGGGCTAGAGGAGAGGCAGAGGTTTAGTTCCCTTTGTCATTGAATATGAAAAATCGGAAACTGGAATTGTTAGGATCGATATTTCTGACGGATATTTGTACAATGATCATCAAGTTGGAAGATGGTAAAATGATCAGGAATAAGTTCACACCGGTAACAATCAGAAATTCCAAACATGAATCCCTCTGCTCACTCACCGGGAACTCCAACAACGGCAATGAACACGTACAATATTTTATCCACTCTTATGTAAATATCGAAGAATGCAGACATTTTCTCTGTCCAGTGATCCGGCCCCCGTGTGTTACACGCGATCTCTCGGAATGAAATGCTGAGGCAGCAGATGCCTCGGGTTTTTAATACAATTCAGTGACTCCACGGGGACAGACTTCAACAGATTTAAAAATAAAGATATTAAATTATTTACAAATCGATTACATCAGACAGGTGAAATTCCCGCGGTGACGGATGGTGATTAAACTATTCAAATAATATGAAGACCATTGGGAGCTAATTTGTACCAACGCGGGTGACTGAACCGTCCGAGTTATCTTATCAATTAAATGTGCTTCCAGTGTAAATATGCACTTCAAGGTAACCATTTATCAGACACAAAATATTTAAGTGAATTATGCCATTGTAGCTTGTGAAATTGCATTGAATCGCGAACACTACGCCGGCTGATGTCGTGGGATCAACGCCGGACTTCGGAGTGAAGATTCCCGAGTTCGAATCCATCTGGCGTCAAAAAAAAAAACCTCTGTCTGTCTGTGTGTGGGTAGACCGACTGTCTCTGCCTGACCCTGCCGGACTATGCACGTGACCATCTCCAATTCACTTTATGCCCTTGGTTTAGTCCCTTCTCATCTGTCTCCCCAAACTGCACAGTTCCAACACTTCTCAAAATGGAGCCTGGACAATGAATAAAGACAAGAACAGAGGGCATAAATCAAATTACATTTATTAGGTCTGAACGTACAAATGAAATAACTTCAAGTCTTGTCGCAGCTCCAAATCACGAGGCACCCCCACATGCACATTAGATTGTGCCAGAGCAAGAATCATTTCAAGCAGTTCACAAAAGGTTGCCACCATTTAAACCACTAGGAAGAACAAATTATGGATTATTAAAGTATGGATAAACGGAAAACCCTTGAAATCCGACACACCTCCTGATGCCCCGGCTCATCCAGGTTAGTGTTCACCCCCCAAATCCGCCAACAGGCCCAGCTGTGTGCAAATCAGTCTGCACCCAGAAATCTGTGCTCTCCAGAAAACCCTCATTGAACCTTCAAATCAGTGACCACCCCAAAGCATCGGACACCACGAAATCCGTGTGTACTCACACATTCGCTGACTTACCCCTAAAGCTGTGCACATCCGCAAAGCTGGATGCTCCGCCATACCCGTCCGCAATACTAGATTCATTGACAAACCCCGAAATATGCCGACATCCCCATTTATCTGACCAAACAATGACATGTATCATCTTGTCCTGGTGACGTCTGACCTACCAATCCCCTGCAATATTGTCACAGTATGTCCACAGAAAATCTTTTTCGCAATCTTCACCACTTTCCTCACCCTTGTGGCTTCTGCCCTTTTATACTTAATAAGGTTACAGGGGCACTGATACTTCTTCACTTTCCTAAACGCCTTGTCCCACTCCCGAATCGCCTCTGCACACTCCACAGTCTACAGTGATACAGCCTTTCTCCTATTAATTCTGTTTGTAATGGGAATCACTTCCATTGCAGTTTGCTGAATAACGTGACATAACCTATCAATGTAAAAATACACATCTTCGTCAATATTCTGCAGCAGTTCCAGAACTACTGTGAATATTAAATCTCGTACCCGTTCAGACACACAAGTTGAAAAACTGTTCTTTAATCAAACCATTACCATCATTCCACAAACAAACCCTCAGTGAACTGCGTTATAATCTCAGCAGCAGACAACTCTTCGTGAGCGAGAACAAAATATACTTTCTCACAACTCAAAAGTTTTCCACAAGCGTTGTAAACCATAATCAGTCTTATACAACTACCTGCTGAATCAAATATTTCTACAGCAAATCCCACATACGGTTCATTCAGATTCACAACTCTACACCCTCCCTCCTTCCTTATAAAACTATCAGCACTTGTTTTGGATGAAACCCTCCAGTTTCAGCATTGAGAGTGGCCCTTCCAGGCTGCACTGGTGCCCAACAGAATTGTCCCATCTGCCTGCGTATGAGCCATTTCCTCTGAGCATGAGTTAGCTTGAATAGTCGCATGGGCACAGGCGCTCCCTACTGCTGGAGTCTTTGACTAAACCTTTCCTATTCTGTACTTACTCACAATGCCTTTTAAATTTGTCTAAGTGCAGGACCACAAAGGAGGTAGTGTTTGGTCTCTTATCGGGCTGTAAGGTGGTTTATTTACTCATAGCCTGGGAGGATATACTGCGGATTATTCAGTGAGGCAGGAAATGACATTACTAGTGACTTGACCAATATATTTGTGCTCTCTGGAACACGAGTAAGATCTCAGAAAAGCGCTGATCGATCTTATTCTGTTATTTAAGAAGGCGGTGGATAATCCTGGAAAACGTAGAGTCACGTTAGGGGTAGACAAGCTTCGAGAGGATTCTTAGGGATTGGATGTAGAGTTATCAAACTCCTCACACATCAACATACCCATCGTCTCCTCCAGAGTGTGACAGTCTGTTTCCCGACGGCCCTTTCGGCCGGCACCAGGACCATCCCTCCCGTCCATGTACCTGTCCAAGTGTCTCAATGGAACCTCATTTCTCCACTTCCACTGGTGTCTCATTCCACACTCACACTGTCCACTCAGTAAAGAAGTTCCTTTACTTTTTACTCTTAAACCCTTTTCCTTTTACCCCGAACTGATGACTTCTTTTTCAGGCCTCACCCAACCTGAGGGGGAAAAGTCTCAGCTTAGGTGCGAAAAAAACCCTTTGAATCTTTCTCTCCAACTCAGGTCCTCACCTTCTGGAAACATCATTATAAATGTTCGCTCTGATCGTTCAAGTTTCTTGATACTTCTTATGTGTAGATCGGAACCCTGGATAGACACACAGAGCTTAGAAAAATGGAGGGTTATGGGAAAGCCTAGATAGGTCTATGGCAGGGACAGATTCAGCACAGCTATGTTGGACGAAGGACCGGCATTGTGTTATAGGTTTTCTATGATACGAACTACACACAATCCTCCAGGATTGTGCTCACTTACGTCCTTCATAAATTCAACATAACATTCCAATTCGTGTACTGAGTAGTTTAATTCATGAACGCCAATATGGCAAAGGGTCTCTTCATGACCCTGCCCAGAACTATGGACCTGTATTCCCGGATCCCTCTGCCCTTCGCAGACCACAATCCCCGACCAGTCACTGCCTGAGTCCGACCCTGTTGTTCCCGGCAAATTGCAACACCTCTCATCTGTCTTCATTACATTCCAGCTGCAAAACCGTCAGCCCATTTATCCAGCTGCTAAACTCATCTCCAGGTTCCGATAATCTGCCTCACTGCCACTCATGCTTTGTATCCAGGTGTCAGCTGCAAATCCAGTTTACCATATTCCCATTCAAATCCGCAGTTACGTGGAGCTGAGGAGGACGATGGCGCCTAACGGCGACTCCTTGTTTGGGACTTCGGAAAGAGCTCTTGTTCTATTTTAATATCTCTATTTTCCCTCTCATGTTGCTTTTGAAGACCCCGACCTGGAATTACAAACTGACTTTGGTACTTTGCGAGAATGGGACCCGTTCTCGGAGTCTGACGACTGGCCGTTATTCGATATACCAAGGACGAGGGCTAAGACACCAGCGCGCCTTCAGTATCCCGGGATTTCGTGGCTCTGGAGGCGGGTGGAGTCGAGGTCGGTGCCGTTGCAGGAAATCGGTGTGTCGTGGGAGACGGAAGATCGAAAGCAGCGAGCTGGCTGCTGGCCGAGTGCCCGGAGACCCGAGTTCCTCGGGCACAGAGCTCGGAACAAACAACACAACAGACATTTAACATCTTAAATCAGCGAGCTGTTTGTTGTGTCCCCTTCTCGCTGTGAAAGGGGCACACCCATTTTTCCTGTATTAGAGAGGGAGAAAAAGAGAGAGGGGGGGGTGAGGGGGGGAGAGAGGGTGGGTGAGGGGGGAGAGAGGGGGCAGAGAGAGAGGGGGAGAGAGAGAGAGCGAAGAAGAGGGAGAGAGAGGGGAGAGGGAGACAGAGAGAGAAAGAGATGGGGGGAGAGGCTGTGGGATGTTGAATTACCGGGTGAACGTGTACTCTTTGGGGTTCTGCAAGTCTGTGTCCCTATTGACGCTTTGCTGCACGTTTCAGTGCTCGGTGGAGGGCACCGATGCTTTCTTTAACTGGTGGGTGTGGGGAGGGAGATGGTTGCTTTACCACTGTTTCTGCGTGGGTGGGGTCAACTGGAGAGAATTTGGGGTGCTAGCATTTAACTGTAATTCATTCATTGGGAATCTCCTCTGTTTTCGTGGATGGTTGCGGAAAGAGGGTTTTCCGTTTCTGTTTCCATTTCTCTTACATTAACTACACATTTGAAACATTTGATACCTTTGAAATACTTCTATACCCTGTCCCTTAGAATGTCTGACAATAAGTTAACCGCTGGTGTCAGGCTCATCCGCCTCTACTTTCCCGGGGCATCGTCAGAGCCTTTCACCATTCGATAGGTTTCAATCGGGTCACCCCTCATTCTTCTGAATCCCAGTGATTGCAGACCGGAAGCCATCGAACCTGGAATCATGTTCGTGAACCTCGTTGAACGCTCTCCAGTTTCAGCACATTCTTCTGAAGATTAGCGGTTTAAAACTGTTCAGAATACTCCGTTTGAGGCCACACCAGCACTTTATAAAGCCGTTACATTACATCCTTGTTCCTGCATTGTAGCTACCTTAAAATAAATACTAATGTCGCATTTTCTTTCATCATCACACACTTGAACCCTGAAATAACCTTGAGGGAATGCTGTTCAACGAGTCCCAGTTCTCTGTGCTTGTCCGTGTTTTGCATTTTCTCTCCATTTTTAAAGTACTCAACCCTTTCATTTCCTCTACAAGTGTGAATGACCATACACTTCCTGGCACTGCGTTCCACCTGCCACTTCTTTGTCCATTTTCCTCATCTGTCAGTCTTTCTGCAGCCTCGCTCCGTCCTTAAAACTATCTGTCGCTCCACCCATCTCCGTAATGTCTGCAAACGTTGTAAGAATGCCATCAATTACATCATCGAAATCATTGACATATAACGTGAAAGAATTATCACAACACAGTCGTCTGTCGAACAACACTTCTCACTGGCAGCCAGCCGGAAAAGTCCCCTCTCTTCCCATTCTTCGTCGTCTGTTAGTCAGCTACTGCTGGAATTATTTTTGTTGTATTTTATTCCCTCTCTGATGCTGGCTTCGACTTCTCTTGTCAGCCACGGTTGTCAATCTGTGCTATTCTTTGCCAGAGACGTCATTCGGTATATTTAAGGCAGAGGTTGATAAATTCTTGTTTAGACAGGGCAGGAAGGGCGACGCTGAGAGGGCAGGAGATGAGGGTTGAAAGGGAAAATGGAACAGCCACGATGGAAACGCAGATTTCTTGCGTCAGATTTTCCGATTCTGCTCCAGATTCTGATGTGAAGGCTGAACAGCGAGATGCTGTGGTCCATCTAGAGACCAATGTCATGGGTAGGAAGAGGGTCAATAATCCTTAAAGTGAGTTCAGGGAGATGTGTGCAAAGTTAAATGACAGGTATTGCAGGGTTGTGTCCTTAGCATTGCTACCCATGCCACAGTACCATTGAAATCAGAAGTATGAAGATTATACAGTTTAAAGTGTGACGATGGAGCTGGAGCAGGCGGAGGAGTTTCAGACTTTTGGATCATTGGGCTGTCTTTTAAAGTGCATCACCATACACGTCCCGGTACTGAACTCCATCTGCCAATCCTTTCCTCTTTTTTCCTCAGGTGGCTGAGTCCTTTTCCAACCTCTCTTCTTCCTCAAAGCTACCTGCCCCTTAACCGACCTTCATACCGTCTGCAAACCCTGAGACAAAGCTACCTGCCCCTTCACCGACCTTCATATCGTCCGCAAACCCTGCGACAAATCTACCTGCCCCTTCTCCTATCTTCATATCGTCCGCTAACCCTGCGACATAGCCATCATCCAATTCACTGGCATAGAATGTAGCAGTGATCGGTCCCAACACAGACGTCTGTGGAACAACACCAATCACGGCAGTCAAACAAGAAAAGCCTCCCTTACTTCAAACACTTTGCATTCTGCTAGTCAGACAATGCTAGAATCTTCTCTGTTTGTTAGGCAGCCTCATGTCCGGCAACTTGTCCGCCTAGGGATCTGAACCAAGTAGCTGAGAGATTGCGGAGGCGATAATAATGATCTTTCCAGAATCGGTAGGTTCTGGCGAAGTACCAGATGACTGGAAAATTGCAAATGTTACTCTGCTGTATAAGAAGGGTGGAAGGTGGGATATATGAAACTATAGACCTGTTAGCCTGACATCAGTGTTTAGAAACTTGTTGGGAACGGTCGTTAGGGATAAGATCATGGAGTACCTGGAGGCACATGACTAGATAGGCCAAAGGTAGCGTGGTTCCTGAAAGGGAAATCCAGCCTAATAAAGAACTACTACAATTTTTGCGGTAAGTACAAGCTCACAGTCAAACGAGATGAGGCAGATATGGTGTAATTGGAAATTCCTAGCAAGATAGGATTCCATGGAAATGCAGGGAAGTTAATAGCGCAGGTGGAACATTGGCTGATCGGCAGAAAACTGAGAGTGGAAATATGGGGTCCCATTCTGTCTGGCTGTCAGTGGAAACTCACAGGTGGCGCTTTTGGGAATGTTGCTTTTTGCGATGAACTGTACTGTACATGAACACCTGGAAGTATGATATTGTAGCCAGTAGAGAGACTTGGGTGCGGAGGGACACAACTGGCCGGTCCATATTTCGAGTTTCCATTGCTTTAGACGCGACAGATCGCGGGGGATTAAAGCAAGAGGGGTGGTGCTGCTATTCAGGGAAAAATTGTACAGCTGTGCTCAGTCAGGCCAGACTGGAAAAATCGTCCCATGATGCGTTTTCCTTGGAACCGATGAATACAAAAAAAGCTATGATCTCGTTCATGGGGCTGTATTACAGAGAACTCAACACCCCGACGGATTTAGAAGAACAAATTTGCAGAGAGATCGTAGATCGCAAGAAACATATGGTTGGTGTTATAGTGGGACATTAGTTCCCTTGCAGTTCAGGTGCAAATCTTCCCTTCTGTGCAGATCCCAAAATGTTCCCTTACACACATCTGTCAGCTGCTGTCTATCACAGAGTCTGGGAACAAAGTAAAACCTTTCTGGTTGACTTCCAATAACTCGTTGTTTTCCAGAAGTGACTGGGCTGGGACCATTTCTTTTTAACCTCTCTCTTAGTGACATGGATGAGTCATTTGATGGGTTTGTGGCCAGAATCGTCAGACTGTGAGGTCACTGTGCGTGAATGGGAATAGATGGACATATCCAGAGACCAATTATTCGGTAGCATTCCGAATAGTTCTTTGACTTACATTTGGCAGGCCATTGAGGAACTGAGTTCGATTCAATTTTGTTATGAACATGGAAATAACTGCAAATGGAGAGAGTGCGATACCTGATCTGCGATTAGAGAATGAGAGAGAGCAGTGGCAAAAGTTTGTGTAGAGAACACATTACATCTCGTGACCACAAGGTCATTTGTTTCACGGTAAATACGCATAAAGTTAGGTCTGGTGTGCGGGGTGAGATTCTAACTTGGAGAAAGGTCAGTTTTAATGGAATCAGAAGTAATCTGTCAAGTGTGGATTAGGACAGGCTGTTTTCTGGCAAATGTGAACTTGGGAAGTGGGAAGCTTCAAAAAGTGTAACGTTGGGAGTAAAATTCTTATATATGTCTGACTGAATAAAAGGTAAATTTGAAAGATGTAGACATCTTCGGTCCTTTTGGATGTTGAGGCCCTGGTGAAGATATAAAAGGAGGTTCACTGCAGGTATAAGCAGGCCGGAACAAATGAGGTGCTCATGGGATATAAAAATGGAAGAGAACATGAGACACTGACGCAACAGCAATTGGCATTTTTACGACAGTTAATTGAAGCTTCCAGACTGCACACGGTGATTTCTATTTAAATAATTATATGAATTCTAAAACAAATTGACTGCACCAGTGACTATCTGGTTTGCCATATTTAAGGGGTGAATATCCTGCGTACAAATAAGAAACATTAGGAACCATGTTGTCCTTGATCCTGGTGCTGTGTGTTCACACTCCTTTATGTCAGCTGCCCAATGGAGGGTGTGAGAAGACAGAATAATGGGGTGGAAAGGGTTTTTGTTTATGTTAACTGCTTTCCTGGGGCAGCTAGAAATGCAGCTGGAGTCAATGGAGGGGAGTAAAATTTCTATGACAGACAGTGCTGAGATCACAAAGTCCAGCTCTGACATGACTTCACAAATTGCCACACCTCACTCATCTGGAGTGAAAACCTTTTGCCATTCCTCAGCCAACTCAACAAGCTGATCAAGAATCACTTGTATCAGAATCAGAATCGGTTTTTTTTTAAACACCTGTATGTGTTGTGAAATTTGGAAACTGTTACCATCAGGTACGAGGTACAGAAGACTGAAGGCACACACTGATCGATTCGGGAACGGCTTCTTACCCTCTGCAATCCGATTCCTAAAAGGGGATTGAAACCTTGGACACTATAATTGTTATTATTTTATTTTGTTTTTTCCTTCCATACTATGTATCGTAGTGAACTGCTGCTGCTAAGCTAACAAATTCCACGACACATGCCAGTGGTAATAAACCTGATTCGGATTTGTTAATTTACCAGCAGCAGTTTCATACAATACATGAAAACATATAGAAAAAAAAACAAAACAAGTAAAACAATAACAGTAAGCATATATGCATACTTAAATGTCGAAATATGCTGCAAATACAAAAATTATATATATTATAAAAGTGAGGTGGTCATTGATACAATGTCCATTTAGGAATCGGATGGCAGAGAGGAAGAAGCTGTTCCCGAATCGCTGATTATGCGCCTTCAGACTTCTGTATTTCTTTCTTGCCTTTAACAACGAGAAGAGCGCAGGTCCTGGGTGATGGAAGTCCTGCATTGCTGACGTCGATTTTCTGATGCATCACTACCTGACGATGTCTTGGATGCTACCGAGGCTCGGGTCCAAGACGGAGCTGACTAATTTTACAACTTCTGGAAGCTGATTTTGGTCCTGCGCAGTAACTGCCCCCATCCCCACCAAAGAGTGAATCGGCCTGTTAGGATACACTTCACAGTACGTTGAGGGAGGTTTTTGAGCGACTTCCATTACTAGTTCTCAAAGAGAACACTGCTAGACCATTCAGATGGTTCACTGCTGCTCAGCGATAAAATAGAAAAAAAAATTTTGTGTACAATTAAAAACATTAAAGAATAATAGAAATACTGGAGTCATGATGCTCATTATAGGTCTGCTGGATAGAGATGTTTATGCACATTCTGTCAATAATTCACAGAGATTGAAGGATAAGGCTGCAGGGTGACAAGACGTTGCAGGAGCTCTTGGAAAGAAAAACAAATCCCGACCGGGAGAAAACGGCACCTTTTCTTTCTGCACTGTTCTCCAGCAGTTTGAGGACTGAGTCCAGTCGGAACATAACTCACAAGTGCTCCTGAAAGTCAGGTTTTAAACCCTACCTACAAACAACCAAGCATTGCCATCCTGGTCGCTTTCATGAAGGCTTATGTAGAAGCATGTGACTTCCCTCCCAGAGATGATCGGTGTTTGTGCACTCAACTCTTGAAGGCTTGGACCCCATCACCTGACAAGAATAACATTTTCTTAAGAATACTCTTAAGAGGGAAGCAAGTCTAATACCAGGTCAGGAAAATGCCAAGAGTTTCTGTAGCTACGTTAGGAGTAACAGTGTGGCTTGGGAGAGAGTGGCACCATAGAGAACAGTAGGGTCTCCTTTTCGTGAGGCACAGGGAATGGGTGGGATCATGAATCAATCAATGATTTCTACTTTGTGCTTACGGGTCCAATATCATGGTTGCTCAATGGATAATGCAAACTCGTGAAGTTGCTTTGGAGGATATTCATATTAGAAGCGAGCAGTCATCAGTAGACTAAACTGCATTAAGGGCCTGCATTAAGGGAATCATCAGGGCCTGACCCACTGCTTTGTGGAAGTGGAGAGAAAATTGTTGAGGTCCACTGAAGATTGCTGCAATGACTGAAGAGTGGTTAATGTTGTTTTACTGTTTAAATAGCTGTCAAGGACAAGCCTGTGAACTGCAAGTCAGTCAGCCTGACTTCAGTAGTTCGGACGCTACTGGAGAGGATTCTGGGGGACAGGTATCACCTGTATTTGGATGGACTGTGTCTGATTGGCAGGAGTCAGCGTGGATTGTTTGCAGGAAGTTGTGTTTGATGGATCTGCAGAGGTTTTTGAAGAGGTAAGTAAAACTGTTTCTCAGAATGCAGTTTGGGAATTAGTGATCTGCTCCAGCGGGCTGAGCTGTGAGTCTTGTTGTTCACTATTTTAACAATGTATTTGCATACAAATGCAGAAGGCTTCATCAGTAAGTTCGGACATGATGTTGATAGTGAAGAATGTTCGCATAGATTGCAGGGAGATCCTGATCAGTTAGGGAAAAGGGCCAGAGTGACAAATGGCTCAAAACACAGCTACAGACGTGAGGGAAATTCGTGAATCCTGTAGGATTTTCTCTATTTCTGCATAAATATGATCTAAATATGATCAGATCTTCAGCAATATCCTAAATCTAGATAAAGAGTATGCAATTAAATTAATAACACCAAAACTTCTTCATTTATTTATTTAGGTAAATGATCCATGAGTCTGTGGGTCTTTGAAAGTGGTGACAGTGTACACAAGGTGGTGAGGAGATCCTTTCTCATGAATCCTTCATCCGTCAGGGCAGTGAATACAAGATTTAGGATGTACCCTCACTACTATACAATATTTTGTTGAGACTGTAGTTGGATTGTTGCCCAGCAACAGAAAGGATGTGATTCAGCTGGAGAGGGTTCAGGAAAGATTCACAAGGAGCGACTGGGACTGAGTTACAAGGAGAGGCGGGGAAGCCTCGGTCTGTGCTCCCGGAATGTAGAAAGCTGAGTGTTGAGCGTATAGAACTGTATAAACTCTGAGGGACATGGCTGATAAAGTGACTGGCTGCAGTCATCCACAACAAATACCATCTAATACTAGATAGGGCAGATTTGTGGTGAGGCAAGAATGATTTAACTGACGTGGGGAGAAACGTTTTTTTGCACATTCCTCTTCTCATCTTTTACATACCCCCTCGTCTCATGTGAACTATCTACTCCTGGAGTGAGGAACGTCTAGTGCTGTCCATCTTGCACTCAGTTACAGAAACTTACAGGGCAAAAACGCGGCCATATTGACCACGGTGTGTATCCTAGAATTCCATTTAAACTGTGTCTGGTCCAGATCCCTCTCTATCCATTCACCTGCCCGAATGTCTGATAAACATTGTGATTGTGTCTCCTCAGCAGCGTTTTCTTGCAGCTCGTATATATACCCACAACTCTGTGGAAGAGGTTGCCAAATTGTCCCTTTTGATCTTTCCCCTTTCAAAACGTTCTCCCCTTTCCCAGCTTAGTAACTTCCATCCTATAAATGCGTCACCAGAACTGCCCACAATACATTGTGGTCACACCAATGATCTGTACTGTCACAACATGAAGTCCCATCTCCTGTACTCCAACATCTAACTGATGAATGCCTTCTTCAACACCCTATCTACACTTCCAGAGTACTATGTACTTGTAATCCTTGGTCTGTCTGCTCTCCAACACTCTTGGGGATCCGACTAGCTGCCACAGATACCCCTGTCGGTGCCCCCTGTTAAATAGTTTGCTGTTACTGAACAGTGCGGTATAGGAACAGATCCTTCTTCCCACCATGTCTGTGCTGAACACAATGCCACATTAAACAGAATCACTTCTCTCCCTTCAATGTCACTATCATATCTGCTTCCATCACTCCCCATGGCAGCCCACGCCAGCCCCCACCACTCTGTAAATAAAACCGATCTCATACTTGCCGTGTTCACCATCTTTAAATGATCACCCTGTCACTGTAAAGGCAGCCTTCTTGAATTTGACATTTCCACCCTGGGAAAATTACTCTGACTGTTTTCCTTATCTATAACTGCATAGTTTTATAAACTTCGGTCAGGTCCACCCTCAGCCTCCTTCACTCCAGCGAAAGCAGCCCCAGAGTGTCTGATCTTTACCTGTATCACAAGACCCCAGTGCAAGCAACATTTCTGTGAATTTTCTGTTCACCTTTCCAGTTTAATCACTTCTTCCTTATTTTGCTGACCAGAATTGCACAGATTACTGCAGCTGAGATTTAATGAATATTTTGTACAACTGTAATGTGATTTTGCAACTCCTCTGTTGCTAAAGGCAGGCATGCTGTTCACCTACTTCACAACCATGACAATTTGTGTTGTGACTTTTAGGGAACCATGTACCTGTATCCCAAGATCTCTCTGTTCACTAACACTCTGAATGACACTGCCTAAGTCCTGCTCGGCTTTACCTTCCCAAAATCCATCAGGGTGCACTTGTCCGACATTGTAACAACACTTCTCCGTCTCTCTGCACCAATCACACTGATATAAATGTCCATTAACTATTCAATGCACCTGTGCGCTGTTTGTGTGTCGCTTGGACAAGACAACACCTGGACCCCTACAGGGCACCAGATTGCGAGGGGGGGGGATTGAATTGGAATCCGTTACTCTATATCTCCCGGTCAGACGGTGGTCAGTTTCGCAAATCATGTGCACTGGGGCACAGACCACTGACCCGAGTTCTTTGTGCTGTGCCAGTCTTTCACACTGTCCCCAGGTGCAGCCAATCTTCGTGCGGGATACATCCTTTCTCAGAGATGAAGACTTTTGAGCTTCTGTAGTTCATGGTTTTTGAGTGATTGAATTTCTGGAGTTAGGATGTCCAACTCTACTCCATTTGCATCCGGGCTTCGGACAGTGCTGGAACAATGAGTATGTTCGAACACTGAGGTCCATCTCCCGGTCAGCCTGCAACCATCTCCCTGCAATAGCTGTAAGGTCAAACACGTTTCTCACAATACAACGCATTCATTCACCCTATCTATACCCTTCATAATTTACTATACCGCTGCTAAAGTGCTCTGTGTTAATATCCCGTGAAACATCAAACTAGCCACTTTCCGCCTGTCCCCTACTGCCACTTTTCAGGCTGCGGCAGTACATGCTGAGGGACACACGGAGGCTTGGTGTACCCGACTGTGTCCCCGTAAAATGATGTGAGTAGAGATGTGCACAGTACATCAGCCTCATCAATCTCATCAGAAAGTACATATCTTTATTGTAATCCATTTGCCACTCTGTGGCCCTCTTCCCCAAAAGATCAGGGTCTCCCTGTAATTTATAATCTCCTTCATGAACTCGTATTTACTCGCTAATCTCCCGGACACTATTGAATGTCGCTCTGGTGGTAACGCAAAGATCCTCTTTCCTCGTTCTACCTATGTTGTCAGTGCCCAAATGCACCTCCCACTGCAAGTTCCTCTACAGGGCAGATAAGGCGACCCGAACCCGGGTAGAGGCAGGCAACACAGTCAGTCTGTGACTCTGTTACAAGGTCTTCCGCCGTATCCAGTGTACATCAGTAAGCAGGGGCTACAGCATGCTCAGGTGGAACCAGCAGGCTGGTGGTGGGATGGAGCGCCTTACGTCTATTCTATTAGGTCTACCTACACAAACATAATTCCGGACATTGTTCGTGGAGGAGTGGAAAAAGAACCTAAAATATGAAAAGAGGTGCAGCTTGTGTTCAATGATGCAGATAATGCAGCACGCTGGGGAACATAAAATATCGAGTCTCCATCACTTACAGCTTTACACAGCTGCTTCTTTTTCTGATCTAGCATACTGCCAAGAACAGAATAAATGAATATAATTGTTAAAATATCCCGCATGGCGGTAAACATACGTATAACGTAGTTAAACACTCAACAATATTCTGAATAGTGCTGCAAATAAACGTTCGTGTTAATGCTGTTCCAAACAGGCTGTGCACAACAAAGAGAATTATTGCGCATCACAAATCAGATTAATTATAGTCAGAAATAGATGTTGTTAACCCGTTGTAGTTCAGCTGATGCAGAAATATGGGATACACCACGCGTTGGTATAAAATGAAAATAGGACACATTATTATTGAAGGTTTTATAATAATTTTATCTGTTGCTCTGATAGGGATAAACATTCCAACAAAGCTTTCTCTGCAGGTGGGGAAGGATGTGAAACATAGACTTGATGAATCTGCCCAAAATCTCCACTAGTCACAGTCAGACTCTTCTCTCTGACCTCCTGGAGAACCACTGCCTGGATTGGAGCTGCAAGACAGTGGACATGAAAAGACACATTGAGTGCTAAGCTGCAACGGCAGAAAGGTTACGGGCCCTTGTATTCAATATGCAAAATGGTCTGTACTTTCAGAGCACGTCACTGATCTCTCTGATGTTGTCATTGCCTCACTCATCTGGACTGAACACCATTTGCCATTCCTCAGCCTACTCAACAAGCTGATCAAGAATCACTTGTATCAGAATCAGAATCGGTTTTTTTATCACCTGTATGTGTTGTGAAATTTGGAAACTGTTACCATCAGGTACGAGGTACAGAAGACTGAAGGCACACACTGATCGATTCGGGAACGGCTTCTTACCCTCTGCAATCCGATTCCTGAATGGGTATTGAAACCTTGGACACTATAATTGTTATTATTTTATTTTGTTTTCTCCTTCCATACTACGTGTCGCAGTGAACTGCTGCTGCTAAGCTAACAAATTCCACGACACATGCCAGTGGTAATAAACCTGATTCGGATTTGTTAATTTACCAGCAGCAGTTTCATCCAATACCTGAAAACATAGAAAGGGAAAAAAACAAAACAAGTAAAACAATAACAGTAAGTATATATGCATATTTAAATGATGAAATATGCTGCAAATCCAAAAATAATATATATTATAAAAGTGAGGTATTGTTCATGGATATAATGTCCATTTAGCAATCGGACCGCAGAGGGGAAGAAGTTGTTCGTGAATCACTGAGTGTGCGCCTTCAGACTTCTGTATTTCTTTATGGCTTTAGCAATGAGAAGAGGGCATGTCCTGGGTGATGGAAGTCCTGCATTATTGACGTCGATTTTCTGATGCATCACTACCTGACGATGTCTTGGATGCGATCGAGGCTCGGACCCAAGATGGATCTGACTAATTTTGCAACTTCTGTAAGGTTCTTTTGGTCCTGCGCAGTAACTGCCCCTATTCCCTCCAAAGGGTGAATCAGACTGTTAGAATATCCTTCATTGTATATTGAGAGAGGCTTTTGAGCAACTTCCATCACTAGTTCTCAAAGAGAACTCTGCTAGACTAATCAGATGGTTCACTGCTGCTCAGCGATAAAATACAAAATAAAATCCTGTGTACAATTAAGAAACATTAAAAAATAATAGAAATACTGGAGTCCTGATGCTCATTATAGGTCTGCTGGATAGAGACGTTTGTACACATTCTGTCCTCAATAATTCACAGAGATTGAAGAATAAGGTTGCAGGGTGACAAAACGTGGCAGGAGCACTTGGAACGAAAAACAAATCCCGTCCGCAAACCCTGCAACATCCTTCATATCGTCGGCAAACCCTGCGACAAAGCCATCATCCAATTCATTGATATAGAATGTAACAGCGATCGGTCCCAACACAGACGTCTGTGAAACAACACCAGTCACGGCAGCCAAACGCGAAAAGGCTCCCTTACTTCAGACACTTTGCATTCTGCTAGTCAGACAATGGTAGAATCTTCCACGTTTGTTAAGCAGCCTCATGTCCGGCAACTTGTCCCCCTTGGGATCTGAACCAAGTAGCTGAGAGATTGCGGAGGCGTTAATAATGATCTTTCCATAATCGATAGGTTCTGGCGAAGTACCAGGTAACTGGAAAATTGAAAATGTTACTCTACTATCTAAGAAGGGTGGACAGCGGCATAAATGAAACTATAGACACGTTAGCCTGACATCAGTGTTTCGAAACTTGTTGGGAACGATTGTTAGGGATAAGATCATGGAGTACCTGGAGGCAGATGACGAGATAGGCCAAAGGTAGCATGGGTTCCTGAAAGGAAAATCCAGCCTGATAAAGACCTACTACAATTTTCGAGGGAATGACAAGCTCATAGACAAAAGAGATGCGGTAGATATGGTGTATTTGGAAATTCCTAGCAAAATTGGAGTCCATGGCAATGCAGTCAGGCCAGACTGGAAAAATCTTCTAATGATGCGTTTTGCGTGGAACCGATGAATAAAAAAAAGCTATGACCTCGTTCATGGGGCTGTATTACAGAGAACTCAACACCCCGACGGATTTAGCGGAACAAATTTGCAGAGAGATCGTAGATCGCAAGAAACATGAGATGGGTGTTATAGTGGGATATTAGTTCCCTTGCAGTTCAGGTGCAAATCGTCCCTTCTGTGCAGGTCCCAAAATGTTCCCTTACACACATCTGTCAGCTGCTGTCTGTCACAGAGACTGGGAACAAAGTAAAACCTTTCTGTTTGACTTCCAATAACTCGTGGCTTTCCAGAAGTGACTGTGCCGGGACCATTTCCTTTCAACCTATCTCTCAGTGACTTGGATGACGCATTTGATGGGTTTGTGGCCAGAATCGTCAGACTGTGAGGTCACTGTGTGTGAATGGGAATAGATGGACATATCCAGAGACCCATTATTCGGTGGCATGTCGAATATTTCATTGAGTGACATTTGGCAGGCCATTGAGGAACCGAGTTAGATTCTATGTTGTTATGAACAGGGAAATAATTGCAACTGGAGAGAGTGCGATACTTGATCGGCGATTAGAGAATGAGAGAGGACAGTGGAAAAAATTTGGGTAGAGAACACTTTGCATCTAGTGCCCACAAGGTCATTTGTTTCACGGTAAATACGCATAAAGTTCGGTCTGGTGTGCGGGGTGAGATTCTAACTTGGAGAAAGGTCAGTTTTAATGGAATCAGAAGTAATCTGTCAAGTGTGGATTAGGACAGGCTGTTTTCTGGCAAAAATGAGAATTTGGGAAGTCGGAAGCATCAAAAAGTGTAACTTTGGGAGTAAAATCCTTATATATGTTTGACTGAATAAAAGGTAAAGTTGAAAGATGTAGGCATCTTAGGTCCTTTTAGATGTTGAGGCCCTGGTGAAGATATAAAAGGAGGTTCACTACAGGTATAAGAAGGCCAGAACAAATGAGGTGCTCATGGAGTATAAAATGGAAGAGAAGGTAAGACACTGACGCAACAGCAATTGACATTTTTACGACAGTTAATTGAAGCATCCAGACTGCACACGGTGATTTCCATTTAACTAATTATATGAATTCTAAAACAAATTGATTGCACCAGTGACTATTTGGTTTGTCATATTAAAGGGGTGAATATCACTTTGTCGACATCACTTTCATTTTGACACGAAATCGTCTTTCTGTTATTCAGTGTTAAAAAGCCAAATAAAAACACTGTGGATTAAAGTTGTAAAATGATAAAACATGAAAACTTCGAAAGTGGGTATGAATACTTTTGAAAGTGCTGTAAAGTACAAAACATCATGCGTACAATTATGAAACATTAGGACCAATGTTGTCCTTGATCCTGGTGCTGTGTGTTCTCACTCCTTAATGTCTGCTGCCCAATGGAAGGTGTGAGACGGGGTGGAAAAGGTCTTTGTTTATGTTAACTGCTTTCCAGGGGCAGCTAGAAATGCAGCTGGAGTCAATGGAGGGGAGTAAAGTTTCTGTGACAGACAGTGCTGAGATCACAAAGTCCTTCTCTGACATGACTTCACAAATTGCCACACCTCACTCATCTGGACTGAAAACCTTTTGCCAGTCCTCAGCCAACTCAACAAGCTGATCAAGAATCACTTGTATCAGAATCAGAATCGGGGTTTTATTTATCACCTGTATGTGTTGTGAAATTTGGAAACTGCGACCGTCAGGTACGAGGTACAGAAGCCTGAAGGCAAACACTCATCGATTCAGGAAAGGCTTCCCACCCTCTGCAATCCGATTCCTGAAGGGGCATTGAAATCTTGGACACTATAATTTTTATTATTTTATTTTGTTTTCCCCTTCCATACTATGTATCGCAGTGAACTGCTGCTGCTAAGCTAACAAATTCCACGACACATGCCAGTGGCATCCGAATCCTGATTCGGATTTGTTAACTTACCAGCAGCAGTTTCATCTAATACATGAAAACATAGAAAGGGAAAAAAAACAAAACAAGTAAAACAATAACAATAAGTATATATGCATACTTAAAAGACGAAATATGCTGCAAATACAAAAATTATATATATTATAATAGTGAGGTGGTGTTCATTGATACAATGCCCACCTAGGAATCGAATGGCAGAGAGGAAGAAGCTGTTCCTGAATCGCTGATTATGCGCCTTCAGACTTCTGTATTTCTTTCTTGCCTTTAACAATGAGAAGAGGGCATGTTCTGGGTGATGGCAGTCCTGCATTATTGTCGTCGATTTTCTGATGCAGCACTACCTGACGATGTCTTGGATGTTACGCAGGCTCAGGCCCAAGATGGAGCTGACTAACTTTACAAATTCTGAAAGCTGATTTGGGTCCTGCACAGTAACTGCCCCCATCCCCACCAAAGAGTGAATCGGCCTGTTAGGATACACTTCACAGTACATTGAGAGATGTTTTTGAGCAACTTCCATTACTAGTTCTCAAAGAGAACTCTGCTAGACTAATCAGATGGTTCACTGCTGCTCAGCGATAAAATACAAAATAAAATCCTGTGTACAATTAAGAAACATTAAAGAATAATAGAAATACTGGAGTCATGATGCTCATTATAGGTCTGCTGGATAGAGACGTTTATACTGATGCTGCCCTCAATAATTCAAAGAGATTGAAGGATAAGGTTGCAAGGTGACAAAACGTGGCAGGAGCACTTGGAACGAAAAACAAATCCCGACCAGGAGAAAACAGCACCTGTTCTTTCAGCACTGTTCTCCAGCAGTTTAAGGACTGAGTCCAGCTGGAACATAACACACAAGTGCTCCTAAAAGTCAAGTATTAACCCCTACCTACCAACAACCAAGCATTGCCATCCTGGTCGCTTTCATGAAGGCTTATGAAGAAGCTTGTGACTTCCCTCACAGAGATGATCGGTGTTTGTGCACTCGACTCTTGACGTCTTGGACCCCATCACTAGACAAGAATAAAATTTTCTTAAGAATACTCTTAAGAGGGAAGCCAGGCTAATACCAGGTCAGGAAAATGCCAGGAGTTTCTCTAGCTATGTTAGGAGTAACAGTGTGGCTTGGGAGAGAGAGGCACCATAGAGAACAGTAGGGTCTCCTTTTCGTCAGCCACCGGGAAAGTGTGGGATCATGAATCAATCAATGGTTTCTTCTTTGTGCTTACGGGTCCAATACCATGGTTGCTCAATGGATAATGCAAACTCGGGAAGTTGCTTTAGAGGACATTCATATTACCAGCGAGCAGTTATCAGTAGACTAAACTGCATTAAGGTGGAAGAATCATCAGGGCCTGACCCACTGCTTTGTGGACGGAGAGAGAAAATTGTTGAGGTCCACTGAAGGTTGGTGCAATGACTGAAGAGTGGCTAATGTTGTTTTACTTTTTAAAGAGCTGTCAGGGACAAGCCTGGGAACTGCAGGTCAGTCAGCCTGACTTCAGAAGTTCGGACGCTACTGGAGAGGATTCTGGGGGACAGGAATCACTTGTATTTGGATGGACTGTGTCTGATCGGCAGGAGTCAGCGTGGATTGTTTGCAGGAAGTTGTGGTTGATGGATCTGCAGAGGTTTTTGAAGAGGTAAGTTGTTGGATTGTTGCCCAGCAGCAGAATGGATGTTGTTCAGCTGGAGAGGGTGCAGTAAAGATTCACAAGGAGCGACTGGGACTGAGTTACAAGGAGAGACTGGAAAATCTCTGTCTGTGCTCCCGGAATGGAGAAAGCTGAGTGTGGAGCGTATAGAAGTGTATAAACTCTGAGGGGCATGGCAGATAAAGTGAATGGCTGCAGTCATTCACAACAAATATCATCTAATATTAGATAGACCAGATTTGTGGTGAGGCGAGAATGATTTAAAGGACGTGGGGAGAAACGTTTTTTGCACATTCCTCTTCTCATCTTCGTGATGAGATCTTCTCATCTTAGTTCTCATGTGAACTATCTACTCCTGGTGTGAGGAATCTCTAGTGCTGTCCATTTTGCAGTCAGTTACAGAAATGTACAGGACAAAAACGCCGCCATATTGACCACGGTGTGTATTATAGAATTCCATTTAAACTCTGTCTGATCCAGATCCCTCTCTATCCATTCACCTGCCCGAATGTCTGCTAAACATTGTGATTGTGTCTCCTCTGCAGCGTTTTCTTGCAGCTCGTACTATATAAAACGTTCTGCCCTTTCCCAGCTTAGTAACTTTCATCCTATAAATGCGTCACCAGAACTGCCCACAATACATTGTGGTCTCACCAATGACCTGTACTGTCGCAACATGAAGTCCCATCTCCTGTACTCCAAACTCTAACTGATGAATGCCTTCTTCAACACCCTATCTACACTTCCACAGCACAGTGCACTCGTAATCCTTGGTCTGTCTGCTCTCCAACACTCTTGATGAACCGACTAACTGCCACAGATACCACTGTCGGTGCCCCCTGTTAAATAGTTTTCTGTTACAGAGGCTCACTCAGAGCACTGAACAGTGCAGTACAGGGACAGGTCCTTCTTCCCACCATGTCTGTGCTGAACACAATGCCACATTAAACGGAATCACTTCTCTCCCTTCAATGTCACTATCATATCTGCTTCCATCACTCCCCATTGGCAGCCCATAACAGGCCCCACCACTCTGTAAATAAAACTGATCTACCACTTCACCATCTTTAAATGATCACCCTGTCACTGTAAAGGCAGCCTTTTTGAATTTGACATTTCCACCCTGGGAAAATGACTCTGACTGTTTTCCTTATCTACAACTGCATAGTTTTATAAACTTCGGTCAGGTCCCCCCTCAGCCTCCTTCACTCCAGCGAAAACAGACCCAGAGTGTCTGATCTTTACCTGTAACAGAAGACCCCAGTCCAGGCGACATTTCTGAGAATCTTTTCCTCACCTTTCCAGCTTAATCACTTCTTCCTTATTTTGCTGACCAGAATTGCACAGGTTACTGTAGCTGTGAATTAATTAATATTTTGTACAACTGTAATGTGATTTTGCAACTCCTCTGTTGCGAAAGGGAGGCATGCTGTTCACCTACTTCACAACCATGACAATTTTTGTTGTGATTTTAGGGAGCCATGTACCTGTATCCCAAGATCTCTCTGTTCACTAACACTCTGCATGACACTGCCGAAGTCCTGCTCTGCTTTACCTTCCCAAAATCCGTCAGGGTGCACTAGTCTGACATTGTAACAACACTTCTCCGTCTCTCTGCACCAATCGCACAGATATAAATGTTCATTAACCATTCAATGCACCTGTGCGCTGTTTGTGTGTCGCTTGGACAAGACAACACCTGGACCCCTACAGGGCACCAGATTGCGAGGGGGGGGTGGAATTGAATAGGAATCCGTTGCTCTATATGTCGCACATCATTTTCACTGGGGCACAGACCACTGACCCGAGTTCTCTGTGCTGTGCCAGTCTTTCACGCTGTCCCCAGGTGCAGCCAGTCTTCGTGCTGGATACATCCTTTCTCAGAGATGAAGACCTTGGAGCTTCTCTGGCTCCGGGTTTTTGTGGGGTTGGATTGCTGGAGTTAGTCTGTCCAACTCTACTCCATTTGCATCCGGGCTTCGGACAGTGCTGCAACACTGAATATGTTCGAACACTGGGGTCCCACTCCCGGTCAGCCTGCAACCATCTCCCTGCCATAGCTGTAAGATCAAACACAATACAATGCATTCATTCACCCTATCTATACCATTCATAATTTTGTATACCGCTGTTAAAGTGTTCTGTGATAATATCCCGTGAAACATCAAACTAGCCACTTTCCGCCTGTCCCCTACTGCCACTTTTCAGGCTGCGGCAGTACATGCTGAGGGACACACGGAGGCTCGGTGTACCCGACTGTGTCCCTGTAAAATGATGTGAGTAGAGATGTGCACAGTCCAGCTCACATCAGGCTCAACAAAAACAGCATATCTGTATTGTAATCCATTTATCACTCTGTGTCCCTTTTCTCCAAAAGATCAGGGTCTCCCTGTAATTTATAATCTCCTTCATGAACTGGTATTTAACTCTCTAATCTCCCGGGCCCTATTGAATGTCGCTCAGGTGGTAATGCAAAGATCCTCTTTCCTCGTTCTACCTATGTTGTCGGTGCCCACATGCACCTCCCACTGCAAGTTCCTCTACAGGGCAGATAAGGCGTCCCGAACCCGGGCAGAGGCAGGCAACACAGTCAGTCTGTGACTCTGCTACAAGGTCTTCCGCCATATCCAGTGTACATCAGTAAGCAGGGGCTACAGCATGCTCAGGTGTAACCTGCAGGCCAGTGGTGGGATGGAGCGTCTTACGTCTATTATATTAGGTCTACCTACACAGAAATAATTCCGGACATTGTTCGTGGAGGAGTGGAAAAAGAACCTAAAATATGAAAAGAGGTGCACCTTGTGTTCAATGATGCAGATAATGAAGCACGCTGGGGAACATAAAATATCGAGTCTCCATCACTTACAGCTTTACACAGCTGCTTCTTTTTCTGATCTCGCATACTGACAAGTGCAGAATAAATAAATATAATTGTTAAAATATCCCGCATGGAGGTAAACATCCGTATAACGTAGTGAAAAACTCAACAATATTCTGAATAGTGCTGCAAATAAACATTCGAGTTGATGCTGTTCCAAACAGGCGGTGCACAACAAAGAGAAATATTGCGCATCACAAATCAGATTAATTACAGTCAGAAATAGATGTTGTTAACCCGTTGTAGTTCAGCTGATGCAGAAATATGGGATACACCACGCGTTTGTATAAAATTAAAATAGGACACATTATTATTGAAGGTTTTATAATAATTTTATCTGTTGCCCTGATAGGGGTAAACATTCCAAAAAAGCTTTCTCTGCAGGTGGGGAAGGATGTGAAACACAGACTTGATGAATCTGCCCAAAATCTCCACTAGTCACATTCAGACTCTTCTCTCTGACCTCCTGGAGAACCACTTCCTGGATTGGAGCTGCAAGACAGTGGACATGAACAGACACATTGAGTGTGAAGCGGGAACGTCAGAACGGTTACGGGCTCTTATATTCGATATGCAAAATGGTCTGTACTTTCAGAGCACGTCACTGACCACTCTGACGTTGTCATTGCTTCTCTGGATCTCAGCTCACTGAACTGAGATGATGATATCACTGCAGGCCAATCTGCCGAAGTCATTACTATCCCACGCGCACTGTTGACCATGATGATAATGTTGCCTCTGGAGCCTTATTCCTGACCACATTGGTAACGTTACTGTTTGGCCTGGTCATTCCCAAGACCGCCATGTTTGAAATTCTTCCTCTCTGCGTAAAATTCAATTTGAGAATTATCCAATGAGAGTTCCCTGCAGTCAGCTGATCGCGAATATCCAGCTCAAATGCACCTATAAATGCTGTACATCAGCGATTCTCAACGGGGTCTATTTGGCTCCCTTTAGGGCCCTGGCACATTTGAATGGGGCCACCGACTGAAAACTGTGAGAAGGGGAGCCCCGGGGGTTTATGGGGGCCCTGGTAATTGAACCGATGAAATACCGAAGCATCAACCTTCAGTGGAGTCAATAGTTTCCCTCCTATTGATAATATCTTTCCAACACACCGTTTGAATTCGGCACAACTGGTCCATTCATTGTTTAAGATTCTCCCGCACAGCCTCACTTCAGAGTCAGTCACGATTCAGACTGCACCGGGTCAACATATTCAATCAAGGGTTCTCGCATCCATTATCGCCATCCTTCATTCTCCGAAGATCAGCGTGTCTTGCTCGGCCTTGTTTTGCCTAGTAACTTTAAAGTATATGTGGTTGTATATATTATACGTTAAGGTAGCTTGTGAAAAGTGTTTATTACTGCACATGACGTCACTGAAAAAATCCCTGGCTCCGGGTGACAGCATTTTTTGTCAGTGATGTATCTGTATTTTGCGCGCTCATTCCGAAGTCAAAACCGTTTAGGCAGCCTTCCTAAACCACTTCGCAGTCAATGTCGTCCATTTAGCTAGAAAATAAACAAAAATATTTTTGTTTCATTGTTGGTATTATACTATGTAATTTGCAAAATCTCAGTTGAAATTGTAAATTTTCACGGTAATTTGGTTAATTTGGTTGTCTAATTCAATCAGTAAGTTTCAAAATCATTTTTGAATCAAGAATGATCTGCTGAATAAATTTAACAGGCAGACGCTGCCTCCTGCCTGTTAGCCATTCCGCTGTCCACGTCAGTAACTTTTCCGCAACGCCATTGGATGTCATCTTGTTACGTAGTCTGATGTGCGGCCTCTCATCAAATGACTTCTGAAAATCCAAGTCAGTGACAGCCTCTGCCTCTCCTTTATCCACACAGCTTGTTATTCCCTCAAGGAATTCGAACAGGTTCATCAGGGAAGATTCTTTTGACAGAATCCATGCTCACTTTGACTTATTTTATCATCCGTCTCCAAGTACACCCAAAGTTCATCCTTAATAAGACTCCCCAGCCCCCCATGCCAGACAGTGATGCAGCCTGTTGGCATGCTCTCCACGGTACATTTATAGAAGTTATTTATTGATGTACAAAATCTCTTTTGAACACCTGATGAAGTATAGCTGCTGTATTGCCTTCTTTATAACTGCATCGGTATATTGGACCAGGTTAGATCCTCAGAGATCTTGACACCCGCCTCTGATCCCTCTATGGGGATTGGTATGTGTTCCTTAATATTACCGTTCCGAAGGTTACAATCAGTTTTTCATCGTACTGACGTTGAGTGCAAGGTTGTTACTGCGACACCACTCCTCTAGTTAGCATATTTCACCCCTGTACGCCTTCTCGTCGCCGCCTGAGATTCCAACAACAATGGTTGTATCATCAGCAAATTAAAGATGGCCTTTGAGCTGTTCCAAGCCACACAGTCATGGGCATATAGAGAGTAGAGCAGTAGGCCAAACACACACCCCTGAGGTGCGCCAGTGTGGATTGTCAGCGAGGAGGAGATGTTATAATCAATCCGCACAGCTTGTGGTCTTCCGGATATAAAGTCAAGGATCCAATTGCCGACGTAGTGTCACGTACCCAGTGACCGGATTAAAGAACCAGCAGAAATGGAAAACACTCCGCAGTCTGGTATTACTATTAACTAATAGTTTTTATTAAAAACTAAGCAATACCGTACTATAAATGCAGAAATATCAAACAGGTTAGCAATGATATATAGATGTATAAGTGTGGAAATAGGAACAAAACTAGCCTCTTTCAAACCTGGGGGTAAATGAGTCCAGTCTTACGATATGATGAAGAGAGTTGAGGTAGTGACTTGAGTAATGTTGGAGAGAGAGAGAGGTGAGAGGTGAGAGGTGATGCTGTTGATCTTCCCGTTGTCTTCCGAAGTCCTGTTGTGGTCACCGACCATGATACGTACGGACTTTCTTGAGTGGGGGAATTATCACCCAGACGAGGGTGAACACAGAAATAATTCCCCGACAGTCGCACCTTTTCCACACTGTGAGCCTCGATCGATTTCCACGAATCGATCCTTAAAAAATCCACCTTCGTGTGGGTGCAACAAAGCTCGTTCTGTGTCCGCACTGTGTGTGTCTCAAGCTGCGTCTCTCTCTCGCTTAATAGCAGAACAAATCATAGGGTCTATTCTGGGCCCCGTTTCAAACTAGGTTTTCCCCTGGTTATAGGAACAGAGCCCGAATTCTGCAACTAGTCAATCAGGATTATGCTGAGCAATAGTCGATGAACAACATCCTGACATGGGTGTTTGTGTTGCTAAAGTCATCAACCCTGCTCTGTCTCCATCTTCCCTGCACTCTCCGCCGCATTCATCTCACCTTCCATGTGTCCCGCATAAAGCGTATCATGAGACACCCCTGTGTCCTGTACCCAACACCTCCCCACCCTCACGGCTTATCGATGGGTCAGAGGTGTTCGCGGTCCGTCAACTGCTGGACCCGCTCGTTACATCCTGGAGGCCTCCCTCATCAGGGTATTTTATCGCCAGCACCCATCTCTACCTGCTGTGACGCCAGGAGGCGTCCGTACTGTGTGTGTGGCGGGGGCGAGGGTACTGTCAGTTCCTCCTGTTGAACTCTTGTCTTTTTGTGTGTTTGCTCCAGCTGTCAGTCTGTGGTTTCGCATTGCCATGTGTCCTGTCCCCGCTCCTGCTCTACTCGGACCCCTGTGTTACTGAGTACTCCGTCTCTCATCTGTTTCTCATTATTACCTGTATTGCTGCCACCTGTGTCTCATTGTGCTCCACCTATCACCTGCCGCTCTGTTTATTGCTCAGTGTATTTCAGTCCGGTGCTTTCACCGGTTTGTTGCCGGATTGTGCCAGTGAATTTTCCTCAGCGTTTCCAGCATTCATATCTGTAACCTATCCGTCTGCATATCGACTCTGCCTGTTTCCCGATTCTGGTGTTTGGATTTCTCTGGATTTTTTTTATCTTTACCTGATTCTGGACCTAACGAAGGGGCTCGGCCCGAAACGTCGACAGCGCTTCTTACTATAAATGCTGCCTGGCCTGCTGTGTTCCACCAGCATTTTGTGTGTGTTGTTGCCCCGATTCTGATGTTTGGATTTCTCTGGATGTTTTCATCTCTGTCTGAATTTTGACGCTGACTTTGTCTGTACCTCGGGATTTGTGACTCAGTATATATCACCGTGTGCACTGTACTGGGTCTGCGATTGGATCCCTGCTGCAGAGCCTTGACAGAAATACCAAACATGAATTGCTCTGCTCGCTCACCAGGAACTCCAATGACGGCAATGAACACGTACAATATTTTCCTCACACTCAGGTACCTATCCAACATTACAGACGTTTTCTCTGTCCAGTGGTTTGTCCTCCGGTGCTACAGCCGATCGCTCGGAATGAGATGTTGAGATTACACATGCCAGAGGTTTTTACTATCATTTAGCGACTCCATGGAGACAGATTTTAACAGATTTTAAAGAAAATATTTTTATTTTACTCACTAACCAATTACGTCAAGCAGGTGAAATCCTCGCTGTGACAGATTCAGAATAAACTGATGAATTTATATTTAGACCATTTGTGGGAGTTAGTTTATCCCAACAATGGTGACTGAACCTTCCGAGGTGTCTTATCAGCTAAAGGTGCTTCCACTGTACAAATGCACCATTTGTCAGACACAGAATATGGAAGTAGATTATGGCAGAGTAGATTGTGAAACTGTGTTGAATCACCGACTCTTACCAATCTCCTGAAGGCCATAAACTCTTGATGAAGGTTATGTTTAGGGGACTCTACCGAGGGTGTCTCCAAAATAATGTCTGTTTGTGGTGATGAATAAAGGCTTTCCTATCCATGATACGCTTAACGACTTCAGAGCCTCAGTAATTCTCAGAACATTTGGGGGCTCGTCCAGGACCTGCTCCTGTACCTGACATATCTCCATCAAACTCACCAGTCTAGTGTGAGGGAGCATGTTTTAATCACAGCACCCTGTATGTGTCAAAGAACACGACTCAGAGCCGCAGAGGCGGTAGGAAAGTCTAAGTGAGTGAGTGTGTGTGTGTGTGTGTGTGTGTGTGTGTGTGTGTGTGTGTGTGTGTGTCTGTGTGTGTGTGTGAGTGTGTGTGTGTCTGTGTGTGTGTGTGTGTGTGTGTGTGTGTGTGTGTGTGTGTGTGTGTGTGTGTGTGTGTAGACCCATTGTTACGCCCTGCCCGTGGATGACTATACACTAGTCCGTCTCCAATTCAGTTTATCCCCCTTGGTTCATGCCCCTAATTTAATCTCACTAGGCATTTGATAAGGTTCCCCATGCAAAGCTTATTGAGAAACTAAGGAGGCATGGGATCCAAATGGACATTGCTTTGTGGATCCAGAACTGGCATGACCACAGTAAGCAAAGACTGGTATAGACGGGTCATATTCTGCATGGAGGACGGTCACCAGTGCCGTGTCTCGGGAATCTGTTATAAGACCATAACACCAAAAGATTTAGGAGCAGAAATAGGCCATTCTGCCCAATAATCAAGAACAGAGGTCAAAATTCAAATTGCAATTATTATTATTTTATGTGCAAATGAAACAGCCTTGATACTCGTCACCTGTCCGGATCAGCAGACACCCCAACGCACAGAGCAGGAATAATTTCAAATAGTTCACAAATCGGCTGTCTCCATTTCACAAAAGCAAAAACAGAAGTCAAAGTTCATATTGCATTTATTATTGAAGTCTGTATAAACGGAAGAACCTTGAGATTCGATACCGCTCGAAATCCAAAGGCTCCCACAAGTCAGTGTGCACCCCCGAATCCGCCCACTCACCCAACTCTGTGCAAATCAGTGTGAACTCACAAATTTGTGCTCACTGGCAAACGCGCATACAATCCTTAAATCAGTGTGCACCCCGAAAACAATTCCTGTGCACCCACCCTTCACATCCATAGCCCTAAATCTTAGCACATCCGTCAAGCAAGATCAGCCGCCGAATCACTCCTACCTCTTCAGGTCTCCACTGTCTCCCGTTCCGTGTGCATTCAATATCCGAGAGGTTTCAAGCTGATTTCTCCCTCATTATTTTGCCCAGAACCATCAAACGCTCCTCAAAGGTTCACTCTTTCATTCCCTGTTCAATCTCCTCAGAGTTAAGCCCATGATATCGTTGTATCCGTTACAAACAATGCAATGCTATATAGTTCCCCGAACCAGTGTACACACATCCCTCTGTTGTCCCAGCCAAGTGTTCTCAGTCGCCAATCCGTCACGACAAAGCGCCAGCGTTGTCTGCTAGGTACACTCTGACACAAAGACACACACGGGACCTTATATAAAATTCAAAGATGCAGACACACAATGATACATTAATCATGAAAACATTATGAACTTTGAACTTTTTTTATTATGGAGGCAGCTATTTCCAGAACTGTTTGAAATGAGTTTTGCTCTCGGAAGCTCTGATGAGTCTGTGGCGATTTCAGTGGGTTTGGGGGTACACAATGGGTCTGCACATTGACTTGCTGATTTCTGGGCATGTTGGCGAATGCGGGTGTGCACACTGATTTCGGAGTGTCAGTGAATTTCGGGGTGCACACAACTTTGGGCGTGTGAAGGTGCACAGGGATTTGGGAGAGCAAATCTATCTGAGGCACCGCACAGAATTGGGTGTGTCGGCGGATTTGAGGATGCACACAGATTGGGGTGACCTTGGATTTGGGGATGTGATGAATCTCAATAATGTTTCATTTAATAATAAATAAACTTTGAACTTTGAACTGTTTTCTTGCTATTTGATTTAAGGTGGAGACAGCTATTTTGTGATTTGTTTCAAATGACAACTCTGGGAGTTGCCATCAGGTTTGTGGTGCGCACCGATATGGGTATGTAGGTGGATTTGGGAGTGACGGCAGGTTTGGTCGGCGCACGGATCTGGGTATGTAGGTGGATTTGCGAGTGTCGGCAGTTTTGGGGTGTGCACGGATCTGGGTATGTGGGTGGATTTGGGAGTGTCGACAGGTTTGATGTGCGCACGGATCCGGATATGTAGGGGGATTTGGGAGTGTCGGCAGGTTTGGGGTGCGCACGGATCTGGGTATGTAGATGGATTTGGGAGTGTCGGCAGGTTTGGGGTGCGCATGGATCTGGGGATTCACACTGATTTGTGAGCGAACACTGAGTTGTGGTTCATGCGGCTTTGTGGGTGTGCACAGATTTGGGAGAACACACAGATTTACAGATTAGAGCAGATTTGGGAATCCCGGTGGATTCCGAGTTTGTCAAATTTGATTCATTGATACAAACTTTCATAATAATTGCAACCTGAATCTTAACCTCTGTTCTTGCTATTTTTCAGGATGGAGGCAGATATTTTGAGAACTGCTTGAAATGATCCTTGCTCTGAGATAATGTAACTTGTATGTGGGGGCGTCAGCAGGTTAGATCAGATCTGGAATTGTCGGTGGATTTGGGAATGTCTGTGGATTCGGAGTGGGCTCGGATTTGGGGGTGCACATAGATTTGAGGATTACTCTGACTTAGGGATGCTTTGGTGAATCTGGGGGTGCACAGGGATTTGTGGATGTGAGCATTCAAGGGGTTTGTCAACGACTCGGTGGATTTGGGAAACCCAATGATAAAGATAAGTTTGGTGAGGTGTGAAGAGCTAAGGGGATGTCAATGTTTATACGAGCATGTGTGCGTGTGTTTGCAATTTAAACTTGTTCTTGCTACTTTTAAGGTGGACGCATCTAATTTGTAGAGTGGTTGAAGTGAATCCTGATCTGTGATAGGGTAATGTGTAGGTGTGAGCACGGATTTGGGGTGCGCATGGATTTGCGGATATGCGCATATTTCGGGACTTATCGGTGAATCTCGGGGTGCATTCAGATTTGGTGGTAAATGTTGCTTTGAGGATAAGCACAGATTGAGGGGTAAGTCAGTGAATGTGTTAGTGCACTGGAATTTTCGGGTGTCTGTTGCTTTTTGGGTGCACACTGATTTGAAGGTTCAAGGCAGTTTTGCCAGTGAGCACAGATTTTTGAATCTGTTGTTGGGGTGTTTGCGAATTCGGGGGTGAGCGCTGGCTTGGGGGAGCTGGTGGATATGGAGGTGTGTCAGATCTCAAGGTTGTTCCATTTTTAATGAAATATTAATACATTCAATATGCATTTTGTCTTCTGTTCTTGTTTTTTAAATTGAGGTAAGTATTTTGTGAAATGGTTTTTGCTCGGTGAAAATATAATGTGCATGCGGGGGTGACTGCTGAAATTGATCTGTGACGAGTCTCAAGTTTGTTTTATTTCTACATATGTTAATAATAAATGCAATTTGAAATTTGGCCTCTGTTCTTACTTTGTTACGATTCAGCAGCCATTTGTGAAGCGTTTGAGATGAGAGTTCGAGAACATCTGCATTGCGGAGACAGACGGGAAGGGGTTGAACCTCGGAGGTTAAACTGAATTGGAGGTGCACGGACACGTATATAGTCGGGCAGGGACAAGTAGAGACACAGACACAGAAATACACTGACGCACACTAACACTCATAGACAGACACAGACAGACAGACACACACACACACACACACACACACACACACACACACACACACACACACACACTTTCTTACCGCGTTCTGTGACACCTACAGAGTGACATGATTTAAACATACCCCTCCCCCATCCTCTGGACTACTCAATTTCATGGCATGTGTTCGGGTTAGGGATTGGTCCTGGATGAGCCCCCAAATGATCTGTGTGTGACTAAGTCACTGAAGCAATTGGAGGTTTAATGGATATGAAATTGTGTTTATTCATCAACACAAACAGATATTTTTTTCGAGGCCTCTCAGTGGAGTCCCACAAGCACAAACTACATCATGAGTTTACACTCTTGAGGAGAATGGTAACAGTAGGTGACTGAGTACAATTTCACAGGCACAATGACATAATTTACTTCAATATTCTCTGTCAGCCAACTGGTTCCTTTGCACTACATATTTCCAGTGGAAGCACATTTAATTGATAAGACACCTCGGACGGTTCAGTCACATTTGTTGTAACAAATTAACTGCCACAAATGATCTAAATATTATTCATTAATTTATTCACAATCTGTCATCGCAGGGGTTGCACCTGTCTGACGTAATTCGTTTGTAAATAATTTAAAAACCTTTATTTGTCAATATGTTGAAATCTGTCCCACTGGAATTGCTAAATGGCTTTAAAAACCCCAGGCATGTTGTGCCTCACCGCCTCATTCCGAGAGATTGTCTGTCGCACAAAGAGACAAATCACCGGCCAGAGAAAACGTCTGCAATGGTCGATAGTTATATCAATGCGGTGAAAATATTCTACATGTTCATTGCCGTCATTGGAGTTCCTGGTGAGTGAGCAGAACATTTCATGTTCGGTATTTCTGTGTGTTAACCTGTGTGAAACTGTTTAAGATAATGTTACAAGCTTACAAACTGATCATCCTTACACAAATATCCTGCCGAGGTATCGATCCTGTCAACTTCACATCCTGAATTTTCATATTCAATAACAAGTAGAACTAAGTCTGTGTTTCCCCTCTAACTCACGGCATCGAACAGAACGCTGTTCCTGCCTTGAATGACACCTTGTCCAGAGATGTCCCAGTGCCGGGGCCAGGGATCTCTCCGGGAAGAGGGAGATGTTTGCATTCTGAAATACACATTTCCTAAGTTATTGATCAGAGGGAAACCCTAGTCCTGTGCTTCACGTCTCCCTGTGGAGTCTGTCACAGTCGGAACTCACTGTTGGTCAGTCATTGGGTTTGATCACCTGAACCTGTGTTCACGGAGGGTCTGTGAAGGAGGGTCTCGACCCGAAACGAAAGATTATTCAATTCCATGGAAGCTGCCTGACCTGCTGAGTTCCTCCAGTTTTGTGTGTGTTGCTCCTCTCTGTATCCCTTCTCGGCCTTATCAGATGCGGATTTTCCAGAGTCCTGGTCAGTCACAGTTAATTCAGTGAAACTGGCCGCATCAGCGACTGGAATGGGGAGCAGCACCGATCGTTGTTGTTCATGCAGACCGTTTATATCGCCAACGATTTCCCACACTTCGTCTTATCCTCACACTGAAGAGGACAGGTCAGAAGAGGACAGTTCAGAGACAGTGTGACCCATTTCTGGTGTTAGATTATCAGCCGTTTACAGACTCCAGCACTCCGGAGATTTAGGGAAAGCCCGATCCCATGTTAATTCACGGAGAATGTTTTCAGTAATGCCCAGTGTCTGCTCTCTCTCTCTCTCCAGTGAATGTAGTGGCGATTGTGATCCTGTCTCGGGGAAAGTGCGGCCTCTCTACCTGCACCACTCGCTACCTGGTGGCCACGGCAGCGGCCGATCTACTGATCATTGTCACCAGCGTCATTTTGATTCGAATCAGAGTGTTTTACTTCCCGTGGAGTTTTCTGGGCATTACCCCTGTGTGCAGTGTTACCGATGTACTGAGCTACACGGCCGCACACTGTTCTGTCTGGTTCACCGTCGCTTTCACCTTTGACCGGTTTGTCGCCATTTGCTGCCAGAAACTGAAATCAAAATATTGCACCGGGAAAACTGCGGCTGTGGTTCTAACAGCAACCGGCGTACTGTCCTGTCTGAGAAGCGTTCCCCGATACTATGTACGGGAACCCAGAGTGATCATCGACAATGTACCGTGGCTCTGTGTTACCAAGGACAATTATTTCACTGACCCCTGGTGGGTGGGATATGACTGGCTCGATACGGTCTTAACTCCGTTCCTCCCTTTCGCTGGGATCCTGCTGCTCAACGCTCTGACAGTCAGACACATTTTAGTGGCCAGTCGGGTCCGTAAGGGGCTGAAGGGTCAGAGCAAGGGGGAGAACCGCAGAGACACGGAGATGGAGAGCAGGAGGAGGTCTGTGGTTTTACTCTTCACGCTCTCCGGCAGCTTCATCCTCCTGTGGATGACAATGGTTGTAAATGTCATATATTATCAGGTCTCAGGAAAAAGATTCGATTTCAGTGATTCTGAATTGATCTTTCACTACGTCGGGTTTTTCCTTATGGACTTCAGTTGCTGCACAAACACATTTATTTACGCGGTGACTCAGTCGAAATTCAGGGAGCAGGTGATCAGCGCGGTGAAATATCCCGTCACTTTGATGATTCAGTTGATTAAAGGCGCCGCAACCTGAGTACACGCCAGAGGCGGCGGCAGAGTCTCCACTCCGGGCTCCAGATCCTCAGATTCACCGCCTGATCTCCCAACTGTTATTCCCGAGCGTATTGTCCCATCGACCGGCAGTCCGGGACGTTAAGATAGTGTGTGTCAGGAGGGGCAACGCACCGTCCAATAGAGTCAGAACCTCATTCTTCCCTCCAGATGCCAGGCAAAGAACTACTCCGGAAAGCCGCCCGCACATCCGTCTGCGGATATGTCCCTCTATTCCCATTCCGTTCACCAACGTCACTGACGCACATTCCCACAAGACGGCGCGGGTCGATTCAGATACTCATTTTCTAACCCAATGTATACACCGGTCTCCACTATCTCGTTTATTGAAAGGCAAAATTAGGACACTGAAACCGAAAGACGCATTCCCTCTGTATATACATAATGAAACACAATACTGCGAATTAAATTAAAGTCACCCCATGACTTATGAAAACGATTAAATGAAATCAATTAAGCCAACCAAAATTTCAATGAAGTCTGTATGATTTTTTTCCTGATATGTTTCACCCTGAAATAGCATCTGTTCAACCATTTCATAATGTAAAAACCTACACGATCCCGTAGCATGTTTTGGTGTGTGTGTGTGTGTGTGTGTGTGTGTGTGTGTGTGTGTGTGTGTGTGTGTGTGTGTGTGCGTGTGTGTGCGGCCGCTCCAGGTCGACGTGTTGTTTGCCTTTACACAACATAGCGTCTCCTCCAGGTCGTTCCGCCTGCCCGATACGTCTGGGGGTGGAAGCCGGATGACAGGCTGACCGATGCACTTGAGGCTTGACAGAAGGCCCATACCTGTGAGACGAACTGGGGACCTCGATCGGAGACGATGTCCGCGGGGATTCCATGGAGGCGGAAGACGGACGAGAGGATCTGCGGGTTCTTGAGAGGAAGGGAGTTCAGGGAGAACAACGAAGCGCACCGCCTTGGAGAATCGGTCTGCCTCGGTGAGTCCGGGGGTGTTCTCATGTGAAGGGGGTAGACCGGGGACGAAGTATCTGGCGATGAGTGACCAGGGACGACCAGGGAGAGGACGGAGAGGATGAGAGGCTTTTCCCCGGATTCAGATGGAACATGCCGAGACATAGGAACGGGGATCCGCCTCCATGGACGGCCGCTTTTTCAGCGGGGACCTCTCAGTCCCGGGGTGGCAGGTGCCCCATTGGAGAACCTGGGACCCGACGGAAACGGGCACATACAGGCGATCGATGGGCCGATTGCCGGTGGCGGTGTCATCCCGTTGGGCTCCGTTTAATTTGGAATCCATCTCCCAAGTGAGGGTGGCAACCACGCAGGGTGGTGGGAGGACAGCCTCTGGGCTGGAAGTGTCCTCCTTGGTTGTATTGACGGGACGGCGCGTCCGGCTTCCCGTTCTTGCGGGAAAACTTTAACGGTCCGTAAAATAATGACCAATGAGCCTGGCGGAGAGTTCAAACGTTTGGCGGTCTGAATATACGCCTGGTTTTTATGATCAGTCCATACCACAAACGTTTGTTCTGCCCTCTCCAGCCATTGCCTCCATTCTTCCAATGCTGCTCTGACCGTCAGGAGTTCCGATTCCCCACGTCGTAATTCCGCTGGGCGGGAGACATTCGGCGAGGACAGAAGGCGCAGGGTGAAGCGTTTCATCCGAACTTGATCGTTGGGATAGGATTGCTCCTATCCCGGAGTCTGAGGCGTCCACCTCGACAATGAATTGACGGGCTGGGTCCGGATGGACCAGAATGAGAGTGGTGGTGAAACGCCTCTTTAGGTCGGTGAATGCCGAGTCGGCTTCGGAGTCCCAACAGAAGGGGGTAGTAGGCGAGGTTACTCCGGGTAAGGGGGGCCGCCACTCGACTGCAGTCTCTGATAAGTCGGCGGTAGAAATTGTCAAACCCCAGGAATCGTTGAAGTTGTTTGCGGGTCGTGGGTCTAGGCCATTATTCCACTGCCCGGATATTCTCGGGGTCTGCTCTCGCCTGCCCGCTCTCGATGATATAACCCAGGAAGCTGACCGAAGGAACGTGGATCTCACATTTCTCCGCCTTCACAAATAACAGGTTTTCCCACAGTCTCTGGAGGACTTGACGGACACGGATCAAGGTCAGGGGCGGCTTACAGTGGGTCTCCCGAGCCAGCAGTTTTCCGTCCAGTGCCCGGGCCTCCAACGTGGTAGTTAGCTCCAGTGAGGTAATCCAGTGAGGGAAGCTATGTCTTCGTCCAGCAGATTGCCTGCGGCACCGGAATCCACCAAAGCGGACAGGGACAGAGACTACCGTTGGTAATTCACGGTAGCCGGGATCAGCATCCGAGTCTGGGGGCTGAGGGGAGTCTCGTCCGGCTCACCAGGACAACCCTTTTCACTGATGCCCCCCCCCCCCTTTCGGCCGCTTGAGGGCAGGTATCCCGGAAATGTCCTGGCCTGCCACAGTAGTAGCAATCCCCATCTCACCACCTCCGAGTCCGTCCGGCCGGGGAGAGACGGTTCCGTTCCAGCTGCATCGTTTTCTCCCCAGGGGGGTGGGGACGGTCGTGGCAGGAGCCACACTGGGAGGGGCCGGGTAAGTGGGGTGGGGGGGCTGGTTGTGACTGGTAAGGTGGACCGTGGTCTTCCCCGAGCAGCGGGGCGTCTGGTTCTCTCTCTCAGTCGCTCCTGAAGTCGATAATCTAATCGAATGGCCGGCGAGATGAGATTGTCCAGACAGTCCGTGTCGTCCCCAGCGGCCAGCTCATCCTTTATCTGGTCCGAGAGGGCCTGTCGAAACGCCTCCCTCAGGGTCTCGTCATTCCACCCGGAGTCTGCGGCTAAGGTCGGGAACTCAGTGGAATACCCGGCCACACTTCGCGAAGCCTGACGAAGAGTAAGCAACCGTTTCGCAGGTTCCTTTCCGCGAGTGGATTGTTCGAAGACTTTCCTCATTTCAGGGACAAAGGAGGATAAGGAGGAACAAACCTCTGGTCGCTTATCCCATATCGCGGTTGCCCAGGCCAAACCATCCCCTCGTAGCAGCCCCATGATGTACGCAATCTTTGGTTTATCGGAAGTGTGGGTACGCGGCTGCAGCTCACAGATGAGGGAGCATTGTGACAGGAAGGCCCGGCACCTACCTAGGCCCCGGCGTAGGGTTCAGGCTCGGGTATATACGGCTCTCGAGGGGATGGTGTCGCTGATTCCGGGGGCGAAGCCGTCCCGAGCGGTGCGGTTTATGTAGCCGGCGTACTTGGAGGGGAAAGAGAAAAAGAAATGGAGACCCCGTCCACTTGTTCACACCTTCTGCACATTTGTGGTCAGTGTCCCAAGGTTTTCCGTGATCTCCCGAAGTAGTTGGTCGTGGGCGCCCTTTAGGTAACCCTGGCTGGCCAGAGCCTGTTGTACGGGAACGTGTCCGCTGGGTTCATCGTGGCCAGTTTGTTCTGTTGCAAGGACGTGGCAGCGGAACGAACCCAAGTGCCGAACATGGGCGCGGAGGCCGAGTCGGGAGGCGTTACCTTCGTAGCCAGCGTGAAATTGGTGCCAAGGGATTCTTTACCCGCAGTCATGTTCTTAGCAGAGAATTCAGGAGCGATTCTGGACTGAGAACTGATCGCCCTAAGAACCATGGAACGAGGTTACTCAAACACAAGTCGACCAACGAGGCGGCAGCTCCTTGTTGTGATAACGAGGTTTTACACCGTATTTGCTGATGGACAGCAGATGTTTGCAGTTAGTGGAACTTGGAAATGACTGGGAACTAAACGAGGTGATTGAGGCCCAATTCCTAAGGGAAATAGCCAGGTGGGCGATTGCCTGAATGGACAGTGTCAGCTTCACCTTTCACCTTATGACTTTTGCCGACCAGTTTCTCTTTTAATCACTAAGCGATTCGCAGTAACAGGCATTTTGACCGGGGGTGCACAGACTCTTGCTTGCCACTTTAAGTAATTGGATTTCAGTGGTAATATGGTAAACTGGATTTACAGACGGCACCTGGATTCAGAGCGCGAGTGGACAGCGAAGTAGATTATCGAAAGTTGAAGATGCCTGTCACAGCTGGATCAACCGGCTGAAGATTTTACAGCTGCAATGAAATGTGGAGCAATGTGAGGTCTTGCACTTTGCCAGGAACATCCAGAGTAGGGTGAATGGTAGGAGATTGTGGTCTGAAGAGAGCAGAGGAATCGGCGAAGGCAGGAAAAATATCAATAAGCTTGAAAAATGCAGACAAAAGTTTGCAATGGTGATCCCTGGTCTGTCTTGTTGGGCATCCATTTCGGCCTGCAAGTGCCGGTGGCGATATTGAAAGTGAAGGGAATCATCCTAAACGTCCGCTCTTTAGATGGAGCCCGACCTGGTATGTCTCCTGAAATATTGCATTCAGCTCCCGTTAGCATTTTATACAAAGGATAGTCGGTGCTGGAGGACTCCGCAGGACAGCAAGCGGGATTGTGGCGGATCCCATTGTGGGATCTGAAAGCAGCTACTCAGGGTGGGTGGTAAAGGCGGTGTCGGGACTGCCTGTCTTTAGTAGTCGAGGCACTGGGTTCCAGTGTCAGTTAGATACTGTATTTTGCAGTTTTATAAATCTCTGGTTTAATCGCATCTGAAGCGCTGCGATTCTATTATAGGTAAATATGGCGGTTTTGGACGGTATAGAGAGGTTTGCCAGGATTCTGACTGGATAAGGAGAGTTTGAAAAAATTAGGGATTTTTTTTAATCTGGAGCGGCAGAGCCTAAGTGGTATCTGGGAGAAGTTTATTGGAATATGAGAAGCACAGAGAGAGTGGACATGTATCTTCGTCACTGAGGAGGAAAAGTCTAATTCCAGAGCGCATGTACTTAAGGTAAAATCTAGAACCCTCTGATGAGTCATTTTTGCACTAATTAGGCATTTTGTAATTCAGTGTAATTTTGTGTCTTTTCTTAATACCACCAATAGCAGCAACTCGCTGCACTCCGCCAGGGTGATGGAGTGGAAGAGGAGTGACTGAGTATGGCACAGATTTCCACCCGGCCAATCGTAGTTCAGACCCACCGCTGTCCACTGCTGTCACTGGCTGAGCTGCCTGTCGTTCCAATAGTTCATCTGAACGTCAGTCACGAGAGAGGTGGAGATGTGAAAATAGTTACTATGTTGCCTTGAGAAAATAGAGGCAGTTGCAGTTCTACGCGCTAAAGTACAGTTGTGTGTCATATCCAGAGGGCTTACAAAAAGTTAAAGCTCTGTCCGACTGGTAAACTTGATAAGTTGTTCCCAGTCAGAGAACAGAGCGTGACGTCAGTGGGCACTGTAGTCGCTGGATAAGTGGGCTGAAGATTTTGCAGCTGGTATATAATGTGGATCATTGTGAGGTGTTGCACTTTGCTAGGAATAACCTGGTTGGAGTTACACAGTGACTGTTAGTGGATTGTGGTCTGCGGAGAACAGACAGATCTGGGAATAGATTCCCGTACGTCAAGGTGGAGTCATGAAAAGAGCTTTTGGCACTGTGGCCTTCATAAATAAAAGTGCTGTTAACACGAATTGGAATGTTATGTTGGGGTTGTAAAGGACATTAGTGAGGACAATACTATAGTATTGTGTGCAGTTTGGGCCACCTATCTATCTATCTGGCACCTATCTAGTTTTGCCACCTCAGCTTGGGCGACACCAGAACAAGAGGTCATAAGTTAAGTGTAAAAGGTGAATTGTTTAAGGGGAAGATGAGATGGAGATTCTTAATTCAGAAAGCACAGTGAGTGTGGATTTGCCAGAAAAAAATGCTGAAAGCCGGAGACATTTGGATAGCTACATGGACGGCAGGAGTATGAAAGGTTATGGTTCTGGTGCAGGTCGATAGGACTCGGTCAGAAAACTGGTCATCACAGATTGGAAGAGCCGGTGGGTCTGTTTATCCATGTGGTGTTCCGTAACTCTATAACCTATCCCTAAGAATCGTTTTCAAAAACGTTACTACCACTGCGTGAGTTTATATTTTCCAAGATGAACTACCCCCTACTTAAAAACACTTATAGTCACTTTTCTGGGATCTTAATTTTGGCTGGAGAGAAAACAAATTTATTGGTCCAGTCCTCTACTTCTCTCAATAATCTGCAGTATATCCAAACAGGTTCTGAGGAAATTATCCACCTTATTTCCCGTTAATTGTCCAAACACTACACCCTTTGTAATTATACAAAGTTAAAATACATTGTAGCTAAGTACGAAATAAGAAAGATTTAATCAAAGAATCTTACAGCGGGAAAAATAGCCTTCAGCTCCTGTCCCATGTGACTATTCAAGCTAATTCATGTCCAGAGGAGATGGGACACAAGCAGCAGACTGGACTATTTTGTTGGGCACCAAGTCGGCCAGGAACGGCCAGTGTTAATGCTGAAAGTAAAGTGTCTAATTCGAAACGTCGGCTCTATGCCTCTCCATAGATGGTGCCTGACCTGGTATGTTTCTTCAAATATTGCATTCAGTTCTGTTTAGTATTCCATTCAAAGGATATATTCTGTAGGTAACTCCAGAGTAAATGCACCAGGATAAGGAGAATCCCAGTGCGTAACCCCCTGAAATGGCTGCGCAGGGTGATGGGATGGTAAAGGCGATGTCCGGCCTGCTTGTATTCAGTAGTCGAGGCACTGAGTTTTGGTGTCAGGTAGGTATTTTACAGTTTTCTAAATCTCTAGTTTCATTGCATCTAAGGTGTTGCAATTCTATCATCGGAAAAATGTGAAGGTTTTAGACGGTGAGTAGAAAAGTTTTACCGGGTTGCAGCCTGGATAAGGAGAGATTGGACAGTTTAGGCTTATTTTCTCTGGAGCAGGGGACGCTGAGGGAGGTCTGGCAGACGTTTATAGGAATGTGAGAGGCACAGACAGAGTGGACAAACTGTATTTTGCCCAATTAGGAAATTTCTAATTCCCAAGGGCATTTATCTGAGTTGAAACGGGTAACACTAACTGATGAATCCATTCTTGCTCTATTTATGTATTTTAAATTTAGTGTATTTTTTATCTTTTCTCTACACTGATGTTGTGTAAAAAAAGAAACAGTGGGCAAAACACTTTTACTCCGTCACCACAAACCTCGCTGGAACGGACCCACCGAGGCGTCGAAAGGGAACCACGCCCGTCTTTGTGAAAGCCGGGGACGGAGACTCCGACAGCAGCTACTCTCTGAACTCCACAACGGCGATGGAGCAGAACAAGAGGGGCGGAGCATGGGGCAGATTTCCAACCGGCCTATCGTAGCTCAGAGCGACCGCTGTCCCCTGCTGTCTCTGTCTGAGGTGCCTATCGGTCAATTGGGAAGATTAGTTAATGTGAACGTCAGTCATAGGGAGAGGTGGAGATGTGAAAATGTTGCCTTATGAAAGCAGAGGCAGTTGCAGTTCAACAAGATAAATTACAGTTGTACGTGTCTTGTCCAGAGGCCTTCAAAAAGTTGAACACGTCTGTCACTGGTAAAACTGATACATTTTTTCAAACAGAGAACAGTCAATGAAGTCAGTGAATATAATTTAATTGGTATTGTGTTTCATTACGTATAATCGATAGGATTTGTTGGGTGTAATTTAGCTTTCATTAGAAGACAGAAACAGTTTATTTCCAAGTTCTCTACACCACAGTCCAGTCCAGTTGATAACGGGAATGCGCCTTTTAGTTGGAATGCCTTAATTTTGCCAATCATTAAACGAGATGGCGGAGACTGGTTTGATTCACATTGAGTTAGTAAATGAGCATCTGACTCTAACCGCGCCGTCTTGTGGGAATGTCTGACAGTGAAGTTGCTGAGCGGGATGGGAATAGATGGACATATCCGCAGACCAATGTGTGGGCGGCATTCCGGAGTAGTTCATTGTCTGGCATCTGGCGGAATGAATGATGCTCTGACTCTCTTGGACGGTGCTTTGCCCCTCCCGACACGCACACTATCTTAACATCCCGGACTGCCGGTCGATGGGACAATCCGCCCGGGAATAACACCTGGGAGATCAGGCGGTGAATCCGAGTAGCTGGAGCCCGGACTGGAGACTCACGCCGCCTCTAGCGACTACTCAGGATGCGGCGCCGTTAATCAACTGAAGCATCGAGGTGACCGGATATTTCAACGAGCTGATCGCCTGTTCCCTGAATTTCGACTGAGTCACCGCGTAAATAAATGTGTTCGTGCAGCAGCTGCAATTCATCAGGAGAAACCCGACGTAGTGAAATATCAACTCATAATCATTGAAATCGTTCCCTATTCCCGAGACCTGATAATATATGACATTTACAACCAGTGTCATCCACAGGATGATGAAGCTTCCGGAGAGAGTGAAGAGTAAAACCACAGACCTCCTCCTGCTCTCCATCTCCGGGTCACTGCGGTTCTCCCCCTTGCTCTGACGCTTCAGCCCCTTACGGACCCGACTGGCCACTAAAATGTGTCTGACTGTCAGAGCGTTGAGCAACAGGATCACAGCGAAAGGGAGGAACGGAGTTAAAACGGTATCGAACCAGTCATAACCGACCCAACCTGGGTCAGTGAAAACATTGTCCCTAAGATCACAGAGCCACGGTACATTGTCGATGATTATTGCAGGTTCCAGTATGAAGTATCGGGGAACGTTTCTCAGACACGACAGTACACCGGTTGCTGTTAGAACAACAGCCGCAGTTTTCCCGGTGCAATATTTTGTTTTCAGATTCTGGCAGCAAATGGCGACAAACCGGTCAAAGGTGAAAGTGACGGTGAACCAGACAGAACAGTGAGTGGCTGTGAAGCTCAGTACATCGATAACACGGCACACAGGGGTGATGCTCAGAAAACTCCACCAGAAGTAATAGAATCTAATTCGAACCAAAATGACCTGCATGACAATGGTTAGTAGATCCGCCGCTGCCATGGCTACCAGGTAGCGAGTGGTGCAGGTAGAGAGGCCGCACTTTCTCCGGGACAAGATCACAATCGCCAGTAAGTTCACTGGAGAGAGAGAACAGACACTGGGCATTACTGAAAACATTGTCCAAGAATTACCATGGGATCGGGCTTTAGCTAAAACTCGGGAGTGCTAGAGGCTGTAAGCGGCTGCTAATCTAACACGAGAAACGTCTCTGAACTTTCTTCTTCAGTGTGGAGATAAGACGATGTGTGGGGAATCGTTGGCGATAAGAACAACAACGATCGGTGCTGATCCCCATTCCAGTCGCTGATGGGGCCGGTTTTACTGAATTAATTGTGACTGACCAGGACTCTGGAAAATCAGCATCTGATGAGGCCGAGAAGGGATACAGAGAGGAGCAACACACACAAAACTCGAGGAACTCAGCAGGTCAGGCGGCATCCATGCAATTGAATAGTCTTTCGAATCGGGTCGAGACCCTCCTTCAGGACGAAGCGCTGCCCCGATTTATGACGGGTTTCAGAGGGAAAGAAGGAAACACTTAGTGACCTGTGACTGAGTTGTTCCGTTAATGGATTAATTCTGCAGCGCAGTTTAATTCGATAACACACGGCAGCGAATCCGTGAATACTGGTTCAGGTGATCAGCCCCAATAACTGACTAACTGAAAATGGGATCCGACTGTGACAGACTCCACAGGGAGACGTGAAGCGCAGGACTGGGGTTTCCCTCTGATCAATAACTTAGGAAAAGTATACTTCAGAATGCAAACATTTCCCAGTCACAACTTCCCGGAGAGATCCCCGTCCCCAGCACTGGGACATCTCTGGATGAGGTGTCATTCAAGGCAAGAACAGCGTTCTATTCGATCCGGTGAGTTAGAGCAGATACATGGACTTTGTTCCACTTGTATTTACATATGCAAATTCAGAATGTGAAATTGACAGGGTCGATACTTCTGATGGATATTTCTGCAGTGATTAACAGGTTTTAAGCTGGTGACATTATCTTAAAGGGGCTCGGAAAACCCAGAAATAACGAACGTGAAATGCTCTGCTCACTCACCTGGAACTCCAATGGCGGCAATGGAGGTATACAACATTTTCTCCACACTCTTGTATCTCTCGTACACTGCAGACATTTTCTCTGGCCAGTGTTTGTCTTTTTGTGCGACAGGCGATCTCTCGGAATGAACTGTTAAGGCATCACATACCTGGGGTTTTTAAAGCCATTTAGCAATTCCACAGGGACAGATTTCAACAGATTTAAAAATAAAGTTTTAAAAATTATTTACAAACCAATTACGTCAGACAGGTACAATCCCTGCGATGACAGATTCTGATTAAATTAATGAATAATATTTAGATCATGAGTGGGAGTTAGTTTGTTACAACAAAGGTGACCGAACCGTCCGAGGTGTCTTATCAATTAAATGTGCTTCCACTGTAGATATGTATTTCAAACAAACCAGTTGTCTGACAGAGAATATTGAAGTAAATTATGTCACTGTGTCTGTGAAATTGTACTGAATCACCTACTGTTACCATTCTCCTCAAGAGTGTAAACTCTAGATGCAGTTTGTGCTTGTGGGACTGTACTGAGAGGCCTCGAAGAAAATGACTGTTTCATATCCACTAAATCTTCCAATTGCTTCAGTGACTTAGTCAAACGCAGATCATTCGGATGCTCATCCAGGACCCATCGCTAACCCGAACACATGCCATAAAAGTGAGCAGTCTAGTCGGGGGAGGGGTCTGTTTTAATCATGTCACTCCGTACGTTTCAAAGATCACGGCTGAGAGCTGGCGACGCCGATAAGAAAGTGCTGTTTTGAGTGTGTCTATCTATGAGTGTTAGTATGTGTCAGTGTGTTTCTGTGTCTCTGTCTCTGCTTGTCCTTGCCTGACTATACACGTGCACGTACATCTCCAATTCAGTTTATCCCCCTTGGTTCAGTCCCTTCCCATCTGTCTCCGCAATGCAGATGTTCTCGAGCAGTCATTTCAGACGCTTCAGAAAATGACTGCTAAACAAGAACACAGGCCAAATATCAAACTTTCAAGACTTCAATTTCTCTGTCAGAAATAAAACAGCCTCGAGACTCGTCACAACTCCATTTCAGCAGACACCCGCACGCGCAAATTAGATTATCCCGGAGAGAGAATCATTTCAAACAGTTCCAATATAGCTATCTCCATCAAAAAGAAACAAGAACAGAGGCCAAAGTACATATTTTGTTAATTGTTATTGCATTAAAAACGGAAAAACCCTGAGTTCTGACACACCTCCAAATCCACCGGGTCCCAAAGCCAGTGCTCACCCCCGAATCCGCCAGCACCTCCAACTCTGTGCAAATCAGTGTGCACCCACAAATCTGTGCTCACTGGCAAAATCTCATTCAACCCTCAAATCAGCGTGCACCCCAAAAGCAGCCGGCACCCGAAAGTTCCAGTGTACTCACACATTCTCTGACCTACCCCTAAATCTGTGCACATCCGGAAAGCAACATCCACCGCCAAATCCGTCTGTACCCCCAGATTCACCGTCAGGTCCTGAAATATGCGCACATCCGCAAATCCATGCAGACCCCAAATCCGTGCACAGACCGACACATTGCACTCTCACCGAGCAGGATTCACTTCAACCACTTTACAAAACAGCTGCTTCCACCTTAAAGACAATAAGAACAAAGTTTAAATGGCGAACACACGCCCACATATGTATGTGGGTTTAATCCTCGTATAATCATTGGAATCTCCTTAAATCTTCGCAGCTCACTAAACCCATCTTTATCCCCTCATCAGTGGGTGTCCCAAAATCCACTGTTCCTCATATTCGCTGACAAACCCACAAAGCTGCTCACATCCACAAATCTCTGTGTACCCCCATATTCACTAAAATGTCCTTAAGTCTGCGCATTCCTCAAGTTCTCCAGCACCATCCCCGTTTCTAATGACATTTGAAATATTTCTGTCAGAGACCCTGCTGTTTCTACACTAACTTCCCTCAAGCTACCAGGGAATATCCTTTCAGGATCCGGAGATTTATCGACTTTCAAATTCCTTAGAAAGCGCCAGTGCTTCCTCTTCTTTAATCTTACAAGTTTTCATAACTGCCCTCTTGTTTCCCTTACCTTACACAATTCAATATCATTCTCCTCAGTGAATAACGAAGAATAGATCTCCCCCATCTCTTTTGGCTCCACACATAGCTGTCCACTCTAAATGTCTAATGGACCAATTTTAAACCCTCACTATCCTTTTGCTATTAATATGACTTTAGAAACAGTTTGGATTTATTTTTACCTTATTAGCCAAAGCAAACTCATATCTTCTCTGAGCTTGTTAAAATTATTTCTTAAGATTCTTTTTACATTCTTTATATTCCTCGAGCACTTCATTTACTCCAAGCTGCCTATAATTATTGTAGATATCTCCCATTTTCCGAACCAATTTTCCAATATTCATTGACAACCATTGCTCTCTCAAACTTTTAACCTTTTCTTTCAACCTAACAGGAACATAAATATTCTATACCCTCAAAATTTCTCCATTAAAGGTCCTCCATTTTTTTATTACATCGTTCCCATGAAACAAATTGTCCCTATTCACTCCTTCAAAATCCTTCCGCATCTCCTCAGAGTTAGCCTTTCTCCAATCAAAAATCTGTGTCCAGACCTATACTTCTCCATAATTATATTGAAACTAATGGCATTGTGATCACTGGAACCGAAGTGCTCACTAACATATAACTCCATTGCCTAACCAACTTCATTACCTAACAGGAGATCCAATACTGGCCCTTCTCCAGTTGGTACCTCTATGTATTGCTGCAGGAAAACTATCCTGCGCACATTTTACAATGCCCAAACTATCCAGCCCTTTTACAGATTGGGCTTCCCAGTCTGTGTGTGGAAAATTAAAATCTCCCACAATCATAACATTATGCTTCTTACACATATCTGCTATCTCCTTACAAATTTACTCCCCCAATTCTCGCTCCCCATTACGTGGTCTGTAATACAACACTGTAAGTGTTACTACATCTTTCCCATTCCTCAATTTCACCCAAAAAATCTCCCTAGTCGAGCCCTCTAATCTATCCTGCCAAAGCTCCGCTGTAATATTTTCTGTGACAAGCAATGCGCACAGAATGGGACACACTGGAGACGTGGGGAGTCAGGAGTGATTCGGCGGCTGATCGTGCTTTACGGATGTGCGAAGATTTAGAAGTATGGAAGCGAATGGGTGGGTGCACAGATATTGTGAGGTGTCCGTTGCTTCGGGATGCACACTGATTTAAGAGTTGAATGCGGGTTTTCCAGTGAGCTTAGATTTGTTGGTTCATACTGATTTGCACAGAAGTGGGTGTGTTAGCGGATTCGTGGGTACACACTGACTTGGTGTATCGAATCTCAAATGTGTTCCGTTTATTCGGACTTCAATAATAAATGCAATATGAACTTTGACTTCTGTTCTTGTTTATGTTAAATGGAGAGAGCCGATTTGTGAACTATTTGAAATTATTCTTGCTCTGTCCATGTGGGGGTGCCTGCTGATCCGGACAGGTGACGAGTCTCAAGCCTGTTTCATTTGTACATAAAATAATAATAAATGCAATTTGAAGTTTGACCTCTGTTCTTGATTACTTGATGGTTCTTGCACATGCAACACACACGCATGCACACACACACACACACACACACACACAAACACCATCTTATCCGTCATTTCGGCTCTCATCAATGTATTTTGATACACACAGGATGCCATGATTAAAACATACTCCCCCCAATGGACTGTCGAATTTGATGGCCATGTGTTAGGGTTAGGTATGGGTCCTGAACGAAGCCTCAGATATTCTGACTGACTGAGTCATTGATGTCGTTAGAGGGTTTCCTGGATAGGGGAGTGTTTAATCATCATCACAAACAGACGTTTTGTTTTGGAAACCCCCACGGCGGAGTTCCCTAAACATAACTTGCATCCAGAGTTTATACTCTTGACGAGAATGGTAACAGTCAATGAAACTGTTAAATTTCAAGGTAGAATGACACAAATTATTTCAATATTCTGTGTCTGACAAATGGTTCCTTTGAAGTACATATGTACAGTGGAAGCACATTTAATTGATAAGGCAAATCAAAACGTTCAGTCACTTTTGCTGGGGCAAAATATCTCCCAAAAATGGTCCAAATATTAATTCATTAATTTAACCACAATGTGCCGCGGCAGGGATTGCACCTGCTTGACGTAATTGGTTTGTAAATATTTTTCTTTAAAATTAGTTTTAAATCTGTTGGTATCTGTCCCCGTGGAGACGATAAATGAAATTAAATACGCCAGTCATGTGCTACCTCAACATTTCATTCCGAGAGATCGCCTGTTGTAGAGGGGGACAAATCACTGGACAGAGACACGATTTCCAATGTTGAATAATTACGAGAGTGTGGAGAAAATATTGTACGTGTTCATTGCTGTCATTGGAGTCCCTGGTGAGTGAGCAGAGCATTTCTTGTTATTTCTTGCTATTTCTTGTGTTAACGGCTGCGATCCTGTTAAGGCAAGGCAGCGGATGTGGCCTCCCTGGGCTTTAGCAAGGCGTCTGACAAGGTCCCGCGCGGGAGGCTGGTCAAGCCTGTTGGTAGCCTGTGACCTGTGGCGTGGCGCAGGGATCGCTGCTGGGTCCTTTGTTGTTTGTCGTCTCAATCAACGATCTGGATGGTAATGTGGTTAGCCGGATCAGCCGATTTGCAGGTGACGCCGAGCTCGGGGATGTCGTGGGCAGTGAGGGAAGGCGATCGTGGCTATGATCATTTTACAAGCTTCCAATTTGATGATCGTTGCACAAATATCTGTCAGACTTATCGACACTGTCAGTTCAACATTCTGATTTTTCATATTTAATGACGAGCAGTACAAAATATCTGTCCCTTCTGTAAGTCGCGGAATCGGCTGGAACGCTGTCCTCGCCATTAATGGCACCTTGCACAGAATTGTGCCCTGCTGGGCACAGCCAATTCTCTGTGAAGGTGTGACTGGGAGGGCTGGACACTGGAGAGTTCACTGTTTCTCAGTTATTGATCAGAGGAGTTCTCTGTACCAGAGTTTCACATCTCCCTGTGGAGTCAGTCACAGTGGGGTCCCGCTGCCTGTTGGTCAATAATTGGGTCTGCTTACCTGAAACAGTCTCCATAGATCTGCGGCTGTGTCTTATCGGCGCTGTAAAATAATCCATTAACCGAACCACCCGGTCTCTGGTTGCTAAACTGTCCCTCCAGTATTTTGGTGTGTTGCTCCGCTCCGTATCCCTTCTCGGTCAGTTAAATCAGTGAAACCGGCTCCATCAACGAATAGAATCAGTACCGATGGCCATAGTTCTTGCGGCTCTTCTTTTTATCGCCGATAGTGGAACACACGTCGTTCTATCTCCACACTGAAGAAGGCAGGTCAAAGACAGTGTGACCCGTGTCTGATGGCAGATTAACAGCCGTTCACAGACTCCAGCCATCCCGATCTTTAGCTGAAACCCGATCAGTGTTAAATCCCGGAGAATGTCCAATGTCTGCTCTTTTTCTCTCTCTCTGTTTCTCCCCAGTGAATCTAATGGCGAATGTGATCATGTCCCAGGGAATGTGCGGCCTCTCTACCTGCACCACTCATAACCTGGTGGCAATCTACTGACCGTTGTCACCAAGGTCATTTTGTATCGAAACAATTGGCATTACTTCCCTTGGAATTTTCTGGACAATACCCCTGTGTGCAGTGTTATCGATGTACTGATGAACACAGCCACAGACTGTTCTGTCTGGATCACCGTCACTTTCACCTTTGACCGGTTTGTCCCCATTTTCTGTCAGAGGCTGAAAACAAAATATTGCACCGGGAAAATTGCAGGTGTGATTCTAACAACAACCGGCATACTATTATGTCCGAAAAACGTTCCCCGGAACTTTACTTGGAAACCCGGCTTGATCATCAACAATGTACCCTGGCTGTGTGATACCATGGACAATTACTTCACTGACCCCAAATGAGTAGCATATGACTGGCTCGATACGGTTTTAACTCCGCTCCTCCCTTTCGCTAGGATCCTGCTGCTCAACGCTCTGACAGTCAGACACATTTTAGTAGCCAGTCGGGTCCGTAAGGGGCTGAAGTGTCAGAGCAAGGGGGAGAACTGCAGTGACCCGGAGATGGAGAGCAGGAGGAGGTCTGTGATTTTACTCTTCACCCTCTCCGGCAGCTTCATCCTCCTGTGGATGACACTGGTTGTAAATTTCATATATTATCAGGTCTCGGGGAAAGGATTCAGTTTCAATGATTCTGAATGGATCTTTATCTACGTCGAGGATTTGGTGAGTGATTTCAGCCTCTGCACGAACACATTTATTTACGGAGTGACACAGTCTAAATTTAGAGAGCAGGTGATCGGCGCGGTGAAATATCCGGTCACATCGGTGTTTCGGATCATTCATAAAGGCGCGTCCTAAGCAAAGCCACATGCGGCCTCTGTGACTCCAGTCCGGGCTCCAGATCCTCACATTCACCGGCTGATTTCCCGGGTGTTATTCCCGGGCGGATTGACCCATCGGCCGGCAGTCCGGGACATTGCAGTAGTGTGTGGGGGGGGGGGAGGGACAAAACACCGTCCGAGAGACACAGTATCTCATTGGCCCTGGCAGACAGTAAACTGTTACTCCGGAATGCCGCCCACCGATTGGTCTGTGGAAATCCATCTTTTCCCATTCCCGCCCATCGAACGGACCAGCCAGACGTTCGAACAAAGCGGCGTGGAGCTTGCTGGATGCTGGCTGGCTAATCCAATGTCAATCACCCACTCTCAACCGTCCCCTTGAATAATTGGCTAACGTGAAGTAACAAGGGAACATTTAGTTGAACGGCGGTTGACACATCAATTTAAACGGGCATTCCCTGCAAGAAGTAGAATGGAGTCTGGCTCACAGAACTGGGAACTAAAACCCTCACTGTTTTTTTTTCAAATGAAAACTAACTTAACCTAAAAGCCACTGAGATTGCACGGAATCAAACACGATAATATGAATTAAATTCAAGTCACTGCCATAACTTTAGAAAACATTTAACTGAAAACTATCACCCCTCGAAGATTGTTATAAAGCCTCCGCCTGATATGCTTCACCCTGAAAATGTGTGTTCACAATAACAAAAACTTTCCGACCCAGAATGACGTTTTCCGACACGACATAAGGAACCAATGATCACAGTATGCCCAATTCTAAGTCGAGTCAATGTAATCTCTCTCTTTCTTGTTTTACCCCCATCCCAATAAACTTATCAGTTATGTATTCGGTAAAGGAGTCTCTATTTATGCCCATTATCCCACCAGTCTTGCTATAATTCTTCACCCACCGACCCCTTAGCTTCTGAATTGCTCGGTGGAAGGTCTTCATCCAGAGTTGAAATGTTGACAGCTTTTGTAACTAAACCTTTATGCGTAGGGACGCATAAAAAGTGGACACAAAAATCTATACTCTGTGCATGAAATAACTTTTGATGAGTTTCCAAAAGTAAATCTGACCGATTGCTAGAATAACCTGTTTTAAGATGCATCAAAACCGAAAAGGCATCTGCACAAATTACAACATTACATGAACAAATTTCCACCATCCACTGTAAGCCAAAAATAACGACAACAGGTTCTGCTGTATATACTGATAAATGTTTTTTTAAGTTGTTTCTTTACCGCTACATGTAATTCGGCCATAAAATCAGCCACACACACATCCCAGTTGTCTTTTGATTCCTCTGCAACAATGGTTAACATGTCATAATCATTTCCCTAAGTATACTGATGAACCAACAGATTCTCAGTCATAACGAAGTCATTAGACTTTATTAAACTGTGTGACCTAAAAGCTACTTGTCATCGGCAAAAAACAGTGGGGTTTCAGAGAACGTTACAGTGGGGCATGTTCCGTAATCTAAATATCCCATCTCTTCACCATGGCAACATCCCAGCCACCAGAACCTAAACACATTCATTTTCACCACATCAGCACCCCTACAAGTTGAATGAAATATTTATCCGTCAAAGGCCTCATATATTTCAGTTACATTAACAATTTCTACCCTACCCCTTTCCTTATAAAATGTCCACATTACCCCTCTGACAACTAAACTATCACGTCCAATAACAATATAACCCTGAACAGAAAAAAAGAAATGTGTGAACAATCAAGTTTCTTGAATATGTATAACATCGGGGGGATTTGAAAAATCAGAAATAAACTTCGTAGTCTTGTCCATGAGAAAGCAGGCTTCTCGCATTCCACCGCAATAGTTTATTCCCATCGTGTAACTTCACAGATAGACTTGGGTATATATACCCCACCCATCAGAGCTTCATTTATAGCTTCCCACATAAGGACCAGTTACACCAAGATAACTTTTTCAGCTTCACAATATTTTTTTTATTTCCTGTGTAGGACAATATTTCTGAGTAGTACAATTCACCACATCCGTTACAAGCATCACAATATTCATGTTGTGATTTACAATCCAGCAGTAAATTATCTTTAATGAGAGAACAGGGATGCCGACATGTGTCCACTGACGTCACAGTCTCTTCCCTTACTGGTAACACTTTGCAACGATTCGCTTTAACTACTTGCAAGTCTGACTGACGTTCATATTAACTAATTATAGTCTGAGTTCTCACTTGACCGACAGGCACCTCAGCCAGTGACAGCAGGGGACAGAGGTACGTTTGAGCTACTATAGAACTGGGGGAATTCTGCCGCACACTGAGCTTCTCCTTTCCGGCTCCATCGCCATGGTGGAGTTCAGCGAGGTGCTGAAGTCAGTGGTCGCCGGCGTCGGCTTCGACAAGGACGGGCGTGATTACCCTCCGGCCTCTTGGTGAGTCCGTCCCGGCAGATGTTTATGGAGGCTGAGGAAGAGTGTTGAAGCACAGAGTGAGTGAAGAGGTGAGACCATTGGATCTCAACAGCCAGGCAGACACGTGACCCCACCAGTTTGACAGCTGCCGCCGATTTTGCGCAGGACCCGACGGAAGTTGTCGTTCCGATGCAAAGCGGGTGTTATTGAACAAATTTTGTCAGTTGTCACCCTTTATATTATCCTACACGTGCCTCGTGACCGTAGGGCCTAATAGCCTCTATCGCATCTGCTCCACCACCATCTCTGGCATTTATTCCAGATACACACCACCACGAGTATGAAAAATAAAACTTCAAACATGTATCTCCTTTAAACATCTGAGTCAAGTTTAACATTACTGTCCAACATAAAGTTAATATCTCTTAACTGTCTCTGTCAGGTTTCCCTTCTGTTCTGAGTGGAACATGCAAGCTTTGTGCTCTCAAAGTTTCGGTGTTGAAGGCCTCCGCTTACCAAGTACACTTTGCCACAATACAGCCTGTCCCAGTCCAGACTTGCCAGATCCTTTCAGACCCAAACAGAATTGGCCTTTCGCCAATTCGGAACCTCAACTCCCAGAGCAAAACTACCTTTTTCCAAATTTACGTTGAATTTAATACAATTGCGACCATTTGACTCAAAGTATTCCTCCACACACACTTCTGTCCCTTGCCCTGTCTCATTTCCTAACGGCTGATCACGAATGTCGTTGGGACTTCCACTTTCTGAATAAGGAAACTTTGCTGAACACGACTGATTTTCCTAAGATCTTCTGCCTTTCCTACAATACCCTATCCCATCTTGCCGTTTTACAGTAGAGGAGCCCCAGCCAATGTGTGAAACGCTACAATCATATTCTATAACGTCCTTTTGTTCCCTGCATCAGTCTGTGATCTCTGTACAAAGTTGTTCCGCTAAATCCCTCAGACTGTTTGCTGGTCTGTAACATGGCCACATTACAATGCTCATACGATTCTGTTCCCTCAGTTCCACCCACACAGTCTGACCAGACGAGTTCTCTAGTCTGCTCTGACTGGGCACGACCGTGAGGTTTTCCCCGACGAGTAATCTTCAATTACCAGCTCCCCACACGCTCTATAGCGTCTAAAACGATGGAATCCAGAATATGGAGCTACTAGTCCTGTTCCTCCTGCAAGTCTTACTAATGGCTACAACACCCATAATCCCAGGAGCTGATCGATGCCCCGAGCTCATCTGCCTTTCCTACAATACTTCTTTCATTGGTGAAAAGCAGAGACGGAGGCCCGGTATTCTGGAAAATGCCTTTGCCAGTGGAGGGAGGGGATATTGTTGCTTGTTGCCTCTTACGCCCGGGAGGGAGGGGAGCTGGGGGGACTTTGGGGTCCGAATGGAGGAAGAGAAGATGGCGGCGCGACGCAGCGTGCGTGGCCTCTCCGGAGAATGGAGATCTGTTCCGTGTTAAGTAGGGATCCGTGCACAATCCTGATTCGATGGGGACAGACGTGAGAGCATGGAGGAACATCTGGAGAAACTTCTGAAATGCCCGCTTCACTGCCGCTGCTACTGTGCGGTCCGGAATCTCCGGAGGAGAAGGCCTCCGAGACCTCGGCTTTGCTTGTTTCGGCGGCCGGGACGAGGTCGAAAGCGCTCGTCAGAGGATGGCGCCCGGGAGGCTGTATCGGAGGGGCTGGACGGAGGCTCGAAGTTTTCAGACGGTCTCAGAGTCTGCTGTAGTCGGGTGCTTCCGAGGCGTTAGTAGTCAGTGCCTGGACGTTTATGGCAGGGAGAGATTCTCCCGTTTGCTGCCTAATATCGGGACAATTGGAATCGATCGGGATTTGAGACTTTTTAAACCGCGTCTATCGAATTACGGTATTGCTTTGCACTGCTGTAACTATCTGTTATAATGATGTGGTTTTGTCAGTGCGGATCTTGGTTTGTCTTTTTTTTTTACTTTGTGATATCACTCCGGAGGATCATTGTATCATTTCTTGATGCATGCATTTCTAAATGACAATAAACGAGGACTGAGTGTCCTCATAATCTAATATTTTACTATCGTTCATTCTTTGGGACACTTCTCTGTTTTAGTGGATGGTTTTGAAGAAAAAGCATTTCAGGATGTATATTGTATACATTTCTCTGATATTACATTGGTCCTCTGAAACTTTGAACCTTTGATGCTGGAATTCAGTGTTTCGGAAACCAGCTGGGCCGACATCGCATTTAACATCCCCTCACCCTGTGTGGTCACTCTCTCAGAGTTATGTACTGGGGTCCGCAACAATGGTGGTGAGTCTCCTCTGGAGACCCCCAGCACAAAATATCCTCTCCGCATCCACACTATCCGGGTCTTCCACCATTCGACAGTTTTCACCCCTAATCCTTCTGAATGCCGATGAACACAGACCCAGAGCCGACAAACGTTCCTCATCTGACAAGCCGTTCAAAGCTAGAATCATTTCCTAGAACTTCCACGACAGATTCTGCCCGGTCCCTCACGGGAAAAGCCCTCCCACCACAAAGCACATCTACCTGTACCGGCACAAGCCCTTCCCCTTGCCAGGGAAACATACTGCCTTCTTTTAACTCCCTGGATTAATTTCCGAACTTCTGTTGCATTCCTTATACTCCATCTGTTCGCTTTTATTTCGTAAGCTCCTCCTTTGCTCCCACGTGCCTTGACCTGCTTATGCATCTCCTTTGATTTCCATAAGCAGGATCGCAATATCTCTCAAGTATCTCGTACTACATCTGTTATGTTTACCTTCTAGTCTGACAGGGACATGCAAGCTTTGTGCCCTTAACATTTCACTGCTGAACCCCTCCGAGTACACTTTGCCAGAATACAGCCTGTCCCAAATCATCCACGTTGCAAATTACACCTTCTTGGCCGTACAGTTAGATGGACCTGCCGACCGGTGTCGGTATAGACAGTGGAAGCACCTGTATTTCATACGACAGCTCCGATGGTCCAGACACCTTTTCTGAGGCAAATAATTTAACACAAATGTTTGAAAGCATCTGGGAAGAGAGGACGGAAATGCCCACTGCCACTGTTGTAAGCGCTAACACGCGGACAGGCAGGAAAATTAGCTAAACGGATCATGTACAGTAGTTAGCATCCGTTTAATGTGGCGTCATGGTTGGCACAGACGGTGCGGCCCGAAGGGTCTGGTCCAATCCTTTACCTTTCGCTGTTCCATGTGGAAGTACGTCAAATTGAATGCAGCAGCGTTTCTTTTCTCGTGGCAAACTTTTATTTCAAAGATGATGGACGTAGACATGCTTTTGTGCCAGGACAAAGTACCTCGGCTACCTTCGGGATGGTCCGGAAGGAGGGATGATAATCATGAAAGAAGGATGAGATTATATTCAAAGCAACACGCACAACATACTGGAGGAACTCACTCCGCTGGCCGGGTAGTCTCTGTGGAAGAGACCATTCTCGGCGTTTCGGGCCAAAACCCTTGATCAGGACTTGAATAAAAATGAGAATTCAGAGTCAGAGCCGGGTGAGGTGGGAAAGTGAATAAGACTCACAATGTGGTTGGAGACAGGTGAAAGCGGGAGTGGGGCAGGGGTGAAGATAAGAGCTGGGAAGTTCATTCGTGAAAGAGATAAATGACTGGAGAATGAGAAATCTGATAGGACCAGATAGAGCATCATGGAAGAAAGGAGAACCAGAAGGGGTTGATGGACAGTTAAGGAGATAAGACAAGAGAGAGATACGGGAATGAGGGAATGGTGAATGGGGCAGGTGCGCATTACCGGAAGTTCAATTGATCAATGTCCATGCCATCAGGTTGGTACCAACCCGAACGGAACATGAGGTGTTGCTCCTCCAACCGGAGTGTGGCCTCATTGCGCAGTTGAGGAGGCCATGGACTGACGTGTCGGAATAGGAGTGGGAAGTAGAATTGAAATGTGCATGTTGATTTGGTTTCCAGCATCTGCAGATTTGCTCGAGTTTACGGTTGCTTTCAGGTGACGTGCGATGGGAACTGGTGCTGAATCAGAGTGGAGCTGTCGTTTTACTCCCAGTGGATCTGCTGGCCGAATCCCTCACCGGATGGACGACAGCCGCACCGACACGAACAAGAGGTGATGAGTTGGGTCTGTTGGTGCTTTCAACAATGCCTCCCTTGCTGGGATAATGCCACTCCCAATTTACACGGCTCAGTACAATCACATTTTCCATTCTCTGCAGTTTCACTAAATTAATCACAATCTGGCATGGTGGGGATTGCACTGCCTGACGTAATCGGTTTGTAAATAATTTATACATCTTTATTTCGAAATCTATTGAAACCTGTCCCTGTGGAGTCACTAAATGATATTAAAAACCCCAGGATTATGCTGCCGTAATATTTCATTCCGCGAGATCTCCTGTAGCACAGGGGGACGAAGAACTGGGCAGAGAAAATGTCTTCAATGTTGGCGAGTTACAGGAATGTGCAGAAAATATTGTACATGTTTATTGCCGCCATTGGAGTTCCCGGTGAGTGTGCAGACTTCATGTTTGGAATTTCCGTGTGTTCATCGCTATGCAGCTGATTGTGTTCGTTTCACAAGCTTCCAACTTGATGAAAACTGTATAAATATCCGTCAGAAATGTCAGTCCTGTCTAATCGACGAGCTGATGAGTTTCATATTCAATGATAAACGGAACGTTGAGTGAACCCGGCCTTTTGGGTGTATGAAATCGGCCTTTGCTTCTTAGAGCGACGGAGGATGAGGGGTGATCTGATAGAAGTGATTAAGATGATGAGAGGCATTGATCGTGTGGATGGTCAGAGGCTTTTTCCAAGGGCTGAAGTGGTTCGCACAAGAGGACACAGGTTTAAGGTGCTGGCCAGTAGATACTGAGACGTCAGGGTTAAGTTTTTTTTTACATATAGAGTGGTGAGTGCGTGGAATGGCTGCCGGCAATGGTGGTGGAGGCGGATACGATAGGGTCTTTCAAGAAACTTTTAGAGAGTTACATGGAGCTTAGAAAGATAGTGGTCTGTGGCAAGCCTAGTAATTTCTAAGGAAGGGATATGTTCGGCACCACATTCTGTGCCGAAGGACCTGTATTTTGCTGTAGGATTTCTGTGTTTCTACGGTTCGAAACAAAAACAAAAGGTCGAACTAGATCGGGATTTAAGCTGTCACTGGCTGAAACACAAGTTGTATGTTTTACAAACAGGATTAATAGACCCGCACTTTATCTGAAATTACCTGCTCAAACTCATGAAGAAGTGTCCGTGATAATATTTCCAGCCATGTGGATGGATAATAATATGACATGAAAGCACCATGTCTTTAAAGTAATTGATCAATGTAAAGGAGCATTAACACAAACACACCCACAGACTCACACAAATAAACACTACACACGCACACACACACACACGCACGCACACACACACACACACACGCACACACACACATACACACACACACACACGCACACACACACACACACACACACACACACACACACACACACACACACACACACACGATATGACAGTATTTATTCATCATTACAACCAGACATGTTCTTGGATGCTCTCTTGCCAGAGTCCGCAAACACAAACTGAATCACGCCTTTATACTCTCGTGGAGAAGGTAACAGCGGGTGATCCAATACAATCTCACAAGCTCCAACGGCATAATTTACTTCAATATTCTCTGCTTCACTAGTGGTTAATTTGAAGTACATATTTACAGTGGAAGCATAGCTCGGACCGTTCAGACACCTTTGTTCGGGCAAAAATAACTCTCTCAAGTGGTCTAAAAGTTAATTCACAAAATTAATCACAATCAGTCACCGCAGGAATTGAACCTGCTGGAATTGGTTTGTAAATAATCTAGAAACCTTTAATTTGAAATCTATTGAAACCTGTCCCCGTGCAGTCACGAAAATGTATTAAAATCCTCAGGCACACGCTGCCTCGACATTCCCTTCCGAGAGATCGCCTGTAGCAGAGGGGGACAGATCACAGGACTGAGAAAATGTCTGCAATATTGGATAGGTTTGTCAGTGTAGAGAAAATGCTGTACGTGCTCATTGCCGTCATTGGAGTTCCTGGTGAGTGAGCGGAGCAGTTCATGTTTGGTATTTCTGTGTGTTAACCGGTGGGAGCCTGTTTATGGTCGTTTTACCAGCTTCCAGCTTGACCATCATTGCACAACTTTCCGTCAGAGATATCGATGCCGTCAATTGAACATTCTGATTGTTCATATTTACTGACAACCGCATCGCAACCCGGATCCCCTCGAACTCCGAGGATCGACTTGACCGTCGTTCTTCCTTTAATGACACCTTTTCCAGAGTAGTACCAATACTCGGGACTGGCAGCTCTCCGGGAAGGTGTGACTGGAGGAGCTTTAATGGGACTTTGTCCAGATTTGGACCGGTGCTGGGGAAAGGCGTGAAGATCAGATTGCAAGAGTTTTACATTTTGAAGTTCACTATTTCATTTTTATTTATTAAGTGCAATCTTGAACAATAGCCAGATCAGAAATGCTGATCAAGTCAACTAGTTCCCAAAGAGAACACTGATAGGCCAGTCAGATGGTTCACTGCTGCTCAGAGATAGAACACACAAATATCATATGCACAATAATGAAACATTAAAACACAGCTGAAATATTGGAGACAGGATGATCACAATGAAGTCTGCTGGAGAGAGACTTTTATACACATGCTGTCCTCCAGAATTCAAAGAGATTCAAATATAAGGTTGCGGGGTGACAAAACGTCGCAGGAGCACTTGGAGCTAAAGACTAATTGCTTCTGGGGGAAAACAGCACCTGTACTTTCAGCACTGTTCTCCAGCAGTTTAAGGACCCAGTCCAGCCGGAACATAACTCACAAGTGCTCTTGAAAGTCAAGTGTTAACCCCTACCTACCAACAACCAAGCATTGCCATCCTGGTCCCCTTCATGATGGCTTATGAAGAAGCATGTGTCTTCCCTCCCAGAGACGATAGGTGTTTGCGCACTCAACTCTTGAAGGCTTCGATCCCCATACTGAGTTATTGATCAGATTGAACACCTGGTCCTGTGTTTCCCGTCTCTCCCTTGGTGTCTCGCACAGTTGTATTACACTACATGTTGGTCAATAATTGGGCCTGATCACTGGAGACAATGTCCACGGACATGCTGACGGGTGTTATCGAATTGAACTACCCTGTACAATTAATGTATTATTAGAGCCACTCAGCCTCTGGTTACTAAGTTGTTCCTGCTTTCCCTCTGATATCCGGCGGTAACGGGGATATCGCTTCCTGATGAAGAACGGTCTCGTCCGGCAAGTTCAGTGTTTGTTCAATTCCAGAAATGCTTCTAGAGCTGCTGAGTACCTCTAGCGTTTGTGTGCGTTGTTTCTCGCCGGATCCCTCCTCAGACCCATCAAATGCCAGGTTTCTAGAGGGTTGGTCGTGCACGGTTAAATCATTGAAATTGGCCTCAACAAGGACCGGAATCGGGATTAGCACCGATGCCTGACGGTCATGCAGCTCGTTTTAACCTCCATGGTGATCCACACAATGTCTTATCTCCACACTGAGGAAGATAGTGCAGCATCCGTTTTCGCAACTCTCGCTGAAAGCTGATACTGTGTGAATTAACAGATTATGTGCTCAGTCATTCCCAGTTCTCATTTCCCTCTACTCTCTTCCCTCTTCAATCTTCACTCTTCCCCCTCTTCCTCTCTGCAGTGAACCTCGTGGCGATTGTGATCCTCTCCAGGGGAAAGTGCGGCCTCTCCACCTGCACCACTCGCTACCTGATCGCCATGTCAGCGGCGGATCTACTGACTGTTATCTTGGAGGTTATTTTGTTTCGAATAGAACACTATTATATGATGTGGAAGTATCTGAACATTACCCCCGTGTGCAGTGCTATCGAGGGGCTGAGGTTCGTTGTCATGTACTGTTCAGTCTGGTTCACCGTCACTTTCACCTTCGATCGGTTTGTTGCTATTTGTTGCCAGAAGCTGAAAACAAACTTTTGCACGGGAACAACTACGGTCGTGGTTCTAACAACAACCGGCGTACTGTCCTATCTGATAAGCGTTCCTCGATACTTCCTCTGCGAACCCAGAGTGATCATCGACGATGTACCGTGGTCCTGTGCTATAAAGGAAAATTATTTCACTGACGCTGGGTGGCTAGGTTATGCTTGGCTCGATACGGTTTTACTTCCCTTCCTACCTTTCGCTGGGATCCTGCTGCTCAACGCTCTGACAGTCAGCCACATTTTGGTGGCCAGTCGGGTCCGTAAGGGGCTGAAGGGTCAGAGCAAGGGGGAGAACTGCAGTGACCCGGAGATGGAGAGCAGGAGGAGGTCTGTGGTTTTACTCTTCACCCTCTCCGGCAACTTCATCCTCCTGTGGATGACCTGCGTTGTGAATTTCATATATTATCAGGTCCGTGGAATTGGCTTCAATTTCAATGACTCTGACTGGATATTTCATGAGCTCTGGGCTTTGCTTCGGAATTTCAGCTTGTGCACGAACACATTTATTTACGCGGTGACTCAGTCGAAATTCAGGGAGCAGGTGATCAGCGCTGTGAAATGTCCCGTCACCTCGGTGGTTCAATTCGTTAATAAAGTCGCGGCCTGAGCGCAAACCAGAAGCAGTTTCATTGTGTCCACACCGGGATCCATATCTTCCCACTCACTGCATAGTCTTCAACCCGTTATTCCCAGGCGGTTGTCCAATTGACAGGAATATTGGAAGCAGCAGTGGTGGTCCGCAAGAGGATGGAGGGAAATAGGAATGTCTAACAAAGGAGAGACGTGAGAGATCGGTTGAGAGAGCTGCATGAGTGGGGCCTGTGAAAAGGGGGACTGGGAGAACGAGCGCGAGAAAGATTTCTGGGTGTGTGCGTTGTGTGTGTGTGTGTGTGTGTGTGTGTGTGTGTGTGTGTGTGTGTGTGTGTGTGTGTGTGTGTGTGTGTGCGTGCGCGCGTGTGTGTGTGTGTGAGAGAGGGAGAGAGAGAGTGAGAGAATGAAGCTAAGGTTCGCACGGATGTTGTCAGGACAAGCTGATTACTGTTATAGGTAGGGGTTGGCCAGGCTTGGAATTTAGGAGAACGAGAATCAACTAAATGGAAACGGTTAAAATTACGAGATGATCAGGTAGGCCACGCAGGAAATGCTCATCACTTATGGAAAAGGGTAAAAAGTCTAAACTTTGGGCCAAGGCAAATCTTCAGTCCCCACACTCTAATCTGTCCTCCAACACCCTACATCACTCTTCTTAAATGTCAGTTATGTGTCGGAATTTGCGGCGAGATGTACAGGTACAGCGGGAGCCCGAGGTGCCGTCTGCACCTTGTACCAGGACTCTGCGTCCACGCAGGGTGGAGGAAGAGCCCACACCGGGAGTGTCGGGCCTGGGCCCAGTCCCTGGGAGGGACACTGACTCGGAGGATGATGACTCGGCCGATCGGTACATGCGGCCGTTCGCTGACGCCCCCGTGATGGAGGGGGAGGCTCCTGGCCCTTCCCCCACTGGGTCAGACGGGGTAAGGGGGGGCCAGTGATGGGAAGTCGGGGGTACCACAGGGTGTTGGAATAAAGGATGTATGGCCCAAGCAAGATATAGACGGTTCCAAGGTGCAGAAGGGTTTGGGTGACCGTTCGCGGGAGGGTTCGCCTCGTACTCACTATGGGTCTCCTCTAATGTCCGAGGTCGAAGATTTAGAGGAGGGAGTGCGCAGGCCTCGGAGAAGTAGGCACCCCCTAGACAAGTTGGCCTATGTGGCACCAGGGGAACAGGGAGTAATCTCCACCGTTTTGGGGAGTTATGCCACTGCTTTCTGCACTTGGAATGGGTGGTGTATTCTGCAGGAGGGGTGGGCGAATTATCTGAATGTCATGAGGGCATGACTTAATTCGGTTGGGGAGGGGGGAGATTTCAGGGTTCTCAGATTATTAACTGTAATGTTAATTGTTAACTGCTTAAAAAAATGGCTTCGCTGTAACGTTATAATAAAATTACTTCTTTGTCGGTAACTGATTTGGTAATGCTCTGTTTAGTTGAAATCCGGCACGGCTGTGTAATAGAGTCAGATGCCAAATCTACCGGTTTTCCGGGTGAGGTTCAAGGATGGGACGCGGCCCGTCAAGATTCTCCATCTGATTCCCCTGTTGCCCCTGGGGCGAGATCCACAGGTAGAGCCGGAGCCCGAGGTGCCGGATGCAACTATACCAAGACTCTGCGGGAGAGTCGGGCCCGGACCCAGTCCCTGGGAGGGATGTTGACTCGGAGGTTGATGACTCGGACGATCGGTACATGCTGCCGTTCGCTGACGCCCACGTGATGGAGGGGGAGGCTCCTGGCCCTTCCCCCACTGGGTTAGACGGGGTAAGGGAAGCTAGTAATTAGCAGCCAGAGGTACCACAGGTTGTTGGAATAAATGATATGGGGCCCAAGCAAGAGATAAAGAGTTCCGAGATGCGGAGGGGTTTGGGTGAACACTCGTGGGAGGGTTCGCCTCGTAGTTCCCATCAGTCCCCCGCATTGTCAGAGGTGGAGGAGTTAGAAGAGGGAGTGCGCAGGCCTCAGAGAAGTAGGCTTCCCTCTGACAGGTTGGCCTATGTGGCACCTGGGGAACAGGGTGTGATCTCTACTGATTCTGGGGAGTTATGCCACTGCTTTCTGCAATTGGATGCGGCTGCGTGTCCTGCAGGAGGAGTTGGCTAATTATCCGAACGTCCTGAGAGCATAACTTAATTCGGTGGGGGGAGAATGCATGGCTCTTAGACTATTAACTGTAATTTTAACTGTAAACTGCATACACAAAATAACTTCTCTTTAACGTTATAATGAAGTAGCTTCTTTGTAGTTAACTGATTTGGTAATGCTCTGTTTAGTGCAGGGGTCAGCAACCTTTACCACTGAAAGAGCCACTTGGACCCGTTTCCCACAGAAAAGAAAACACTGGGAGCCGCAAAACCCGTTTGACATTTAACATGAAATAACACTGCATACAACGTTTTGTTTTGCCTTTGTATAAACAAACTATAATGTGTTGCATTTATGAAATTGATGAGCTCCTGCAGAGAAAACGAAATTACATTTCTGCATGCAACAAAAACATTTTGAACTCCGAAAATAAGATGTTGGGTTGAAGGTTACTTTTAAGTAAAATACTCAACGTCTATTTGAGTCCTTCTTGTGTTTATGAAAAACGCTAAACTTAAATTTGCCGCCAGCAGCAAACCAAAAATAACGTCAGCCAGCTGTCAACCTGAAAAATAAAAGGACTATTTCACTGAACAATGAAAACATATGAATATACGTAAAATAATAGGCAATTAAAATATTTATCATACTTGGTCAGGTTGACTCACACCTGACAATGCAGTCGTATTCGGTAGGGATGGATCGATGCTTAGGGGAGTGACCGGGAAGGATAATGTGTTTCTTTCCTCTCTGAACTCACAGAAGCGTTTCCCAAACGATGTTTGCATTGCGATGATTGCAGAATGTAAATACTCCGAATTTATCATGTCGTGACCTTGTTTGAACTCTCTCAAATTGGGGAAGTGAGACAATGTGCCTTTCTGTAAATCTCTGGCAAGCACTGTCAACTTGCGCTCGAATGCCAAAACATCCTCCAACATGTGTAGGGCTGTACGTCCTTACCCCTGAAGAGCTGTTTTCAGTGTGTTCAGGTGCGCTGTCATGTCTACCATGAAGTGTAGCTTTTCCAGCCACTCTGGCTGTTCCAGCTCAGGAAAGGTGAGCCCTTTGCTGCCCAGGAAAGTTTTCACTTCTTCCAGACACGCGACAAAGCATTTCAGCACCTCCCCTCTGGACAGCCAGCGATAAAAACACGTTGTAGCGGTGTGCTCACGCAGTCAGTAAACTGCAGTCGAATAACTTTATTCGAACTAAACAGCCTTGCTTTTAAGCCTCCCTCAACCCAGCCCCCATGGACGCAGATGCTGCAAAAGACGCGTACTCACAAACCCCCGTAGGCTATCTCCCTTAGCCGGAATGTTGGCTAATTGTGAGCCGTTTCGGATGTGCCAGGAAATGTGTCGCCACACTTAGATTGTACAAGATCACCATAATCTTCAAATTTAGAATTACATTTCAAAAGCTAACAAACTAACATAAAATACATTTTAATTAAATACTGACCAATTATTTCCCAAAGCCACAGGGAGCCGCAGCACAGAGGTGAAAGAGCCACAAATGGCTCGGGAGCCGCGGGTTGCCGACCCCCGGTTTAGTGGAAATGTTTCGGGTTATAATTATTGATAACGGAGGAACTAACGATGTTACTCTATCTGTATGTGTGCGAAGCTGGAATCAGTGCGCGGAGTTTTCGGGAGGAGAACCGGAGGAAGGACGTGCTGGACCCTTTGGTCCCAGGTTGGTCCCAGACGGCGGGTCGATGAGTTTCGAGAAGGCTTCAATAACTGAGCTCCAACGGTTGTGCACGAACTGATTGAACTCTAAAAACGTTTCAGCCCCTTTTCTTTCTTTTTATATTGTATCGCTATTAATTACCTAGTTTCAGTAAGATTTGTAAAGAAAAATCTGTAAACGTACATTGTGTGTTGTCTGATATTGTGTGTGCGAGTTTGTACCAGTGTGCATTACACAGGACCTACGCAAACGGGAGACACGGTTTGGCGGGAGGAGGGATTTCCCCCGAGACAAATACAAGCCGATAGACCTAAGCGTTACACTAATCATGTCAAATTTTTAATATTTTACAGATGGAACAAAAGATAATTTAACTGGGAATGTCGGAGAAGCTCATTTTTGTGCCTGAAGTATAGACAATGACAGATAAATTACTTGGCAACCATTTATCAGTATATACAGCAGAATTGGTTGCCATCATTTTAGGCTGAAGGTTGGTAGGGAAATTTCTTCCCACGTAACGTTATATTTGTTCAGATTATTTTTCGACTTTGATGACTCTTAACCAGGTGAGTAAAATCAGAGCTCATGGCATTGGGGGCAGGGTTTCAACATGGATAGAAAACTGGTTGGCAGATAGAAAGCAAAGAGTAGCAGTGAATGGGTGTTTCTCGGACTGGCTGGAGGTGACTAGTGGGGTACCACAGGGCTCTGTATTGGGACCACAGCTCTTTACGATTTATGTCAATGATTTAGATGAGGGCATTGAAAACTATATCAGCAAGTTTGCTGACGATACTAAACTGGGTGGCAGTGTGACATGCGAAGAGGACGTTAGGAGAATACAGGGAAACTTGGATAGGCTGGGTGAGTGGGCAGATACTTAGCAGATGTCATTCAATGTGAATAAATGTAAAGTTATACACTTTGGAAGCAGGAACAAGAGAGCAGAGTATTGTCTGAACGGTGTAGAGTTAGGTAAGGGAGAAATGCAAAGAGACCTAGGAGTCCTAGTTCACCAGTCAATGAAGGGGAATGAGCAAGTGCAACAGGCAGTGAAGAGGGCAAATGGAATGTTGGCCTTTGTTACAAGGGGAATTGAATACAAGAGCAAGGATGACCTTTTGCATTTGTTCAGGGCCCTGGTGAGACCACACCTGGAATATTGTGTACAGTTTTGGTCTCCAGGTTTAAGGAAGGACAATTGAGGAAGTGCAGCGTAGATTCACTAGGTTGATTCCTGGGATGGCAGGGCTGTATTACGCAGAGAGATTGGAGAGATTGGGCTTGTACACGCTGGAATTGAGGAGATTGAGAGGGGATCTGATTGAAACGTTTAAGATAATTAAAGGATTTGATAGGATTGAGGCAGAATTGTGAATAAGAGGTCAGTTATTTAAAACAGAGTTGAGGAAGAGCTTCTTCTCCCAGAGAATTGTGGAAGCGTGAAATACACTGCCTCGGAAGACGGTGGAGGCCAATTCTCTGGATGCTTTCAAGAAGGAGCTGGATAGATATCTGATGGATAGGCCAATCAAGGGATATGGGGACAAGGCAGGGACTGGGTATTGATAGTGAATGATCAGCCATGATCTCAGAATGGCGGTGCAGACTCGAGGGGCCGAATGGTCTACTTCTGCAACTATTGTCTATTGTCTATTGTTATTCTAGCAGTCGGTCAGATTTACTGTTGTAAACTCACCAGGCATTAATTCAGATGCAAGTACTTGTTTACGTGTTTTCTTCTTATAGGTCCCTGAACACAGAGGCATTGAGTGGAATGAGTGGGTTGATTGTAAGTTACAAAAGTTCAACTGTGGATAAAGACCCTTCACTTAACAATTCAGAAGTTCAGAATTATGTATGATGAGAATCAGGAGCTTATGGAAAGACCGATGGGAAAACGAGTACTCCTTTACAGAATACATAAACGTGTTGGATGTATGGGGAGAAAGGGGTAAAACAAGAACGGACGGAATTATATTGACATGAACTAGACTTGGAACATAAAAGTGCTGGGTTTATGGGAGAAGGAATTATATTCCAATTCAGATTCAGTTTATTGTCATTTAGAAACCACAAATGCAATGCAGTTAAAAAATAAGACAACGTTCCTCCGTGACTTACTAAGCTTAATTATTCCTTTTGTCATGTTGCAAAACATGATTCCAGATCGTGTAGGTATTTTCATTATGAAACGGGAAGAATGAGGTTCTGACTCTCTTGGACGGTGCTTTGCCCCTCCCGACATGCACACTATCTTAACGACCCGGACTGTCGGTCGATGGGACAATTCGCCCGGGAACAGCTGTTAGAAGATGAGGCGGTGAAACTGAGGAGCTGGAGCCCGGACTGGAGACTCTGCCGCCGCCTCTGGCGACTACTCAGGATGCGGCGCCATTAATCAACTGAAACATCGAGGTGACGGGATATTTCACCCCGCTGATCACCTGCTCCTTGAATTTCGACTGCGTCACCACGTAAATAAATGTGTTTGTGCAGCAGCTGAAATTCCTCAGGAAAAACCCGACGTAGTGAAAGATCCATTCAGAGCAATTGAAATCGTGTCCTTTTCCTGAGACCTGATAATATATGAAATTTACAACCTGTGTCATCCACAGGAGGATGAAGCTGCTGGAGAGGGTGAAGAGTAAAACCACAGACCTCCTCCTGCTCTCCATCTCCGGGTCACTGTGTTTCTCCCCCTTGCTCTGACACTTCACCCCTTCCGGACCCGACTGGCAACTAAAACGTGCCGGACTGTCAGAGCGTTGAGCAGCAGGATCACAGCAAAAGGGAGGAACGGAGTTAAAACCGTATCGAACCAGTCACATCCGACCCAACCAGGGTCAGTGAAAACATTGTCCACGAGATCACAGAGCCACGGTACATTGTTGATGATCATTCCAGGTTCCCGTGCAAAGTATCGGGGAACGTTTCTCAGACAGGACAGTACGCCGGTTGTTGTCAGAACCACAGCCGCAGTTTTCCCGGTATAATATTTTGTTCTCAGCTTTTGGCAGCAAATGGCGACGAACTGATCAAACGTGAAAGTGACGGTGAACCAGACAGAACAGTGTGTGGCTGTGAAGCTCAGTACATCGATAACACTGCACAAAGGGGTGATGCTCAGAAAACTCCCTGCCCCACATATACTCATTGTCTCCTGCCCCACATATACATCCCCCAACCCTACACGCATGCCTAATCCCAGGGTCATATGTTTCAAAGGGACGCACTCCACCACTAACCATAGTTGCACGCCGATTAACCATGGTTGTGTAAGGAGGAGGAAGAACCAATAAATGCAAATATTGGAGTTGGTTAATGAAGGCGCGGACCATATCAAAGTGGCAGGGCTCAACCTAACCTAACCCGGGCCACAGCCACACGAGCAAGCTTGTTCATCACGAGGACACTTTAACTCTCCTCTCTCTCGATTGGATCCCTACCCCTACACTAACACCTAGGCCAACACGTACACACTCTCTTAAATGTTAACCCACACCTCAGCAATCATTCCTTATAATCCAGCATCACACCCACATCAATCACAAGTAGTAGCCCCACAAATGTGTATATTCATAATCATGAACGTTACAATCTCTGTAAGGAGGCGCGTGATCC